>NW_028270183.1:7639766-8239766 GCF_037043375.1 Chiloscyllium plagiosum
CATAAGGATTTCTCCTTCCTTCCGAATTTCCCTACGGGCAACTCTCCACATCTGCCCACAACAGCTGGGGGGCTCGGAGCATCAACTCATAGCATGGGAACAAAATGTAGCTACACAGGCTGATGTGTGTGAAATACTGAGGGGGCAGACTGCAGCTGCAGCAAAATCTCAAACACCAGTTTGAGGCAGGTCCAGCAACAGGCTGGGGATGCTGCAGAGACTACCCTTAATCCAGGGATGGATCCTGGCCCAGGCACCAGCACCTGGTCTCAGTGTCGTCCAATCTCACTGCATTGACCTGAGCATCCAATGTAGACTGGTACCTCAACCAACCCCCTCAAAAGTACACGACCGTGCGATAGCGCCAGAGGAACTATTTTGGACGAGATGTCTAACATCTCCCCGCACAGACAAGACATATAGGATCCCAGGCCTGCAAGGAGAATGGGGTGGGGGGGTGGGTGGGGGGGGGGGAAAGAGGGGTGGAGTTGACACTTAACCCTCAACCAACGTCACCGGTCACTACGTCGTTGCTGGTCTTGGGAGGTCACTTTGCATCAACAGGCTGCTGCTTTTCCTTCAACAGCAACTACCCTTCCAGAAGTAATTAATCAGTGACAGAGCACATCGGGGTGCTAGTCCTCACGTTGAGAAAGGTGCTATATAAATGCAGTTGCCTTCGTTCCAACAGGAAGTCCACCTTCCAGTAAGACCCAGCAAGGCACAGACCCCAGGGCTGGGCTCCAACAGAAACTGCACTATTTCACCCAGAGAGTCCACATCTCCAGGGAAGTGAGGGGTGCTGCTGGAGGTGCTAGAAACTCTGTACTTTCCCCACTGCTGGAAGTTCGACTCGAGAATCTTAAATCACTGAGGGAAGGAGTCAGGCAGAAGGAAAAAATACAATCACTGGGCCTTCCAACTGGGAGGGTAGGGTGACCAGTCCAAACTAAATGATTCCTGATGAAGGGCCTTTCCCCGAAACGTCGATGCTGTCTGACCTGCAGTGCTTTTCCAGCACCACACTGTCGACTCTGATCTCTAGCATCTGCAGCCCTCACTCACTCTGTCCAAATTAAAGCCATGAACAATCTCGGTTCTTCACCTCACTGTCCCAGCATGTAAGTCCGAGGTCATTCCCCACCTAGACCACCACTGCACCCTGCAACATGGCACAAGAATGTGGTTGTAATGGTTTCAAATGTGACTGAGCATCACATTTTGTGAGAGATGCTGAAGTCAGGAGTCTAATCGGGGGTAAAGCTTGTCATTGAAAGCTGCATTCAAACCTGAAAACCTCATATTAACCTGATCAACGAAGCGGACTATACATGTGGTATCCTTCCTCATTGGCCAAGTTGGGCGTTAACAAAGGGACCATCATGCACCTCAGTCAGACACATCAACGCCATCCACATCCCCTGTTTGTTGCTTCTTCTCAATTTAGATTAGATTAGATTCCCTACAGTGCGGAAACAGGCCCTTCGGCCCAACCAGTCCACACCGACCCTCCAAAGAGTAACCCACCCAGATCCATTTCCTCCCTGACGAACGCAGCTAACATTATGGGCAAATTAGAACGGCCAATTCACCTGACCTACACATCTTTGGACTGTGGGTGGAAACCGGAGCACCGGGAGGAAACCCACGTGGACAATGTACAAACGTCACACAGACAGAGTCACCCGAGGCTGGGATCAAACCTGGGACCCAAGCGCTGTGAGGCAGCAGTGCTAACCACAGAGCATCAGGAGTGTTATGGACTAGAGCAGACTGCCTCAAAATATTTTACCATGGTAGCCTAGACCCTAACTTATTCTTATTTTAAAGGAAAATATAAAGTGTCTGTTCCCGATGCGATGCGATGTGATGGTCAAATAACTCAATGTGAAGCACAACACTATTTCTTTAAACAATGCAGTTAAAATACAACCAAAGAAAAAGGAACTTAGATTAACAACTCTATTGGAAAACTTTATAGAATAATAGATGCAGTAACTATTACTTATGAACTGTTTGAATATAGTAACATCCCATAAACATGCCCCTTGGCAAAAAGGCAAATTCAGACATAGATTCTCACATACAGTTCTCCCATCCAGGAGGAAGAAAAACATCAAGAGAAAATTCAGAGAGAGTAGCAGCCAGGAGACATTCACTGAAGCTCCCGATTCTGTTCTGACCCCAACAGCTGCTGATGCTACTCAGGTAATCCTGATCAATGAGAGCTGGCCACACCCTGTCAGGCTGCATGCATAAAACCCAAGGCTTCTCAAGCTGTTTACTCAAGTGGTCTTCAGTAGCTAGCCTGGTGCCTCTCATTCAATCAATTAAAAAATTCAGGACAAAATAACCTCTTAATGCTACAGCATTGTCACAGGAGTAAACAGACTCACACAGCCAAACCCAGAACTGTGGAACATTACAATCACCACCCACTTACACCCAGCAACCATCTTTCCAACAGTCAGTAAAGAACATACCGCATTCCCCTTATCACCTGCAGGACCCTCTCGACCAGGGTGACCCTGAGAACGAAACAAAAATCATTCTTAACTAAATAGTGTCACTTCAAATTAACGCAGTAAATTTAGCAAAGCATATCAAGCGCAGCAGGCCTTTCATAACCCTTTAAACGGCTGTAGTCGGAAACTTCCAACATTATTTTCTGCCTGACCCCACGCTGTAAATTGTTTGATTTAGTCCCGAAATTTCTCGCTCGACTTTTCCGTATTTCAGGAGGTTCCACCCTCTGTAACAACCTTCCAGACCCGTGATTCCAAAAGTTTATTTTTTCACAATTAATAAACTCAGTTACTTAGGGAATATTTAAACATAAGGTGTCTTATAATTCCCCTTTATGGTTTTCCTGGCAAGGGCTGCTCAAAGCATTGCCCAGGGATTAGTCTTTAGTCCCTGGAGACTCCAGGGGCAGTCTTGGAAGGTTGGCCACGCTCCCAGGAGACCTGGCAAGCAGCCCGTTCCCAGGCCTTTGCGTTATGAATCGCTGCTGCCTCATAATCTGGTGAAGAAGCTTCTTCAGCACGCTCTCCTTCACACTGATTTCTGTTCCCACATCAGAAAGGTTGCAGCTAATGCTGCCACATTTAGACACACGGGTCACTTTAATGCATAAAGAGAGTTGGCAGAGAGCAGGCAACATTCACTGGGATGTGCATTTAAGAGCTGAGCTCTACGGTCATCAATCCCGATGGCTACCCCTGTCCTCTAGCCATTGCCCAGTTCTCCTTGGAGAGGGAGCACGACAGTGCCCACTGAACCAGACCCCCCTCAAAATATTTTACCAAGGTAGCCTAGACCTTTTAGGAATATATGGGGCCTGGAGTATATTATCTCCCTTTCCAACAACAGTTTGGTTTAATTCCCCTTAGCCTCTCCCAATTTCTGTTTTGCTTAACATTACAGCACCCCCCACTGCGCGCCCGTCAATTTGGTGATTGGAATGAGTTAAAAAGAGCTGAGTTTTTCTGTAACGTATGTAGGCTTCTGAACAGGGAAAGGAAAGGTGGAAACTGATGTTTGTCTTAAATTGACGATTTACACTAAGACCTTTCTAAATCTCAGCGCTTTTGCTGCCAATTACAACATACGGATACAAATGTGTTGGCCCATTGTTACTGTTGGTGTTCCAATTGCTCTTTGGAGGGACAGAATAAGTTCAACCAGATATACAGAGTGCACTGAAAAGGAGAGAAAGGAGACCTCTCTGATATTCATTAACAAGTCTTTCAAAAAGATAGCAGACCTAGTGAAGTCCCACCGTTCACCAGGCGTGCACATACATCTAATGATTTACAAGGATGTTGCCATGGTTGGAGAGTTTGAGCTACAGGGAGAGGCTGAATAGGCTGGGGCTGTTTTCCCTGAAGCTTCAGAGTTTGAGAGGTGATCTTATAGAGGCTTATAAGATCATGAGGGGCATGGACAGGGTAAATAAATAAGGTCTTTTCCCTGGGGTGAGGGAGTCCAGAACTAGAGGGCATAGGTTTAAGGAGGGTAAAGATTTAAAAGGGACATAAGGGGCAACTTTTTTCATGCAGCGGGTGGTATGTGTATGGAATGAGCTGCCAGAGGAAGTGGCAGAGGCTGGTACAATTACAATATTTAAAAGGCATCTGGATGGGTACATGAATAGGAAGGGTTTGGAGGGATATGGGCTAAATGCTGGTAAATGGGACTTGATTAATTTTGGACATCTTGTCAGCATGGACAAGTTGGTCTGTGTCCATGCTGTACATCCCTCTGACTCTATGAGTCCAAGGCATACTGCATATGCATAGGGTACACTTTAACTCCTGGAAGTTTCAGGTTTTTTCCTATTTCCTTAATTCCCAGTTCCCCCACCCCACCTCACATTACTGATACCATTTCTCAATTCCCCTAGTTATAGTGGAGATGATAACATCACTGGATTAAAAATCCAAGGATCCAGTTTTGTGTTCATGGAGATGGGTTAAAATCACACAGTTAGACTCAGTGCTACAGCCTAGGAAACTGTCTTTAATTGTGGTAAATGCCCATCTGGTTCACTAATGTCCTTGAGGGAAGGGAAATCTGCCATCCTTACCTGGTCTGGCCGACATGTGACTCCAGAGCCACAGCAATGTGGTTGACTGTTAATTGCCCTCTGAATTGGATCTAGCTCTCTAGTCAAGGGTAGTTAGGAGATGACAACAAAAGCTGGCTTTGCCAGTGATGGCCCAAATCACAAAATAAGAAATAAAATTACAACTGTCCCCCACTCAATCCCCTCAGTCCCCAGCGTCCCTCCATCTATCCCCTCATTCCCAGCATTCTCCCTCAATCCCCTCATTTTCTGGGTGTCCCTCCCCCAATTTCCTCAGTTCCCGGTGTCCCTCCCTCAAACTCCACATTTCCTGGTGTTCCCTCCCTCAATTCCTGGTGTCCTTCCCTCAATCTCCTCATTCCCCAGCGTCCCTCTCTCAAACTCATTTCCTGTTCCCCCTCCCTCCATCCCATTTCCTGGTGTCCCTCCCTCAATTCCCTCATTCCCTGGTGTCCCTCCCTCAATTCCCTCATTCCCCAGTGCCCCTCCCTCATTCCCCTCCTTTCCTGGTGTCTCTCCCTTTAATTCCCCAGTAATCCACTGAGGACATAAACAGGTCCAGTTCATTATAAGGAGTACGTGGTGTGGTTCATTTTCACAATTTGGACCCTCGTTTCTGGCGAAACAAAAAGGATTGCGCTGCTCCCTTTATGATGCTGTAATGATTATTTATACCTCCCCTGAGATAAAAAGCACAGACCTCAAAAGCCAAATTCCAACTTTAAGGCTCAAAACCCAGATCAAAAAAAAAATGTATAAAAAGATTCCTTCAAATGTCTGGTCTCCACAAAAACTCTCAAACCCAATTGTCTTTCACAGCTGCAACAGCACCTCTGTTCAGAAATGTGCTCGTCTTGTTAAAACACAGCTGTCGAGCACAATACAGGTGCTAGTGCCTAATGTTTTAACTGTTGCTCAAAAGATTGTCTCCATGTGAGGTTCCTTCACTTCAATCTACAGCAGGTAATAAGCAGGGGAAATGGGACTTGGACATTTATTCCTCAAGGAATAGAGTATAAAAGTAGGGAAGTGTTGTTGTACAGGGCATTAGTAAGAGCACATCAGGAGTAAGAGCACATCAGGAGTAAGAGCACATCAGGAGTAAGAGCACATCAGGAGTAAGAGCACATCAGGAGTACTGTTGAAAGTTCTGGTTCTCTTATTTGAGCGGGGATTGAGTTGCATTGGAGGCAGTTGAGACGAGAGTAATTACAGAGATGATAGACTTGCCTCATGAGGAGATGATGCGGAGAAGCTGGTGTCGGACTGGGGTGGACAAAGTTAAAAATCACACAACACCAGGTTACAGTCCAACAGGTTTATGTGGAAGCAATGGCTTTCGAAGCTCCTTCCAGTGCTTCCAAATAAACCTGTTGGGACTACAACCGGGTGTTGTGTGATTTTTAACGTCATGAGGAGAGCTTGAGCAGAGTTTAGAAGGACGAGAGGGAACCTAATTGATCTGCAGAAGATGCTAAAAGGGGTTTTACAAAGTGGAGGATGTTTCCTTATGTGGGATAATCTAGAATGAGAGGTCAGAGTTTGAGGATACGGGGGAACAGATTTAAATCAGAGATCAGGAAAAATTAGTTCTCTCAAAGGGTCATGAACCTGTGGAATTCACTTCCCCAGGGTGCAGTGGATATGGCAATTATTTCTGCTGGGCCTGAGGGATTTACCTTTATTTGTTTAATCACTCACAGGATGTGGGTATCAACCCCAGCACTTGTTGCCCGTCCCTAACTGCCCTTGAACTGAATGGCTTACTCAGCCATTCGAGAGGCAGTTTGGAGTCAACTGGATTGGTGTGGATCTGGAGTCACACATAGGCCAGACCAGGTAAGGATGGCAGTTTTACTATCAGAGTGTGGTGGATGCTGGGAGACTGAATAAATCTGAGGGAGGAGATAGATATTTAATCAGGAATGGTAATGGGGAGCAGGCAGGAAAGGGCAGTTGAGGCTGAGATGAGATCAGCCATAATAGTATTAAATGGTGGAGCAGGCTCAAAGGGCTGAATGGCCTCCTCCTGCTCCTGGCTCTTATATATTCAATTGGTTACCTTCTCACACGGATTCCAGAAGACCCCCTTGTTAACTCCGACAATGAAGGTATAACGATGGCTGTCCGTGAGACAAGAAGAGGCAGGAAAGATTGTGACCAAGGAGAGACGGTAAGACTCATGAACAATCTGAGTCGACATGAAGCCTGCAATTGGACAACACGTACCAAGAGGCTCCACAGGAGCAGTGACCAGGTCTTGCCGTTATACAGAGTCAAGATAGAGACTGGGCAAACCAAACCACCAGAGACAATTTTAGCAATCAGCACATCTGTATAACCAGAAAGGGCTGGAGAGACTCAAACAGTCTGTGGAGAGAGAAGCATTTTCAGTCCAAAGAGTGTTCTTACTCTGAAGAAAGGTCACACCAAGACACAAAGTGTAAACTCTGTTTCTCTCTGCACAGACGCTACCAGACCTGCTGAGTTTCTCCAGCACCTTCTGGCTTTATTCCAAGGTTTCCAGCACCTGGCAGACGTTGATTTGAAGGGAAGTCTGTAATCTGAAGAGCGAGTCCCCATAACATCAGGCACAGCCAAACAACAGCCTTGATATAGTGGAAAGGTTGGCATGCTCATGGTCAGAGAGTCAAAGCCATGCAATGTACATATCTCACCGGAGGGCCATCTGCTCCAATCAGACCAGGTAGACCTTGCTTGCCTGGAGGTCCCTGCAACATTTGCAAAAACAAAACAAGACGTTATCAGAACGAATCAAACAGTGAGTGCGATGTCAGCTCCTGTATCATACAGAGAGAAAACTCAGCCACCTTCCCTCTCCCCTGTCCATAATATCTCTTAGCACTGAACAAGGCTTGAACGTATGCAGATACTGTGGATCCATGACATATCATTAAGATGAGCAGTGTAGCATTATAACAGATCATGTTGATGTACAGTCCCTAGCAATCCTACCCGCCCTCTGTTCATTCAACTGCAATTGAAATTGTTGCAACACTGGTGTCTGGAAGGGGCAGAGTTAGAGACGAGTAACGTCTATTCCTATCTAAATTATCGGGACGGGTTTAATGGACTGCAAAATGTGCAACTTAGGATGCGGCGAGAAATCTGAATGCAGATCTGAACGCAAATCCTGGGTGTGCACAATAAATCCTAAGTGTGCTGGCAATAGCAAAAAGCAAGATGCCACGAACAGCATTCACCAGATAAATTGAGGGGCACAAAGTTCTGTGGGGCGTAGGTAGAGAGGGATATTTCCTATCATTAGATGGATCAATAAGTAAGGGATGCAGCTTTAAGGTACAAAGCAGGAGGCCTATACAGGGATTTGAGGGAAACTTTTTTTTTTACCCAGAACCCACTGCCTGAAAGGGTGGTGGGGGCAGGAACCCTCAAGAGATGTAATAACTATCCAGGTTATGCTGTTCACACTCTATGACTCTATCATCTGCTCTATTAGCATGAGGTACAAATGTTGGTCAGGAAATGCTCCCATGTGCTTCCTTGTGGAGTACCAGGAGATCTTTTACATTTATCCGAGAAAGCAAACAGGTTTTAAAAACTCAGCCAGAGTATTCGCAATGCTACGAATATTTCTGGTTCAAAAACGTCTAATGCTTTTTTTAGCAATGGGCAAGCCCAGCGGAAACCTCCAAGTGTCTGTCCCACAGCTGCAAGGTCTCATACTTTGACCTTTCTCAATGTCATAGCCTCTCAACGCATGAACAGAAATAGCAGCAGGCCATTCAGCCCCTCTAGCCTGCTCTGCCATTCAGTAAGATCCTGGAAAAACTTCGTTTGGGTTTCAAATCCCATCGACTGTTGGAGTATTGCGTGCAATTCTGGTCTCTTTCCTATCAGAAAGATGTTGTGAAACTTGAAAGGGTTCAGAAAAGATTCACAAGGACATTGCCAGGGTTGGAGGATTTGAGCTATAGGGAGAGGCTGAATAGGCTGGGGCTGTTTTCCCTGGAGCATCAGAGGCTGAGGGGTGACCTTATAAGGTTCACAAAATTATGAGGGGCATGGATAGGATGGGGTCAGGGAGTCCAGAACTAAAGGGCATAGGTTTAGGGTGAGAGGGGAAAGATATAAAAGAGATCTATGGGGCAACGTTTTCACACAGAGGGTGGTACGTGTATGGAATGAGCTGCCAGAGGAAGTGGTGGAGGCTGGTACCGTTGCAAAATTTAAAAGGCATTTGGATGGGTATATGAATAGGAAGGGTTTGGAGGGATATGGGCCAGATGCTGGCGGGTGGGACTAGATTGGGTTGGGATATCTGGTCGGCATGGACGGGTTGGACCGAAGGGTCTGTTTCCATGCTGTACATCTCTATGACTCTATGGTTCTATCTGCAGCAATTTGCTCCTAAAAAAGAATCTATCCATCTTTGTCCTTAAAATATCCAGTGGCCCTACCTCCTGAAACACACCGTTCCAAAATTACACAACTGTCCAAGAGGCGATAATGCCGTCCTGCAGTTGTCCTAAAGGGACAAGCCTCAATTTTGAAAATGAAGTCAATTTGAGAACTTACCTTCTCCCCGGGAAGTCCAATGGGGCCTTGGGGTCCTGGGAAACCCTGCAAGGAGAAAAGACAACTTTCTTTACAAAGAGATGACACATTTTTGATCTCAGAAAGCCTGTTTTGGTGAAGTGGCTCCAAAACCTCCTTAGCAGCCTGAGGAACAGATAAACCTCTGATAATCTGTCCCTGTGTCTGTGTGGGTTTCCTCCCATGGTCCAAAGATGTACAGGTTAGGGTGGATTTGGGAAGCTTAATTGCCCATTGTATCCAGGGATGCATAGGCTAGATGGTCATGATTAGATTAGATTAGATTCCCTACAGTGTGGAAACAGTCCCTTCGGACCAACCAGTCCACACCTACCCACCTAACCCACACTCTGACCAATGCACCTAACACTATGGTGTAATTTAGCATGGCCAATTCACCTGACCTGCACATCTTTGTGACTGTGGGAGGAAACCAGAGCACCCAGAGGAAACCCATGCAGACACAGGGAGAATGTGCAAACTCCACACAGACAGTCACCCGAGGCTGGAATCGAACCTGGGACCCTGGTGCTGTGAGGCAGCAGTGCTAACCACTAAGCCACCATGCCACCCTACGTGATGTGGAGGAGATGGGGTGGACAAAGTTAAAAATCACACAACACCGGGTTTATTTGGAAGCACTAGCAGTCGGAGTGCTGCTCCTTCACAACCACCTGAACAGATATAACCTCTGATTATCTGCCCCTGATAATCTGCCCCATAGTTAACTCAGAACTCCACTTCCTTGTCACTGGTTGGAACGCACTCAGCTGTTTGGGAAGCTTTTTAATTTTAAAAGCGCCACCTTGCATTTGGTGACTCAATCTTTAATGGTGCTGAGGACCTGGAGACTGAGGAAGGGTCACCGGACTGGAAACGTTAGCTCGGATTTCTTTTCACAGATGTTGCACAGACCTGCTGAGCTGTTCCAGCAGCTTCTGTTTTTGTTTCAAGACCTAGAGTCAGCAGCTTGAGGAACATTGGGAACACAGAACCTGAGAAATGCAGCAACAGTGGTGTGATTACCCCTTTCACAAGCCTCTCTCTCTCAATGGATCTGCAATGTAATTTGATAATTAAAGAGGCATGACTCATTATTATAGAATCACCTACCAGCAAGAATTTAAAATTTAACTAGTTTATACTGAGTTTGATGGATGGAAGGGGATGGGCTGCCAAGAGAACAACAGGAGTCTAATTGGATCAGCATATGCTGGAGAAGGCATGTATCGAGTTTATTAAAGATTATGAGATTGCCTAGATCGTGGGACTTGGCAGAAGGACTACAATAGTCATTGCCAGTCCTGCGGATTCTTACTTTCCAATCATACCCCCAATTTTCAGTAACTGGGCACTACCCAGTCTCACCAAAGTGATTTATATAATGCCTTACAACATGTCACAATAAATACTGCCTAACACAGCAGTAGGGCTGGCACAGTGGCTCAGTGGTTAGCACTGCTGCCTCATAACATCAGGGACCCGCGTTCGATTCCACCCTCGGGCGACTGTCTTTGTACGTTCTCCCTGTGTCTGCGTGGGTTTCCTCCCATGGTCCAAAGATGCGCAGGTTAAGGTGGGTTGGCCATGGGAAATTGCCCATAGTGGTCAGGGATGCATAGGCCAGGTGGTCATGATTTGGAGATGCCGGTGTTGGACTGGGGTGTACAAAGTTAAAAATCACATAACACCAGGTTATAGTCCAACAGGTTTATTTGGAAGCACTAGTTTTCGGAGCATTGCTCCTTCATCAGGTGGTTAGACAAACCTGATCACAGCTACCTGATGAAGGAGTAGTGCTTCCAAATAAACCTGTTGGACTATAACCTGGTGTTGTGTGATTTTTAACTTTAGACTAGGTGGATTAGCCATAGTGTCGGTGACATTACAGTGAGCCGGTGGGATGTTGTTCGGAGGGTCAGTGCAGACTCAATGGGCCAAATAGCCTCTACCTGCGATGTTGTAATTCTATAATTGAACTCTGACAACTGGCCCCACTACTTTATTGAAAGAACAGTTGTTAATAAACAAATTTAACAGAACGTTCTCCCTTTCACCCCTTAATTTGATGTAGAACTTCAGAGAGCCAGCAGCATCCAACATGTCATCGAGAATGATACAACAGTAACTGAAGGGCATTTGATTTTCTCTGGTTAAGAGCCACTTCAATATTTTTATGGTACTTCAGTGTTTTCTCACCTGAGCTCCTGGATTGCCTTGCTGTCCTGGAGGTCCAGGTTCACCTTGAGGACCCTGAGGGTGGAAGATAGACAGAAGATAAATCTCTAATTATCCGGGCTTCAGCCCTGAGGTGCTCAGCTTGATTACTCACATGGATGTAAGCAGCTGGGTCTGTTCACTGTACAGAAACTCAGGCATGCAGCGCACTCCCTGATCTTCTCTGTAACTGAGAGACAAAGTGCAGCTTGTGCGATCGCTTTTTCATTCAGGATGCTCTCATGGCCCTGAACTTCTGGTCATTATAATAACTCGGGAGGTGACAGGAAAGGAATTTTGTTTATTGGTGAACACCAGAATGGAACCACTGCTCATGCTTTACCTCGGCCTGGGACAGGCAGCTCTGCAGATTCATCTCTGCATCGACTTTATCTTTTAGTTTTATAAACCTATTTTCGAATCAACCTGCTCAGCAATGTTCTCACACACCACTAAAACAGGTGGGACTTGAATCTGGGCCTCTCAGTCCAGGAGTAGGGACACGACCACTCCACTCCAAGAGGGGCCTCTGGGTCTTCCCCCTCCCTACTTTTCTAGTCATCTGGTTCAGGGATGTTATTACACACTTCTCGAGCAATTGGGCTTTGAACCCAGGCATCCCAGTCCAGGGGTAGTGACATTACCACTTCACAGGAGGGCCCTGTTAAAGGATCCATGGACTAAGCTGGTATCCCTTTGCATTTTGTAATCATCCTGTCATTGATACTATTACACTACCTCTGGAACTGATAGAACCTGAACCCAGGTCTCCTGGCTCAAAGGTAGGGACACTACCACTGCACCACAAGGGGGCTTCGAAAACACCTTTTTTTAACCTATTTTTCCAATCATCCTATTCAGAGATGTTATTACATAATTCCGGAGCAGGTGGGACTTGAAGCGAGGCCTCTCAGTCCAAGGGTAGGGGCACTACCGCCACATCACAAGAGGGCGCTTTGAGGTCTGCTTTATAAAGGGATCAGGTGATGAGTTCAAGCCGGGTAGGCCATTGCTAGTTACCAAGGGAACTCATTCTCATCGAGCTCCACAGGAGATTAATCAGGATTAATTAAGATTCCCCATGGGGTTATAGCAAAGTCACCTGTTGTTCCAACTCTCTGATTGACTCCCACACACTGATCTGTCCGTCCTCAGTTTTTCTGATGTTGCGATGATGCTAGGCATCGCCAAGGTTACATCATGCTCATCACTAGCATTTCGTCTGAAAACAGGTCTACCATTTATTCAATCTCTCCTGTCTACCAACCTCTCCTCACTTGCCTGGTTCTATGGCTCACTGAAACCTGTCACAGCTCTGATTCTTTCCCCAGTTCTGATGAAAGATCATTTACCTGAGATGTCGGATTAGACTTTAAAATGAAGTCGGGTGCAGGTTTGGAAATGTGTGCCCTAGAAATTCCGTAGTGGTTTCTCAACACATTGATATCTCCTCAGAAACGGTCCCCCGAAACAGCTCCTGGCAGACGACAGCCATCTGACAATCAAGGTGACCGATCCCGAAGTGCAAATTTATTTTACGGTGAGGGGGTAATTTTGTTAGAGCTGTAGGGGTCCCATGGTACATCAACGCTGGTGCCAGGGGGGTGTGATAGTTACACAGTGAGAGGTCCTTCACTGACCTATCAGCCAATCAGTGAATGAGTAAAGTGGATTTCATTGCGTTGTCGTAGATTTGTCTTCCTGGAGTCTGAGCCCTCATTGACAGGTGCCCAATGTAGAGTGCTGAGTCAGTCTGAAGCTCTCTACCTTGGCAGAAAATCTGTGCTTTGGAGGTGGGTGTAAGGCACATTGGAGGTGGGGATATGTTGCATTGGAGGGTGTGAGGTGCATTGGAGGTGAGTATATTTGAGGCTCTGTCTGAAGGTTGGGGCACCCCTCTCACGATACCAGTTAATATTACTCCACAAGAGACACCTCCAACAGAGATTATCTGGTCTATCTAACTCTCTGTGATTACTGGGATCTTGCTGTGCGAACACCCATCGCCAAGTCTGCATGTATAACAGCTTGCTGCATCTCACAAGCTCCTCATGCCCTGTGAATGACCTTGAGACTTTGTTGGGACTTGAAAAGCAGTTTGTGGATAGCTTATACCCAAATCCATGGAGAACTGAACGATCTGTTGACACATTTAAGGCTGAGTCAATCGCCCTTCGGAACTGCTGTGCCTTCAGGAATTCATCGTAATTTTTAGTCAACTTAAACCTGCCCTTAAAGCATCTACTGCGCACAAGTATTTCAAAAGTACGGTTATTACCTTGGAGAAGTAAACTTTTACTGCTTCAATGCAACTATGTAACTGGGAGGAAAGGAGAGTGCGAGAGCCTGTTCACTTACCGGAGTTTGTCTTCATGTGCAATGGTACAACCACAATGTAAAATGCATGCTCTTAATAAAAAAGAGCAATCAGTACTGTACTGGAAACACAACAGGAGCTGTCAGTTTAGCCAGACCAAGGACTCAAGGGCGATTAGGGACAGGCAATAAACGCTGACACAGCCAGCAATGCCCACGTCCCAAATTAATATCCTGACTTGGAAATATATCGCCGTCCCTTCAGTGTCGCTGCGTCCAAATCCTGGAATTCCCTCCCTAAGGGCATTGTGGGTGAACCCACAGCAGGTGGGCTGCAGCGGTTCAAGATGTGGAGGTGCCAGTGTGGGGTGGACAAAGTTAGAAATCACACAACACCAGGTTAAAGTCCAACAGGTTTATTTGGAAGCATTAGCTTTGATAGCACTGCTCCTTCGCTATATCTTTTACTACAGATTCTGTGCCCTATGATGCTGCCCCACTCACTACTTGATGAAGGGGAAGCACACTGTGCCTTCCAACTAAACCTGTTGGACTGTAATCTTGTGTTGTGAGATTTTTAACGCAGTTCAAGAAGTCAGCTCACCACCACCTTCTCAAGGCAAACGAGAGGACTGCAGATGCTGGAAACCAGAGTTTATTCCTGATGAAGGGCTTTTGCCCGAAACGTTGATTTTCCAGCTCGGATGCTGCCTGACCTGCTGTGCTTTTCCAGCACCACTCTGATCTAAACACCACCTTCGTAAGGGCAGCTTGGGCGATATATTGTGAACATTTTTTGATTGCCGTCATACATTCCCATTATTTTGCTGTTTTAGTGTCAGTGTGGAGCCCAGGGAAACATTGTCATGTTTTATGGTTAATCTGATCCGCTATCGAGGAAGTTTAAGAATTCCGATACTGATCATGAGAGGATGGTGGTGCAATAACAACTAGCCTCCGCCAGAGAAGCCATTGGGGTCGAGAAGTTAATTGGCAAAGACATCAAGGAGTCTCCAACCGATGGGTTTAAAACGCATTGAGTCTCTTCCCCGTCTCACCAACAGGTCCTTGTAAATCAAACTTGATCTGTACAGACCTGAACCTCTTGTCCTCAATTGAAGCATTAGAAATGATGGATTTGTAAAACGGTGGAGTACGCTGAGCTCTGTGGTTGGCTTGCCTATATCCAGTGGAACTATATTCATTGATCCAATGGGATGGGGCTTGTCACAATTCAGAATCAGCCTCAGGGGTCAGATCAGATGGTCCAATGGGCTCCCTTGTCCCAGAGGAACAGCAATGGGGAAGACCAATGTCTCACTTTGTCCTCTAGTCACACCTGACAACACAGAGGACTCTGAAAGAAGAGTTTTACTGGATGTTAACTCTCTCTCTCTCTGTCTCCCTCTATCCACAGATGCTGCCAGACCTGCTGGACATTCTCTGTGTTTTTTTTTCAGATTTCCAGCATCTGCAGTGTTTTGCCTTTATTCCTGAACGCTTCTGATTGTCCCTGGGAGCAGGCTTTGTCAGAGGAACTGGTTTTGGGTCATCCGTTTGTTCTGTACCTCCAAGGGAAGGGACATGGGGGGGAAAGGTGCTTTCTGGTGAAATGGGCTGAAAATTGGAGAGTGAAGTGGGCAGTCAGTGCTTCCTCTAAGTGTTGATCAGCATGGAGAAGGAGCCAAAGGAGGACAGTACATGGTAACCAGCAAGACGTTTCCTTACCCATGTTTAACCTGAAGCCATGAGACTTCATGGGATCCAGAGTCAATGCTGAAACCTCCCAGAATGGATTGCCATTGGAAGTGGTGGATGCAGGTACAATGACAACATTTAAAAGACATTTGGACAGGTGCATGAATATTAAAGTTTATAGGGATCTGTAAACGTGCAGGCAAGGGGGACTAGCTTACTGCAAGACACTTGGTCTGTTTTTATGCTGTATAACTCTATAACTGCAATTTCTCCACTCTCTGGTTAAACGGGTTTTTCCAGGATTCTCCATTGGTCTTCCAATCCCTCGCCTCCTCATCACCGTAACCTTTCACAAATGTACAATCCTCTGAGGTTTCAGCTCACAACTCATTCTGGCCTCTTGTATAATCCTGAGTCTCATTATCCTTGCCAACAGTTGCCATGCTTTCAGCTGCCTGGATCCAGGAAATCTCTCCCCAGATTAGCAAACCCCTGGACCAAACCTCTGGTTAGCTTTCCTGATGGTTGATGACATGACTCAATGCCGAGTTCAGCTTGAAATTATGCTATGAAGTACCTTGCAATGTCTCTCAGTATTAATTGGTGCTATGTGAATGCAATGAATGTTGTTATACTTATGAGTGAGTATCAAATATCAATGAATCTCATATTGATCTTCACTGTGCAGGGATCACTTTTCTCCACCTCGCCCATATTGAACTCTTTTTAAAGATATCAAAGTCAAGTCACTTTCAGCTTGCTTGAAATTAGAGGCAACTTGTGATTGTTGTTTTATTGGCATTGTGGTGCAGGGGCTTCTCACCATCCAGGCCAAAGCAGCCCGCTTGATTGGCACCACATCCACAAGCATCCACTCCCTCCAACACCGACGCTCAGTAGCAGCGGTGTGCACTATCTACAAGATGCACTGCAGAAATTCACCAAAGATCCTCAGACAGCTCCTTCCAAACCCCACAATCACTTCCATCTGGAAGGACAAGGGCAGCAGCCACCACCACCTTCAAGTTCCCCATCAAGTCACTCACCACCCTGTCTTGGAAATATATCGCTATTCCTTCAGTTTCACTGGGTCAAAATCCTGGAAATGCCCACTTCAGGGCATTTGTGGGTCAACCACAGCACATGGACTGCAGCGGTTCAAGAAGGCAGCTCACCCCCACCTTCTCAAGAGGCAAATTGGGGCAGACAATAAATGTTGACCCAACCAGCAATGTCAACATGAATGACTTAATTTTTAAAAATTGTTCCTAATCCTGGAAACAAAAGTCAATGTGGACAAAATGTAAATCCAAGTCACATTTAAAATGACTCCTTACCAAGTTTCCTTTCTGACCTGGATGACCATCAGCACCTGTTATTCCCTGAAACAACAGAAAAAGAAATTCATGCATCTCCATCTCTTACTCTCCAAAGATGAACAAGGTGTTTGCATTGTTTGGTGCAGGCAGATTACTCACAAATCTACTATTCAACGATGATTAGAGGAAGAACAAACCTTTGCATGATTTTACAGATTATTTGTTCCCAACAGTGTGCTGGTTACAGGTACTTTTTTGAAAGGCTTAACCATTGGGATTGAGTTGCACCATTGGCCAATATCCTGTGAGTTGTTGCCTAACTGTCAGAGTCTGCTGAGGTCAGATCCACAACATCAATTTTTATTTCCAAACATTATTAACCGTCGCAGCATTCAACAGGGACCTTTACTCGCCCCTTGGCTACAGGCCCAATTCTGATGGGCCCACTGCTTTTCATCATTTATATAGGAGATGTGAACATAGGAGGTATAGTTAGTAAGTTTGCAGATGACGCCAAAATTGGTGGTGTAGTGGACAGTGAAGAAGGTTACCTCACATGATCAGATGGGCCAATGGGCTGAGGAGTGGCAGATAGAGTTTAATTTAGGTAAATGTGAGGTGCTGCATTTTGGAAAAGCAAATCAGAGCAGGACTTATACACTTAATGATAAGGTCCTGGAGAGTGTTGCTGAATAAAGAGACTTTGGAGTGCAGGTTCATAGTTCCTTGAAAGTGAAGTCAGAGGTAGATAGGATAGTGAAGAAGGTGTTTGGTATGCTTTCCTTTATTGGTGAATGCATGGAATGGAGGAGCTGGGAGGTCATGTTGCAGCTGTACAGGACATTGGTTCGGCCACTTTTGGAATACTGCGTGCAATTCGGGTCTCCTTCCTATTGGAAAGATGTTGTGAAACTTGAAAGGGTTGAGAAAAGATTCACAAGGCTGTTGCCAGGGTTGGAGGATTTGAGCTGTAGGGAGAGGCTGAATAGGCTGGGGCTGTTTTCCCTGGAGTGTCGGAGGCTGAGGGGGTGACCTGATAGAGGTTTATAAAATCAGGAGGGGCATGGATAGGATAAATAGACAAAGTCTTTTCCCTGCAGTGGGGGAGTCCAGAACTAGGGGGCATAGGTTTAGGGTGAGAGGGGAAAGGTATAAAAGGGATCTAAGGAGCAACTTTTTCACGCAGAGGATGGTACGTGTATGGAATGAGCTGCCAGAGGAAGTGGTGGAGGCTGGTACAATTACAACTTTAAAAGACATCTGGATGGGCATATGGATAGGAAGGGTTTAGAGGGATATGGGCCAAGTGCTGGCAAATGGGACTAGATAGGGTTGGGATATCTGGTCGGCATGGACGGGTTAGACCAAAAGGTGTGTTTCCGTGCTGTACATCTCTATGACTCTATATGATGCTGCATCACTCCCTCTGGTGCTTCCAATCTTGTAGCCCACCACAGTGATCCTAGTTTGAGGCTCAAACATTGCCGTGGCCCCTCAGTGAGAGAGAGAGTTGGGGAAAGAGAGCTGTCAGGGTGGGGACTGGGGACTGCAGGGAGAGAGAAACATGGGAGAGTGGGTTTTAGGATGTACAGGAGGAGAGAAGGAGAAACAGGGAGAGTAGAGTCTGGGGTGTAAAGGGGAAGAGAGTTATCATAGAATCCCTGCAGTGCAGAAGCAGACCATCTGGCCCATTGAGTCTAAACCAACCCTCTGAACTGTATGCCACTCAAGGCATCACAAGTGTACATCTGAATACTTACGTCTTCAATGTGATGAGGGTTTCTGCCTCTCCCTCATTACAAGCAGTGAGTTCCTGATTCCCGCCACCCTCTGGGTGAAAACGTCTTCCCCTCATATCTCCTCTAAACCATTTCCCTTTATCTTCAATCTATGCCCCCGGTCATTGATCCCTCCATCAAGAGGAAGTTTTCCTTCCTGTCTACCGTATAAATGCCCCTCAGAGCTTTGTACATTTCAATCACATGCTCCCTCTATCTCATCTGCTTTAAGGAAACATCCTCAATCAGTGTGGAGGAACAGCAGGATCTTGGGGCCCATGTCCATAGATCCCTCAAAACTGACACCCAAGTTGATAGGGTTATTAAGAAGGCATACGGTTTGTTGGCTTTCATTAGCTGGGGGATTGATTTTAAGAGCCTTGAGGTGAGGCTGCAGTTCTATAGAGTCCTGGTAGACCACAGTTGCTATATTGTGTTCAGTTCCTGATGAAGGGCTTATGCCTGGAATGTTGATTCTCCTGCTCCTCGGATGCTGCCTGACCGGCTGTGCTTTTCCAGCACCACACTCTCAATTCAGTTCTGGTCGTCTCATAACAGGAAGGATGTGGAAGCTTTAGAGAGGGTGCAGAGGAGATTTACCAGAATGCTGCCTGGACCGGAGGTCATGTCTTAGGTTGAGGGAGCTAGGGCTTTTCTCATTGGAGTGAAGTGGGATGAGAGGTGACTTGCTCGAGTACAAAGTGGTGACATGCATAGAGAGAGTGAATAGTCAGAGGGTTTTTCTCAGGGCAGAAATGGCTATCGTGAAGGGTATAAGTTTAAGGTGACTGGAGGAAGGTTTTGGGGAGATGTCAGAAGTAGGTTCTTTACACAGAGAGTGGCGGGTATGTGGAATGCACTTCCAGCAATGGCAGTAGAGCCAGATACATCAGGGACATTTGGACAGGCACATGGATGAGGGTATGTAGGTTAGACTGATCTTAGAGTGGGATAAAAGGTCAGCACAACATCAAGGGCCGAAGGGCCTGTACCGTGCTGTACTGTTCTCTGTTCTATGGGATATGGTGACGTCATGGTAACTTCACTGGAGCAGTCATCCAGAAGCCCAGACAACACTCCAGGCTCTGGGGTTCAAATCCCAATGTGGGCAAGCAATGGACCCAGAATACTTTTGGTTAACAGTCATCAGAACAACTATCAATTCATGGTGAAAACTGATCTGGTTCACTAACGTCTTTCCAGGAGGGAAAACTGTGCTTCTTACCCTGCATGTGTCTCCAGTTCCACAGCAATGCCCTAACTGCCCTCTAAGTGGCTTGCTAAACTATTTCAACCTAACTTCATAATTCCAGATTCATGAAATGGATTTAAATACCACCAGCAGATGTAATGGAAATTGAAAATATACTTCCAAAGTATCAAAAACAGAAAGTGCTGGAGCAACTCAACAGGTCTGGCAGTATCAATGGAGAGAGGAATAGAATGACACATTTTAATTCCCGTATGAATGTTCCTCAGGCCTGCTCCAGCTTCTCCAGCACTTCCTGGTTTTATTTCAAACTGAAATTTCCACAAAGCATTAGCTTAGGCCTATGGACTACTGAACCAGTGAGGTGAACACAACACCACCATTTCCCATCGTGTCAAATGAGACTAATGGTTTTTGTGAGGAAATGTGATGAGCTCTTTATTTTGCATCATTATTTAATTTATATAAAGTTACATTTACTTAAGTGAATTCGATCGGAATAATTGATGGGGAGCCAATGGCCGAGATGATAGAAAGATCCAGTTCAAGTTATTGTAAGGATGGAAGCATGTAATTGTAGTTCAGAGAAGGTTAACTGGATTAGTTCCAGAGATGAGGGGCTTGTCTTACAGAGAGAAACTGAGTAGTTTAGGCCTGTTCTCGCTGGAGTTCAAGAGAATGAAAGGAGATTTAATTGAGGTACGCAAGATGCTAAAGGGGATTGACAAAGTTAACATGGAGCAGATGTTTCCCCTTGGAGAGGGTAATCTGGAATGAGTGGTCATGGTTTTAGGATAAGGGGTGGCAGATTTAAAACAGAGACGAGGAGAAATTATTTCTCTCAAAGGGAGATTGAGTCACTCCCCCAGGGTGCGTTGGATGCTGGGGCAGGGAGTAAATTTAAGGAGGGGATCGACAGATTTTTAATAACTAAAGGGTTGAAGGGCTACGGGGAGTGGGCAGGGAAAGTGTAGGCCGAGATGGGATCAGCCATGATGGTATTACGTGAGTGGGGCTGCAGGCTCAGGGGGCTGAATGGCCTACTCCTGCTCTTTGTTATTAGCTTCTTAAACAACATCCCCTTGATTTCAGCTATTACAATAACACGAGATTGTGGAGTGTGGGAGTTACATCTGATGAGGGATCTGCTGACATCGACACTGCACAACACTGGACATCTGGAAATGGTGTCAATCAGATTTAGGAAAGGGGAAGGATTTACTTTGATGAGCTGGTTGGGTTTTTACCAAATGGCTGCTCAAAAGGCCATGCGGTTGAACAGCTGAAGGAGAGTGTAGAAACTTCTCATGGCATCAACTAATTATTAGTGGGTGAAGTATAACAATTGAGCTGCCATTAGCTTTGGCTCAGGAACTGGAGTCCACAGTTACAGAGATTTCTTTGTGAGTACAGTACAGTTGACTTTGCAATTGATTCTAAACACGGTCCAAGCATGGACTCTCTCTCACGAGCCATAAAGTTCACAGTGCAGACTTAATTGCAATGTACTTGACCCCAAGGATATAATGGTTACCCGATTATCCAATTTGTAATACTCTGAGAGAAAATGGCAGAGATTTCAAACTTTTTATGTGGAAATAAAGATATCTGTTACGCACTTTAATAAAGATAGGATTGCTGAGTGAAGGCAATGTGCCAGAAAAGCTTATGAAGCAGGACTTCAATTTGTTAGATAATAAAGTTCAACTTCAAAGGTTCACTAGTTCGGAGTTTTGTTTGGTTCAGTGATAATATTTTTATTTCATTCATGGGATGTGGGTGCCACAGGCCAGGCCAGTATTTATTACTCATCCCTAATTGCCCAGAGGGCAGTTCAGTGTCAACCATATAGGGATGCCGGTGGGCAAAGGTTTAATATCGGGGCAGGAGGTTTCGAGGGGAATGTGAGGAAACACTCTTTCACTCAGAAGGCGTAGGGGATATACAACTCACTGCCTGCAAGGGTGGGAGAGGCAGAAACCCCTCATAATATTTACCAAGTGTTTAAATGTGCACTTGCAATATCGAGACTAAGTCGTGGAAAATGGGATGAGAATAGTTAGGTTTTGACTGCTGCAGACTCGATGGGCCAAAAGGTCTTTTTTTTCTGCGTTAGAGGCCTCTATGACTCTTTGATCTATTGCTATGGGTCTGGAGTCACATGTCAACCAGACCAGGTAAGGATGGCAGATCCTCTTCCCGAAAGAGGTATGAGTGAACCAAAATGGGGACTTCCTGACAATGGGCATGGCCATCATTAGGGCTCTTAATCCCAGATTTGTCACTGAATTGAAATTCCACCACCTGCCGCAACCCGGATCTGAAGCTGGGGTCCCCGAGAACGTGACCTGGAGTCTGGTGTTAACAATAAATGGTCAAGTTCAGCTTCGCAGATTGGTAACCATCACCTGAACTATCGCTGGATGCACCGTGCTGCGTCCAAAGTGGGACGCAGAAGACAGAAACAGTTCCAATCTTGTCAAAAACCAGTTCTGCGGCCATCTGGAGTTGCGGACCAGTGCTGGTCACCTCCAGATTGTGCCTCTCATCCCGTATCGACTTTAAGTAAACATTGGCACTTCCTGGGGCAACCAGAGGTCCCCATCGTCAAGACAGCTAGTGTCCACATCTTTGGAACGCAGGATTCTGCTGTGGCCAATCGGGTTGAAAGGTATACTGGCCCCAAGGGAGAGTATTTCTCATGAGTCAAGTGGGGACAGGGATATGCCCTGCATCAGTGCCCAGAGTTGAATTATCATTTAGATACGGGGTGGGATAAATGATAAACGTCAGACTGGTGCAGTCGGAAGGAGCTCTTTTGAGGCTGGGACTTGGGACCGCAGTTGGGCACTTTACAGTCAATTCGAACAGTATGGTGGCTCAGTGGTTAGCACTGTTGCCTCACAGCACTAGGGACCCAGTTTGATTCCAGCCTTAGGCGACTGTCTGTGGGGAGTTTGCACATTCTCCCTGTGTCTGCGTGGGTTTCCTTCAGGTGATCCGGTTTCCTCCCACAGTCCAAAGATGTGCAGGTTAGGTGAATTGGCCATGCTAAAATGCCTGCAGTGTTAGGTAAAGGGGTAAATATAGGGAAATGGGTCTGGATGGGTTGCTCTTTGGAGGGTTGGTGTGGACTTGTAGGGCCGAAGGGTCTGTTTCCACACTGTAAGTAATCTAATCTAATCTCTAAATTGCCCCAGAGTGTTCAGGGATGTGCAGGTTAGGGACATTAGGAGTAATAAGGTAGGGGAATTGGTCTGGGTGGGACTCTCTTTGGTAGGTCAGTGTGGGAGTTTTGGGCCAAATGGCCTGTTTCCATGCTGTGAGGATTCTATGAAGAGGGGCAAATGAGAGATAAAGTCACGTTGCACAGGGGGCAGGGTGATAAATAGGCCTGATAGTAAGAAAAATTGCAGAATGGTTGAACACTTTAAATAATTCACTGGGAAAGTGGGGCATTTCCTGAAGTCATGCTTGACAAGGTCAGCTGGTTATCAGTCGATGCAAAACTGTGCAGACTAGAGGCATAACACTGTGTTAGATTACAGATCGATACTAATAAATATGTTACGGGGTTGTCTCAGACCAGACTGTTAAATAAAAGAACCCACTAATTAATCATTCCTGGATATACGTGCACACTGTCTTCAAAACAAAATAAAACCTTTCATTCGAAAATGGGTCTTTCACATGAACAGATTTTTAGTGTATAACCAACTCCTGCTGAGATTCATTGGTTAAAATTGAAGGAAATGCATCAATAGTCAGGGTTACAGCATTAACTACGATCCCAGAGCAGCATGATGGGACTGGGTGGGAGGGGTGAGTGGGATTTAGGATGAACTGACGTTCCTAGAGGATGGAAAGCTAGCCAGTGGAATATCAGCACTGTCGATCCGAGAGACCAAAAGGCTGGGATTTCAGCCAGTACCCCTGGTGCTGTGTCAGAGAGGCAGAGATGAGCAACGTTAGGTGGGTGGAAGGGGGCAGTAATGTTGATGGAGAGGATTATTTGTTGTTGTTTCAATAAAATGTCACTAGCAAGGTCAACATTTAGTGCCCATCCCCAGTTGCCCCCAGTGTGTCCTTTCAGCGGGCACTGAAGAGTCCTTGGGTCTGGAGTCACATACAAAGGGAAGGAGGGGCAAACATAAGGGGAATAGCAAAGGTCCTTTCCCGAAGGTGGGCACGTTCAAAATGAGGAGGCATATTTTTAAAGTGGGAGGAGAAAGACTTAAAAAAGACACGAGGGGCAACCTTTTTATACAGAGAATGGAATGAAAGTCCAGAGAAAATGGTGGATGTGGGGACAGTTACAACATTTAAAAGATATTTGGATAAGTACATGAACAGGAAAGGATTGGAGGGATATGGGCCAGGAGCAGGCAGGCTGGACTAGTTTAGTTTGGGGACATGGTCAGCAGGGACTGGTTAGACTGAAGGGTCTGTTTCCGTTCTCTAAGACTTCATGACAGATTTCCTTTCCTGATGAACATGAGAATCAGATGGAGTTTTACAACCATCTGGTAGCATTATGATCATCATTACGGAGAAGATTACAGATTTATTAATCAGGTTTAAATTGCAACCTGTGCCCTGGAGTTGAGCCTGCGGGCCTGCGCTCCTGGATTCATAATCCAGAATCAACACCACCACATTACTATTTCCCATTCTTCCGGAAACTTAAGTGAAGTTCAGATTGGATACTGAGACTCCTGGGTCGAGCTGTCCATCCTCAGTTACCCTGTCTGTAATGTGCAGTCAGAGCTTTGCCAAAACTGACTAAAGTTCGGGCTCCTTTACCCGGGCAGTATGAATGATCCAGTTCGGTAGGTCAATGTGAGATACTGGGACTCCACAGAATGTGAATGGCGGGGAAGGGGATCAGTTTGTGGATGAGGAACGGTGTAGTTATGGCGGCCGTGGGGAGAAGAGACTTATATCACTTGACCCAACTGATGGGATGCATTGTCGCAGCAAAAAAGCAGGAGATAAATCAACCCGGCAGAATTCCCCAAAACAGGAAGAAGGGAGCGCAGATTTTTTTTATTGGGACTCTGTGGGTTGGCACAGAGCTCTGGAACATGCTTGACTTATTAATGGGGATGAGTCACTGTTGACCCTGAACTACTGAGACCGCTGTGCAGCTGTACAGTAAAAGTAGGAATTGGCTCCATGTCAAGGCTCCACACTTAATCCGAAGAATGGATGGTTACCAGAGACACACATGTGCTTGTGTGTGTGTGTGTGTGTGTGTGTGTGTGTATGTGTGTGTGTGTGTAGCCACAATTTTGGCCTTAAGTTGGAAAGGAATTCACAGCTGAATTACTCCGACCATCCATGACAGTGAGCGATTGGGTTAAATACACAATACATAGTCAAGACAGTCAACAACAAATCAGCTCATACTTTGGTCAGATATTGAGAATTGTTAAAGTTCCCTAGAATGCTATACGTGCCCATGTAGACTGCATGGGTCGATTCTTCATCAAGGGGAAGTATTGAGGCACCAACATATAGCAGGAAGACACAAGGAGAATACTTCTACTCTTCGTATTTTTTCGATTTGCCCAGCTTCTAACGTCTGGGAAATAAATATGTACCCACAGGAAGGCTGCTCCTTCCTCAGAGTAGACTAGGCCAAGAGAGGGGTTGATGGAATAGTAATGGGAAACTATTACAATGGCTGAACTGTGACTAACCAGAGTGTGAGAATGAAAGGCAGTTGGCCAAAACAAAACATGCAACTTGATGAAAATGGAGTTTTGAGTGGTTCAGATTGATTTTTTTCTGTGGTTTGTACGTTTTGCTGATGTGACCCCTTCCCCCTGCCCCTGATTCAATTCCCATCCTTAATTACCCTTTGTTAAGACATTGGTAAGAAATTTGGAACATGCTGTCTGATTGGGTGACAGAGTCAGTAGGAACTTTCAAAAGGGAATTCCATAAATTCACAGGAGAGGAAGAAAAAGTGCCGGGATGTGGCAACGGTTTGGGGATTAACTGGATTGCTCTGTGAAAGATTACTCTGTGCAAACTGGCTCAGTGGTTAGTACTGCGGCCTCACAGTGCCAGGGACCCGGGTTCGATTACAGCTTTGGGTGACTGTCTGTGTGGAGTTGGCACATTCCCCCCTGTGTCTGCGTGGGTTTCCTCCCACAGTCCAAAGATGTGCAGGTCAGATGCTTTAGCCATGACAAATGCTGGGCTACAGGATGAGGATGCTGTTCAGAGGTTTGGTGTGGCCTTGATGGGCTGAATGGCCTGCTTCATCACTGTGATGATTCTGTGAAAAAGCCAGCACAGACTCAAGGTGCTGAACAGCCTCCTGCAATGTAGTACCATCCACTCTTTGCCCAAGTGCAACTTGGACATATCTCCTTGTGAATGGCACATTTTGATGTGGACTATCCCTAGACTTCATTAAGACTCTCTGTACATCAGTCTAGCATGTAGAGAGGCAGGGAACTAGACTTCTGAACCAGAGCTCGGAAACTACGTTTTGTTGTTAGGTGTGGGGGGACATTTGCCCTCCATTGAGTGTTGTCTTCTTCTGACATTAAAGCTGTGATCAAAGACCATCTGGAGAAGCGACAGGACAGGGCTCTCTATCTCATTGAAAAACCACAGAGTTCTTAAAGGACTTCAACAGACTGGATGTACAAAGGATGATGGTCACTCTTGGGGTTGGAGAACCAAGGAGGGGGCACTATCTCAGAATAAAGGGCGGGTCATTTAAGAATGACATGAGGAGGAACTTGTTCCCTCAGTGGGGAAGGATTCTCAGCCACTGAGGGAACAGTCAAAGAGACTGATATCTTTCTTGATACTAAGATGTGAAATGGTGATGAATGAATATGTGATACTTGCCTTTATTAGCCAAGGCAGAGAGATTAAGGGCAGAGAGGTGATTCTGGAACTGTATAAGATGTTGGTTGGGCCGCAGGTAGAGTATAGTGTGTAGGAGGGTGCAGAGGAGATTTAATCATTGAATCCCTACAGTGTGGGAACTGGCCCTTCAGCCCAAACCAACCCTCCAAAGAGTATCTCACACAGAGACCCATTCCCCTACTACTCTACATTTAACCCTGCCTAATGCACCTAACCTACACATCCCTGAACACTGTGGACAATTTAGCATGACCAATTGACCTAACCTGCACATCTTTGGATTGTGAGAAGAAACTGGAACACCCGAAGGGAACCCACGCAGAGACGGGGAGAATGTGCAAACTCCTCATAGACAGTTGCCTGAGACAGGAATTGAACCCAGGTCTCTGGCGCGGTGAGGCAGCAGTGCTAACCACTGCCACCACTACCTGGGCTGGAAGATTTCAGTGATGCAGAGAGATTGGACAGACTGGGGTTATTTTCCTTAGAGCAGAGGAGACTGAGACTGGGGGCAGAGGATAGGGATATTTAAAATTATGAGGAGCATAGAAAGGAAGAAAAAAATTCCCCTTGGGAAGGTCCTGGGGGACAGTGAGTATTGATTTAATGTGAGGTGCAGAAGGTTTTGGGGGGGGGAAATATGAGGAAGGGTGGTAGGAATCTGGAACTCGCTGCCTGTATGAGTGGCAGAGGCAGAACTATTTTAATGTGCACTTGTAATAGCAAAGCACACTGGGCTGTGGGCCAGGTGCTGGGCAATGGGATTAGAACGTTGAGGTAGTTGGTTTTGATCGACATTGTCTTGATGGGCCAAAGGGCCTTTCTCTGCGCTGTGAAGCTCTTTGACTCTGTGAAGGAAGATGGAGATGGTTGAGGTAGTGGGTCGGAAGTGAGGGGCTGAATGGCCTGCCGCCTGCAGGAGACCGCGCGGAGCTCAGTTCCCGAGGAGACTTTGAGGATTCCCCGCCAGCAGTAACGGGTTAGGCCGAGCAGGCTTGGAACTACAGCGAGCACATGCACGCGATCGGAAGGTCTACCTGCTGTCCGGGCATGCCAACGTGTCCCCTCGGGCCTGGCAGTCCTCGTGGTCCCTGAGGGAAGGAGGCAAACACATCATTAATGTCGACCTTGACCATGTACGAAACAGCAAGACAACCTCAAAGAGCTTTACTGACCGGTTCACCAGGTAAGCCTCTCGGTCCCACTGATCCGTCGCCACCCTGGAAGATCAAGAAGGAGAGGGAAGCAATCAGTAACAAATCCAGGTCCCTTTGCCAGTTCCTCAGTGTGACACTGGAAAAGCACAGCCGGTCGGGCAGCATCTGAGGAGCTGACGTTTCGAGCATACATTCCTGATGAAGAGCTTATGCCCCGAAACGTTGACTCTCCTGCTGCCTGACCTGCTGTGCTTTTCCAGCACCACACTCTTCGACTCTGATCTCCAGCGTCTGCAGTCCTCATTTCCTCATTGGCTCCGTTTATATTTACTAAGCAGAAGCGGATCTTTGAAGGATCCTGGCTGGGAGAGACAGAACAGGGGAGGACACAGTGCACGACCTTCCTCAAGTTCCAGGGCTCCCTGGCAACACACGATCTGTTAAAGGAGCCCCCAGACAGGAAATTTCCAACCGCCAGCTGACAGACTGGTAATCACCTCCTCACCGGCGTCTGAGTCTCGGTAAACGGAAGCAGCAGCAGAGAGATCGCGGAACACAGGATGTTAAACAAAATCACACGTTGCGCACATTCACTGACGAACATGGGGAACAGGAGAATGCCATTCGGCCCCTCGAGCCTGTTCCATCACTTGGCTGGGTACACGGCTGTGTAGTTTATGAGAAAGCCTGTGACTTTGCGTGGCACCTACCCGTACTCCATTCTCTCCAATTGGGCCGAGTGGTCCCTTTGGACCAAAGTTCCCCTGAAAGAAAGACAGGGTGTTAATACAGCAACATGACACAATGCCTATGGTCTCTTATACCCAGGTGTTCCCGCCTCACCAGAGTCACGCTCACACATTGGCGCCAACTCAATCCGAGAAATGCAGGTGGGGTGACATGATGGCTCAGTAGTTAGCACTGCTGCCTCACAGCGCTAGGGACCTGGGTTCGATTCAGGCCTTGGGTGACTGTCTGTGTGGAGTTTGCATGCTCTCCCCGTGTCTGCAGGAGTTTTCTCCAGATGTTCCGGTTTCCTCCCACAATCTAAAGATGTGCAGGTTAGGGTGGATTGGCCATGCTAAATTGCCCCATAGTGTTCAGGGGATGAGTGGGTTTGGTGCATTGGTCAGGGGTAAATGTACAGTAATAGGGAAATGTGTCTGGGTGGGGCACTCTTTGGAGGGTCGGTGTGGACTTGCTAGACCGAAGGGCCTGTTTCCATACTGTAGGAATTTGATGATTCGATGAAGTGAATTAAGATTTGTTCCTGACCTACCCCACCACCGACAGAGCCGAACCCCAGCACTGTGCAATTTATCATAAACAATGAACATTTGGCCATTCAGCCCCTTGACCCTAACCTATCATTCAACAAGATCTGATTTTAACCTCAAGTCAAGTTTCCTGCTTATCCCCCAATAATCTTTCATCCCCTTGGTCACCAATAATGTATCTGACTCTTAAAATTATGCAAAGAATTTGCATTTTGAGGAAAGGAATCCCCGAGACTCTTAACCCTCAGAGAAAGACATTGCACTGATACCATGGTTACAACTCAATGTTATTGAAGCCTAGTGGTTTCTGCTTACCTCGATAGTGGGGATTTGGTCCTGTATGGCAGAGGCATCTCTCTTAGACTGGACTGCCCCTGCTCTGAGGCTGCTGCAGTTCTGCTTTATCGAGCAGAGGCTGGGTCTGATTTGAAAACAGCAAATGCTGGAGATCACAGCGGCAGGTCAGAAAGAGCAAGCTAACGTTTCAAGTCTAGCTGAGCCTGACGAGTTGTCATCTCCAGCATTTGCTGTTTTTACAGATTCCAGCATCTACAGTAATTTGTGCCTACCCTGGGAGAACTATTTTAATGTGCACTTGTAATAGCAAAGCACACTGGCAGGAGTTTCAATACCCTCTTTAATTAACACACTAACGGATGGAATACTGATCACTCGCAGACAGTGAGGATCTTCCATCCTCTCCTCTCAGAATCCCGGGAACGAGTGTCAGAGTTTCATCATTACATTATCGACATTGAATTCTCAGTATGGTACACCCATCTCCTGGATGAGGCTGGGCTGAAGCAGACAGCAAGAGACTTGTGAGGCCTTGATCATATCTAGAATGGGAGAGCACAGCAATTCAGGCAGCATCCGAGGACAGGCAAAATTGGGCAAAAGCCCTTCATCATTCCTGATGAAGGGCTTTTGCCCGAAACGTCGATTTTGCCTGTCCTCGGATGCTGCCTGAATTGCTGTGCTCTTCCAGCACCACTGATCCAGAATCTGGTTTCCAGCAGCTGCAGTCATTGTTTTTACCTCTAGAATGGGAGGTCAACTGAGAGGGATGAAACAGGGGCAGCTTCTGAAATGGTGGCATTCTAAGCCAGATCCCCAGTATGTCACTCAAGCTTCAGAATTATTAACCCAGAGACAATGCCTTCCCTTTTGAAAACCCCTACTTTAACTAATTAATTCATGGGATGAGAGTGTCACTGACAAGTTCAGCATTTAGTGCCTATAAGGGTCAACCACATTGCTGTGAGTCTGGAGTCACATGTAGGCCATACCAGGTAAGGATGGCAGTTACCTTCCCTGAAGGATGTGAGTGAACCAGATGGGTTTTACTGACAATTGATTCATGGTCATCACTAGATTCTTAATACCAGATATTTTTTATTGAATTCAAATTCCGCCATCTGTCGTACTTGAACCCGGGACATCACCTGGGTGTCTGGATTAGCGATATTACCACTAGACCATCACCACCCCTGCACCTGTCTGCACCACCCGATCGGACAATGTGTTCCACATCTCTCACCAACACCTTCTCAGAAAGGAGTTAGGGATGGGCATTGAATGGGGTGGGGAGTGGAGTCAGATCAGCCACACATACAACCTATCCAATCAATGGCAAGCCATTGAGATGATAAATGTTCCACTTGGTGCTGAATCATCTAATCTCCCTTACAATAACAATGCTGGTACTGCAACCATTTTATTATTCAGCACCTATGGGCACCAGAAATGTACCAATTGATCAAATCAAGAGGTCCACATAATCAATGTAAAAACACCCACTAAGTAATAGAATCATAGTCACATTGCTATGCTTTATTTACAGCATACGTCACTTCAATAAGAATGCAACTTTGCCTGAAATAAAACTTACTGGCAGAGAGCTTTCTCACTCGCACCCTCAACTAACTACTCGCAGATTGTGACAATAGAGTAAATGCTGCGGTATTTCAGGGATATAACCTTTAACTAGACTGGTGGTACATAAGGTGCTGGTTAAAACAAGGTTTGCTATCACTTTTTTGGAATGAGTGCTCCCATAAAAGTCAGCTTCCTATCCAGCAGAAAGTGCTTAATTAACACACCATACACGTGTGAGGTGAGGCAGTGTTGCGTTTGACAGTGATGGGTGGCCTGCCAACTCTCACATCTCAGCGTTGGCCACCTCAGTCAAGAGGCAGAAACTGTGGCCACTGTATCCCAGCGTGCGGGAAGGAAAGCAGGCATTAAACAAGGAGAGAGATGAGTTCACTAGACCCGAGACCATTTCTCCAAGTGACAGTCCGAGCCAAGCGTTGATGTTTCCCTTACCCTGTCGCCTTTATTTCCAGGCAGTCCGGGGAGCCCGTCAAATCCTCTGTTGCCCTGTTGCAAGAAAGACAACAACGTCTCATTAATCTGTGCAATGATACTGACAATCCAGTCAATAGACACTGCAGGTCAGAGCAAGCACAGATATGAGCCCCTTTCCTCACGGCCTCCTCCAATCTTCTCCACCCAACTCCACCCTGCACCACCCACTCTGCTGAGAGCTCCTTGCAAGGGTTAGCAAGGATCAGATGGACCAAATGGCCTCCTTCTGTGCTCCGTCACTTCAAGCCAAAGTGGGTTGATGCATTCCACTCCAGCTGGTTGCTACACAGGGAGGGTCCCGGACAATCACAAAGGCCAACCTCCCATCTATCAAATCCATCTACCTGGCCCACTGTCAAGGAAAGGCCACCAGCATTCTCAAAGATCCATCCCACCCTGGCAATGTTTTTCTACAACTTCTACCATTGGGGAAAAGGTACAGAAGCCTGAACACACGCCCCAGCCGGTTTCGGAACAGTTTCTACCCTACTGTTGTTCGAATAGTGAATGAACTCACAAACTCTCAACATTTGCCTGGACCTGTGTTTTTGTTTTTGCCGCTATTTACCTATTATTCACTTATCTATGCAACTTAACTCTGTGATCTGCCTCTATTGCTCACAAGACAAAACTTTTCACTGTGCCTCGGTACACGTGACAATAAATTCAATTCCATTCAATTCAAGAGAACCTCCCATTAAGAGCATATGTGGACCCTGAGTAATTTTAACCATTAAAAATAAACGTTTTGTGCAAACTGTACCCTGGTGCCACTTTCAACTTCAACCATATTCAAATGAGGTTTTCATATGCTAATGTAGTGCAGAAGGGAATAGGAATTCGCAGTTAGAGCGAGCTACAAATCAATCACAGTTTAATATTCCGTTTAGAGGAACAACTCCAGGGTCTGCTGCCAGTAACTGATTAGATCAAATAATTGCACAATCTGTACAATATTCTGCTTTATTCTGATTATTATTATTCCGCAATTCTCTCATCGTTCCGGGATGAGAGTCTGGAATATGGAAACCTCAGCTTGATCAGCTGCAGCTTTCACAGACACAGCCGAGCAAGTGGTCTCAGCTTTCCATGGAGTCACCTCCTCCCTCTGTCGGCCAGACCTTCCATTCCTCTCTCCCTCGGCTTCCCCTCAAATCCACTCACCTTCCCTACCACCAAACCTGCACCCCTTCCCCCACAACCCAATACCCCATGGTGGCCACTTCCACATCCTCCACTCTCTGGACAAAGTCACCCCCCCCTCCCAGAGGGTTTACTCATGACCGGAGTAATTTTGCTCTTCAGCCAAAAGACTTCCTGCAGCTTAAAATGCTTCCGTTAGTTTGGAATGGGTCTGCTTTAGCTTCTGAAGTGATCCCAATGCTTAGAAGCTTGTCACAGAATCCCTGCAGTGTGGCGAGGAGGCAATTTGGCCCATCAAGTCTCCAAGACGGAGGAGTGAGCTGGGAGCCAGCAGCAAAACTCTCACGGATTCCCGTGTCGGCAATTGTCACTGTGCCGAGGTTCGATCCCCGGTGGGAAAGTGCACATGGAAGAGGGGAGACAACTTCCAGGAGAGACGTTAGTGCACCCCAAACATCTTCAAACTGGCCCCTTGCTGCTCAGTCATGAGAATCTCATCTCCATGCACCATGTCGATCAGCGCCAGGGAGAGATTCCACTCATGCCTGGAACTAATCTTTACCCCAGCATGACACTCACCAGGCTTCTCTGAACAAAATACTAACCTTTACTCCTGGCTCTCCTGGTAAACCACGGATTCCATTCACCCCAGGACGTCCCTGTTCATGGGAACAACAGAGAAACAAGAGACTGCCTTTACACACTGTTTTTGTTTTTACCAGGACTGATAGTGACCAAGGTTTATGCCCATTCAGGAAAGAACATTTGCATTTTAAGACTTCATTTCGCATCGACTCATAGATGGTTACAGCACAGAGGAGGCCAATCAGCTCATCAAGCCCAGGCTGACAAAGATCTGACTAGATTAATCCCATTTCTCAGGCTATAGCCATGCATGCAAATATCTAACTACTGCTGAAACATCACGAAAGCTTCTGACTCCAGCATCCTTTCCAACAGTCAGTTCAAGATTCCCATCACCCTCTGACAGAAAATAATTCTCCAAAGCTCTTACCTTAGTCTTCTACCTTAAATCTATAGCCCCTGCTACTAATGGGGGAGAAAAAGTGCCTTCAGAACATAGAACATAGAACAATACAGCACAGAACAGGCCCTTTGGCCCATGATGTTGCACCGACCTGTGGACTTTTCTCAGCTCGTCCCCCTACACTATCCCAAAATCATCCATGAGCTTATCTAAGGCTTTCTATCCTTTCTATCCAGCCTACCTGTACCCCACATAATCTTAAACACCTCTACCAGCCTCTTCTCAGGCTTCACTGCTCCCAGCGTATCCAATCGTTCCTCATAGCTCAGACTCTCCAGTCCAGGCAGCAACCTGGTGAGTTTCCTCAGCACCCTCCCTCATGCAATCGCATCCTTCCTATAATGAGATGTCCCTGATCTGCAAAGTGTGCTCCAGCCAGACCCAACGAACCATTTTATAGCCTTCCAAATAAACACAAACTACTTCAGGCCTGAAGAAGAGTCTTTGGACTTGAAGTATTAACTGTTGCTCTCTCCCCAGACCTGCTGAGTTTCTCCAGCACTTCTGTTTTCATTCTGGCATATCCTTTCTGGTCTTGTATGCCTCAGCCAATAGGCATGCACCCCATATGTTTTTTGACTGACATTGTTGCCCCAGCAAATGTACCAGTCTTTTCATGTGCACAAATGACAGATTGTTTTCCTTATATTCATTTCTGGGATGTGGGCATGGTTGGCTGGGCTTACAGGACATGGATGAAGCCCCTTTGGGAATACTGTATCTAGTTCTGGGTGCCTTGTTAGCAGGACAGGTATTATTAAACAGGAGGGGGTTCAGAAAAGATGAACCAGGGTGTTGCTGGGAAGGGAGGGTTGGAATAAGGAGAGGCTGAAACTTTGTTCACTGGAATGTAAGTGGTTAAGGGGTGACCTTCCAGAGGTTTATAAAATCATGAGGGGGATAGATGAGGTGAATGACAGTTGACTTTTCCCAAGCATAAGGGATTTCAAGACTCGGGGTCATATTTTTAAGGTGAGAAAAGGAAGATTAAAAAAAGACATAAGGGACTATTTTGTGTGGTTTGTGTGTGGAATGAACTTCCTGAGGAAGTAGTGGGTGCAGGTATGGTTACAATGTTTAAAAGACATTTGGATAAGTTCATAAATAGGAAAGGTTAGGAGTGATGTGGGCCAAGTGCATGCAGGGGGGAGTGGTTTACCTTGGGAACATGGTCGGCATGGACTGTTTGGATTGAAGGGTCTGTTTCCATGCTGTATGACCCTCTGACTCTGTGAGAAGGTGGTAGTGAGTTGCCTTCTTGAACTGCTCCATGTGCTGTGGGTTGACCCATCACGACATTAGAGAGAGAATTTTGACCCAGTAACACTGAAGGAACAGCAATATATTTCCAATTCGGGATGGTGGCTCAGAGAGGAACTTGCAGGGGTGGTGTTCCCATGTATCTGCTGCCCTTGTCCTTCTAAGTGGAAGTGGTCGTGGGTTTGGAAGGTGCTGTCAGGGGAGATTCGGTGAGTTGCTGCAGTTTCCCTGGCACTTACGAGGCAGGAATGATAAACATGCAGTTTTAACTTTTGCCAAATGCCATGGTGAAATGCCTGGGACAGAGGACACAGATTTTAAGATGATGTACAAACAAAGCAAGGGTGATGTGAGGGAAAACTTTTTTTCACAGAGCAAGCCATGAGGGGCTTTGGAAATGTGGTGGAGGGCACCGGGTAATTATTTGGATAGACACGGTGTGTAGCTGCTGGAGTCAAGACAAGGAGGTTGGCATTAGGGGATAGAACAGCTACAATGGGCCAAATGGCCTCTTTCTGTGCTATAACAATTTTGTGATTCTGTCATATGGAGGGAAGGAGGGAATCTGTAACAGAGACTTCAAATCTGAAGTGTCTGCTCCAATTTCTTTCCATATGCTGAGTATAAATCATGGATTGCTCAACATATTAAATGTGAAACAGGATATTTTCCATCCTTAATGGTAAGGCCTGTTCCTTGTCTGAACTTGTCATTGTCGCCACCACCAGATTCCCCACTCCCCTCCCCCACCACCACCACCGTTCTGAATTGGTAACATAGATACGAACAGGTTAAGATATGAATTTAAAAAGAATTTTATCACTCAGAAAGATATTTAGTGAGTGTGATGCTTTCCCTGGCTGGGCAGAAGAAGCAAAACTGCACAAGATGAATGTTTAAAGTGCAGTTGGGTGCTGGGAGGAATGACGTAAAGACTGGAGGTGATAGGTTTAGATGGGCTGAATTACCTATTTTCAATCTTGATTTTTCTTTCGTTACAGTGCAGGAAAATAGAAACAAGTTATTGGATTGTTGGATGGACCTCTTTAATGTTAATGTTGGTCTCTATCTGCACCTTCTGTGTGGCTGTAACACTGTATCCTGCACTCTGTTCTGTTACCCTGATGAACCTGTATAGTGCGATCTGCCTGGAAAGCACTCAGAAAACACTGTTCCCTGTATCTCAGTACACGTGACAGGAATAAATCAAATCAAATAAGCCATTGTTTTGTTCTGAATGCAATCATTAAACTTGGTCAAGTAACTCCTTCAGTGTATGTCTTAATCAACAGCAGGACAGCTAGTTTATAATAATTTACTGAGCTTTCCTCAGAATAAAGAGTTGGTTTTATGGACCTTAAATTAAAATTGTGAGGGTGCCACTGTGAGTGGGTCATCTTTGCTGACTGCACCAGCAACATGGACTGTCCTTAACTCGGACTTCATTAACGGCTCTGATTCGTGGACTACATAAAAGACTAACCAGCATTCAGAGGCAATTTCGATATTCAGGATACTATTAAATATGGGCAGGAGAGAGACAGTCAGAGAGACAGAAAAAGAGAGAAACAGAGACAGAGAAACACAGAGACAGAGAGAAGACAGAGAGAGATAGAGAGACACAAAAAGAGAGACAGAGAGAGAGAGAGAGACATATAGAGACAGAGAGAGAGATGGGAAGACGGATTGACAGAGAACGAGAGACAGAGACAGAGAAACACAGACAAAGAGAGACAGAGAGACAGAGACAGAGAGAGAGAAACAGATAGAGGCAGAGAGGGAGATGGGGAGACAGAGAAAGACAGACAAAGAGATAGAGAAAGAGAGAGACAGAGAGACAGAAAAAGAGAGAGTGAGAGACAGAGGAAGATGGGGAGACAGAGAAAGACAGATAGACAGAGGAAGAGACAGACTGACGGAAAAAGACACAGAGAGAGACAGACAGAGAGGGAGATGGGGGGACAGAGAAAGACGGATAGACAGAGAATGAGAGAGACAGGGACAGAGAAACACATACAGAGAAAGACAGAGCAACAGAAAAAGACAGAGAGAGAGAGACAGAGAGGGAGATAGGGACACAGAGAAGGACGGATAGACAGAGAACCAGAGAGACAGAAACAGAGACAGAGAGACAAAGAAAGAGAGACAGAAAAAGACAGAGAAACAGAGAGAGAGGGAAATAGAGAGGCAGAGACAGGGGAGCATGAACAGCAAATAAACCATGGGGTGGGACACACACACCATAGAATAGGAGGGGGAGGCGAAAGTTGGAAGTGAAGACAGTGTGGAGGTGAAAGGAGAGGAAAGGAAAAAGCCTGGGGGGGCCTGGGGAGAGTAGGGAGGAGGTGATGGGTGTGAAAAGGAGTGGGAGGGAGGGGTAGTATAGGGGAAAGGGGTAAGAGAGAGGAGAAAGGAGAGGTGGGAAGGGCAGGGAAGGAAGAGGGGAAGGAGAGAGCAGTAGAAGGAGAGGAGGATTGGGGGCTGGAGGAACAAGGAAGAGTAAGAAAGCTAGAGTCAGAGGTAGGTCTGAGGGGGAGCAGGAGGAGTGTGGAAGTGTTGGAGAGGGAGGGAGTGAAAGGAAAGAAAGGCAGAGTATAAGAGAGGGTAGAGAGGAAGGGAAAGAGAGAGAGCTGGCGTGAGGCAGATGGGGAAACTCGCTGAGCGCAGTAAACAGGTGCAATGTGTAACATGCAGGCAGCTGTGACTCCAGGCTCCTTGCTGAATTCCTGATTTCCGCGCGTACCACCGTGGGACAGTTCCAGGCGATGTCCAAGCAGCTTTGTACAAGTTCCTTAACGTGTGATCCAAAAACTGCAAGGAGACATCTCAGCCAAGCTGCGGGATTATAGAACAGGAGCTTGGGCTGCTGCCAGGTCATTGCAAACACTCGGCCAAGAACGTCACATGAGATACCATTCAGTGAGCTGCTCCTGAAGCCAACATCAGTCAGACAAGGCCATTGAGTGAACAGAGTCACAACACCCACAGCTTAGGAACCACTTGTTTGCGAGAGTGGGATGGCAGTTTGAATTGTTGATGGTAATGTTTTGCCAGCATCGGGTTTATGTGCATTTTGAATTGTCGATGGTGGGGCAGAGGAAGAGACAGCCTCTTGAGATAAGGGCTGTTGCTGGTGTTCCAGATCCACATGCAGGTTTTAACATCGCTGCAACACACCCTTCTCCATCGCTTCACTGACAAATAACAATCTGGTGTGTTCGCGAAAGGCAACTAGGAGTGTGTGTGTGTGTCTGTGTGTATGTGTGTATGTGTGTGTATATACGTGTGTGTGAGAGAAAGAGAGAGACTGATACAAATCTACCTCGATGGGACTGCACAACACCAACTTGTGTACAACACAGGAGTAATATGGGGTGGTACGGTGGCTCAGTGTTTGGCACTGCTGCCTCACAGCATCAGAGACACAAGTTCAATTCCAGCCTCAGGCGACTATCTGTGTGGAGTTTGCACATTTTCCCTGTGTCTGCATGGGTTTGCTCCGGTTTCCTCCCACAGCCCAAAGATGCTTAGGGTGGATTGGCCATGCTAAATTACCAATAGCGCTAAGGGATGTTTAGGCAGGATGCATTGGTTAGGGGATATCTACAGTAATAGGGTAGAGAAATGGGTCTAGGTGGGATACTCTTATGGAGGATTGGTGTGGATTTATTGGGCCAAATGGCCTGTTTCAACATTGTAGGGATTCTCTGAGTGTAGGACCCAAGATCATTCAGCCCATAAGGGGTTTGTCTTACCATTCTGTAAAATTCTCGGCAGCCTGGTTACGTCCTTGGCCTCAGTGCACCCTCGACCCTTTGACTCTCTCCACAGAACGACAGAAGTGGAAGGGTTACAGAAAGAGGCCATTTGGCCTAACGTGCCTGCAGTCTATCAAACATCTACCCAACTCAGCCTGGGATTGAGGCTTGGAAATATATCGCCGTTCCTTCACAGTCGCTGGGTCAAATTCCTGGAATTCCCTCCCTAAGGTCATTGTGGGTCAGGTGGGCCGCAGTGGTTCAAGAAGGCAGCACACCCCCACCTTCTCCAGGGGCAACTAGGGACGGGCAATAAATGCTGGGCCCAGCCAGCGACACCCACATCCCACAAAATGAATACATTTTTAAAATAAACAGCTCTGCCTCTACGGCCGCCTGAGCAAGAAAACTCAGCACTCGATTTGAGAGAATAACTTTGTCCTCAGCTCTGTGTAAACAAGGAAGTCCCCTTCTCCTTAGACTGAGCACCCCACTTGTAGTTTCGCTCTCCAATCCCACCCAGATCTTAGATGTTTCCATCAGATCACCTCTCATTCCTCTGAACCTCAATATCTCTGGTCTTGACCTTTCCTCATAAGATAATCCTTTCATCCTGGAAATAAAAATCTCTCGAAACTGCTTCCAGATTTTTTTTCAGATAAGGGTGTAGCGGAGACACGTCTACACCAATATCTTGACTCTTGACATCTTGACTTGGGCATTCCATTCCAGTTCCAATGAGCAATGGCATTGCGTTTGCTTTTAGAATGACTTTGCTGCATCTGCACACTAACTTCAGGTGATTCATAATGATTCCAAACGCAAATTTCATTTATAAAATGATGTTGGTGACAAATTAGGGTAAGATTCCTTTGAATTTCAAAGGCTAAGGGGTGATTGTTTGACATTTTCAAGATGCTAAGGGGAGCAGAGAGAAGCACAGCAAATTGTTTACTGCTTGAGGAGTACGGTTGCCAACTCTCCAGCCATATGGTCTGGCATCTCCAGAAATTAAAGATTAATCTCAACGGAATTTGAGAAGATTTATAGCTCAGGTTGGGGTTTTGGATGTAGGTTTGCTCACTGAGCTAGAAGGTTCACTTCCAGATGTTTTGTTACCCTACTAGATAACATCTTCAGTGGGCCTCAGGCGAAGCAATGCTGAAAATTCCTGCTTTCTATTTATATGTTTGGGTTTCTTTGGGTTGGTGATGTCATTTCCTGTGGTGAAGTCACTTCCTGTTCCTTTTCTCAGGGGGTGGTAAATGGGGTCTAATTCAATGTGTTTGTTGATTTTGTGGCTAGTTCATGTATTCTGGTGGCTAGTTTTCTGCCTGTTGTCCAATGTAGTGTTTGTTACAGTATATGCTAAAGACCCTATACAGACAGCGAGCAAAGCTAATATTATTTGCAAAATACCATGCAAGGACTGTACTAAATAGCCACAAAAAGACATGACCCACTCTCACTAGTATCCTCACATACAGATGAGGAAGGACACCACTTTGACTGGGACAACACATCCATCCTCAGACAAGACAAACAAAGACACGCACGAGAATTCCTAGAAGCATGGCATTCCAACTGGAACTCTATCAACAAACACATCAAGTTAGACCCCATCTACCACCCAAGAAAAGTAGGGTAATGAAACGTCTGGAAATGAACCTTCCGGCTCAGCAAGCAAACCTACATCCATAATCTCAAAGACCATGTGGTGTGCAACCCTGGAGGGAAAATTCACGGGGTCATTCAAAAGGATTGTTTTCCCCGTCACCTTCTGTCAGCATCACAGAGATTGAAAATGGGGCAAGTAGAAAGTCATTCCGCTCAAAGTCAAGCATCATCCAATTGCGTGATGGGGTCTTTGGCTTTCCGATTGTGGTGGGAGTGCAGGGTGTCACCTGGGTGGAAGCATTGATTGCAAAACTGTGGGGCTAGAGTGGCTAGTCCTGGGATACAGCCTCCAGACACATACTTCATCAGGGTTGGCAACCCTTACTGGGGAGTTTAGGATGGTGGCTCAGATTCTGAAAATTAAGGTCAGACTTCACAGGAGTGCAACTTGGATTCATTTCTACAGCAGGAGAATTTGGACCTCTTTTTCATAAATGGCACATCCATTGGATTTTTACAAACATGACAGTGCTCCCTGATTATTGTGAGACTGTATGATGTATTAGCCATTCAGCCCATTGGATCTTCCAACAACAATGAAATCGTCACTGATATCATAATCTTCAGCTCCACTTTCCTGCCTTTCCCCTGACTGATTAAAAGTCTGTCCATCTCAGCCTTGAATATACTGAACAAGCCACCCTCTGGAGTGGCAAACTCCACATGCTCAAGCATCACTCTGTGGGATGAAGATATTTCTCCCACTTGATTAGATCTTGCATTTCTTGAGGGCAAGTCTTAGCTTGGAGCAGATGGTAAACAGCTGACTATGGGATTACAATGCATTATGCATCCCACTGAATCCTTGGAAATGAGTGCCATTAATTTGACCAAGAATGTTCCTACCCTTCGTCCGGATCTTCCTGTTGGTCCCAGAGGTCCTGGAATGCCTGGAGGTCCCTAGGAAAGAAAGAGAGGTCTGCATTTATATACAACCACAAAGGTAGTCCCCCAAAGGACGAAACAGTCTATACTGAAGTGCAGTCGCTGTTCTAAGGTACGAAATGCAAAGAAATTTGTGCACAGCATGATCCCACAATGCGAATTTTGTTTTGTTCCTTGATGATGTCTAATCCAGGAAGTAATTTCTGTCTTTGCTTCCACCTTGAGGGGGAGCAGTAAGGAGGCAGTCAAAGCACATTGCAGAAAAACCATACTGAAATACTAAGGGAAAAAACTCAATCAGATGGGCCACTTCCAACATCTTGACAATAACCAGGGCATTTGTTTGAATGATATGAACTGAGGAATAAATGAGCATTCTCCTGAATCATGGGAAGGGCGATAGCCTAGTGGTATTATTGCTGGACTGTTAATCCAGAGACCCCGGTAATGTTCAAGGGGAGCCAGGTTAAAATCCCACCATGGCAGATGTCAGAATTTAAATTCAATAAAAATCTGGAACTAAGAGTCTAATGATGACTACAAATCCGTTATCAATTGTTGGGAAGTTTGCGAATGACCTTTAAGGAAGGAAACTGTCATCCTCACCTGGTCTGGCCTACATATGACTCCAGACCCACAGCAATGTGGTTGACTCTTAATTGCCCTCTGGGCAATTAGGGATGGGCAATAAATGCTGGCCTAGCCCTTGTTCTGTAAATGAATTTTAAAAATCCTCTTGTTGGATTGAGTGCCTTGAGAGAGCAGATAAGATGGGATCTCATCCAAATGGTCATACCCTCTGACAATGCAGCACTCCCTCAGTGGGTATGACAGTGCTCAAGAGCTTTAACACCACTTGTTAAAGTTTTACTCTTCCTGTCTGCTATTCAGTTCTTCGATTTGTTCTTCAGCATCAAAGATGGGCAGTTAGGTGGATTGGCCATGCTAAATTGCCTCATGGAATCCAGGAGTGTGTAGGCTATATAGGTTAGCTGTGAAAAATGCAGGGTTACAGTGTTGGGTAGAGGGCTGATTCTTTGTGGGATGCTCTTCAGATGTAGACTTAATGGGCTGAATGACTTCTTTCCTCACTGTAGGGATGCAATCTTTCTCAAGATCTCCCCACATCCCACAGTCACTGTGGGAGTAAGGTACCTCTCACTGATCCACAACGTCACTCCACTATGTCCTCCTCCGGGTTGGACCCGCCCCAGTCAGTGGCTCTCACGCACCATGATCAATCACTAAGAACTGTTGGAGGACAAGCATTTACCTGTGGCCCCATCTCACCAGCGTCTCCTTTCTGACCTTCATTACCAGGGAGACCCTGTTGGGGGAGGGAGGGAGAAGTGAAACATTAAAAAGTTTGTCAGCCAATCCTGTTCTTCCCTGAGTACCCTGAAGGTATGCCCCCTCTTCACTGCAACAAGGCACTCAAGGATTACAGGAAATGCACTCATAATCTTCAATAGAAAAAGATTTTAGTGAAAAAAAGGGATGATAAAAAGCCATGTTATAGACTCATACAGCACGGAAACAGACCCTTCGGTCCAACCAGTCCACACCAACCATAATCCCAAACTAAACTAGTCCCACCTGCCTGCTCCTGGCCCATATCCCTCCAAACCTTTCCTATTCATGGACTTATCCAAATGTCCTTTAAATGCTGAAATTGTACTCACATCCACCACTTCCTCTGGACATTCATGCCACACACGGACCACTGTCTGTGTAAAAAATTGCTCCTCGTGGCTTTTTAAAATCTTTCTCCTTTCACCTTAAAAATACACCCACTCGTCTTGAAATCCCCCACCCTAGGGAAAACACCTTTGTCATTCACCTTATCTATACCCGTCATGATTTTATAAACCTCTGTAAAGTCACCCCCCCCAACCTCCTACTTTCCAGGGAAAAAACTCCCAGCCTATCCAGCCTCTCCTTATAACTCAAACCCTCCATCCTGGCATCATCCTGGTAAATATCTTCTGAACCCTCTCCAGCTTAGTAATATTCTGCCTTTAACTCCCTCCCTGCCTTTCATTGATGACCTCTGACCAACAAAAAGAAGGAAGTAGTTCCAGTCTTCATTTCCATCTCAGGCATAGAAAGAGTCCGTAAGGAATGGTAAAGTTGCTATAGCCTTTCCAGACCAAGGGGCTGCTCCCTCATGAGACAGAGGGAGGTGGCTGGTAGGGGTTAACCTGAGGGTCATCATGCCTCGGGCGAGGGGAGAGGTTGAGAAGGAGAGTCCTTCATGGTAACCTCAGCTGGTGTGGGATTTGAACCCACACAGTTACCGTCACTCTGTAAACCAGCCATCCAGCCAACTGAGTCTCGACCCTCTGGAGGGGAGCGGGCAAGCAGTAAGGGTTGGGTCGAAGGGTATGGGAGAAAAACAGACCGAAACGTGAAAAAACTCCCAACTTCAGACTTGAGCCAAAACAGCTGCTACTGACCTTGGAGTCGCTTGTGTGTTGTCCCTCTTTGCTGCTGACTAACACTCCCTAAACCTTTCCATTTCTAGACAAGACACCATCTCTCCATGTTAAACGTGATAAGGCTAGTTCCATTGAGGTCCCCACATGAGGGCAGGGGACTCATTGGCATGTATCCTCCTGCACCCCAAGTACTAACCAGAACCTTCGCTCACCCCTCTTCTTCCGACGTTTTGGGAAACGTGGAACATCGAATTACGGAAGGTGATGTCCTAGTGGTATTATCACTAGACTGTTAATCCAGGTTATGTTCTGGGGACCCGGGTTCGAATCCCGCTGTGGTAGATGGTGGAATTTGAATTCAATTTTTAAAAATGCCAAATTAAAAGTTTAATGATGACCGTGAATCGATTGTCAGAAAAACCCATCTGGTTCACTAATTTCCTTGAAGGAGGAAAACTGTCATCCTTACCCGGTCTGGCCTATATGTGACTCCAGACCCACAGCAATGTGGTCGACTCTTAACTGCCTTCTGGGGCAATTAGGGACGGGTAATAAATGCTGGCCCACCCACTGATGCCTGCATTGCATGAATGCATAAGTTTCAAAAAAAGATTCATCCCATGTTAGTCACCACATTATTATACCAACGGCAGCTTGGAGACTCCAATCTGTGGATGGATTTGGGGTTTCAGTGGGAGTAATGGGGCCACACTGACCCTTAGCCAGTCACTTCAGTGACCATCAGCAAGTGGCTGGACGCATGGTCAAAGAAGGGAGGAAGCCAATCAATGACGCTTCCCCCACCAGCCATCCAAATGTCTGGTACTCAAGTCCCATACGACCTTTACAACCCTGTGGGGCTCTGCTTGACCTCAAACACAGCAGCTCGCACCCCACCCACCACACCCAGGTGAGAAAGTGATGGGGGGCTGGGCGAGGTTGGGTCAGTAGATAAAGTATCAAGAAAACCCAAACACATTGAGTCGAACCAACCAGTTGGTCAACAGCATCTCCCAACCCAAAAGCCCAGTTGAAACAATGTCATGAGAGAGGACCCTCCCCCCCACTGTGTTAGCGCTGGAACTGCCTTTGCCCTGATCGGATCTCACACTCACCATCGGGCCAGATCTGCCTGTCAGTCCTATCGAACCGGGTGGGCCCTTCATCGCAAGCTAGGAAGCAAAACACAAGGGACAGTGTTAATTCCAAGCAGGCCGCTCCATGAAACCCAAGGGGGAGGGGATAGCCCGTGGGCAGAGTTTCCAGGGTTATAGGAAAGTCCGATAGGTTAGCTGTAGATAGCCCCATTTGTGAAGGAGCCAGGCATCAGGAGCAGAAGGTGGGCGCTAACCAACCCGCAGTAATCTCGTTAGCCGACGAGAACCACATTCCCACCACGTTCCGAAACAATTCGTTTGAAATTAATCATGTGGACGCATTGAAGGGGAAGTTGGGTAAACACGAGGGGCACAGCTAATGAGTTATAGTGCTGCAGACTGAGAGCATTAACACCAGTATAGACCAGATGGGCCAAACAGCCCATTTCTGGGAAAGGTTTCTCCATGACGTTTAAGACGTGAGAAACATGCTTGATACCTGTTTCGAACATTACAGCACAGTACAGGCCCTTTGGCCCTCAATGTTGCGCCGATCTGTGAAACCATTTTGAAGTCCGTCTATCCTACACTATTCCATTTTCATCCATATATTTATCCAATGACCATTTAAATGCTCTTAAAGTTGGTGAGTCTACTACTGTTACAGGCAGTGCATTCCACACCCCTACTACTCTCTGAGTAAAGAAACTACCTCTGACTTCTGTCCCATATCTATCACCCCTCAATTTAAAGCTATGTCCCTTCATGCCAGTCATCACCATTCGAAGGAAATGGCTCTCCCTGTCCACCCAATCTAACCCTCTGATTATCTTATATGTCTCAATTAAGTCACCTCTCAGCATTCTCCACTCTAGCGAAAACAGCCTCAAGTCCCTCAACCATTCCTCGCAAGACTTCCCCTCCATACCAGACAACATCTAAGCAAATCTCCTCTGGATTCTTTCCAATGCTTCTACATTTTCCTACAATGCCGTGACCAGAACCGTATGCAACCACACCACAGCGGTGACCAGGACTGCTGCAAGTGCAGCCACACCAGAGTGCTGTACAGCTGCAGCATGACCTCATGGCTCCAAAACTCAATCCCTCTACTAATAAAAGCTAACACACCATATAACTACTTTACAGCCCTATCAACCTGGTGACAACTTTCAGGGATCTAAGTACGTGGACACCGGGATCTCTCTGCTCATCTACACTACCAAGAATCTTACCATTAGCCCATACTCTGCATTCCTGTTACTCCTTCCAAAGTGAATCACCTCACACTTTTCTGCATTAAACTCCATTTGCCACCTCTCAGCCCAGCTCTACAGCTTATCTATGTCCCTCTGTAACCTACAACATCCTTCGGCATTATCCACAACTCTACCGACCATAGTGTCATCTGCAAATTTACTAACCCATCTTTCTACACCTTCATCCAGGTCACTTATAAAAATGACAAACAGCAGTGGACCCAAAACAGATCCTTGCGGTACAACACGAGTAACTGAACTCCACGAAGAACATTTCCCTTCAACCACGACCCTCTGTCTTCTTTCAGCTAGCCAACTTCTGATCCAAATCGCAAAATCACCCTCAATCCCATGCCTCCGTATTTTGTGTAGTAGACTATCGTGGGAAACCTTATCAAACGACTTACTGAAATCCATATACCCTCATCCATGTGTTTGGTCACCTTCTCGAAGAACTCAATAAGTTTGGTGAGGCACAATCTACCCTTCACAAAACCATGTTGACTATCCCTCACCAACTGATTCCTTTCGAGATGATTATAAAACCTATCTCTCAACTTTTTTCCAACACTTTACCCACAACCAAAATAATGAAGTTTGGTACTCCGTTTAAATTTCTTGACCTCAGCTTGAGGATGTTATTATGGAATTGAGTGAATTCCCTGGATCTGAGTATTGTTCATTGGAATATTATGAGCAGTAGGCCATTCAGCCCCTTGAAACTGTCCCAAAAGTCAACTGGACCTGAAATGATTGTGTCTGGGTTCTGTATATCCACGTCAAGATTAGATTAGATTCGATTACTTACAGTGTGGAAACAGGCTCTTTGGCCCAACAAGTCCACACCGACACTATGAAGAGCAACCCAATATCAAATCAATATTCTTTCAAATATTTTCTTATAGAACTCCTTCAGAGCTAAAGCTGGAGGGCTTGGTGAAGCTTGAGCTCAGAGACTGGCAGGTAATCGCTTACCCTTGCTTGTTGAAGGATGGACTGTGCCTGATATTCCTGGGGTGAAACAACTGGTCCCTTCACACCATCGCCTCCAAACTGGAACTGCAAATTAGATAGACAAAGCTGAAATCAAGAGCCCATGTGATTGATCCAATTCTGTAGTCTCAGCCAAACCTATTCGACTGGCTGAAAGCTGCAGGGTCAACCACTTCTGCTGGCCAGTTCCTGTTCACGCGCACTCGCTTTTTACCAGGCTATTCCATTGGATGTTCTCCCCCACCTTTCAGTGTAGCATTCTCTCCAATATCTTGCACTCTCCACATAACCTGCCACTGTATACCCATATAACCTGGAATTCTGACATCCTTTATGTTCTGCATATATCATCCTCGTCTGATATTTGTTACTTCTCGTGTAGCTCGTTATTCAGACACCCACCAACACTGCTGAAGCTCCCTCCCCAGGACCTGTTACTCTGTGTACCTCTCTCTCCCCGCTATGTTATTCTGTGTAACTCTCTCCCCAGTACCTGTTGCCCTGTGTAATGCTCTCCACAGTATCTGTTACCCTGTGTAACTCTCTCGCCAGTACATTATCCTGTGTAACTCTCTCCCCAGTACCTGTTACCCTGTGTAGCTCTGTAGCCAGCACCTGTTACCCTGTGTAACTCTCTCCCCACACCTGTTACCCTGTGTAACTCTCTCCCCAGTACCTGTTACCCTGTGCAGCTCTCTCTCCAGTACCTGTTATCCTGTGTAACTCTCCACAGTATCTGTTACCCTGTGTAACTCTCTCCCCAGTATGTTATTCTGTGTAGCTCTCCCCCCCAGTACCTGTTATCCTGTGTAGCTCTCTCCCCAGTACCTGTTGCCCTGTGTAACTCTCTCCACAGTATCTGTTACCCTGTGTAGCTCTCTCCCCAGTACCTGTTACCCTGTGTAGCTCTGTAGCCAGCACCTGTTACTCTGTAGCTCTCACCCCAGCACCTGTTACTCTGTAGCTCTCACCACAGTACCTGTTACCCTGTGTAACTCTCTCACCAGTACCTGTTACTCTGTGTAGCTCTCTCCCCAGTACCTGTTACTCTGTGTAACTCTCTCCCGATACGTTATTCTGTGTAGCTCTCGCCCCAGTACCTGTTACCCTGTGTAACTCTCTCCACAGTATCTGCTACCCTGTAGCTCTCACCACAGTGTCTGTTACCCTGTGTAGCTCTCTCCCCGGTACCTGTTACCCTGTGTAACTCTCTCCGCAGTACCTGTTGCCCTGTGTAGCTCTGTAGCCAGTATCTGTTACCTTTGTAACTCTCTCCCCAGTGCCTGTTGCCCTGTGTAACTCTCTCCCCAGTGCCTGTTACCCTGTGTAACTCTCTCCCCAGTACATTATTCTGTGTAACTCTCTCCCCAGTACCTGTTACCCTATGTAACTCTCTCCCCAGTACATTATTCTGTGTAACTCTCTCCCCAGTACCTGTTACCCTGTGTAACTCTCTCCCCAGTACATTATTCTGTGTAACTCTCTCCCCAGTGCCTGTTACCCTGTGTAACTCACTCCCCAGGACGTTGTTCTGTGTAACTCTCTCCCCAGTACCTGTCACCCTGTGTAACTCTCTCCCCAGTGCCTGTTACCCTGTGCAGCTCTCTCCTGTGTAACTCTCTCCCCAGTACCTGTCACCCTGTGTAACTCTCTCCCCAGTGCCTGTTACCCTGTGCAGCTCTCTCCCCAGTACCTATTGCCCTGTGTAACTCTCTCCCCAGTACCTATTGCCCTGTGTAACTCACTCCCCAGTACATGTTACCCTGTGTAACTCTCTCCCCAGTACCTGTTACCCTGTGTAACTCTCTCCCCAGTACCTATTGCCCTGTGTAACTCTCTCCCCAGTGCCTGTTACCCTGTGTAACTCTCTCCTGTGTAACTCACTCCCCAGTACATGTTACCCTGTGTAACTCGCTCCCCAATACGTTGTTCTGTGTAACTCTCTCCACAGTACCTGTTATCCTGTGTAGCTCTCTCCCCAGTACCTGTTACCCTGTGTAACCTCTCTCCACAGTACCTGTTATCCTGTGTAGCTCTCTCCCCAGTACCTGTTGCCCTGTGTAACTCTCTCCACAGTATCTGTTGCCCTGTGTAACTCTCTCCCCAGTACCTGTCACCCTGTGTAGCTCTGTAGCCAATACCTGTTACCCTGTGTAACTCTCTCCACAGTATCTGCTACCCTGTAGCTCTCACCACAGTATCTATTACCCTGTGTAGCTCTCTCCCCGATACCTGTTACCCTGTGTAGCTCACTCCCCGGTACCTGTTACCCTGTGTAACTCTGTAGCCAGTACCTGTTACCCTGTGTAACTCTCTCCCCGGTACCTGTTGCCCTGTGTAGCTCTGTAGCCAGTACCTGTTACCCTGTGTAACTCTCTCCCCGGTACCTGTTGCCCTGTGTAACTCTCTCCACAGTATCTGTTATCCTGTGTAACTCTCTCCCCAGTACCTGTTACTCTGTGTAGCTCTCTCCCCGGTACCTGTTGCCCTGTGTAACTCTCTCCCCAGTATCTGTTACCCTGTGTAACTCTCTCCCCAGTACCTGTGTAACTCTCTCCCCAGTACGTTACCCTGTGTAGCTCTCTCCCCATTACCTGTTGCCCTATGTAGCTCTGTAGCCAGTACCTGTTACCCTGTGTAACTCTCTCCCCAGTACCTGTTACCCTGTGTAGCTCTCTCCCCAGTACCTGTTACCCTGTGTAACCTCTCTCCCCAGTACATTATTCTGTGTAGCTCTCTCCCCAGTACCTGTTACCCTGTGTAACCTCTCTCCCCAGTACATTATTCTGTGTAGCTCTCTCCACAGTATCTGTTACCCTGTGTAGCTCTCTCCCCAGTACCTGTTACCCTGTGTAGCTCTCTCCACAGTATCTGTTACCCTGTGTAGCTCTCTCCCCAGTACCTGTTACCCTGTGTAGCTCTCTCCCCAGTACCTGTTACCCTGTGTAGCTCTCTCCCCAGTACCTGTTACCCTGTGTAGCTCTCTCTCCAGTACCTGTTACCCTGTGTAGCTTTCTCCCCAGTACCTGTTACCCTGTGTAACCTCTCTCCCCAGTACATTATTCTGTGTAACTCTCTCCCCAGTACCTGTTGCCCTATGTAGCTCTCTCCCCAGTATCTGTTACCCTGTGTAACCTCTCTCCCCAGTACATTATTCTGTGTATCTCTCTCCCCAGTACCTGTTACCCTGTGTAACCTCTCTCCCCAATACATTATTCTGTGTATCTCTCTCTCCAGTACCTGTTACCCTGTGTAACCTCTCTCCCCAGTACATTATTCTGTGTAGCTCTCTCTCCAGTACCTGTTGCCCTATGTAGCTCTCTCCCCAGTATCTGTTACCCTGTGTAACCTCTCTCCCCAGTACATTATTCTGTGTAGCTCTCTCTCCAGTACCTGTTAGTCTGTGTGGCTAGTCAGTTCTGAGGATGGCTCATTGAACCCGAAACGCTGATTTCTTGCCAGCTGATGCTGCCAGACCTGCTGAGCCATTTCTCTTTTTGTTTCTGATTTACACCATCCACAGTTCTTTCTCCAACGTAATACTCCCTTGTTAACATTGCAACATCTCCCTTTTCCTAAGGTATAATAATTCCTTTACTTCAAGTAAAATATCTTCCTTAATTCAGGTGAAATACAGTAACTCTCTTTTTTAAGTTGGAAATACACGGTGTTTTCAAAATAAGAGCCACTCAATCAGGGACACGGGGATATCCAAATCCACACCAATGTGAACAGCTCCCTCCCTCCCCCAGTCCCCTCAAAAACTGGCCCCTGACTGTGTTCTCTTTATCATGCCTCAGCGGACTGGACCCAGTCTCCCACGCTGTCAATCAACTTCAGCTTCAGCAGAGCCAAAAACCAAACACTCTCCCAGTCGAGATTGGTTCGTCAATATCTGCAGCTGATTTCATGATGCTCTTTCAGTTGGAAAGAAGTGTCTGCCCTCCAGCCGGTCATTCCTTTTGAAGTCCGCAGGCAGCATCACGGTGAGCCGTTTAAGCTGGGCAGCTGAGGTTCAATTCTCAGCTGTCCGAAAGCAGTTTCTCACCGTATCTCACCTGGGTTACTTTCCACTCAGTTGCCAGGCACAACATCGGAGCTTGGCACAGGAGGGAAAACACTGATCATTGTCAGACAGGAACAGCTCAGGTCAGTACATTACGCACCATCGCAGGACAGTAAGCCGATATAAGAACGATAACTCAGTCACAATAAGGAAATGAAGAAATGTGACCCAGAGGAGGCTATTAAAGTTCCCTTGAGCCTGTACGAGTCTCTCAACCACGTCTTGATCGCCCTTCTCCAACTCCATCCCATCTTCAGTTCTCTTAGGTCGTGGATCGCAATCCTCAATACACTCAGTAACTGAGCGACCCAGAGGTACAAGATTCCAAACATTCACAGCTTTCTGCAGGAGGCCATTTCTCCTCATCACATTCCCGACTTCTTGAGCAGAGACTCCAACACCTCGTGCTAGAATCTCCAGTCAAGGGAGATAGTCTCTCAGCAACAAACAAGGCCACGCTAAGGAAATTCAGCATTGTCCACAAGGACTTTTACCCATTTTTATAGATGAAACGTAGAAAGCGTCCTATCCAGATGCATCTCAGCTTGGTACGGTGAATACTGTTCCAAAAACAACGAGAAACTGCAGAGAGTGGTGAACACAGCCCTGTCCATCACACAAACCAGCCTCCCATCCACTAACTCCACCTACACTCCCCACTGCCTCAGGAAAGCAGCCAACATCATCACAGACCCCTCCCATCCCAGTTACACTCTCTTCCATCAGGCAGAAGATATAAAAGTTTGAAAACATGCACCAACCGATTTAAGAACAGCTTCTTTCCCGCTGTTATCAGACTTGTGTATGGAGCTCTCATACATTAGAGTTGGTCTTTCTCTGTACTTTCTTTGTAGCTGTACTTTTGCTAAAGACCCAGCTAACCACAGGAGGACTTCATCCTTCTTCAGGCCCAGCCTGTTTACCATAAAGTAATCCGGAAAGGGTCTGTCTGTTCCTCACATAACAAAACTGGCAACGCAGTATTCTAGAAGTCCCTCCCTAAAACAGCATTGCGCATGGTTCGCCACGAATTGGACCGCAGCAGTTCAAGAAGGCAGCTCACCACCATCTTCTCAAGGGGAAACTAGGGATGGGCAATAAATGCTGACCCAGCCAGTGATACCCACATCCCATGGATAAAGAAAAGAAAAATTTAAAGGAGATAAAATCTGAAGAGTTGTGGGGTGAGGGCAAGAATGTGGAATAACAGGATGGCTCTTGCTAAGAGTCTTTACTAGTCAAAGGGACAGAATGGCCTCCTGTACAATTCCACAGTCAATTCCATAACATAAAGGGATTCGCAGTCTTCATGCGTCACTAGCTGGGCCCTACATTTCCTCATTGTCCTGGAGGAGGTGATGGTGAGCTGCCTACACGAACTGCTGCAGTCCAGCTCATGCAGTTGCCTGATGCGGTGGCGATCCACAGGTTTTTCAGAGTTAATCCTTCAAATAAATTGTTGAAACAAACTCACCGGCAACATCAGCATGGTCCCAGGAGGGCCCTGTATTCCATCAACTCCGGGGAGACCAGGGCGTCCAGGTGGACCCTGCGTTTGGAGAGAGAGAGAGAGAGAAGCAGATATCAGAGAAAGGCATCTATCAGAAGGAGAAGCCATGTTAACGATGAGTAAAGTCAGGTACAGGCATGTTAACAGCACGTGAGCTTATGGCCAGAGGGAAATGGGGCCGATACTATGCTGACATCTTTCACACACTTCATACCTGTCAGAGAGCAAGATTAAAATCTTAGCTTCTCATCAATCGAGGACAGTTCAGCATTCTCTGTGTGTAATAACATTCCTGCTCAGACACCGAGACTGGGTGAGAGCGACAGATTAGTGCCTGCAGGGTTGGAGGGAGATGGCGGCCTGTGGTGACGGCAGGACAGTCAAGGTTCATGAACCAGCTGGTGTAACCTGTCCATCAGAGGAGACCATCTCTGATATTCTCCTGTTCCCTAGATGCTGCCTGACCTGCTGCGCTTTTCCAGCAACACATTTCCATCTCTGATATTCTCCTGTTCCCTAGATGCTGCCTGACCTGCTGCGCTTTTCCAGCAACACATTTCCATCTCTGATATTCTCCTGTTCCCTAGATGCTGCCTGACCTGCTGCGCTTTTCCAGCAACACATTTCCATCTCTGATATTCTCCTGTTCCCTAGATGCTGCCTGACCTGCTGCGCTTTTCCAGCAACACATTTCCATCTCTGATATTCTCCTGTTCCCTAGATGCTGCCTGACCTGCTGCGCTTTTCCAGCAACACATTTCCATCTCTGATATTCTCCTGTTCCCTAGATGCTGCCTGACCTGCTGCGCTTTTCCAGCAACACATTTCCATCTCTGATATTCTCCTGTTCCCTAGATGCTGCCTGACCTGCTGCGCTTTTCCAGCAACACATTTCCATCTCTGATCTCCAGCATCTGCAGACCTCACTTTCTCATCAGAGGAGACCATCCACCAGGCTACAGCTCATGGCATTGAGCGGGGCAAATAAGGGTAATCAATCCAGGGGGCAGAACAGTGGGCACTCAAGAATGGCAGGCACTAGAGAACAACGGGCACTTGAGAATGGTGGGCACTCAGGAACAGCAGGTACTCAAGAACGGCGGGCACTCGAGAATGTCGGGCACTCGAGAACGGCAGGTACTTGAGAACAGTGGGCATTCGAGAACAGCAGATACTCGAGAACGGCGGGTACTCGAGAATGGTAGGCATTCGAGAACAGCAGGTACTCGAGAACAGCAGGTACTCAAGAACAACAGGTACTCGAGAACGGCGGGTATTTGAGAATGGCAAGCACTCAAGAACGGCGGGTATTCATGATTGGCAGATACTTAAGAACGATGGGGATTTGAAAATGTCAGGTACTTGAGAATGGCGGGTACTCGAGAACGGCAGAGATTCAGGAATGGCATGCACTTGGGAAAGCGGGCACTTCAGAATGACCAGTAGTTAGGAATAGTGGGCACTCAAGAATGGCGGCACTCGGGAACAGCAGGTACTCGAGAATGGCGGGTATTCGATAATGGCAGGAACTCAAGGTTGGTGGCTATGTAAGAACAGTGGGTGCTCGAGAATAACAGGCTTAAGTGGGAGATACTTCTCCTCAGCAGGGAGGAGACACAAACACTCCCCGGAATGGGTCAGCTGGACAACACAAGATCAGAGCCAACTCCACGGGAAATGAACTAACATCAGAAGGTCAGACACTGATGGACAGTGTGAAAATACCACAGGGTCAGGATATGATAGACAGTGTATAAGTGCCACAGGGTCATGAGCTGATAGACAGTGTGTAAATACCACAGGGTCTGGAGCTGATGGATAGTGTGTAAATACCACAGGGTCAGGAGCCGATGGACAGTGTGTAAGTACCACATGGTCAGGATGTGATAGACAGTGTGTAAATACCATAGGGTCAGGAGTTGATAGACAGTGTGTAAATACCATAGGGTCAGGAGCTGATAGACAGTGTGTAAATACCACAGGGTCAGGAACAGATAGACAGTGTGTAAATACCACAGGGTCAGGAGCTGATAGACAATGTGTAAATACCACAGGGTCAGGAGCTGATAGGCAGTGTGTAAATACCACAGGGTCAGGAACAGATAGACAGTGTGTAAATACCACAGGGTCAGGAGCTGATAGACAGTGTGTAAGTACCACATGGTCAGGATGTGATAGACAGTGTGTAAATACCATAGGGTCAGGAGTTGATAGACAGTGTGTAAATACCATAGGGTCAGGAGCTGATAGACAGTGTGTAAATACCACAGGGTCAGGAGCTGATAGACAGTGTGTAAATACCACAAGGTCAGGAGCTGATGGACAGCGTATAAATACCATAGGGTCAGGATGTGATGGACAGTGTGTAAATACAACAGGGTCAGGAGCTGATGGACAGTGTGTAAATACCACAGGGTCAGTGTGTGATAGACAGTGTGTAAATACCACAGGGTCAGGAGCTTATAGACAGTGTGTAAATACCACAGGGTCAGGAGCTGATAGACTGTGTGGAAATACCACAGGGTCAGGACTTGATAGACAGTGTGTAAATACCACAAGGTCAGGATGTGATAGACAGTGTGTAAATACCACAGGGTCAGGATGTGATAGACAGTGTGTAAATACCACAGGGTCAGGAGTTGACAGACAGTGTGTAAATACCACAGGGTCAGGAGCTGATAGACAGTGTGTAAATACCACAGGGTCTGGAGCTGATGGATAGTGTGTAAATACCACAGGGTCAGGAGCCGATGGACAGTGTGTAAATACCACAGGGTCAGGATGTGATAGACAGTGTGTGAATACCACAGGGTCAGGATGTGATAGACAGTGTGTAAATACCACAGGGTCAAGATGTGATAGACAGTGTGTAAATACCACAAGGTCAGGATGTGATAGAAAGTGTGGAAATACCACAGGGTCAGGAGTTGATAGACAGTGTGTAAATACCACAGGGTCAGGATGTGAGAGACTGTGTAAATACCACAGGGTCAGGAGCTGATAGGCAGTGTGTAAATACCACAGGGTCAGGAGCTGATAGACAGTGTGTAAATACCACAGGGTCTGGAGCTGATGGATAGTGTGTAAATACCACAGGGTCAGGAGCCGATGGACAGTGTGTAAATACCACAGGGTCAGGATGTGATAGACAGTGTGTAAATACCACAGGGTCAGGATGTGATAGACAGTGTGTGAATACCACAGGGTCAGGATGTGATAGACAGTGTGTGAATACCACAGGGTCAGGATGTGATAGACAGTGTGTAAATACCACAGGGTCAGGATGTGATAGACAGTGTGTAAATACCACAAGGTCAAGATGTGATAGACAGTGTGTAAATACCACAGGGTCAGGATGTGATAGACAGTGTGTGAATACCACAGGGTCAGGATGTGATAGACAGTGTGTAAATACCACAAGGTCAGGACTTGATAGACAGTGTGTAAATACCACAGGGTCAGGATGTGACAGACAGTGTGTACATACCACAGGGTCAGGATGTGATAGACTGTGTGTAAATACGGCAGGGTCAGGAGCTGATAGGCAGTGTGTAAATACCACAGGGTCAGGATATGATAGACAGTGTATAAGTGCCACAGGGTCATGAGCTGATAGACAGTGTGTAAATACCACAGGGTCTGGAGCTGATGGATAGTGTGTAAATACCACAGGGTCAGAAGCCGATGGACAGTGTGTAAATACCACAGGGTCAGGATACGATAGACAGTGTATAAGTGCCACAGGGTCAGGATGTGATAGACAGTGTGTAAATACCACAGGGTCAGGAGCTGATGGACAGTGTCTAAATACCACAGGGTCAGTGTGTGATAGACAGTGTGTAAATACCACAGGGTCAGGAGCAGATAGACAGTGCATAAATACCACAGAGTCATGTTGGATAGACAGTGTGTAAATACCACAGGGTCAGGAGCTGATAGACAGTGTGTAAATACCATAGGGTCAGGAGCTGATAGACAGTGTGTAAATACCACATGGTCAGGATGTGATAGACAGTGTGTAAATACCATAGGGTCAGGAGTTGATAGACAGTGTGTAAATACCATAGGGTCAGGAGCTGATAGACAGTGTGTAAATACCACAGGGTCAGGAGCTGATAGACAGTGTGTAAATACCACAGAGTCTGGAGCTGATGGACAGTGTGTAAATACCACAGGGTCAGTGTGTGAAAGACATTGTGTAAATACCACAGGGTCAGGAGCAGATAGACAGTGTGTAAATACCACAGGGTCAGGAGCTGATAGACAGTGTGTAAATACCACAGGGTCAGGAGCTGATAGACAGTGTGTAAATACCACAGGGTCAGGAGCTGATAGACAGTGTGTAAATACCACATGGTCAGGAGCTGATAGACAGTGTGTAAATACCACATGGTCAGGAGCTGATAGACAGTGTGTAAATACCACAGGGTCAGGAGCTGATAGACAGTGTGTAAATACCACAGGGTCAGGAGCTGATAGACAGTGTGTAAATACCACAGGGTCAGGAGCTGATAGACAGTGTGTAAATACCACATGGTCAGGATGTGATAGACAGTGTGTAAATACCACAGGGTCAGGAGTTGATAGACAGTGTGTAAATACCACAGGGTCAGGATGTGATGGACAGTGTGTAAATACCACAGGGTCAGGAGCTGATAGACAGTGTGTAAATACCACATGGTCAGGAGCTGATAGACAGTGTGTAAATACCACAGGGTCAGGAGCTGATAGACAGTGTGTAAATACCACATGGTCAGGATGTGATAGACAGTGTGTAAATACCACAGGGTCAGGAGTTGATAGACAGTGTGTAAATACCACAGAGTCATGTTGGATAGACAGTGTGTAAATACCACAGGGTCAGGAGCTTATAGACAGTGTGTAAATACCACAGGGTCAGGAGTTGATAGACAGTGTGTACATACCACAGGGTCAGGAGCTTATAGACAGTGTGTACATACCACAGGGTCAGGAGTTGATAGACAGTGTGTAAATACCACAGGGTCAGGAGTTGATAGACAGTGTGTAAATACCACAGGGTCAGGAGTTGATAGACAGTGTGTAAATACCACAGGGTCAGGAGCTGATGGACAGTGTGTAAATACCACAGGGTCAGGAGTTGATAGACAGTGTGTAAATACCACAGGGTCAGGAGCTTATAGACAGTGTGTACATACCACAGGGTCAGGAGCTTATAGACAGTGTGTACATACCACAGGGTCAGGAGTTGATAGACAGTGTGTAAATACCACAGGGTCAGGAGCTTATAGACAGTGTGTAAATACCACAGGGTCAGGAGCTTATAGACAGTGTGTACATACCACAGGGTCAGGACTTGATAGACAGTGTGTAAATACCACAGGGTCAGGACTTGATAGACAGTGTGTAAATACCACAGGGTCAGGAGTTGATAGACAGTGTGTAAATACCACAGGGTCAGGAGTTGATAGACAGTGTGTAAATACCACAGGGTCAGGAGCTTATAGACAGTGTGTACATACCACAGGGTCAGGAGCTTATAGACAGTGTGTACATACCACAGGGTCAGGAGTTGATAGACAGTGTGTAAATACCACAGGGTCAGGAGTTGATAGACAGTGTGTAAATACCACAGGGTCAGGAGCTGATGGACAGTGTGTACATACCACAGGGTCAGGAGCTTATAGACAGTGTGTACATACCACAGGGTCAGGAGCTTATAGACAGTGTGTAAATACCACAAGGTCAGGAGCTGATGGACAGCGTATAAATACCATAGGGTCAGGATGTGATGGACAGTGTGTAAATACCACGGGGTCAGGAGCTGATAGACAGTGTGTAAATACCACAGGGTCTGGAGCTGATGGACAGTGTGTAAATACCACAGGGTCAGTGTGTGATAGACAGTGTATAAATACCACAGGGTCAGGACTTGATAGACTGTGTGTAAATACCACAGGGTCAGGAGCTGATAGGCAGTGTGTAAATACCACAGGGTCAGGAGCTGATGGACAGCGTATAAATACCATAGGGTCAGGATGTGATGGACAGTGTGTAAATACCACGGGGTCAGGAGCTGATAGACAGTGTGTAAATACCACAAGGTCAGGAGCTGATGGACAGCGTATAAATACCATAGGGTCAGGATGTGATGGACAGTGTGTAAATACCACGGGGTCAGGAGCTGATAGACAGTGTGTAAATACCACAGGGTCTGGAGCTGATGGACAGTGTGTAAATACCACAGGGTCAGGAGTTGATAGACAGTGTGTAAATACCACAGGGTCAGGACTTGATAGACTGTGTGTAAATACCACAGGGTCAGGAGCTGATAGGCAGTGTGTAAATACCACAGGGTCAGGAGCTGATAGACAGTGTGTAAATACCACAGGGTCTGGAGCTGATGGATAGTGTGTAAATACCACAGGGTCAGGAGCCGATGGACAGTGTGTAAATACCACAGGGTCAGGATGTGATAGACAGTGTGTGAATACCACAGGGTCAGGATGTGATAGACAGTGTGTGAATACCACAGGGTCAGGATGTGATAGACAGTGTGTAAATACCACAGGGTCAAGATGTGATAGACAGTGTGTAAATACCACAAGGTCAGGATGTGATAGAAAGTGTGTAAATACCACAGGGTCAGGATGTGAGAGACTGTGTAAATACCACAGGGTCAGGAGTTGATAGACAGTGTGTAAATACCACAGGGTCAGGAGCTGATAGACAGTGTGTAAATACCACAGGGTCAGGAGCTGATAGACAGTGTGTAAATACCACAGGGTCAGGAGCCGATGGACAGCGTGTAAATACCACAGGGTCAGGATGTGATAGACAGTGTGTGAATACCACAGGGTCAGGATGTGATAGACAGTGTGTGAATACCACAGGGTCAGGATGTGATAGACAGTGTGTAAATACCACAGGGTCAGGATGTGATAGACAGTGTGTGAATACCACAGGGTCAGGATGTGATAGACAGTGTGTGAATACCACAGGGTCAGGATGTGATAGACAGTGTGTAAATACCACAGGGTCAGGATGTGATAGACAGTGTGTAAATACCACAAGGTCAGGATGTGATAGACAGTGTGTAAATACCACAGGGTCAGGATGTGATAGACAGTGTGTGAATACCACAGGATCAGGATGTGATAGACAGTGTGTAAATACCACAAGGTCAGGACTTGATAGACAGTGTGTAAATACCACAGGGTCAGGATGTGACAGACAGTGTGTACATACCACAGGGTCAGGATGTGATAGACTGTGTGTAAATACGGCAGGGTCAGGAGCTGATAGGCAGTGTGTAAATACCACAGGGTCAGGATATGATAGACAGTGTATAAGTGCCACAGGGTCATGAGCTGATAGACAGTGTGTAAATACCACAGGGTCAGGATATGATAGACAGTGTATAAGTGCCACAGGGTCATGAGCTGATAGACAGTGTGTAAATACCACAGGGTCAGGATATGATAGACAGTGTATAAGTGCCACAGGGTCATGAGCTGATAGACAGTGTGTAAATACCACAGGGTCTGGAGCTGATGGATAGTGTGTAAATACCACAGGGTCAGAAGCCGATGGACAGTGTGTAAATACCACAGGGTCAGGATACGATAGACAGTGTATAAGTGCCACAGGGTCAGGATGTGATAGACAGTGTGTAAATACCACAGGGTCAGGAGCTGATGGACAGTGTCTAAATACCACAGGGTCAGTGTGTGATAGACAGTGTGTAAATACCACAGGGTCAGGAGCTGATAGACAGTGTGTAAATACCACATGGTCAGGATGTGATAGACAGTGTGTAAATACCATAGGGTCAGGAGTTGATAGACAGTGTGTAAATACCATAGGGTCAGGAGCTGATAGACAGTGTGTAAATACCACAGGGTCAGGAGCTGATAGACAGTGTATACATACCACAGGGTCAGGAGCTTATAGACAGTGTGTAAATACCACAGAGTCTGGAGCTGATGGACAGTGTGTAAATACCACAGGGTCAGTGTGTGAAAGACATTGTGTAAATACCACAGGGTCAGGAGCAGATAGACAGTGTGTAAATACCACAGGGTCAGGAGCTGATAGACAGTGTGTAAATACCACAGAGTCATGTTGGATAGACAGTGTGTAAATACCACAGGGTCAGGAGCTGATAGACAGTGTGTAAATACCATAGGGTCAGGAGTTGATAGACAGTGTGTAAATACCACAGGGTCAGGAGCTGATAGACAGTGTGTAAATACCACAGAGTCATGTTGGATAGACAGTGTGTAAATACCACAGGGTCAGGAGCTGATAGACAGTGTGTAAATACCATAGGGTCAGGAGTTGATAGACAGTGTGTAAATACCACAGGGTCAGGAGCTGATAGACAGTGTGTAAATACCACAGAGTCATGTTGGATAGACAGTGTGTAAATACCACAGGGTCAGGAGTTGATAGACAGTATGTAAATACCTTAGGGTCAGGAGCTGATGGACAGTGTGTACATACCACAGGGTCAGGAGCTTATAGACAGTGTGTACATACCACAGGGTCAGGAGCTTATAGACAGTGTGTAAATACCACAAGGTCAGGAGCTGATGGACAGCGTATAAATACCATAGGGTCAGGATGTGATGGACAGTGTGTAAATACCACGGGGTCAGGAGCTGATAGACAGTGTCTAAATACCACAGGGTCAGGAGTTGATAGACAGTGTGTAAATACCACAGGGTCAGGACTTGATAGACTGTGTGTAAATACCACAGGGTCAGGAGTTGATAGACAGTGTGTTAATACCACAAGGTCAGGATGTGATAGACAATGTGTAAATACCACAGGGTCAGGAGCTTATAGACAGTGTGTAAATACCACAGGGTCAGAATGTGTTAGACAGTGTGTAAATAGCACAGGGTCAGGAGCTGATAGACAGTGTGTAAATACCACAGGGTCAGAATGTGTTAGACAGTGTGTAAATAGCACAGGGTCAGGAGCTGATGGACAGTGTGTAAATACCACAGGGTCAAGATGTGATAGAAACTTTGTAAATACCACAGGGTCAGGAGTTGATAGACAGTGTGTAAATACCACAGGGTCAGGATGTGATAGACTGTGTAAATACCACAGGGTCAGGACTTGATAGACAGTGTGTAAATACCACAGGGTCAGGAGCTGATGGACAGTGTGTAAATACCACAGGGTCAGGAGCTGCTAGACAGTGTGTAAATACCACAAGGTCAGGATGTGATAGACAGTGTGTAAATACCACAGGGTCAGGTGTTGATAGACAGTGTGTAAATACCAGAGGGTCAGGATGTGATAGACTTTGTAAACACCACAGGGTCAGGAGCTGATAGACAGTGTGTAAATACCACAAGGTCAGGAGCTGATAGACACTGTGTAAATACCACAGGGTCAGGATGTGATAGACAGTGTGTAAATACCACAGGGTCAGGATGTGTTAGACAGTGTGTAAATAGCACAGGGTCAGGAGCTGATGGACAGTGTGTAAATACCACAGGGTCAAGATGTGATAGGCAGTGTGTAAATACCACAAGGTCAGGATGTGATAGACAGTGTGTAAATACCACAGGGTCAGGAGCTGATAGACAGTGTGTAAATACCACAAGGACAGGATGTGATAGAAAGTGTGTAAATACCACAGGGTCAGGACTTGATAGACAGTGTGTAAATACCACAGGGTCAGTGTGTGATAGACAGTGTGTAAATACCACAGGGTCAGGACTTGATAGACAGTGTGTAAATACCACAGGGTCAGGATGTGATAGACAGTGTGTAAATACCACAGGGTCAGGACTTGATAGACAGTGTGTAAATAACACAGGGTCAGGAGCTGATAGACAGTGTGTAAATACCACAGGGTCAGGATGTGTTAGACAGTGTGTAAATAGCACAGGGTCAGGAGCTGATGGACAGTGTGTAAATACCACAGGGTCAAGATGTGATAGACAGTGTGTAAATACCACAGGGTCAAGATGTGATAGACAGTGTGTAAATACCACAGGGTCAGGATGTGATAGACAGTGTGTAAATACCACAGGGTCAGGATGTGATAGACAGTGTGTAAATACCACAAGGTCAGGATGTGATAGACAGTGTGTAAATACCACAGGGTCAGGATGTGATAGACAGTGTGTGAATACCACAGGGTCATGATGTGATGCACAGTGTGTAATTACCACAGGGTCAGGAGCTGATGGACAGTGTGTAAATACCACAGGGTCAGGATTTGATAGACAGTGTGTAAATACCACAAGGTCAGGATGTGATAGACAGTGTGTAAGTACCACAGGGTCAGGAGCTGATAAGACAGTGTGTAAATACCACAAGGTCAGGATGTGATAGACATTGTGTAAATACCACAGGGTCAGGGGATGATAGACAGTGTGTAATTACCACAGGGTCAGGAGCTGATAGGCAGTGTGTAAATACTACAGGGTCAGGATGTGATTGACAGTGTATAAATACCACAGGGTCAGGATTTGATAGACAGTGTGTAATTATCACAGGGTCAGGAGTTGATAGACAGTGTGTGAATACCACAGGGTCAGGAGCTGATAGACAGTGTGTGAATACCACAGGGTCAGGATGTGATGGACAGTGTGTAAATACCACAGGGTCAGGAGCTGATAGACAGTGTGTAAATACCACAGGGTCAGGAGCTGATAGACAGTGTGTAAATACCACAGGGTCAGGAGTTGATAGACAGTGTGTAAATACCACAGGGTCAGGAGCTGATAGACAGTGTGTAAATACCACAGGGTCAGGATGTGTTAGTGTGGAAATAACCCAGAGATTGGAACATGGAGAATCTCTCAGGACTGAATGATTATTCTTCTGGAGTTCAAAGGAAATCGCTGTAAAGATGAAAAGCATGCAAGAATCTCTCAGGAACAGGAGTTCAGCCATGAAGCTTATCACTGTACCTGCACAGAGATTCTCAATCGGGTTCACTGCAATGTACCCAGTCATGAGCAAAGTTTCTCTAAAACATGCTGCTGAAAGATACATTTTCCTTCCCTTCTCTGAAATTGGCAGCTCTACCTTCATAGCCTGGGGGTCAGGACAATGCAAACCACATGTCTCCAATTCAGGGAAGACCACTGGTGTCATACAAGAGCAAATCCTCTTCCCTCGACCTGTCGGAGCAATTTTCCAGGACATGAGACAACCGTCACCTAACTCATCTTTCTCTCCTCAACCCTCACAAACCCAATTGGGACACCTATTGGAGGCAGAATTGTATTTCACGTGAGGGTCCCTGGCTTTTTTAATTGAGAGAACCATCCCTCCCCATCATAATAAAAACCCTAACAAAAGGCACACGCCGATAAGGTCTGGGGGCTACAGTTTGGACAGCTGAATGGGCAGCATATGTGTGTGTGTCTTCCATGCACAGGGACTGGAGCCAAAATGTGCATTTTCAATTAACACAAAAACAGAGCCCTGGAGGAAAGCAGTATGGGATTTGGAATCTGCCAAACACCTGAGAACCTTTAAGGATTTGGAAAGAACAATGAGTTTTCCAGGCAACGGTTATGGGTCATTGAGATGATAGGGTGCATCAGGAAGGGTTGACACATTTGGTTTGATACTTGATTTGTATGAATTAGCCACGTCTGTGCTGCTTTTCCACCTCCTCAGCCCATTCCCCACATACCCCGGCATTTTCTGACGCGATGTTTGTTCAAAGTTCAGGAGCTGGCGGCCGGCAGGATTCATGTGATCTGGTTCCCGGGCAACCTGTCCTCGAAGTGCCCACCTTTTATCTCCTGCTATCATGGCCAGACGCGGCTCAGTCCAAGACTGAGCTGCAATAAAGGATGAGCAAAGTCTGCAAATGCTGAGTTCTTGGTGGGGATGGGGACGATCTTAATGCAGAGGAGGTGTGCTGCAGGGGAATGCTACCAATGGAGGGAGACAAGAAACAATGCATTGATGTTGAGCCAAAGGATTTTCCACATGCTTGGAATTCTCCAAAGCTTGTTTGGGTTCAGCTCCAACAATCGAGAAGCTCAAGACCATCCAGAAGAAGGGAGCCCATTTCGTTGGCAGTGCATAAACTACCTTCAACACTCACTCACCTCACCAACACAGAGTACCAGCCACAGGATGCACCAGAGTAACTCACCTACTCTCGTCCCTTCTACAGCACCTTGCTATCACCGAGGAGATCAAGGCCAGCAGATACCTGGAAACACCATCCCATGCAGACTCCCCTCCAAGTGACACACCACCCTGACTTGGAAATGTGGACTTGGAATGTGATAATGATTTCACGAAGGAGTTGGATATAGCAGTAAAGGGATCTGAGATAATGGCACAGACGCCGGTATCCACTCATTAAATCACCCTTTATTTACATGCACACAGTACATGACCTCTGAACCAGCCAGCTCACAGCCTGTCCCCTGATAGAGAAGACTTTCTCAATCTCCTGTTTATCTTTGTCAGCCAGAGCTCCCTGAATGGCCCAAGTTAACAACCCCAATCAGGGATCTCATTGTCAATAAGATCCGCTAGGCTTTTGATCCACTCACTGCAGGATCAAACGATAAGGGGGGAGAAGCAAGGACAGGTTATTGAGTAGGGTGATCAACCATGGACAGGACTTATACACTTAATGGTAAGGTCCTGAGGAATGTTGCTGAACAATGAGACCTTGGATTGCAAGTTCATAGTTCATTGAAAGTGGAGTCAGAAGTAGACAGGATAGTGAAGAAGACACTTGGTATGCTTGCCTTTATTGGTCAGAGCATAGGAGTTGGGAGGTCATGTTGTGGCTGTACAGGACGTTGGTTTGGCCACTTTTGGAATATTGTGTGCAATTCTGGTCTCCCTCTTTTGGGAAAAATGTTATGAAACCTGAGAAGGTTCAGAGAAGATTTACAAGGATGTTGCCAGGGTTGGAGCGTTTGAGCTATAGGAAGAGGCTGAACAGGCTGGGGCTGTTTTCCCTGGAGCGTCGGAGGCTGAGGGGTGACCTTATAGAGGCTTATAAAATCAAGAGGGGCATGGATAGGGTTAATAGACAAGGTATTTTTCCCTGGGATGGGGGAGTTGAGAACTAAAGAGTATAGGTTTAAGGTGAGAGGGGAAAGATTTAAAAGGGACCTAAGGGGCAACTTTTTCACACAGAGGGTGGTGTGTGTATAGAATGAGCTGCCAGAGGAGGTGGTGGAGGCTGGTACTATGACAGCATGCAAAACGCATCTGGATGGGTATATGAATAGGAAGGGTTTAGAGAGATATGGGTCAAGTGCTGGCAAATGGGACTGGATTGGGTTAGGATACCTGGTCAGCATGGACAAGTTGGGCCAAAGGGTCTGTTTCTGTGCTGTACATCTCTATGACTCTGTATTGAGCGGCAGATCAGGTTCAAAGAGCCAACTGACCTACTCTTGCTCCCAATCTCTACTTTTATTTTCCCTCCAGAACTGCTGTTCCTTTATAATTGTATATGTAACGCCAATGTCAGGAAAGGCCAGACAGCGTTACTGAACCGTGCACATCAGTTTCATAGCATGTCTAACATTTAGTTGTGCCTTCAGCCTAACACTTGTCGAAAGCTCATCAAGTGTGTAAATTTAAGGAGAAAGCATTGCTTTCAAGGTAAATGAAACTAGCCACGGGATATTTATATCCAAATAAACTCGGAAGAATGCGTCCAGTCAAATAAAACAGAGCTGCCTGCTTCAGGGGCTCTTCCACAGAGCACTGAGGTGATTGGTGCTACGTACAGGAACTGGTATCACGCCCACCCACCAGCCCCCCTCCCACCCCAACACCACCCGTCTCTCTCACCCCCACCCTCTGGGCAAACATCTGCTCCTTTACACTGCTGTCAATCAGATGCTCTGTGCATCAAAAACACACAGAAGCCAGCACTGGAGGGGGAAGCAGTCCAGCTTGTCCCTCGTCGGACAACTCACAGAGACTGACTCACTGACCACACATCAAAGAGACAGAGGAGACTCCCTTCCCCCACTGTCCCCCCCCAATAACCCCCCCCCCTCCCCCACCGTCCCCCCCAATAACCCCTCTCCCCTACATTCCCTCCCAATAACCCCCCTCCCCCACCATCCCTCCCAATGTCCCCCGTGTCCCCCCCAATAAACCCCTCTTCCCCACCGCCCTCCCAGTAACCCACTCTCCCCCACCATCCCCCCCAAATAAGCCCCCTCCCCTACAGTTCTTCCCAATATCCCCCTCCCTCACCATCCCACCAATAACCCCCTCCCCCACCATCACCCCCAATAACCCCCCTCCCCCACCGTCCCTCCCAATGTCCCCCCCAATGTCCCTCCCTCCCCCACCGTCTACCCGATATCCCCCCTCCCCCACCATCCTTCCCAATGTCCCCCAATGTCCCTCCCTCCCCCACTGCCCCCCCAATAACGTCCCTCCCAATGATCCCCCCCTACCGTCACTCCCAATGTCCCCCCAATGTCCCCCCCAATGTCCCTCCTTCCCCCACCATCCCATCCAATAACCCCCCTCTCACACCGTCCCTCCCAATGGCCACCCAATGTCCCTCCCTCCCCCACCGTCCCCCCCAATAACCCCCCTCCCCCACCATCCCTCCCAATGTCCCCCCAATGTCCCCCACAATGTCCCTCCCTCCCCCACCATCCCTCCCAATAACCCCCCTCCCCCACTGTCCCTCCCAATGATCCCCCTCCCTCACTATCCCTCCCAATGTCCCGCCCAATAACCCCCTCCCCCACCGTCCCTCCCAATGATCCCCCTCCCTCACTATCCCTTCCAATGTCCCGCCCAATAACCCCCCTCCCCCACCGTCCCTCCTAATGATCCCCCTCCCCCACCGCCCCTCCCAATGATCCCCCTCCCCCACCACCCCTCCCAATGTAACTCCCTCCCAATGTCCCCCCTCCCCCCACCGTCCCTCCCAATGTCTCCCCTCCCCCACCGTCCCTCCCAATGTCCCCCCTCCCCCACTGTCCCTCCCAATGATCCCCCTCCCCCACCGTCCTTCCCAATCTCCCCCCTCCGCCACCGTCCCTCCCAATCTCCCCCTCCCCACTGCCCCTCCCAATGTATCCCCTCCCCCACTGCCCCTCCCAATCTCCCCCCCTCCCCCACCGCCCCTCCCACCGTCCTTCCCAATGTCCCCCCTCCCCCACCGTCCCCCTCCCCCACCGCCCCTCCCAATCCCCCCCCTCCCCCACCGCCTCTCCCAATCTCCCCCCTCCCCCACCGCCTCTCCCAATCTCCCCCCTCCCCCACCGCCTCTCCCAATGTCCGCCCCTCCCCCACCGTCCCTCCCAATAATCCCCCTCCCCCACCGTCCTTCCTAATCTCCCCCCTCCCCCACTGTCCCTCCCAATCTCCCCCCTCCCCACCGCCCCTCCCAATGTATCCCCTCCCCCACCGTCCCTCCCAATCTCCCCCCTCCCCCACCGCCCCTCCCAATGTCGCCCCCTCCCACCGTCCCTCCAAATGTCCCCCCTCCCTCACCGTCCCTCCCAATGTACCCCCCTCCCCCACCTTCCCTCCCAATGTACCCCCCTCCCCCACCTTCCCTCCCAATGTACCCCCCTCCCCCACCTTCCCTCCCAATGTCCCCCCTCCCCCACCGTCCCTCCCAATGTCTCCCTTCCCCCATCGTCCCTCCCAATGATCCCCCTCCCTCACCATCCTTCCCAGTCTTCCCCCTCCCCCACCGTCCCTCCCAATCTCCCCCCTCCCCACTGTCCCTCCCAATCTCCCCCCTCCCGCACTGCCCCTCCCAATGTCCCCCCCTCCCCCACCGCCCCTCCCAATGTCCCCCCCTCCCCCACCGCCCCTCCCAATGTCCCCCCTCCCCCACCGTCCCTCTCAATGACCCCCCTCCCCCACCGTCCCTCCCAATGCCCCTCCTCCCCCACCGTCCCTCCCAATGCCCCTCCTCCCCCACCGTCCCTCCCAATGCCCCCCCTCCCCCACCATCCCTCCCAATCTCCCCCCTCCCCACCGTCCCTCCCGATGTCCCCCTCCCCCACCATCCCTCCCAATCTCCCCCCTCCCCCACCGCCCCTCCCAATGTCACCCCCCACCCCCCACCACCATCCCTCCCAATGAGCTCCCCCGTCCCCTTCGCCTACCATCCCTCCCAAACACTGCGCTGGCTCAGGGTGGGACTGGGTTACTTTGAGGGGAGAGGGATTGGGGTAAACATGGATGGCGAGGGCCTCCCAAGAACGCGACGGGGAAACGAGAAGCAACAACGCTGGAATGAAGGGCCAAGGGGTAAGGAAGGAGACTAGAAACAACGCGAGGGAGCTAAGAAGGGCTTGAATGTGGGGATGGAGAACGCAAAGAGGGTGAGACAAATCATAAAGGAGAGACTGTGATAGGGAGAGGATGAAAGTGAGGGAAGTTAACACAAATCAGACAAAAATGACAGTGAGAATATGTTAAAAAAAAATAAATTGCCTGGCAATTATCAAGGTGTGAAATTTCTCAGACATGTCAACCTTCTCATTTGTAGGTTTCCAGATCCCTGGTCAAAACGTCTTTAAAGGATTCAGTGAGCCTGAACTAATTACCTCCAAAATCTTCCTCCCCCTCGTAAAACGTGTGGCTCATATCCTTTGTTGCTGTGATACGTGGCATTTTGTTGCTGCACTGTATGTGTTTCGAATCATCTGTTGGCTCAGATTCGTCTGATCTCAAATGGCCTCTCCCCTCACCACTCGGAGAACAATAGCAGAGACCTGTCCAGCATATTGTAGTGTTTACTGCGCAAGGGAGCGGAAACATCACATGGAAAGCATTGAGAGTCAGAACCCATGGATGTTCCTGAAAAGCCCATGGGCAGCCCCTTGCACAAAGGCTCAGGAATATCCCCAGCTCGGAGATTCTCTTGAGGAACAGCCTGCAATGTTCCTTGCTGCCCTCGCTCACAACGTGGGAAAATTTGCCCCAAAGTAACGCCATCCTCAGTGACCCACCGATCCTCCGCCTAGGGCATCTTGGCAGAACCCTCTGTGACCCTCTCCCCACGTCAACCCCAGATGAGGGTAGAAGTAACTGTGGCCATGCCCCCTTCTGAGGGGCTATACCCAGGGTCCAGCTTTCAGTTCCGTGGGGTGCTACCGTGATGATCGGGTGCCAACACTTACCGGTTGCCCTGGGTTACCAGGCTGTCCACGCACACCCTTCAGCCCTGGAGTTCCTGGAAGACCCTGTCAGAAAGAGTTGAAAAGAGAGGTCAAACCGTTCTGACATCACGTGATTGCAGCTGGAGCTAGCGAAAAATATTCTCCAGAGATACTTAATCTTTACCAGATTTCTCTTTCCCGCTCTGTCACTGGGAAAATGCCGAACGGACGCAAGGGGCAAGTATTTTGACTGTGTCCTTCATCCCCCAGGAGACGGGACCAAGGTAATTGGAAGAAGACTCCTTCATCATCCTGGGAAAACTGATCCCATTTAAAATGTGTGTGTCTGTTTGCGAGTGTCAGTGATTGTGTGTGTGTCAGTGTGCGCATGTGTGTTTGTGTGTGTGTCAGTGTGCGCATGTGTGTCTGTATGAGTTTATGCCTGTGTGTGTGTTTGTCTGTGTGCTTATGCGTGTCTGTGTGTACATGTGTGTCTGTGTCTGTCTCTGTGTGTGCATCTGTGTGCATACTTGTGTGTGCATCAATGTGCGCACCTGTGTGTGAGTCTGTGCTTGTGTGTGTCTGTGTATGTGTATGTGTATGCATCTGTGTTTGTCCATGTGGGTGTGCGTGTATGTCTATGTGGGTGTGTATGTGTTTGGGTATGTGTCTGTGTGTGTGTGTGCCTGTGTGTGTACCTTTGTATGTGTCTGTGTGTGCGTGTGTCTGTGCATGTGTATCTATGTTGGTGTGTGTGCATCTGTGTTTATGTCTGCATATGTGTGTGCATGTGTGTCTGTGTGTGTGCATGCTCCAAGATCCCCTTTATCAATGCCTCATGCCCATCACAAAGACACACTGGGTGGCAAAGTCATGGAAAGGGCATCAAAGCTGCATTGAGCGAGACTATGTCTAGAATTCTGTGGACCCCCGTCTTGGTTTCTATATTTAAGGGAGGATGTACTAGGTTTGGAGATGTTGCAAGGATGGTTGACTTGGGTTCGCCACTGGGATGATGGGAGTGGCCTCTAACAAGGGGTCTCTGAATAAATGGGCTCCAAATCTGTGCTCCCTCGATGCTCAGAGGTTAGGCATAAGCTAATCGGTGTGGGGCGCATTGACGTCTGGTTTCACAGCCACACACTGGCCTTGGAGGTCCACATACACACACACACACACACGCCACCAGAGAATAAATTCAGCAGAGTAACTGTCTGTGTTCTCTGGGGTTTGGAAGTATGAGAGGTCCCATTCCAGTCTCAGAAGGAACTTGGGAATGGTCTACAGTGAGATTGGTGAAGGCGTGAGCATTTCAGACTGAGCTGGCAAGGAATTACTTCAATCAAAGGGTCATGAATCTTTGGAAGTCTCCAGCCCAAAACACTGAGCTTCCACACTTTTCAGGCAGGGATAGACAAGCTTTGGACTCTGTGGATCTAGAGGCATATAGGGAAATGGTTAAGAAAGTGGAGGCAAAGTCCAATACGGTATAGGAACCTATAAACTATAAGATGGCTAGATGGGGTAAACGAATGAAGGGCATTCCTGATGACCAAGGGAGTCCAGAACCAGGAGTCACAGACTAAATACATGGGGTAGGCCATTTTTGACTGGGCTGAGGAGAAATGTCTTCAACCAGAGAGTGGGGGAGCCTGTGGAATTCTCTGTCAGAGAAGGTGGTTAAGCCAAAACATTGAATCGTTTCAAGGAGGAGTTTGATATAGCTCTTTGGAGGAAAAGGATCAAAGGGAATGGGGCCAAAATGGGAATGGGGTTGAATGGTCAACCATAATCATACCGAATGGTGGAACAGTCTCAAAGGGCCGAATGGCCTACTCCTGCTCCTACTTTCTGTGCCTATGAATGGTCCTGCAGGCCCGATGGACCGAATAGCCTAACAACAGCTCCAATTTAACGTACGTCCAGAGGACCCCAGAATCTCCCTCAACTCTTCACTGTGACTGGGTCGCAGCTTGCATGTGCCTGCTCCCCAGCTGCAGGTATATGAAAGGGGGTTCGAACCCTCTTGCTGGGGCTTTAGTGAGGGTTGAATAAGGTACTGGCCCTGACAGCACTGCTCACAACCCGATCACAAATCAGAAAACGGGGTCCTGCACATCTGCTCGCTATGGGAACTCCATGTCGGGGAAAGAGGCTTCTTAAAGTGGCCTGTGCTCCCTCACACCGAGTCTCTCTGTCTGTAAGTCCACAATCAGAAGCCATTGTTACCTCCTCCGGACTGGGAGGACAAGAACTCTGTGACATAAGGGGACCGTAAGACATTGCCACTGATAATCCCGACTGCGTCTGGACAATCGACACTGCAATATCTGATCTGCATTCACCCTTCACATCCCAGCTCATTACTGTGACCATATCCAGCCAGGGTCCCCAGGTAGCTCAGTGCCTTCAGCTCTGCATGTTTCCATTCAGTGCAAACCACCTCATATTAAACTTTCAAACTGACGATTACAGCTAGCTCAGCTTTTCAATAAGAAACAAGCTCTATAAAATAAGCCTCTCCTACAGCTCGCTCTAACCTGATAGAAGGATTTGCATTCTTTCTGGAATGACAGGCAGACAGTTCCAGGGTCTCTCCAAACAAGAGATCTTGGCTGTTGCTGTCTCAACAAAACAGCAGCTAGTTTCCGCACGAAATGTTTCACAAGATACGAAAGAGTGTTTAATTTGTTCTCTTTTACTGGTGTTGAGTGAGAGGAATAGTGGCCCAACCATCAGCCAAGAGGACGTTGGCTCTTTACATCACGAGATGCAAGAGGGTTTACCAGAGCAGGGTCTCAGATCAATGGCTCGTCCAACAATGCAACAGTTTGTCAGCGTTGTGCCCCCGTCTGGTTACACTACTAGCACAAGCCCTGGCATGGGACCCAAACCCGTGGTTCAGGGGGTGGTGATCTCTTCCCCCTGCAGTGTCACTACAACTCCCCGAGTCTTCAGGCTGAGAGTTTAGAAATTACTTGAAGGTATCAAGCACAAAGTGTTGGCCGACACTACCAGGACAGTACTGAGGGAGTGCTACACTGTTGAAGGTGCGTGGGACAATGAATCCCACATCAGAACATAACAACCGGGAGCAGGAGTAGGCCGTCTGGCCCTTCGAGCCTGCTCTGCCTTTCAATAAGATCACGGCTGATCTTTTCATGGCCTCAGCTCCACTTACCCACCCCCTCACCATAACCCTTAATTCCTTTACTGTTCAAAAAATGATCCGTCTTCGCTTTAAATACGTTTACTGAGGAAGCCTCAACTGCTTCACTGGGCAGGGAACTCCATAGATTCACAACCCCCTGGGGGAAGAAGTTCCTTCTCGATTCAGTCCTAAATCCGCTCCCCTTAATTTTGAGGCTGTGCCCCCTTGTCCTAGTTTCACCTGCCAGTGGAAACATCCTCTCTACTTCTACCTCATCTATTCCCTTCATAATTTTATATATTTCTATAAGATACCCTGCTCATTCTTCTAAATTCCAATGAATATAATCCCTGTGTACTCAGTCTCTCCTCATAAGCCAACCCCCTCAACTCTGGAACCAACCTGGTGAACCTCCTCTGCACCTCCTCCAGTGTCAGTCCATCCTTTCTTAAGTAAGGAGACCAAAACTGCACATAGTACTCCAGGTGTGGCCTCACCAGCACCTTGTACAGCTGCAACATAACCTCCCTGCTTTTAAACACAATCCTTCCAGCAATGAAGGACAAGACTCTCAGGCAAAAGAAAATGATCCAGCTTCACAGTTCTATGGAGGACTTGGTCAAAACACCAGAGACAAAACTGTTGAGTCCAGAGTCCAGATACACTTCCAGTCAGAATTCTATCCCAACTAATGTACCATCAACACGGGCCTACTCATTTCCCAAACACACAATCAAATTTGCATCCAATTACGAATAGAACCATCCTCTGCGCCCTCCTTCCACTCAGCCTCGGATATCCCTGCTGGATCCTACCGCACAATAACAACCTCACCCCTGTATCTTTATCAATGTTTACCCCTCAATCACTGTCACTCCGTCTATCAGCGCTGTCTGCTTGGGTTTGCCGGGGTGCAAACTGGATACTGCATTTCCTGCTGCAACGCAATGGAAAGCAGCCCCGGGGGCAACAAAGCGCCTTCAGGATGTGACAGGCGTTACATCAATGCACCAGCTTTCCCCGTCCTCATCGGGAGCGCGAGGGAACAAATCTGAATTCAGGCAAACAGGGTTCAGACTTTGGGACATAACTGATTTAGTTATGTCGGCACATTTCAAAGCGAAAGCGAAATGTATCCAGGAGGGTTTCTGTTTGATTAGGCCTTCTCTAAAAGCCAAAACAGTGTAAATATCCTGAGGACACTGGGAAAGCTGAGCCCCTTCCCAGTCCCAGTCAAACAAACAGAGAGACCCATCGTGAGTGAAACCAAAAATAATGGGGCTTGCTGTGATCTGCTGCAAAGAAACTGGCTGCAATTTCTTTCTAATTTCCCTCTTGCTCCTTTGATTTATATCTCATCGTTGAGCACCCACTCAGAAGTCAATGTTTGACTCCAGACACATGTACATCAGTCCGGATCGATATCTCAGAGGCAGCAAAGCCCCAGTATGTGGAGCAGGGAAAGTCATCATGAGGGACAGGGAATATTCCAGGCGATGTTAAAATACCTGGGCTGGAGCCGTTCAGCTCTGAAGAGAGGAGGAGGCCATTCAGCCCCAGATCCACCAAGCAAAGAGGGACTGGGTAGGCTGGGGTGGGTCTTCCTTGAACAGGGAAGGCTGAGGGAGGTCCTGATTGAGATGCACAGGGTTGTGAGAGGCATAGACATGAGCAACACGGTGGCTCAGTGGTTAGCGATGCTGCCACACAGCGCCAGGGACCTGGGTTCGATTCCAGCCTCGGGCGACTGTCTATGTGGAGTTTGCCCTGTGTCTGTGTGGGTTTGCTCTGGTTTCCTCCCAGAGGTGCAGATTAGGTGGACTGGCCATGGGAAATTGCCCATAATGTCCAGCCTAAGGAAATGTATGGTTAGCGTAGGGGACTGAGTTAGTGTGGGATGCTCTACAGAGGGTCGGTGTGGATTTGATGGGCTGAATAGCCTGCTCCCACACTGTAGGGATTCCAGATAGGAAGAAACCTCTCCACCGAGTAGCGGGGTTAATAACCAGGGGGTACAATTGAAAGGAGCAGAGGGGACTGAGGAAAGCATTCTCTCACCCTGAAGGGGCTGGGAATCTGGAACTCACTACCTGAAAAGGTGATAGATGTGAGAACAATCACAACCCTTTCAGAAGTATTTAGGGGATCAGTTGAAATGCATAATGTACAAGGTTTTGGGTAAAGTTGGAGAAAACAGGGCTAGTGAAGATAGTTTTTAGATAACCAGCGCAGACACAATGAGCCATAATACTCTAGGATTCTGAGCTCTCCAGAAAATTCTCAGGAGCAATTTGGGATGAACAATAAATGCTGACCCGGCCAGTGATGCTCATTCCTGGGGAATAAAAACCAAACGCCTGCCTGATGTAAAAACAACACAAACAGAAATGGCTGATAGATATTGGTCTGGCCAGTGAGCACTATGGCTAGGGAACAAATATTGACCTCAGTTGTGTGGACAGATTGGAGAGTTTGGGGCTGTTTTCCTTCTGGAGAAGGTTGAGAAGGGGATTCGAGCAAACGAATGAATGACTTACTTATTGTCACTTGCATTTTACAGCAATCAATACAGCAAAAAGCTTCAGCAGTCGTCATTTTGAATAGTTAATGACAAGCTATGTTCAGTTCACTCCCCGATAATGAGGGCGTGTCACTATTTCTGCCCACTTTCGAATCAGGGATTAGATTACTTACAGTGTGGAAACAGGCCTTTCAGCCCAACAAGTCCACACCGACCCGCAACCCACCCACACTCATTCCCCTACATTTACCCCTTCGCCTAACACTACGGGCAATTCAGCGTGGCCAATTCACCTAACCTGCACATTTTTGGACTGTGGGAGGAAACCGGAGCACCCGGAGGAAACCCACGCAGACACGGGGAGAATGTGCAAATTCCACACAGTCAGTCGTCTGAGGCGGGAATTGAACCCGGGTCTCTGGCGCTGTGAGGCAGCAGTGCTAACCACTGTGCCACCGTGCCGTTCCGCTTGTGAGGCGAGTGTTTTAACCACTACACGACAGAGATTTCCAACATCACAAGGTGTCTGGGCAGAGCATGTAGTGAGAAACTGTTCCCACAACCAAGTACGGAGAACAATTTAATGGTTATAAAGTGGGCTGGAGTTGTGCCCCTCATCTGGACCTTCTCGATGCTGAGCATAGTGAGTTAAATGAGTTGGAAATCTAATAACAGCCTAGACCAGAAAGCTACAGGGTCTGAGCTAGGAGGGCTGATAGGAAAGGCCATGGCTACCTTCCTTGAAGCAGTGAGGGTTGAGAGGGGATCCTTTCTTTATGCACTCACTTACCTTGCTGTAGCTGCGTAAAAGCTGGGAAATGGGGTGAGTGTAGTCAGATCTTTGTTAGACAACACTGACATGGGCTGAATGGCCTCTTTCAATGCTGTATATGTATGTGAGGCTAGACTGATGTGGGTTTATGTCAGACCCTGAGGTGTGTGATCCCAGACTGCAGCCAGTCTTCCAGTGGAATGGCTCTGGGGGGGGGAAGGGGGATCAGTCACCAATTTACTTTAAAATGTGAAAAAGAAGCTTGTTTTTTATAAACAAACACTTACCTGAGGTCCCTGGGGTCCTGCAGGTCCAGGAAGCAACATTCCCTTCAAACAAAACACAAAAATGTGAATGTAAGGACTTAATCGCTATTGGTTTGAGTAGTACCAATCTATAAGGTGATATACACGTGTGTGTGTGTGTGTGTATATATGCATGTGCGTGCATACATGTGTATGGACATACATGTGTGTATGTATGTGTGTGTCTCTGTGTGCACGTAAGTGTGTGCATATATTTGTGTGTGTGTGTCTGGTGTGTGTGTACATACACATGTGTATGTATGTGTATGTGTTTATGCATATGTGTGTCTGTGCATGTGTGTGTATACTGTGCATATATTTGTGTGTGTACACGTGTGTGTGCCTGGTGTGTGTGTGTGTACATACATGTGTGTATGTATGCATGTGTCTATGTGTGCATGTATGTGTCTGTGTGTACATCTGTGTGCATACATTTGTGTGTGTGAACATGTGAATGTACGTGTGTATGTATGCGTGTGTGTACATATGCATGTGTGTGCCTGTACACATGTGTGCGCATATATTTGTGTGTGTGTGTACATACATGTGTGTATGTGTCGTGTGTGTGTGCATGTATGTGTGTGCTCGTGCGTGTGTAAGAGACTGGCCCTGTATCCTCGGAGTTTCGAAGAACGAGGGGGGTGGATTTGACTGAAACATACAGGGCTGTAATAGTAGGTGCAGAAAGGGCATGGGGGAGCAGTCTCAGAATCAGAGCAGGTCATTGACAGTGGGAGGAGATATACTGAGATGAGGAGATATTTCTTTACTCAGAGGGGAGTGAACCTTTGGAATTCTTTACTGCAGAGGGAGCTCAGTCGCTGAGAATGTTAAAGACAAAAACACCAGGGAATGCTGTGAGAAAATGATGTTTGGATAATGGATCAGCCATGGCCCTGTTGAATGGGACAAGCCCGGTGGGGAAGGAGTGGGGGCAGTGAGATGATTTCCGAAAAGAATCTTTCCTTTCTCCCCCTGAGTGAAGGAATACACTGTATATAACAGAGAGACAATGACCCAAATTCACTCCTTACTTTACCTCCAGCTAGTAATGGGGGGCAGTGGTGGGGAGAGAAAGCAATTGGCCAGTGTTCATCTCCCCTACCCTGGTGGCAATCCGATAGCTCTTACCGAAACTGTCCACGCGCAGGAATGCCCTGAGACCAGGATCGGGCAGGGAATGCAATGCCCTACGCGATTGAATAGGCGACTAATGCTTATGGTTTCGGATTCAGATAGGGCGAGAGATACCCAGGGCAGGACGGGGTAACACTGCCAGGCAGAGATGAGGGGCCTAACAGCACAGTGTCGAAGGAGGGACCGTGGACCAGAACCACATACTCACAGGCTCAATGACTGCAGGCGCTCCCTTCTCCCCCTTCTCTCCTTTCAGGCTCGGCGTCTAGAAATAATACAACACCCCAGAATGAGGGCCAGGGAACAGCACCAGTCACAGTAAAACGAACTTCCTTCAAAACATGTCACCATGTACCATACGTTGCACTAACACACGACAGCCCTGCGTTATTTCCCGTTAACGTTTTATCGATTGTACTGTTAAGGCTAAGGACAAAACAGGTGGAGGTATTCACTGATGAAGTACCTTATACACACATGAACAGAAACTGCTGGGGCTCTTGCGGTAGCGGCTGAGTCAGGGTTCAAGTTCCATCTGCTCCACAGCTGTGTAATAAAATCTCAAAACAGGTTGGTTCAAAAATGTCTGATAGAAAAAAGCTACAGTGGGGCAGCAAGATGACTCCTGCCTCTGAGCTGGAACCTCTACGTTCGAGACTCACTCTTGGACCAGTGGCTGAACAGGCTGCATCCATAATGTGCTCAAAGAAGCGCCAATGATAGGCAGTTAGAACGAGAGAGACCCCTGGTGAGCTCTGTGATGAACAGACCATGGGAGCCTCTACTGTCACCCTCCATAGTTCCAGACTGCAAGAGGTACGGAAGGGAGTTCAACTTTATCATTTAGGAAACATTTAGCCGGGTACATGGAAGAGATGGGTATGGAGGGATATGGACTGAACGCAGGCAAATGGGGTTAGATTAATTGTGAAGACTGGGTGGCATGGACAAGATGGGCGGAAGCGCCTGTTTCCATGCTGTAAACCTCTATGACTCTATGCACGTAAAAGTGAATGTTGCCACAGCAATTTGATTTCTCCCAATTGTACTGTTACACATCACCTCCATGACTTGGACTTGCACTGGGGTGGACAATGTTAAAAATCACACAACCCGATGGTGGAGCAATGCTCCGAAAGTCAGTGTTTCCAAATAAACCTGTTGGACTATAACCTAGTGATGTGTGATTTTTAACATCACCTCCAAGTTGGCTTACCTGATGCTAAATGAATGCATTTCATTTTCCCTGCAGGAGCTGGAACTGCATTTTCACCTCTCACAATCAAATCTTAATCAAGTTTTTAAGTTTGTTTTAAGGGTTGGAGTTTTGTCACAGCTCCACCCACCCCTTATTAATTTGGTTCAATGCATACTGTTGATTTCAAAAACAGGGTTTCTAGACACGGATGACCCGACAGGGGGAGCACACAGAGTCACTGGTACGCTCCAGGACATTCACAACTGCTGGGCATTCATCCAAATGTGAAATGTCACTTTGTTTAAATGCAGGCTGCCTTCCAAACCTGTTGGCACGGTGGCTCGGTGGTTAGCACTGCAGCCTCACAACACCAAGGACCTGGGTTCGATCCTGACCTTGGGTGACTGTCTGTGTGGAGTTTGTACATTATCCCTTATATCTGCATGGGTCTCCTCCCACAGTCCAATGATGTGCAAGTTAGGGTGAATTGGCCATGCTCAGTTTCCCTGCAATGTCCAGGGATGTGCTGGCTAGGACATAGGAAATGCAGGGTTACAGGTCTGAGTGGGATGCTCTTTAGAAGGCTGGTGTGGACTGGATGGGCCAAATGGCTATCTCCCACACAGTAGGGATTCTATGATTCTGTCAGGGCTAGATCCTCACATAATGATAAAGAATGCTGCAGGAAACCCAGCATGTGTGGAGAGAGGAACAGAGAGAATATTTTGAGCTTGCTTGAAGGGCCTGTTCCTGGAGGTGTTGTCCTCTGAACCCAGACTGACTCTTGTTCAGAACTTGACATCACATGATGACTCCTCCAGGTATCTACCTAGTTGAGAATGTGGTGTCGGAAAAGCACAGCAGGTCAGGCAGCATCCAAGAAGCAGGAGAATCGACATTTTGGGCATAAGCCCTTCATCAGGAACCCAAAACATTGACTCTCCTGTTTCTCGGATGCTGCCTAACCTGCTGTGCTTTTCCAGCACCACACTCTCGACTCTGATCTCCAGTATCTGCAGTCCCCACTTTCTCCTAGATATCTACCCAATTAGACCTGCTGATCCTATGACTACAAATGCCTTGTTATGGCATTCCCCCCCTCAATGCTTCCGACTAGCAGTTTAACAGTGGCAAAGAACAGGAGATGGGCCAGCCTTGGACATCGTTTGGTCAACAATCCTAAATGTGCTAAGATTTACACTTAACAGCCGATTTAAGATAAACACTTGGGCTTGAAGTGTGGCTCATCTATGCTTATTAGAAGGGCATCTGTCCTCTGTGGGACAGTGTATCAATTTTAAATTAATCATCAGAGTGGAAATCTTTAGCTCATCTGAGGCATTCTCCGATATAATGCCTTGATCAATGAGGGACATTTTGTCAACCAAATGGTTTAAACAAATTTGCATAAGCATAAATATACTCAAAAATAGTTGTTTCCTTTAAAATTTGGAATTCTTGCATCTGTCCTGGTGGGTGACGGACAAAAAGCTTTGACTGCATTGTAGCGTTGTTCAGGAATAATCGAAATATAATGCATCTAAACTACTAACTGAAATAAATAATTTTAAAGGATGAGAATATTTGGTTTACCAGGGTATCTTGTATATCAACTCGTACAGCTGGTCCATATCTCTCATTCCACCGGTCATCATAGTCTCCATCGAAGTAATCGTTGATATCTGTACCATAATGTCCGATTCCATACTCGCTTGTAAAGGGACCTTCAGATTCTTCAATGAGTTCCTCTTGCATGGTCTGTAATCAAAAAGGAGGCAAATTAATTTTTCATGGGACCTGGGTGTTGCCGGCCATGTAATCTGTGTTCTGGTGCCCTCCCTAATTGCCCTCAAACTCACCCAGCCATTTCAGAGAGCAGTTAAAAGCTGGCTGGAATGCTGAGTAGGTCTGGAGTCACATGTAGGAAAGGGACAGCAGATTTTCTCCGTCGCCGACTCCCAGACTAGCTTCTGATCCCAGATTTTATGCAGCGTACTTTCAGTTCCATCAGCTGCCCTGGTGAGATTTGAAACTACGTTCCCGCTCCTACACCCTGAAAGCATCAGTCCTGCCTCAGGACGATGGGTCCCATCACATGACCACAATGCCACCATGTCAACTAGTTACTGGAGTAACAACATCTCCCGGCCTTCAGTGCTCGGTGGCTCAGTGGTTAGCTCTGCTGCCTCACTGCACCAGGGACCCAGTTTTGACTCCACTCTTAGGTGACTCTGTGTGGAGTTTGCACATTCTCCCCCTGTGTGCGTGGGTTTCCTCTGGGTGCTCCGGTTTCCTCCCACAGTCCAAGCTACTTCCCTCAGATCGGTTCAATGGCCCTCGATGTGTTTTGCGTACATCTTTGTCAAAAATCCAGCCATCCCCGAGCAAGGAGGCGATGGCCTAGTGGCATTATTGCTGGACTATTAATCCAGCAACCCAGATAATGTTCCGGGGATCTGAGTTCAAACCCCCTACCACGGTTAAGTGGAAGTTTGGAACTAAGAGTCCGATGACGATCAGGAATCCATTCCTGACTGTCAGGGGAAAAGCCCACTCTTTAGGGATGGAAGCTGCCATCCTTACCTGGTCTAGCCTACAGGTGACTCCAGACCCATAGCAATGTGGTCGACTCTTAACTGCCCCTTTGGGTAATAAATGCTGTCCTAAGCAGCGATGCTCTCATCCAATGAATTAAAGAAACGTGTTCCACTTTACAAGATATTGACACATTCCCCAACTCCTTGTAGTTCCAATGTTCTGGCCTCAGTTAGTTGCCCATTGTTGAGCACACATTGGGTATCTTTACACTACAACCTTACTCCAAAGCATCCACTAGCTCATTCATTCCAATGGGTTAACAGACAGCAATTTAAGAGTGAGAAAAATGTGCCATGTCTGTAACTGGGTTACACTGTAGCTGAGGTTGAATTCCTCCTTGGAATCAGCCAGGCCAAAATGGCACAGTGTTTACCAATGGGATAAAAAGTTACAAACACTAGGAAATCATCCACAGCAACTGGACACCAATGCTCCCTGTAAATTCCAGAAAAGTTAACGTTCCTGATAAGGGAATAATATTCCACAAAGACAGTATGATTCATGCAGCAGGAATGGACCGCACAGGGAATCAGATCCAAGTCTGGCCCTGAGTCATGTGTTAATGCTTCCTGAAAGTATAATTAAACCTCACCGAACTACCCCCTGGCAACGCAAGGCTTGTCTGAAAACCCGATTCCAGCGCAGACATAAAAGCATCTGCTTTCAAATGGAGGCCTCTACCAAAGAGCAGGCACCAAAGTGATGGGCAGAAATGCCTCCTTTTGTGCTAACACACATGGGCGGCTCAGTGGTTAGCACTGCTGCCTCACAGCACCAGGGTCCCAGGTTCGATTCCAGCCTCGGGCAACTGTCCGTGTGGAGTTTGCACGTTCTCCCCATGTGTGCGTGAGTTTGCTCCCACAAGCCAAAGAAGTGCAGGTTAGATGGAATTTTCATGGGAAATTCCCCACACTGCCTCGGGACGTGTAGGTTAGGTGGAATAGTCATGGGAAACATAGGGGAAGAGGTCTGGGTGAGTTACTCTTCAGAGGATCGGTGTGGACCTGTTGAACCAAGTGGCCTATTTCCACACTGTAGGGAGTCTATGAAAAGCTTTTCGAATATATAGCACCTGTCATGTCTTCAGGAAGACTCAGCATGTCTGAAAGCCAAAGAAACAGCTTTCTTAATGTTCAACCAATCTGCTGACAGGGCGATTCCTACTGGCCCAAGGTGAGAGGAGAGGGCAGTCTACCTTCTCTCTGCTGGTAGAGAGGACAATGATAGCCAGCACACTCAAAACTCCCCGGACAAGGCAAAATGAGCAGGCAATCTCCAAGGAAACACTCAAGGGTCCTTACACCCATTAGTCCACCATTGTCAAACAGAGAGAGAGGGAGAGAGGAGACAGAAGAAAGAAGGCAGAGAGACATTGAAGAGAAAGAGAGAGTGAAGAGAGGACAGAGAGAGAGAGAGAGACAGAGAGAAGCAAAAAGACAAAGAGAGATAGATAGACAAATATAGAGAGGGGAGTCACAGAGAGTGGACAGAGAGAGGGAGATGGAGAGCATGAAGAGAAAGAAAGAGAGAAGATAGGAGGCAGAGAGAAAGCAAAAAGGAGGGAGACAGTGAGAGGAGGGAGATGACGGGAGAGAGAAAGAGAGAGAAAAGAGAATGGAGAGAGAAAGAGAAAAAGGAAGAGAGGAGAAAGAGGAGACATAAAGAGAGGAGAGGGAGGGAGGAGAGAGAGAGATTAAAAGCCTAATGACACAGTAGTAGCCACTTAACGGTCAGTGATTCCTGAGTCAGTGACTGCAGTCGGTCAGAAAGCAGCAAAATGGCCAATCCAGCAACTTCCTGGTGAACCAGCCTTTGGGTTTGCCAGCCAACCAAAGGTCAGTCTGTGACAGGTCCATGCCAGTGCACTCTCTCCCTTCACCAAGACCCACTCCATGGTGAAATCAAGGCTGCTGGGAATTCCCCCGGGGGGGTGGGAATTCTCTACAGTCACATGTTGGAGAAGGGACAGGGTACAAAGGGAATGGAACTTCAATCTCACTTTGGGCCAGGGGGGTGGGAACAGGAGACCGACTGTGGAATTATTCCTGATCCCTGACAAAGGGACAGCTCATATCGGCCACACCTCCTGAAGGTTAATCTGTCTGGAGGTCTGTCCATTAGCCATGCTCATGCTCCACTGAGCCTCAACCATCCCTCTGCACCGTCAGCAACTGCATGCGGATGGGGAATCTTAAAGGAGCCCCGGCTTTCAGGCAAAGGGGTTACCTCGTGGTCGGTCACGTTTTCTGCTCCAACCTCAGCATTCGCAGAGGAGTTGAGGAGGACCGATTCCAAATCAGTGTAGTATTCCGCACCAAGGAAATAATCATAATTATTCTCTGCTTCCTCTAGTTGAGGCTGCTCCTTGTCCTGGGGAGAAAGCGAAAGGGTGTTAGGCACCTGAGCAGTAGGCCTGGACTGACCCTTCTCTGGCTGTGATTTTGTTCAGGGGGGTTGGAGGAGGGCGGGGGGGTGTGTGAAACTGGGATAGGACGGGGATCAGCTCCCCCCTGCCCTTCCCTATTACCTGAGCTAAGGAGCTGGAGCAGGGGTAAGCCCCACCAATCAATATGATCATGGCTGATCATTGAGCTCATCCCCATATCCCTTGGTCCCTTTAAGAGCTGTAGCGAGCTCCTCCTTGAAGACACAATGTCTGCCTCTGACTCGCTCTATTGACCAAGTGACAACAGCAGGAGTCCATCCCAAATGTAACGCAGCACGGAACAGGAGGCCATATTCCGGACTCACCGTCATCGGAGGGCTTCTACATGAAATGTTTAAAGAACGTTTGGTTCCGTACATGGATGGGAAGACTTTAAGAGGGATACGGACCAAATGTGGGCAATTGGAACTAGCTGAGTGGGCACCATGGTCGGCATGGAGCAGTTTGGGCTGAAGGGCCCCTATCCATGCTGTATCACTCTATGACAAGAGGCAAGTAACCAGCCTCAGAAGGGGGAAAAGGGAATTTGATTTTGCCCAGCTCCGGGGGAACAGTTGCGAGGACAAGGAATCGGCTTAAGCCACACTGACAATTTGCCTACTCACTGAAGGGAACTCAGTACGTCACCAAGGAAGTGTCCATCATTTTTAATTCGTATTAAAATGCGTTTTGTTTTTTGGGCTTGGTGGAATCCACACCGTCCTCACCCCGATGAGTCCTCCCTCCCTCCCTCCCTAGAAGCCTGTTCCTCATGCCCAAATTGCTCCATGCTGACCATAGTGCCCACTCAGCTAGTTCCAATTGCCCACATTTGGTCCGTATCCCTCTTGACCAATGAAGCAAATGGCCTGGTGCACCCTGGAGCAGCTGAGCTTGCTCCCCGAGGACAACGCCTGGGGAGGGGGGTTAAGCCCCACCTGAGGGAGTCTCGGTGACCGGTGTAACATCTGAAAAGGTGACGGCGATGGGGAGGACATTACAGGATTCCAAACGGACCTGCAGCCTAAGTGTAGTGTAGCCTAAGGGTGGTGTAAGGGGAATAGTTCACAGGTCGGCGCAACATTGAGGGCCAAAGGGCCTGTTCTGCGCTGTATTGTCCTATGTTCTACATTCTAACCGAGTACAACCCAATAGCTGCCCCCTTCAGACGTCAAAAAGCGCCTGGACGCGTCCGTCAGTCCACACCCGGCAACCTACCTTCGGACCGGAGTTCGACAATTTACAGACAGAGAAAACCTTGAAGATTAAAACAAAATCAGCCTGTGGGGCAGCGCAAAAGCGACTCTGAATAATGCGTGATGTTAAAGTCGAGCAACGCAGTACGGGCAGAAAGCCAGATTATTGTGATCAGTTACTGCTGTGAAGCGACGCATTGCGATTATCAGTGACACATTCAGGCGTCTTGCCAGAAATAAGCACCTCAAGCCCCATTCAGATTACACGGAACCTGGTCAGAGTACAGGCCATGGGGGGGGGAGCTTTCTTTCCACTATCACCAGTTGACACACAAAACCGAACCCCAGTTTCTCGCACTAATTCTTCTCAATTCCCAAACCTTGGACCCCATTCGCAATCCCAACACCCTAAATACTCCACCAATCCCACCACCCCTCTCTGTTCCATCGATGGCACACCCTTCCTTGGAAACACTCTGCAATTCTATGCATTCCGAAACCAATCAAAAACGTCAAGAGATGCGACCTGTTGGATGAGGGGACACTATGGGATATGGAACACAAGAGGCCGGAATTGAGATACAGATCTTACTGAATGGTACAAGATTCTAGAGGATCCTGAATGGTCCCCTCCTGACCCAAGCTAGCTGTTACCTTTCAGACACTGACAGCAGGGATTCCCAATGAGGACTGTCCCAATGTTTGCAGCGAACAAACATGGAATTGTGGCACAGAACCTCAAAGGTTTTGATCAGACTTGTGTTCAATGGTGTGACAAATATTTTAGGGTACACAAACTTTTCATTCAGGAGCACAGGCATTGCTGGCTAGGTCACCACTGATTGGCCATCTTTAGCTGCCCTGGAGAAGGTTGGGGGTGAGCTGCCATCTTGAACTGCAGCAGTGCATTTGGTGCAAGTACATTGTGTGTGGGAGGGGTGGGGGTTCCAGCATTTTGACCCAGCAACACTAAAGGAATGGCAATATATGTTCAACTCAGGATGGAGGAGAACGTGTCGGAAAACTGGGTCTGAAGTCACCAGGTACCAACCCCGATTTTACAATAACAGTGAAGAGAGTGAACGTTTTGAAAGAACCACTGTCAGATCCCGAGCACATTTGTGCATTCCAAACAGGGGAGCATTTGGACGCCAGGAACTAATCAATCAGAAGTCATTGGCCAACAACTTTCGACCTTGATTACCTTTCTCAGTTAACATTAATTGGTAAAGGCACCATTCCGGTCTCGTCCGGAGGCTCACTGAAGATGTTACCTAGTATGGTGACGAAATGTCTGAAAATGAACCTTCCAGCTCAGCGAGCAAACCTACATCCAGAACCTCAACCTGAGCTACAAATCTTCTCAAAACTTGCTAGTACCATTGTCTCATTCTTTCATTGGAGAGAGCTGGGGCTGCTTTTGCCTGAGGGTCACCAGGCCTCAGGCGAGGGGAGAGGTTGAGAAGGACAGTCCTTCGGGGTAACCTTCAGCTGGTGTGGGCATTGATTGAACCCGTGATGATCAGAAACCATTTGCCCAGCCAACTGAGCTATCCGATCTCCCAAGAAGAAAGCTAACCGCCAAACTGTTGACTCCACTTCACCTCCACCTCCTCACCTCCTCAAAGTCCACCCCTCCCACTCTCACTGGGACAAACGCACATTTCATGAAGGAGCTACTAAGAATGTCTAGACTGGGAGTGTAATATGAACAGGGCTTTATCGAGGTCCGCAAGGCTGTATTAAGTCTGTGTTAGCCGTATCATATGTATCAATCATTAAAGCTCATCCAAGCTCCTCCTACATTGTCCTAAGAAGGAGCTCAATCGGATTTTTTGTTTTCGTGTCTACCTGTTCCCCAACCCCAAAAGTTTCTATTTTTTGCCGAGCGGCCCGATCTTTCTTCTTCTTTCTGCGGTTTTTTTTCGATTTCTTTGATCTGCCCTTGCCCTTCTTTCTAGAGCGTTTGCGACCCTTCCTCCTCTTTTTGTGGCGGGGCCGGGTGGTGGCTGTCTGTAAAAAGCAGCGAGAAAGACAGACTGAAGCGGAGGAGACATACAGAGAGGAAGAGGGGGAGGGGGAGGGCCGGTGGAAGGGGGCAGGGGCAAAAAAGGTGAGATCACCATCTTCTCTCATGAGGGAGAGGAACACCTCCATTGTTCCGAGTTGGCCAACTTTCAGGCAATTTGCGATTGTGGCGTCAAGATCAGTCTAGGTTAGACAGACGCTTGTCCCAGAGTCTCCAATTATGTAAAGATTCATCTCATCAGTCTTCTTCTTTGATGGGGTGAGAGCGTGACTGTTACCTGTCCTTAACCGCCCTTGAAGTGGTCTCCTATTTCAGATTTGGACATGCCGGTGTTAGACTGGGGTGTACAAAGTTAAAAATCATGCAACACCAGGTTATAGTCCAACAAGTTTAATTGGAAGCACTAGCTTTCGGAGCGACGCTCCTTCATCAGGTGATTGTCAGCGCTCCGAAAGCTAGTGCTTCCAATTAAACCTGTTGGACTATAACCTAGTGTTGTCCCATTTCAGACGGTAGATAAAAGTCAACCACAGTGCTGTGTGTAGTGATTGTAACGATGTCAGCCAGAGGAACCTCATAGAATATGAATCCCCTGACTGGGGCTGTTCCAATCAGGGAGTCCTGGCTGACAGATATCAACAGGCAGATGTGGGTCCTGCAGATGCTGAAAATCAGAGTCTAGGTTAGAGTGGTGCTGGAAAAGCACAGCAGGTCAGGCAGCATCCGAGGAGTAGGAAAATCGACGTTTCGGGCAAAAGCCCTTCATCAGAAATAAACAGGAGGGTCAGAGGTTCTGTTCACTCTGAAAGTTGACTCTGATGAGGCAGTACTAGAGTTAAGGACTGTTCATGATTTACCATGATATTGCCAGGTATAGGGGGTTTGAGTTATGGAGAGAGGCTAGATAGGCTGGGAGTTTTTTTCACTGGAGTGTAGCGGGTTGAGAGGCAACGTTATAGATGTATGTAAAATAATGAGAGGTGTATAATAGAGTTACATGGTATTTGTCTTTTCCTGAGGATAGGGGAATTTCGAGGCTTGGTGGCACATTTGTAAGGTGAGTGGAGAGAGAATTAAAATGTTTTAGACAGAGGGTGGTTCGCATGTGGAAGGAACTTCCTGAGAAAGCGGTGGATGTGGGTATAATGCAATGTTTAAAAGACATTTGAATAGGAATTGTTTGGAGGTATTTGGGCCAGGAGCAGGCCTGGTTTAGTTTGGGATCATGTTCAGCGTGGAGTGGTTGGACCGCAGGGTCTGCTTCCATGCTGTATGAGTCTACGTGTAAATAATGGGTGACCTGGTAACGGGATACCAGTCTCTGTGGAGATATTACACTGTGGGTCTGGAGTGACATGTAGGACAGATCGGGTATAAACAGCAAATTTCCCTCCCTGATGAATTCTTAGGACAAGCATTGTTAGCTTCATGGTCATCGTCACTGGGACCAGTTTTCAATTTCAGACTTTAACTTTTAAATTTATTTTAATTTCCACCGGTTGCCGTTGTGGGAGTTGGATCAATATTCCCCAGAACAAGAGCCTGGATCTCTGTGGATTACTATGTCCATTATCACTCACTCTCCTTCTCTCAAACCATCTCATCTGAGATCCACTGACAGGAAACACCAAACGAAACACCTAAGGTGCATTAAGATCATCGCAACGCTTCCCCTGAATTATTAAGTTATAAAAATGTGGGAGTTGGGAAAAAAGATTGTTTGGACATCAGGCGAGCTGACTGAAGCTGGAAAACCCGTCTGGGAATACATCCAAAGATGTCTCTTTGACAAACACTTGCGAGACGCAAACCACACGTAGGTTTTCAGCAGTATCTCAAAAGGGAGAGGAGGTGGTGCAGAGGGATTTAAGGAGGAAATTCCAGAGACTGGCAGAAGATGTGGCATCAATAGTGGAGTGCTATGGTGATTGAGGATTTGCCAAGGGAGGCACATGTTTTTGCAGAGGAAGGCAAAAGAAGAGAGGTTGAAAGGAGGAGATGTTTAGGGAGGACATTCCAGACTTCAGGGTCCAGAGCTCTCAGGGGTGCAGTGACTGAAATCAGGGAGGGTGGAGTTAAAATCCAGAGGGTTGTAGGGGTGAGGAACGTTACAGTGGATGAAGCAACTCAAGGATGTGAATACAATAACGTAAGATTTAAATTGAAGGCACTGCCAGAATGGTTGACAACTCAAGACAGTCATCACAGGAGGAGGCGGGAGGGTGGGATTCACTGTAAATCAGCAGAGTAGTTGAGGAGCTCAAGTCTTTTTTATGGAAGGTGGAAACTGGGCAGAGGGCATTGGAGTAGTTCGATAATGGTATCCCATCGGAGACAACCTGATAAAGAGAGGAATTGGACACACATTAGCAGGAGTAAGGAAAACCAGCCGTCATGGGAAACCGAGAAGGTAAATGAAGTAGAGAGTGCTCATGAGAGAAATGATGGAATGGCCAGAGAAAGATTGCGAGTAAAGAAGGCTGAATGACCAAATGAGAAAGGCCGAGTGTCTCGGGGAGCTGCCTTTCCCTTCGGAGGTGTGCGGAATCCCTGCACCGCTGTGTGGTGTGAGAGGGTGTCGGAGACTCTCACTTAGCACCAATCTGAAAACAAGAAGCATGTCGCACACACACAGACAGAAACACAACTGAATCAAAGTCGGGAGGAATGGGAGGGGGGCAGGAGTGGGCAGACTCCCCTTCTACCTTGGTACCCCTTTCCAAACTAGACCCCATTCCCAACCACCATAGCTGGCCGTGTGAGGTTACGGGGCTCACCAGGAATACCAGCTCCTTAGGAAGCTGGCAGCTGTAGAGGTAATCATTTCTGACAGTGGTAGACTTGGATCTAACCGAGGATACAATGGCGTACCCTGAGGTGGGCTTTGTGTCAAGGCTCTGTTGTGTCCTTCCTGCCCATCGGTTACGTTCTGCTGGATCAGAGTGGGTCATAGCTGTAGGGGAATCTTTAAACATCCCCCTGTTGTCTGATTTCAGCCACCCCCCCCAGCTCCCAAACTTTGCAGCCATAGTATAAGCAGCTGCCTAAGTGTTCTGGTTAGATACCAACTCAATGGTTTCTTAAAGCTCTGGACATGGGAGTGAGGTGACACTGCCTCTCCCAGTCACGGGGAGACGGAAACGGAAATCTGGCTGCAACATGAGGAGAGGTGAGCCAAACCCCCCGGAGGAGCCAGTCTCATTCCGTCGCACCAAACCCAGACTAGGCCGTCATCGATTCCCAAATGTCTGCAGCCCTAACACAACGGCAGCAAGACTGAACTTGGAAAGGAGCAGCTGCAAGCCCAAGAACAAAAAGATGAGAACAGGAAATAATGCCAAAGCCCAGCTGGTCTGCCAGGCTTCTGAAGTCAAAAGTCACATTGGACTTGGAAGGGTTAACTCTGTTTCTGTCCCTCTCTCTCCCCCCACAGAAACTGCCAGACCCTTGCTGGTTTCAAAACTGGGAACAAACAGAGGGGAACTGCAAACACCTTACAGCGCTTAGGTTTTTAACTGAGAGCCCCGAATGTTCGAGAATTAGCGCAACATCTCTTGACATGATGTGGAGTGGACGGTGTTGGTCTGGGGTGGACAAAGTTCAAAATCAGACAACATCAGGTTGTAATTGGACTATAACCTGGTGTTGTGTCATTTTGAACTTTCTCTTGATAGAGTTTAAGCTTCCACTGGCCAGACTCCAGTCACTTCCCTCGAGATCAGATCGAGTCCAGGCCAAAGGCAGACTCCCTCGGGACACACGGCCAGGATGGGGGAGGAGATGTGGGTCACTGGCCGCTTGCCCGACTCTCAGGTTCTCCGTCGATTCGGCGGGGCGCAAGGGGGGTTCGGGCAGAGAGCGCAGCAAGTCAGCAAGAGCAGATCACGGGAGCGCACCCACCTCCTCCTCGTAGACGGGGTCCGGGAGTCGCAGGGCGTATGGTAGGAGGCTGTCGCAGTCGGGGATGTAGCGATCACAGTAGCTGTAAGCTGCTTTCGGGTCTGCTGACAGCAGCAGCTGCTGGATATCACCCTGAGGGAGCACGGGGGGGGTTGGGGGTAAAGAAGAAGAAACAGTAAGGTCACAACAGAGGCACAGTGTCACACAACACCTGCAGCCCTACCACCCTCAACTCATGTAGCACCCCCTCTCCACCCCTCCACTCACCAGCAACCACTGCTAGTCCTGGAACTGATTAGGGAACAGTGTTATGGACCAGACCAAACCCCCTCAATATACATTAAGATAGTCTAGATCCCAGAGTATTTCTCTTATATTAAGGGGAAGATGTGGCATCCGAGGTGCAATATGATTGTCCAAACTACCAGGTTGTAAGCAAAACACACTTTATTCACACACCAAAATTAAAATCTAGTCAAAATAAAAATAATGGAATTGGCTGAACTGTAACTCTCTCAAAATGCTCAACAAAATAATATAGATATTAACTGGTATAACGGTCTTAAAATACTTAACAAAACAATATAGATATTAACCACTACTGTTCCCATAAGCACACCCTTGGCAAAGGCAAATTCAGTAAAACAGATTGTCTCATATGCAATACTAGCAGCAGGCAGAGAACCCCAGCTTTTAGCTGTGACAGAGAGAGGAATAAGAACTTCTACATCCAGCTTCAAGACCCCAGCAATTGCAGAAAGCTAACACTAAAACTCCTGATTCTGTGGGAGCTTGACTCCATCATTCAGGCTGCTTCTATTGTTCCAACTTTAAAACAAAAACCCAAGACCTCACACACTGTTTACTTTATTGGCTTTGAGCAGACTGCTTGGCTCCTCTGTCTCAACCTGTTGTCATAAAAAACAGGATAAAATTCACCTGTTAAAGCCGTAGTATTGTCGCAGTGGTCCAATCACTTCCTGCATTAAATCGTAACCGGGTGTGGTAACTTCCTCTTGTGGATGTGGATGTCAGACACAGCCACTCTGATTTGTACCAACCCACCACAACTCCCATCAAACACCTTCATCACAGATTTGCTCTAAAGGCACCATCTCCTACTCTTCATCTCACAAACCTCAACACAACCGGGGATCATGATGTGGAGGAGCCAGTGTTGGAATGGGGTGGGCAAAATTAAAAATCACACAACACCAGGTTACAGTCCAACAGGTTTATTTGGAAGCACTAGCTTTCAGAGCGCTGCTCCTTCATCAGTCCACAATCACCTGATGGCACCGAAAGCTAGTGATTCCAAATAAACCTGTTGGACAGTAACCTGGTGTGATGTGATTTTTAAGTTTGCACAACTGGGGAGCCCTAGTCAATCTTCCTTGTAAACTCAGCAGCCTTTGATAATGCGAGTTTAGCAACATCTAACTCACTACATACATTCCATGTGGCGGAGAGGGGGGGAGGGGGGTGGTTAGGCAATAGCGGAGTTGTATTATTGCTGGACTATTAATCCAGGTAATGCTCTGGAGGCCTGGGTTCAAATCCTGCCATGGCAGATGGTGGAACTTGAATTCAGGAACAATTTGGGATCAAGAGTCTGATGATGATCATTGCTAAATATCAGAGAAAACCCATCTGGTTCATTAATGTCCTTTAGGGAAGGAAACTGCCATCCTTACCTGGTCTGAGCCAAGACATAACTCCAGACCCACAGCAATGTGGTTGACTCCTAATTCTGGGCAATTAGGGATGGGCAATAAATGCTGGCTAGCCAGAAACGTCCTCATCCTGTGAATGAATAGGAAAAGACCCTCATCTCTTCCCTTGCTCTCTCCAGTTTTATACCCTCCTATGGATGTCAGTCCTTCCGTATCCTCAATTGCTATTAGTTCCCAAGAAGTTAACTCTGTTTTTTTCTCTCTCCATGGATGCTGCCAGAGCTGCTGAGTTTCTCCAGCACTTTCTGGTTTTGCTTCAGATCTTCAGTATCGGCAATTTGTGGTTTATTTAATTATAAGCCGACTGGGGTTGAAATACGAAGCTTTTCCACAAACGCAGTGCAATTGGCAATTGGAGCAATGATTTAACATCCCTGGAAAAATTGGGGCCCCCATTCATTGGAGTTTAAAAAAATGTGAGGTGTCCTCACTGATTCTGAGGGGGCTTTTACACACTACAGGCTGACAGGATGGTCCTCCTTGTGGGGGGGGGGGGGGGGGGTAACTGAAATTAGGAGCTACAATTTCAAAATAAAGTGTGGTGCCCCGTTCAGGACACGTCAAATAAGAAATGCTGTCTCCCAAAAGGGTCAGCACTCTTTGGAAACTCCTCCCCGGAGAGGGATTGGGTCACGGAATGCATTCGGGGCAGCCTTGGACAGATATTTAACCAGCAAAGGAGTCAAAATGAGAAAATGGCCTTGACGCCATGATCAAAGCCCCCAAAACATGGTGGGTGTGGGAAATTGAAACGAGAACCGACGGGAGAAACCCAGCAGCCCACCTGCAGAGAGAAAGAGAGGCACTGTTACAAGTCGTTGCGGCCACAATTAAGCAAGCCAGGATTCCGCAGAATTGGGAAGGAGGGGCAGAGTGGCCTGCTCCCCTCCGATTTCTTATGTAACCTTGTTAAATCAACGCGGCTCTCCCCATCGGACTTGACAATTCACATGTGCCAATGCAGAAACGCTGACTCATGTCTTCAAGCGGAGAGGGTGATCCCCTGGAAGAGTGTTGAACAGAGACGAGAGCGAAATAAAAACAAGAGTTAGGCTGACAGCTCATTTGTTGCGAGCAGAGCCAACATTCCATCCATATCAGAGCAGTCCAGACAGGAGCGGGGTCATTTCCAGCTGGAAGGGTAGGGGTAACTTCGAGCTCACTCCTCCCACCTCTGAGTCAGAGGGCTGTGAAATCACGCCTTGCCCCTGGCGGAGACTCAGGGTGTGTTCCTGCTCCGGTGAGCTAGTGCAGTGTCACCCTAACGGAGGTGCGGGCATTCAGACAGTCAACCGAGCACCCATCTACTCTCTCAGGAGGGCACGGCACTATTCCAAGGGAAGGACGTGGGCGACCAGAGGGAAAGACGGGTACAATTTGCAACATGCAACAGTTCCACTCATCCTGTGAACCTACAAATGGAACTCTAGTGCACTGCAATCGCTTCACAATACAATGGACTGTTTTTTTTTTCAAACAGTCCTTTTTTCTCTGGGATTCCACTGAAGTCACCTCATCTTCATCGGAAATGGATCAATCCCCTGTCAGTAGGATAGAGAATTCTGCTTTGAACTGTGGTGGACTAAGGTTCAATTGAGACACTGAAGAGGGGCACCAGATGATTGCATGCATAGGAATAATGTGCTGGGGTTGGGGTTAAAGCAGGGGCTTGGTACCCAGTCCTGATACTGGTTGGGAAAGCATAATTGGCCAAATGGGCTCCTTGAGCCTGCACCTCCATTTACCATGATTACCGAGCTCAATACCCTAATCCCCCTCCTTTCCTCCCCCCCCCCCCCCCATATCGCTCATTTAGCCACATGGCAAACACACAATGTTTTGGCCTCGACTACTTTCTGTGGCAAAGAATTCTACAGATTCTTTGGGTGAAGACATTTCTCCTCATTTCAGCCCTAATAGAATCCCTACAGCATGGAAACAGGCCATTTGGCCCAACAAGTCCACACTGAGCCTCCGAAGAGTATCACACCCCTACATCATCCCCATTACTCTGCATTTTGTCCCCCAAGGCTAATCTACCCTAAACTACACATCCCTGCACACTACAGGGCAATTTCCCATGGCCAATCCACCCTAACCTACACATCCTTGCACACTACAGGTCAATTTCCCATGGCAAATCCACCCTAACCTACACATCCCTGCACACTACAGGGCAATTTCCCATGGCCAATCCACCCTAACCTACACATCCCTGCACACTACAGGTCAATTTCCCATGGCAAATCCACCCTAACCTACACATCCCTGAACACTACAGGGCAATTTCCCATGGCCAATCCACCCTAACCTACACATTCCTGCACGCTACGGGGCAATTTCCCATGGCCAATCCACCTGAACCTACACATCCCTGCACACTACAGGTCAATTTCCCATGGCCAATCCACCCTAACCTACACATCCCTGCACACTACAGGTCAATTTCCCATGGCCAATCCACCCTAATCTACACATCTTTGTACACTACAGGGCAATTTCCCATGGCCAATCCACCCTAACCTACACATCCCTGCACACTACAGGTCAATTTCCCATGGCCAATCCACCCTAACCTACACATCCCTGCACACTACAGGTCAATTTCCCATGGCCAATCCACCCTAATCTACACATCCCTGTACACTACAGGGCAATTTCCCATGGCCAATCCACCCTAACCTACACATTCCTGCACGCTACGGGGCAATTTCCCATGGCCAATCCACCTGAACCTACACATCCCTACACACTACAGGGCAATTGCCCATGGCCAATCCACTCTAACCTACACATTCCGGCACACTACAGGGCTATTTCCCATGTCTAATCCACCCTAACCTACACATCCCTGCACGCTAAGGGGCAATTTCCCATGGCCAATCCACAACGAACCTACACATTTCTGCACACTACAGGGTAATTTCCCATGGCCAATCCACCCTAACCCACACATCCTGGCACACTACGGGACAATTTCCCATGGCCAATCCACCCTAACCTACACATCCCTGAACTCTACAGGGCAATTTCCCATGACAATCCACCCTAACCTACACACCCCTGCACACCACTGGGCAATTTCCCATGGCCAATCCACCTGAACCTACACATCCCTGCACACAACAGGGCAATTTCCCATGGCCAATCCACCCTAACCTACACATCCCTGCACACTGCAGGGCAATTTCCCTGGCCAATGCACCAAAACCTACACATCCCTGCACACTACAGGGCAATTTCTTATGGCCAATCCACCCTAACCTATACATCCCTGCACACTACAGGGCAATTTCCCATGACAATCCACCCTAACCTACACATCCCTGCATACTATAGGACAATTTCCCATGGCCAATCTACCCTAACCTACACACCCCTGCACACCACTGGGCAATTTCCCATGACCAATCCACCCTAACCTACACATCCCTGCACACTACAGGGCAATTTCCCATGACAATCCACCTGAACCTACACATCCCTACACACTACAGGGCAATTTCCCATGGCCAATCCACCCTAACCTACACATTCCTGCACGCTACGGGGCAATTTCCCATGGCCAATCCACCCTAACCTATACATCCCTGCACACTACAGGGCAATTTCCCATGGCCAATCCACCCTAACCTACACATCCCTGCACACTACAGGGCAATTTCCCATGGCCAATCCACCCTAACCTACACATCCCTGCACACTACAGGGCAATTTTCCATGGCCAATCCACCCTAACCTACACTTCCCTGCACACTAAGGGACAATTTCCCATGGCCAATCCACCATAACCTACACATCCCTGCACACTACAGGGCAATTTCCCACAGCCAATCCACCCTAACCTACACTTCCCTGCACACTAAGGGACAATTTCCAATGGCCAATCCACCCTCGCTTCAATTTTTAATTGTAATGGGTTGAAAGGATATAGAGAGAAGGCAGGAAAATAGGGGTGAGGAGCATTACAGGCAAAAGTGAGGAATGCAGATGCTGGAGATTAAAGTTGAGAGTGTGCTGCTGGAAAAGCACAGCAGGTCTGGCAGCATCCGAGGAGCAGGAGAATCGAAATTTCAAGCATAAGCCCTTCTTTAGGAAGCATATCGATGGGCCAAATGGCCTCATTCTGCTCCTCTATGGCGATGAAGTGCTTTTGCCCAACACGTCGAGTTTCCTGCTGCTCCGATGCTGCCTGACCTGCTGTGCTTTTCCAGCACCACTCTAATCTTGATTCTGATCTCCAGCATCTGCAATACACACTTTCTGCCTAACTCATCCTCCAACGACAACCAGCACCGTCTGCACAGCCCGGCCTTGCCTGTGACCCTCAAATCCCGTGAAATCGTTGAAAAAAGCCTTTCAAGAGCAGACGAATCCTCCAGCATTTCTCGTGGTACAGGGTTACAACTCCTCATCAAGTTTCAGCGAGAGAATAAAGGCTTCGGCTTTCACACTGCGCACTCACAAAACACAACATGGAGAAGTAATTAGAGTCTGCAGGGATTCTCCCTGTCATCAATCATTCCACTCTCCTCGGAGTTGTGATGATTCAGCTTCGCCTATTTAGGAACCCGTTCCCACGGAGATTCCTTCTTTTTCCTCTCCTCCCATCCCTCACAAGCTTCCCCTTTTCTAGAATAGATTTTGCCCCTGTATGCCACTCAGTCAGGCAGACCTCTGTATCCCTTCAACCCATTGCCAAGTAAAAGCTGCCACAGAGAATCTCAGGGTCAGGTCCCCACGTCCACAAGAAGCTTTCAAAGGGAAGCAAACACGGTCAGACTTTGAGAACCGGGGTGGCTTTTCCCTTTAAATTAACCCCTACGTCGCCAGGGGAGCCTCACCTCATCGTCAGTCTGCCCACTGAAGCTAGAACCGTCACAAATTTTCCGGTCCATTTAACCCTTTAAAACCAGCCATTCAATCTAAGAATAGAGCAGCGATCACTCCATGCTGTCTGACGATGAAGGGTAAAGTTGCCCTCGAAAGACTCATTAGAAAGAGAGATATGACTGATGAATGCTTATCCAGAGGGTCACCATGTCGCAGGGGAAGGGAGAGGTTGAGAAGGAGGGTCCTTCAAGGTATACGTCAGCGAGAGCTGGAATTGAACCCAAGCTGTTAGCATCCCTCTGCATCACAAACTAGCCATCCAGCCAACTGAGCTAAGCGATAGCACCCACCCGCCCTCATGCCCACCACTTCCATGTGGCTGAGTGGCCAGCTCTGAGTCTTCTGAAGGGTCTGCCAAAGGTCAGCACTGCAGTGTAGCAGTAACAGCTAGACCTTCGGAGCATAAAGTAGAGCTTGATGCTACTCAGCCTCTCAAAGTCTGCTTATTGTCCCATATGCCATAACTCAGGGTTGCACGGTGGCTCAGTGGTTAGCAGTACTGCCTCACGGAGCCAGGGATCCGGGTTCGACCCTAGCCTCGGGCGATTGTCTGTGTGCACGCTCTCCCCGTCTCTGCGTGAGTTTCCTCTGGGTGCTCCGGTTTCCTCCCACAATCCAAAGATGTGCAGGTTAGGGGGGATTGGCTATGGGAAGTCACCCGCAGTGTTCAGAAATGTACAGGCTGGCTGGGTTAGCCATGGAAAATCCAGAGTTACAGTGATAGGGGGTGGGATGCTCTTTGGATGGTCAGTTCGGACTCGATGGGCCGAATGGCCTGCTTCCACAGTGTAGGGATTCTATGAATGCAAAGTGACCTACAACATCCCTTCATCCCTGATGATGTGCTTCATAAACATAACCGACTCTTTCAAATCAGCCTTGCTATTTATTTAGTCCCTGAGATTTAATTGATCCTTCTTTTTATAATTACTTTTCTAAAATATAATACATTGCTGTTTTACTAACAAGCCCTCCTGATTCTATTGCTCATTTCCCTGCTGAAATCAGTCACTCAGGAAAGCCCAGGCAGTGATTCACGGTTCAGCTCCATTTGAATGATTTTCAGAGCAGTACCTTCAGTTACATTCCAAGGGGCCAGAGGAGACATACACAAACATAGATGCATGGAGGGCACCAAGGAGGATTTTCCCTCTCTTCCACCCCTGGGAGCTGTGAATTGCTGCTGGGGAAAATGCTCTACAAATGTTAACATTGGCCATTTTTCAGCAGGCTATTTGGCTACAGGTGGCATCAGCCAATATTCCACAGACGTACATAGGAGCTGATGTGCATAGACATGTAGCCAGTGTATACACGGACAGAGAGACAGACAGACACACACAGAAACACTGGCAGTATATACACACACAGACAATATCTACAAACAGACAAACACTGGCAGTACACACACACACACAGAGGAACACTGGCAGTACACACACATACACACAGGCAGTGTACACACACATACCCATACACATACACACACACACACACAGTGACTATCTGTGTGGAGTTTGCACATTCTCCCCATGTCGGCGTGGGTTTCCTCCGGGTGATCCGGTTTCCTCTCACATTCCAAAGATGTGCAGGTTAGGTAAATTGGCCATGCTAAATTGTCCATAGTTGTTAGGTGCATTGGCGGGGGGGTGTGGGTTACTCTTCGGAGGGTTGGTGTGGACTTGTTGGGCCAAAGGGCCTGTTTCCACACTGTAGGGAATCTAATCTAAAATCTAAAAAAAGAAACACTGGCAGTACACACACACACACTACCTACATACAGACAAACATTAGTAATACACACAAACACAGATAATACCAGCATAGACAAACACGGCAAGATACACACAGGTGCACACATGCACAGACACACACAAACCCAAAGGCAAACAGGGCCACACTAAGGCACATACCAAGATAAGCAGACACAGACACGCACAGATACATGCAAAGACAGATCATGAGAGTGACACACACAGGCAGTGGCAGGTTCACACAAAAAGGTGAACACACACATTCACAGGTAAAGACAGATGCATCCTCAGTCACACATGCAAAGGCAAACAGACATAAATACACAGAGACACACACATACAGCTCACATGTCAATACACACAGATATCACTGGATAGGGATTGCCAGAATTGATTCACTTTTCAATTCAGCCCTTTTTTCCCTGAAGGTAATTCTTGTTTTGTTTATGAAAGAACAAACCCAAACTTTACCATAAAGGGGATTGGTTAATGTGGGGAATCAATGAGTTGCAATCCAGTCAGTCTGGTACACTCATTCTATTTTCAACTGAAGCAGAGAGCCTGCCCTAGGCACAGGGATAGTCAGACACACACACACACAAATCAAAAAATTCCAAAAAAAACCCTTGAACCTTGCTCTTTAAAATTCTGAGAAGAAATTAGGCCCTTTGTCAAATATTTAGTCACTGACTCAATTAGAACCGAAAGATCAGAGCACAGAAAGCCCCTTTTGTTCTCTATGGGCCCACTCAGGATCAAGTTACACCATTTACTGGAAGAATTGAAAGGATTTCATGCGTTGAATGTATGCAACTTGCCTCCACCCCACCCTCCGATTCCTGCACTTCATTCCATCAACTACAAACATCAGAGCTGAACACAGGGATGCAGAAATTCCCTGGAACTGAAAGCTCATTATGATTCTGCACCTGCACCACTCAACATAGGAGCCTGGGATTTGCGAGCATTCGCCAAAAAAATTAGGATCTCGCGCCTGTCGAGCATTCAGGAGAGGGAAAGAGCCAGAGGAATGGAATTCCTGGGGAAAACAGGAGCTACGAATAAACCAAGGGCAAATCTCCAAGAACTGGGAGGGAACAGCCATTGGCATATCACAAAGGATCATGGTCCAAGGCTGTCAGATGCAAATCAATGGCACGGAAAAAGTAATTATTCAGGTTTCTGGTTAAACACTCTATAGCCCCAAGAGTTACATCTAACTCCTTCTCGAAAACATTCAATGTTTTGGCCTCAACTGTTTTCTATAGCAGAGACTTCCACAGACCCCCTTCCCCCGCCAACTCTCTGGGTGAAGACATTTCCCCTCAGCTCAGTCCGAATTGGCCTACCCTGTACCTTTAGACTTTGACCCCTGGTTCTGAACTCCCCAGTCATCGGGAATATCCTTCCTGTGTTTCCCCTGTCTAGTCCTGTCAGAATTTTCCAGGTTTCTGACATTCCCTTCATTTCTCTGAACCCCAGTGAATATAGTCCTCAATCTAGTCTCTCTTCATTCATCTCCCATCCCAGGAATCAGTCTGATATGTTACATCTTGTGGGCAGCACGGTGGCACAGTGGTTAGCACTGCTGCCTCACAGCACCAGAGACCCGGGTTCAATTCCCGCCTCAGGTGACTAACTGTGTGGAGTTTGCATGTTCTCCCCGTGTCTGCGTGGGTTTCCTCCGGGTGCTCCAGTTTCCTCCCACAGTCCAAAGATGTGCAGGTTAGGTGAATTGGCCATGCTAAATTGCCCGTAGTGTTAGGTAAGGGGTAAATGTAGGGGTATGGATGGTTTGCGCTTCGGCGGGTCTGTGTGGACTTGTTGGGCCGAACGGCCTGTTTCCACACTGTAATCTAATCTAATCTTGCAGCAGATGAAGATACTGGACTCTTCAAGAGTCTTGATGTTATCACTGTATCATGGCATATGACCTATTAGTACAAAGATATCAGTCTCTATTTTTCTAAGTCAAAAATCACACAACACCAGGTTATAGTCCACCAGGTTTATCGAGAAGCACTAGCTTTCGGAATGCTGCTCCTTTGTCAGGTGTCAAGCCAGTGCTTTCAAATAAACCTGTTGGACTATAACCTGGTATTGTGTAATTTTTAACTTTGTCCACCCCAGTCCAACACCGACATCTCCAAATCACGACTACTATTTTCGAGTACCTCTTCCAGCTTGCCATGATCTGGGAAGTATTCCACCATGTTTACTGTAAGCTAAGACACACGAATGCCTGAGATTGAACAGTACACATGTACATACCAGGTCCTGCAATAAAACCTCATGGAAATATTTAGGAAGCATGGCCCAAACTTATCCATATGTAATGGAAGTAAAAAGGAGCATCATAATCACAGTAGCTGATCATCAGATCAGGTAAGAACATTAAGCGTCAATCAGAGAGGTTTAGGATGCTTTAAAGTGGGGAATCGTGGGGCACAGATTTAAAGTGCTTCGTAAAAAATGCAAGAGCGAGATGAGAACAAACTTTATCACACCACCCTGCAGTAATGATGGAGACAAGATGTGGAGGAGCCAGTGTTGGACTGGGGTGTACAAAGTTAAAAATCACACAACACCAGATTATAGCCCAACAGGTTTATTTGGAAGCACTAGCTTTTGGAGATAACTTAAGGTCAGTCAATGTGACATTTTATAAACTCCTACTTTGGTAACAGAACCAGTCTGACTCCAGGTTGGGATACAAACAGACTCTAACCTCACGCCTTTAACGCATTGTCTGAACTGAGATGTCACCTTTTTTTTTTAAGATACTGATAAAACCTTAAATTATCTCAGGGCCGTGATTTGAAAGAAGTTCTGGGTTTTACATATTAATGATTTGAAACCGGCATCATTCTGAGTGATTAAAGACTTAACAGCAGTCTCGGTTTGTTCAATACATCGCATCAGTTGTATGACACTTTGATTGTTTACTATAAATTCTGTGTCCGATGTTCCTGTCCCACAAGCTACCTGATGAAGGAGCAGCGCTCCAAAAAATTTCAAATAAATCTGTTGGACTATAACCTGGTGTTGTGAGGTTTAACTAAAGCATTTCAGAGACCATCCGATGGCTATTTCAATGGGAACTTTTAAGCACAGATGTGTTGCATTGAAGGGTCTAATTCCATGCTGTATTTTTTGTTCATTCATTCATGGGATGTGGGATCACTGGCTGGGCCCAGCATTTATTGCCCATCCCTAATTGCACTGAGGGCAGTTAGGAGTCAACCCCACAGCTGTGGGTCTGGAGTCACATGTAGGTTAGAGCAGGCAGTTTTCTGCCCTGAAGGACATGAGTGAACCAGATGGGTTTTTCCAACAATCAGGAATGCATTCATGGTCATCATTAGACCCTTAATTCCAGATAGTTACTGAATTCAAATTCTGCCCATCTGCTACTTGCGATGCTACCACCTGATCATGTGACTCTACGACTCTCAGTGCAGGACATGATGAGGGGTGCCTGTGTTGGACTCGGATGTGGCTGACTTTGCCTCTGTGCAGGGTTAGAGGCACCAACTCAAAATGCACCCAGGGCTAGTCCAGACACTGCAGGCTGAATGGCTTCATTCTGCACCCGAACAATCCTGTGATCTGAACTTGAGAAACTTGGATTTGCTCAGCCAGAGGCGTAGAAAGGCAGGGGGATAGGTATCTGCACACTGCAACAACACATCCAGAGGAGCAGGCAGTGAGGGAGTTTTAACCCCAATCGCAAATACTGACACTTGGCAACTCCACTTGGATGTATTCCTGGTGGTTTTATCACACACTCCAACCTCTCCACCCAAACAGCTGCTGCTTCCCCCAGTTACAATGTTTGTAAAACTGATAAACAGGAGAGTTCCACAGAAACAAAACAAAACCTACGCTTTCACCACAACTGAGTGCACACAGGCTGGAAAAGCACCTGAAGAAGGGTTACACCCAAAACATCGACCTCTCCACAACCTGATGGTGCCTGGAAAAGCACCAGGCAGACTCAGAGAGACAGAGAGAGTGGCAATCACAGAGATAAAACTAACCCCAGGCAGTGCCCAACCACACAGTGAAGGGGTGGACACAAATGGGAAGGAGATCTGACACAGCGAGAGAGAGAGAGAGATAGAGATAGAGAGAGAGAGAGGACACAACAGAGAGACAAAGAGAGAGAGAAAATAATGAGAAAACAAGAGAATCTGATGGCAGACTGAGGCGCAGAGGCAGAGTCAGATAGAGAGCAAGAAAGAATGAGAGAACAGATAGTAGAGAGAGAGAGAAAGAGCCAAGTTGTCAGATAGAGAGCGAGAAGGAATAAAAAAACAGCTAGAGAAAGAAAAAGAGAAAGAGAAGAGATAGAGACAATGAAAGAGAGACAGTCAGATAGTGAGAAAGAATGAGAACAGATAGTAGATACACACACTCGCCATACACATAGGGAGACAAGCAGACACAAACACACTTAACAGGCACACAAACACACACACACTCACAATCGCTCTTTCTCACACCCACAGGCAGAAACACATACACACAAAACCTCTCTCTCTCTCTCTCACACACACACACATACACACTGGCAGGCACACATAGACACACACACATATGCAGACACCCTCTGTTATACACGCACACAGAGTCAGAGTGAGAGGAATAAACTGGTTTCGAATTGGTGAGGAAACAGTCGGGATAAGTCACGTTGAACTCTCCTGAACATTCCGAGTCAAGTTGTTCTCCTGCACAGACCACACACACTCAGATCCTGGCTTGACCCACTTTCCTGCTCAGTTGTACTGCATCGCTAAGTCTGATCAGACCGGGGGGGGGAGTGAGTGTGAGTAAGTGATCAGCATGGGACAGGCCTTGCACTCTCTGACAGGGCCTCATCCACTCACAACAAACACTGGCCTGTCCAGACACAGCCCAAAATCAGCAGCAAGCAAGAGAGAGGCTTACATTCCACCTAGCTGAAACTCCATCCCCACATTGAAAGGAATTCCAGTTTTTTCCTGCTCCCTGTGGGAGGGGGTATGGAGAGAAATCAAGAGGGGGCCGACTTCCCACTCCCAGTCTCCACCTGGAATGCCTACTCAGTGATCCAGAGAAGAACAGGATTAGACTCAGCACAGATACATATGCGATCCATAGGCAATCAGTCCATATGTCCAGTTACCAGACTCAAACCCGCTCTGGGAGACCAGGCGACAGGAGGGACTCTGTCGTCCATCCCGATTCCACCGAGGAGAGAGAACCCGGGTACCGGAAAACGGAGAGTCTGACAGTCCAGGGTTTGACGCACGTCTACTGTTCAGCATGCAAGGAAAGAATCTCCTCTTTGTGCTGCTGAGCCCACGAACATTTCAACTCCAGCGCAGTACTGAGGGAGCACCACACTGCCAGGGGTGCCATCTTTCAAATGACTCATGGAACCAAGCTTCTGCCTGCCCTCTGAGGAAGACTCAGAAGATCCAGCACACTCATTCCACGAAGAGATCTCCCAGAATGTCCATGACTAAACTCAATCCAAAGCTGGACAGCAGCACCAGGTTACCTGTGGCAGCTTGATGTCACTCACACTGATGCCAAACTGTCCTACATTACCACAGTGATACCAGTTCAACAATTGTTGCATTGCTTGGCATGTCGTCGAGGATGTTCAGCATGGACACAGACCCTTCAGTCCAACTTGTCCATGCCGACCAGATATCCTAAATTAATGTAGTCCCATTTGCCAGCTTTTGGCCCATATCCCTCCAAACCCTTCCTATTCATATACCCATCCAGCTGCCTTTTAAATGTTGTAATTGTACCAGACTCCCCCACTTCCTCTGGCAGCTCATTCCATACACGTACCACCCTCTGTGTGAAAAGGTTGCCTCTTCGGTCTCTTTTATATATTTCCCCTCTCACCCTAAACCTACCCCTCTGGCCTGCCCTATAAAAAGACTTTGGATATTCACCCATTCATGCCCCTCATGATTTTGTAAACCTCTATAAGGTCACTCCTCATGCCCTGGGGCTGTAAGTGAGGTGATGTAAATGGAAATGTATCTTTTTACTCATTGGTGAACTAGTACAAGACAAGTGAGGGAGGAAGAGAGGGGGAGAGGGAGACAGAGGAAGGGAGGGAGGAAGGTGGGGGAAAGGGGGAGAGTGGGAGAAGCAGAGAGGGGAAGACCGGGGAGAGGGAGGGAGAGGGAGAGATAGAGAGGGTGAAGGAGGGAGGGAGGGAGGGAGGGAGGGGGAGAGAGAGGGAGAGGGGGGAGAGAGAGGGAGTGAAGAGGGGGAGAAGAGGGGGAGAAGAGGGGGAGAAGAGGGGGAGAAGAGGGGGAGAAGAGGGGGAGAAGAGGGGGAGAAGAGGGGGAGAGAGAGGGAGAGAGAGGGAGAGAGAGGGAGAGAGAGGGAGTGAGAGGGAGTGAGAGGGAGTGAGGGGGAGAGAGAGGGAGAGAGAGGGAGAGAGAGGGAGAGAGAGGGAGAGAGAGGGAGAGAGAGGGAGTGAAGAGGGGGAGAAGAGGGGGAGAAGAGGGGGAGAAGAGGGGGAGAAGAGGGGGAGAGAGGGGGAGTGAGGGGGAGTGAGGGGGAGAGAGGGGGAGAGAGGGGGAGAGAGGGGGAGAGAGGGGGAGAGAGGGGGAGGGAGGGGGAGTGAGAGGGAGTGAGAGGGAGTGGGGGGAGAGAGGGGGAGAGAGGGGGAGTGAGAGGGAGTGAGAGGGAGTGGGGGGAGAGAGGGGGAGAGAGGGAGGGAGAGGGAGTGAAAGGGGGAGAAGAGGGGGAGGGAGGGAGTGAGAGGGGGAGAGGGAGACAGAGGAAGGGAGGGAGGAAGGTGGGGGAAAGGGAGAGAGTGGGAGAAGCAGAGAGGGGAAGACCGGGGAGAGGGAGAGAGAGAGGGTGAAAGAGGGAGAGAGAGGGAGAGAGACAGGGGGAGAGAGAGGGAGAGAGAGAGAGAGGGAGAGAGAGGGGGAGAGAGGGAGTGAGAGGGAGTGAGAGGGGGAGAGAGGGGGAGAGAGGGGGAGAGAGGGAGAGAGAGGGAGAGAGAGGGAGTGAGAGGGGGAGAGAGAGGGAGTGAGAGGGAGTGAGAGGGAGTGAGAGGGAGTGAGAGGGAGTGAGAGGGAGTGGGAGGGAGTGAGAGGGAGTGGGAGGGAGTGGGAGGGAGAGAGAGGGAGAGAGAGAGGGGAGAGAGGGTAGAAGGGGAGAGCGGGAGAAGCAGAGAGGGAGAGATGGGGTGACGGGGATAGAGAGGGAGATAGAGGGAGAGACTGGGGGAGTGAGGGGGAGAGACGGGGGGGAGAGGGGGAGAGAGAGGGTGAAAGAGGGATAGAGAGGGAGAGAGAGGGAGAGAGAGAGGGAGTGAAGGGGAAAGACAGGGGGAGAGAGAGGGAAGAAGGGGAGAATGGGAGAAGCAGAGAGGGGGGGAGATGGGGGAGACTGGGAGAGAGAGGGAGAGAGAGGGAGAGAGAGGGGGAGGGGAAGACAGAGAGAGGGAGAGAGGGAGAAAGGACTATCAAATGTTGGAAATAGACAGGGAATAGAGAGAGACTGAACCTGACCACCAAATGCTCATCTTCCTAATGAACCCTGTTGCACATCACGGTAAAGTGCAGCTCCAAGCAATACTGGATGTGCATGCTAATAGGCAGTGGGATTGAATGTGGCATTTTTATTAGATCAGGTGCACACAGTCTGTTATGAACAGTGAGACTAATCAGTCAGCCCCCTAGGCACTGTCTGCAGTTCTGCGCCTGTAAATCAGGAATCTCTTTCAGCTGCTCCGTGACAGGCAGAGTTTGACATCTGAACATTTGAATTTCCACTGCTACTTACTAACTGGAGCAACGCTAACACTGAAGGCCAGTACACAACGGGATCGAGACTCAAAGCTCCAAACTATAGGCCATGCCACCCCCATAGCGCTTCCTTAACCAAGGAGGAGTTACATTTCCGTAGTGCCTTCCACAACTTCAAACACCTGAGGGGGCACCAGTAACACAGTGCATAGAGATGTACAGCATGGAAGCAGACCCTTCAGTCCAACTTGTCCATGCTGACTAGATATCTTAAATTAATCTAGTTCCATTTGCCAGCACTTGGCCCATATTCCTCAAAACCCTTCCTATTCACGTACCCATCCTGATGCCTTTTTACTGTTGTAATTGTATCAGCCTCCACCACTTCCTCTGGCAGCTCATTCCATACACTCAGCACCTTCTGCATGAAAAGGTTACCCCTCAGATCCCTCTTAAATTTTTCCCCTCTCACCCTAAACCTATGCCCTCTAGTTCTGGATTCCTCCACCCTGGGGAAAAGACTTTGTCTATTTACCTTATCCATGCCCCCTCATGATTTTATAAATCTCTATAAGGTCATCACTCAGCCTCCGACGCTTCATGGAAAACAGCCCCAGCCTGTTCAGCCTCTCCCTGGAGCTCAAATCCTCCAACCCTGGCAACATCCTTGTAAATCTTTTCTGAACTATTTCACAACATCTTTCCTATTGTATAATTCAGCAGGCCTAGACTATCGCATGGGGGGGTGGGTCATTAGTTCCAGTCTCACCACTGCCACTTGTGAGCTTTTAATAAATAAATCAGGCACTGGTATAAAGCTCCCATTAGTAAGAGTTAAAAATCACACAATACCAGGTTATAGTCCAACTATAGGTTATAGCTAGTTACCTGATGAAGGAGCAGCACTCCAAAAGCTGGTACTTCCATATAAACCTGTTGAGCTATAACCTGGTGGACGTCAACTTGCGGATCATTTCAGGGAACATCTTTGGGACTCCCGTACCAACCAATCCCACCGCCCCATGGCTGAACCCTTCAACTCCCCCTCCCAGTCTGCCAAGGACATGCAGGTCCTGGATCTCCTCCATTGCCACACCCTCACCACCCAACGCCTGGAGGAAGAACGCCTCATCTTCTGCCACATGGAATCAATGTGGATTTCACCAGTTTCCTCGTTTCCCCTCCCCCCAACCTTATCCCAGTCCCAAACCTCCAACTCGGCACTGCCCTCTTGACCGGTCCATCATCTTCCACATCTATCCGCTCCACCCTCCTCTCCGACCTGTCACCTTCTCCACCTACCCATCACATTCTCAGCTACTTTCCCCTCCCCCCACCCCCACACTTATCTCTCAGCCCCCTGGCGCACATGCATTATTCCTGATGAAGCCCAAATCGTCGATTTTCCTGCTCCTCGGATGCTGTCTGACCTGCTGTGCTTTTCCATCACCCCACTCTCGACTCTGACCTCCAGCATCTGCAGTCCTCACGTTCTCCTGGTTGCCTTTTAACTTTGTCCACCCCACCCCAGTCCACCAGCACCTCCGCATCATTAGTAACAGTAACCATGAAGTTCCCTTCAATTGCATCTGATTGATTAATGCACTGCCATCCTTACCCAGTCTGGCCTACATGTGACTCCAGACCCACTGCAATGTGATTGACTCTTCCCTCTGCAATGGTCTAGAACTGCTCAGCTCATGGGGCAATTAGGGATGGGCAGCAAATGCTGACCTTGCCAGTAACAGCCATCTTCCATGATAGGAGAAAGAAAGTGCCTCTCACAGCCAACCAGTACTCTTGGTGCAGTAGTTACTGCTGTCATCATGGTAACAGATTGGAAAGAGGATAGCTGTTGGAATGAGGGTCACAGAAAAGGATCGAGGCCAAAGGGTTTGGGCTGGCACTCTCTTGAAGCCAGTCACAAATGGAAACGTTGAGGGGGAGAGGAAGGCAGGAGGTTGGCATGGAGCAGAGTGGACCACCCGTTGGCACGTCAGGCAGTACGGGTCAACACCGATCACCGCAACGGGCCATGCTGGTGCAGGGAAACCGCATCTCCACCCGCTCTCCCAATGAGTCTCGGGAGGGAAGTAGTCACCCATCCAGAGGATTGGACATGCAACCTTTCCAGCAGAAGTGGGTACTGCAGATGCTGGAGCTCAGAGTCAAGATCAGAGTGGTACTGGAAAAGCACAGCAGGTCAGGCAGCATCCGAGGAGCAGGAAAATCAACGTTTTAGGCAAAAGCTCTCCCCCCGGTTTCTGTCGAAATGATGATGGTGGTTGTTGTTGAAGGTCAGCCATTTCAGTTCCAGCCCATCTCTGCAGGATATCTTCAATCCAACCATCTTCAGCTGCTCCTTCAATGACCGTTCCTCCATCATACGGTTAGGAATGTTCGCTGATGATAGCACCATGTTCAGCACCATTCGTGACTCCTCAGATACTGAAGCAGCACACCTTCAAATGCAGCGAGACCTGGACAATATCCAGGCTTGGGTTGGTCAGCAGCAGTCAGTCGCCTCGCACAGGTCCCAGTCATGGGCTATCCTCAACATCAAAAAATCCAACTACCACCACTTGACATTCAATGACACTACTGTCACTGAATCCCCCAGTGTTAATATTCTGGAGGTTACCAAACTGGAGTGAACTGGCCACATAAATACGACATGAGCAGGTCAGAGGCTAGGAATACTGTGGCAAGTAACTCACCTCCTGACTCCCCAAAGCCTGTCCACCATCTACAAGAAACAAGTCAAGAGTGTGATGGAAAACTCCCCACTTGCCTGGATGGGTGCAACTCCAACAAAACTCAAGAAGCTTGACACCATCCAGGGCAAAGCAGCCTGTTTGATTGGCACCACATCCACAAGCATCCACTCCCTTCACACTCAGTAGCAGCAGCGTGTTCTACCTACAAGATGCACTGCAGAAATTCACAAGGGCTCCTCAGACAGCTCCTTCCAAACCCATGTCCACTAACCTCAAAATCATGGATATCCTTCCCCATTGGCATTGTGGATGCCCCTACACCATTTGGAAGGCAGCTCATTCCCATTTTCGCAGAGGCAATTGGGGATGAGCAATAAATAGTGACCCAGCTTGCGTGCCCACATCCCATAATAAAAAAATTCCAGAACATTCCAAAGAAAAAATGACTTGGATATTGCTGGAAGAGAATCACATTGTCAGAGCTTACACTGTTGACCTTTCTCCATGTAGTTGTATAAACTGTTATGATTATTTGAGTTTGCTATTCTTGCATTAGTCTGATGAGTGACAGACACAAAGACTTCAGTGACATGTCTCTCTTTTCATCAGTATTCAAGTTTCAGATGAATATGTGACGGGTTTTAGCTTACCTTTCTGTTTCTCTACAATCTCAGATTAATCCTCGCTCTACGATGCCTTGCTATCAACTTGCAAACTCGCGAAAGGCAATCTTAATTCTCTCAAAACCTTTCAAATTTCTGATAAGCTCCCTCGGATTTTTGCCAATCTTCTTTGTTCGGTAGACAGCACCAATGATTCAGTCCATTTTTTACAGCTTAACATTTTCATTCCTGACCCTATCTTGAGTGAATCTTTTGTTGCATTCTTAAGCATCTTTGAATATCCCTTCTTTAACAGGTTTGTGAAATTCGTACCATCATCAAATATGAAGTTTAACGCCACTTTGCAGCTTTATATTCAATGCGCCCCCACGGGTCAAACCCAAAGACCAATTTGCCTGAGCAAAAACCTTTTCTAGTCCTAACTGCAAAACTTTCCTCTGAGAGAAGGTAATGGCCTAGTAGTAATGTCCCTACACTATTAAACCAGAGACTTCTATCCAGAAATTCTAGGGACTCAGGTACAAATCCCACCATGGCAGATGGTGGAATTTGAATTCAACTGAAAAAATCTCAGAATTGAGAGTCTAATGATGACTATGAAATGATTGACAGGGGACAAACCCATTTGGTTCACTCATGTCCTTCAGGGAAGAAAGCTGCCATCTTTACCTAGTCTGGACTACATGTGACTCCAGGCCCACTGCAATGGCAAACACTGCAAACACAACACCATCCATTCCAGTTCCTCTTTCCCCTCAACTGTTCTGTGTCCTGCAAGGTCATCTAACGCACTTAGCTTCTTAATTGGCCTTCATTCTTCCATGATATCCCATTAGATCAGTCCTGAATGGCCTCCACCTGCTGCTAGTTTGTAAATCTGTAGGATATGAGGGTTGCTGGCTGGGTTAGAATTTTTTTTTAATCTGTCCTTGATTGCCTGTGAACTTAGTGGCTTTCTGGTCCACCTCAGAGGACAGTTAAGAATCAACCACATTGCTATGAGTGTCTGGAGTCACGTGTAGGCCAGTTGAGGTAAGGATGGCAGATTTCCTCCCCTGAAGGGGCGGTAATGAACCAGATGGGGTTTTTACTGATAGTTTTGATGGGAGGTCATCATTACTGAGACTAACTGGGCTTTTGGATGAGGACCTCCTGGAGATAGCCACACAGTGCTAATGTCTCTGACCTGGTAATTCAGAGCTCCAGACTAATGTGCGGGGGACCCGGGTTTGAATCCCATTACACCAGATGTTGAATTTGGAATTCAGTTATAAAAGAGATGGAGGAGCCCTCATTCCCTTTCCCCATTGATCGTGGGATCGCACCTTCCACAAGGAGCCCTTTGGTTCATAGAACCGGGAACCGTAGATCTGCTTATCCTCTCCCCTTCAAACAGTTACCCAATTCCATTGAGTTGTTGGCAGGTTCCTTCAGGAATGCAAGACCATTCACCGATTCCTGCTATCTCATTAGAGCTTGCCCAATTGCAAGCAACAATTCTGTAGCGTCCCACCATGCACCGCGCACGAAACACAAGAGGTCGCATTTGTAGAGCGCCCTTGATATGGTAGAACATCGTCAAGTGCTTACCAACCCGATGTTGATACTGAGCGCCCACAGAGGTAGGTTTCAGGGAGAGTTTTAAAGGAGGACAGAGGAGGAAAGAGGTTAGAGGAGAGAATTCCAGAGATGAACACATCAGGCGTGGCCAACGCTGGAGCAGTTTAAACAGGAACACACAACAGATGGGAGCCAAGAGGTCCTAGACAGCTGTGAGACTGCAAGAGTCTATCGCTGCACAAGCCAAGACGCTCTTAGAAACCCTACAGTGTGGAAGCAGGCCATTCTGCCCATCAAGGCCACACTGACTCTCTGAAAAACCTCCCACCCAGACGCATCCCACCTACCCTTTCCCTGTAACCTTGCATTTCCCATGGCTAATCCAGCTAACCTGCACATCTCTGGACAATGTAGCACAGTCAATCCACCTAACCCGCACATCGAGTCATACAGCACGGAAACAGACCCTTCAGTCCAACTGGTCCATGCCGAACCTGATCCCAAACTAAACCAGTCCCAACTGCCTGCTCCTGGCCCATATCCTTCCAAACCTTTCCTATTCAAGCACCCAGAGGAAACCCATGCAGACACGGGGAGAATGTGCAAACCCACACAGACGGACTGTCACCCAAGGGGGCAATCGAACCGGGGGCCCTGGAGCTGTGAGGCAGCAGGGCTAACCACTGAGCCACTGTGTCACATCTTGGTTTGAGCACAGTGCCAGGCTGCTCCTGGCTAGCGGATCCCATCCTCAGACGCTGGTCAGCGACCCCAGCGATGGCAAATCACCACAGTGAGCATGCTCTTGTCTCACACTGTCAAACTCTGTGCCGTTAACTACAAACACTGTCGCTCCACTCAGAACTGGTTCTGTGCAGCCAGACAGCACAAACATGCACGTTCACGTCCATCCCCCAACCCTGAGCCAAATGGACTAGGAAGCATCAAATGCATCGGAAGAACTCGCTGTTCCATTAGGAATGTTCCTGCAGCTGAACTCTGAAATGCTCTCTTTAATCTCCAGAGGATGGGTAAAAGATCATCTATGTGGAAGCGACTCCTGAGGAACAGCAAATTCCAAATCCCCATCCCCATCCCCAACCAATCTAACACAGGAATCAAAATGGAAGGGTACAACACAGAGGCCATTCAGCCCACTTGCTGGGATCTCTCAGCTGTTCAGTTGATCGTTTAAGTATCCTTATCCTTTAAGTAAACTCCTGAAAGCATCTCCCTGTCAAATATTCGCCCAATCCCTTTTTGCAGGATTTGGACAGAATCCATCTCCTGATTGCAATAACCTGCATTTGTATAGTGCCCACAGCGTAACTAAATGCATCTTAACTAAAGAGGTACAGTTTTTGAATAATTCAACGCTCACTGTGCACCGCACAAAGAGCCAAATTAAACTTTTCCTATCAAACGCATGTAAGTAGTTATTCCAAATATTTTTTCCACATGTTGAACTTTGTATGACCAGAACCGCATAGCAGGCTGATTGAATCAAATGCTGAAATAGTATTTATGGAACATCCAACAGTTAAAAGGCATTTTATATAGTTTATAAACTTAAGGAGCAAGAGAAAATTTGGAAACAGGAAAATGTGTTTTGGAGCATTCTAGTTAAAAGGAAATGGTGCCTTTACAGTAATAAAATAAAATTTAACTGGTCTCTCCCTCATGAGACACTGGCAAAGACCACTTGCAAACTACTACAGAGGGAAGTGGTTGATTCCACCTTTGTTCAGTGCAGACTTAATTGATGGGAGGGAGAATATCAGGGACCTTTCTGGCAGAGCAGAGAACAGGGCAAGGTGTATGAGAGAGAGAGAGAGAGAGAGAGAGAGAATGGAAGAACAAGGATAATGGAGTTATTGATCATGAGACAGAAAGAGAGAGAGAGATAGAAGGGGGAGTGATGGTAGTGACGGGGGGGAGAGTGATAGTGATGGAGGGAGAGTGATAGTGATAGCGGAGTAGGATAGTGAAGGAGAAGTGTGATAGTGAGGAGAGTGATAGTCATGGGGTAGTGTGGTAATGATGGAGGGAGTGTGATAAAGATGGGGGAGAGTGCGATAGTGATGGGGGAACAGTGTGATAGTGATGGGGGAGAGTGTGATAGTGATGGGGGAGAGTGTGATAGTGATGGGGAGAGTGTGATAGTGATGGGGGAAGAGTGTGATAGTGATGGGGAGAGTGTGATAGTGATGGGGAGAGTGTGATAGTGATGGGGAGAGTGTGATAGTGATGGGGGAGAGTGTGATAGTGATGGGGAGAGTGTGATAGTGATGGGGAGAGTGTGATAAAGATGGGGGAACAGTGTGATAGTGATGGGGGGAGATGGTGATAGTGATGGGGGAGAGTGTGATAGTGATGGGGGAGTAGGATAGTGAAGGAGAAGTGTGATAGTGAGGAGAGTGATAGTCATGGGGTAGTGTGGTAATGATGGAGGGAGTGTGATAAAGATGGGGGAGAGTGCGATAGTGATGGGGGAACAGTGTGATAGTGATGGGGGAGAGTGTGATAGTGATGGGGGAGAGTGTGATAGTGATGGGGAGAGTGTGATAGTGATGGGGGAGAGTGTGATAGTGATGGGGAGAGTGTGATAGTGATAGGGAGAGTGTGATAGTGATGGGGGAGAGTGTGATAGTGATGGGGGAGAGTGTGATAGTGATGGAGAGAGTGTGATAGTGATGGGGAAAGTATGATAGTGATGGAGGGAGTGTGATAGAGATGGGAGAGAGTGCGATAGTGATGGGGAGAGTGTGATAGCGATGGGGAAAGTGTGATAGTGATGGGGGGAGATGGTAATAGTGATGGCGAGAGTGTGATAGAGATGGGGGAGAGTGCAATAGTGATGGGGGAGAGTGTGATAGTGAAGGGGGGAGATGGTGATAGTGATGGGGGAACAGTGTGATAGTTATGGGGGAACAGTGTGATAGTGATGGGGAGAGTGTGATAGTGATGGGGAGAGTGTGATAGTGATGGGGAGAGTGTGATAAAGATGGGGGAGAGTGCGATAGTGATGGGGAAAGTATGATAGTGATGGAGGGAGTGTGATAGAGATGGGAGAGAATGGATAGTGATGGGGGAACAGTGTGATAGTGATGGGGGAGAGTGTGATAGTGATGGGGGAGAGTGTGATAGTGATGGGGTGAGTGTGATAGTGATGCGGGAGAGTGTGATAGTGATGGAGAGAGTGTGATAAAGATGGGGGAGAGTGCAATAGTGATGGGGAAAGTATGATAGTGATGGAGGGAGTGTGATAGAGATGGGAGAGAGTGCGATAGTGATGGGGAGAGTGTGATAGCGATGGGGAAAGTGTGATAGTGATGGGGGGAGATGGTAATAGTGATGGCGAGAGTGTGATAGAGATGGGGGAGAGTGCAATAGTGATGGGGGAGAGTGTGATAGTGAAGGGGGGAGATGGTGATAGTGATGGGGGAACAGTGTGATAGTTATGGGGGAACAGTGTGATAGTGATGGGGAGAGTGTGATAGAGATGGGGGAGAGTGCAATAGTGATGGGGGAAGAGTGTGATAGCGATGGGGAGAGTGTGATAGTGATGGGGGAGTGTGTGATAGTGATGGGGGAGTGTGTGATAGTGATGGGAAGAGAGTGATAGTGATGGGGGAGTGTGTGATAGTGATGGGGAGAGTGTGATAGTGATGGGGGAGTGTGTGATAGTGATGGGAAGAGAGTGATAGTGATGGGGGAGTGTGTGATAATGATGGGGAGAGTGTGATTGTGATGGGGGAGTGTATGATAGTGATGGGGGAGTGTGTGATAGTGATGGGAAGAGTGTGATTGTGATGGGGAGAGTGTGATAGCGATGGGGGAGAATGTGATAGAGATGGGGGAGTGTGTGATAGTGATGGGAGGACAGTGTGATAGTGATGGGGGAGATGGTGATAGTGATGAGGGAACAGTGTGATAGTGATGGGGAGAGAGTGATAGTGATGGGGAGAGAGTGATAGTGATGGAGGAGTGTGTGATAGTGATGGGGAGAGTGTGATTGTGATGGGGGAGTGTGTGATAGTGATGGGGGAGTGTGTGATAGTGATGGGGAGAGTGTGATTGTGATGGGGAGAGTGTGATAGCGATGGGGGAGAGTGTGATAGTGATGGGGAGAGTGTGATTGTGATGGGGGAACAGTGTGATAGTGATGGGGAGAGTGTGATAGAGATGGGGGAGAGTGTGATAGTGATGGGGGGACAGTGTGATAGTGATGGGGGAACAGTGTGATAGTGATGGGGAGAGTGTGATAGCGATGGGGGGAGATGGTGATAGTGATGGGGGAACAGTGTGATAGTGATGGGGAGAGTGTGATAGAGATGGGGGAGAGTGTGATAGTGATGGGGGGACAGTGTGATAGTGATTGGGGAACAGTGTGATAGTGATGGGGAGAGTGTGATAGCGATGGGGGAGATGGTGATAGTGATGGGGGAACAGTGTGATAGTGATGGGGAGAGTGTGATAGAGATGGGGGAGAGTGCAATAGTGATGGGGGAGAGTGTGATAGCGATGGGGAGAGTGTGATAGTGATGGGGGAGTGTGTGATAGTGATGGGAAGAGAGTGATAGTGATGGGGGAGTGTGTGATAGTGATGGGGAGAGTGTGATTGTGATGGGGGAGTGTGTGATAGTGATGGGAAGAGAGTGATAGTGATGGGGGAGTGTGTGATAGTGATGGGGGAGTGTGTGATAGTGATGGGGAGAGTGTGATTGTGATGGGGGAGTGTATGATAGTGATGGGGGAGTGTGTGATAGTGATGGGGAGAGTGTGATTGTGATGGGGAGAGTGTGATAGCGATGGGGGGGAGTGTGATAGAGATGGGGGAGTGTGTGATAGTGATGGGGGGACAGTGTGATAGTGATGGGGGGAGATGGTGATAGTGATGGGGGAACAGTGTGATAGTGATGGGGAGAGAGTGATAGTGATGGGGGAGTTGTGATAGTGATGGGGAGAGTGTGATTGTGATGGGGGAGTGTGTGATAGTGATGGGGGAGTGTGTGATAGTGATGGGGAGAGTGTGATTGTGATGGGGAGAGTGTGATAGCGATGGGGGAGAGTGTGATAGAGATGGGGGAGAGTGTGGTAGTGATGGGGGGACAGTGTGATAGTGATGGGGGAGTGTGTGATAGTGATGGAGAGAGTGTGATAGTGATGGGGGAATGTGTGATAGTGATGGGGGAGTGTGTGATAGTGATGGGGAGAGTGTGATTGTGATGGGGAGAGTGTGATAGTGATGGGGGAGAGTGTGATAGATATGGGGAGAGTGTGATAGTGATGGGGGGACAGTGTGATAGTGATGGGGGAGATGGTGATAGTGATGGGGGAACAGTGTGATAGTGATGGGGGAGATGGTGATAGTGATGGGGGAACAGTGTGATAGTGATGGAGAGAGTGTGATAGTGATGGGAGAGTGTGTGATAGGTGATGGGGGAGTGTGTGATAGTGATGGGGACAGTGTGATAGTGATGGGGGGACAGTGTGATAGTGATGGAGAGAGTGTGATAGCGATGGCGGGAGTGTGATGGTGATGGGGGACGAGTGTAATAATGTTGGTGGGAGTGTGATAATGATGGGGGGAGAGTGAGATTGTGATGGGAGTGAGTGTGATGGTGATGGGGGGAATGTGTTGGAGAAGGGGGTTTTGCTGTGTGATGGAACGAGTGTGAAGAGGAACACATGAACAAGAGAAGGCCATTCAGCCTGTTGAGCCTGATGCTGACCACAGTTGATTTCCCAAATCAAATCATTTTATCCCCATGCCATTCATGCCATTGATAACCAAACACCTATCCAACTCTAACTTGTATATCCTGAACACCCACAGCCCTGAAATTCCTAAGATTCACAATCTCTGCCTGAAAACAAAACCTCTGGATCTCATGTGTGTAGCTACTGGTGAAAGCGTTGACATGTGAGGGACAGGGAGCATGAATAGTGGGGTATGGGGTACAATACGTGAGGGAGAGGGTGGGGGGGGGGGGGGGGGAGTGTGAATGCAGATAGTGGAAGCAATGGGGGATAGAGCAAGAGAGGGAGACTGAGTGGCGGGTGGGGGGATAGACATCGATAGGGAATTGAAGACACTACTCTGCTGCCTTCCTGCTGCTCTGAATATCATACTGCTGCAGTGCTCTTGTATTTTAATGTCCCGCCTGGTTTGAGCTTTAACCAGCCGTGGTCCAGTACAGCACACTCAGCTCTGAAGCCAGTCCAATGGCTAGAGACCAGAAAGTGAAGCTGGTGAGCAATGCTGCAGTCTTCCAGGTGAGGCACTAAACCAAGCTTTCTCCGTGGAATTCCGAAGGAGACAGAGGGAGCTCTCGCCATGGCCCTGCTTAATATCTCTCACTCTAATGTCATCATCACAGAGAAAACTGTGCATCTGGTCATTATCACAGTGCTAGTCCATCAAATAGTAGTGCAATACAGATGGTTCAACAGATCACTTTACACAAACGCCACTGAAAACAGGGCTACCATCAGTTAACTTGGTGCTGGGCAATTGGGCGAGTATCCAACCTTGTCAAAGAGTATTCATCAAGGCTGGATAGTACTGAGCATGAGAGAGAAAGAGAGAGAGACTATGAGGAATACTGCCTGGGACATTCTGCTCCTGTGGGCCAGTAACAGACTCAATGGACGGTAGTCTCTGTATTGGCTGCTGCTGTAATGTGGACAACAGAGCTTTCTATCATTGCAGGGTGGTGGGTGGGTATGTATGTGTGTATCCATGAGTATGTGTGAGTGTGTGTCTGTGTGCCTGTGTGTATGTGAACATGTGTGTGTGTTTGGGTGTGTGCATAAATACGTGTGTGTGTGCATGCGCGTGTGTATACGTGCATGAGTGAGGTTGTTGTGTTCATGTCTGAGCATCTGAATGTGAGAGCATGCACATGTTTGTGTGTGTGTTTGTGAGTGTGTCAGTATGTGTGTGCATGCATGTGTCTGTGTGCATTTGCATGTCTGTGTGCATGTGTGTGTTTGTGTCTCTGTGCACACGAGTGGGATTGTGTGTGTGTGCATATGTGTGTGTGCGAGTGGGATTGTGTCACATGTGCATGTGTGTGTGTATATGTGTGTGCGAGTGGGATTGTGTCGCATGTGTATGTGTGTGTGTGCACGCATGAGCGGGATATTGCGTGTGCGCGTGCGGGTTTGTGAGAGATTGAGTGGCATTGTGTGTGTGTGCTCATGAGTGGGGTTGTGTGTGTGTGCGCGAATGGGATTGTGTGTTGTGTGCGTGCGTGAGTGGGATAGTGTGTCTGAGAGAGTGGGATTGTGTGTGTGTGTGTGAGATTGTGTGTGTGAGATTGAGTAGGATTGTGTGTGTGTGTGTGAGATTGAGTAGGATTGTATGTATGTGTGTGTGAGATTGAGTGGGATTGTGTGTATGTGTGAGAGAAAAAGTGGGATTGTGTGTATGTGTGCGATTGTGTGTATGTGTGAGAGAGAGTAGGATTGTGTGTGTGTGAGAGAGAGAGTGGGATTGTGTGTGTGTGTGTGAGAGAGAGAGTGGGATTGTGTGGGTGAGAGATTGAGTGGAGTTGTGTGTGTGTGCTCATGAGTGGGGTTGTGTGTGTGCACATGCGAATGGGATTGTGTGTGTGTGAGATTGAGTGGGATTGTGTGTATGCGTGAGAGAAAGAGTGGGATTGTGTGTATGGGTGAGTGAGAGATTGAGTAGGATTGTGTGTGTGTGTGCTCATGAGTGGGGTTGTGTGTGTGCACGTGCGAATGGATTGAGTGCGTTTGTGCGAGTGGGATAGTGTGTGTGTGTGTGTGTGAGATTGAGTGGGATTGTGTGTATGTGTGAGAGAGAGAGTGGGATTGTGTTTTTGTGTGTGAGATTGAGTGGGATTGTGTGTATGTATGAGAGAGAGTGGGATTGTGTGTGTGTGTGCGTGAGAGAGAGAGTGGGATTGTGTGTGCGTGCACGTGTGTGTGTGAGTGAGAGAGTGGGATTGTGTGTGTGTGAGAGAGATTGAGTGGGATTGTGTGTATGTATGAGAGAGTGTGGGATTGTGTATGTGCGCGTGAGAGAGAGAGAGTGGGATTGTGTGTGTGCATGCGTGCGCGTGTGTGTGAGTGAGAGAGAGAGTGGGATTGTGTGTATGTGTGTGTGAGAGATTGAGTAGGATTGTGTGCATGTGTGTGAGATTGAGTGGGATTGTGTGTATGTGAGAGAGAGAGTGGGATTGCGTGTGTGTGTGTGAGTGCGCGCGCATGTGTGTGTGTGAGTGAGAGAGTGGGATTGTGTGTGTATGTGTGAGAGAGAGAGATTAAGTGGAATTGTGTGTATGTACACGAGTGGGTTGTAGGTGTGTGAGAGAGTGCGTGTGTGAGTCCCAGTCTCTCACTCATCCACACGCGCATTATCCCACTCATGCATGCGCGCACACACACATACACGTGTGATAGTGTGTGTGTGTGCACATGTGTGTGTATGGGTTTTTTTTGTGGGTCTATGTGTGTGGGCGTGTGCTGGTGTATGGGGGTGGGCAGGGATTTTTTTGGGGGATGGGGGTGGCCAGTCAGTAACTGAACAAAGTACCAGATGCAGGGGAGATAATACCCCTTTAGCCTTGTACCCAACTCACCTGGCCTCATCTGTTAATCACCCAAACTGCACAGAAAAGGAAACCCCCGTACCCCTAACAAACCACTCTGCCTCCCTCAAAGGGGCAGTATGGACCCTCCCAGAAACCTCCCCACCCTGTGGTCGCCCCCGGCGACTGAACAGATTGCACCCAGTTATCCTGCTTCTCTCCCTACAGAGCCCAGTGAACATTTTCCAGCGTTTTAACACCAGTTTTCCTGCACCACCTACAGCCATGTGCCTCGGTTTTAATGAAGCAATATTCTCCAGGGCTCCGGGGATCCCAGAGCTTTATTTAAAATGAAAGAGAAAGGAAGGCTAAGGTAAATGCCAAGTGCTGCTCGAAGAGAAAAGATATGAGCTTTTTCTCCCCCAGTCCAAACAAACAGCAAAAGCAAATCACTCACTCGCACAAAAAGCATTCTTCAGCACACAAGATAAATCGCCAATTGAAATCTTACAGACTGCACAGTGCTTCCTGATAATATCTCTGAATCTCGTCAGCTATCTCCAGCACAGCCTATCTACACTGCGGAACGGAATGAAAGAGCTTGTAAAGGCTTCCCTGTTACAAAAGGTGCTCAAACATGGCAAAGGAAATCCTTTCAGATAGGTTACTGGGCCAAGGACTGCTTTCTGCAATCTGATTTTACAGAATAGCCATTTTTAGTTCATCAGTAAGCTGCCAGGCAGAGGGGTCTCCTGGACTGACTGCCCTGGAGTGGGGGGTGGGGGGTGGGGGAGGGGGGAGGGGAGGTGAAGAGATGGCACCTGAATGTCATCGCAGATTCCCCCCCCCCCCCCCCCCGCCAAAGTCTTTTCTTCCAGCTCCACCCCTCCCCACTACCACCATCCCCCTTCCTTTCATTGTAGTCTCACCCTATTACAGCTGAGAATGAGTCTGACCCTTCGCTCGGGAGAATCCACAGAGAACGGCCTCGCCGAGAATTCCTCAAATTCCCTGGAGCGCAGAGGTTAATGCGGATGCAAACAAACTCAGGCTCCGTTGGGGACATGAGGAACTTCAATCAGCCTCAGGTTACATCTGGGCCTACACTTTCTCAAGGCTCTGGTGTCTGCGAGAGTGCTTTGCAAAGAGCTAATCTGCTCCAGACATCTCCCCTAACCTGAACTCTTCAATGAAAAACTTTCAAAATCATAATCAACCTGATATTATACACCCCCTACCACCAAACCAGAAACTGGCTCTAACTTGCTGCCATGGTCATAGAATCCCTACCGTACAGACACAGGCTATTTGACCCACAGTGACCCGTCCCAAGACCATCCCACTCATACCCAGACCCCAACACGATCACTTTAACCCTGTATTGCCCTTGGCCAACTCACCTAACCTGCACATCTTTGTGACTGTGGGAGGAAACCCACACAGACACGGGGAGAATGTGCAAACTCCACACAGACAGTCACTCGAGGTGGGAATCGAACCCAGATCCCTAGCGCTGTAGTAGTGGAAAAGCACAGCAGGTGTGAGGCAGTAGTGCTAACCACTGAGTCACCGTGCTTTGACAGCATTCACGTGGGAATGTCAGCTTGGGTGCTGAGGCCAAACGTGACTTCAGACACCCTTGTGATCACCAGACTTGCATCATTTCCTCCCCGCTCCCCAAGTCAATCTGAATTTCCAATGTTTTGAGGTTTTTCACCTCCCGAGAGTATTTTGCTCCATTCTGTTCACTTGTTTGTTCAGCTTGGCCCATTGATCCAGTCTATCACTGCCTCTTTGTTATTTTAAGCTTCTATCTGCACTGCTGCAAGTATGCGAAGGGGTGGCTTGGTTGCCCCAGCATCTGAATCATTAACACATGCACTAAATCACTGATGCCACTGTCACAATTCAAGCACCGGTAACACCAGGAGCTGACTGAAGATCAGGCTGATGAGCAAGGGAGGCTGGCAGCGCGTTGGAGTTGGTCAAAACTCTAGCCAGTCCCAAAGCACTGCGGCAGAAACCAAGTACTTTTGAAGTGTCGTCGCTATTTTTAAATAGCGATCACAACTGGCAGTTTGCAGCTCCCACAACTAGCTGCGTGTAAACGACCAGGGGGAGGCAATGTTCTGGGGGTATTATCGCTGGACTGGTTGAAATCAACGAGGAGATAGTGAGGTCTGCAGATGCTGCAGATCAGAGTCGAGAGCGTGGTGCTGGAAAAGCACAGCAGGTCAGGAAAATTGATGTTTCGGGCATTGGCTCTTCATCAGGAATGAGGTGAGGAATTCTCCTGCTTCTCGGATGCTGCTGACCTGCTGTGCTTTTCCAGCACCACACTCTCAACACTTGTTGTTGGACTGTTAATTCAGAGATTCAGGTCATGTTCTGGGAACCTGGGTTCAAATCCCACCATGGCAGATGCCCGGAATTTGAATTCAATTAAAAATATCTATAATTAAAAATCTGATGATGACTATGAATCCATTGTCAATTGTTGGGAAAATCCCATCAGGTTCACTAATGCCCTTCAGAGAGGGAAATCTGCCATCCTTACCTGGTCCGGCCTACATGTGACTCCAGACCCACAGCCATGTGGTTGACCCTTAACTGCCCTCTGGGCAATTAGGGATGGGGCAATAAACGCTGGCCGAGCCAGAGACATCCTCATCCCATAAATGGATAAATAAAGATAATCCCATCACAAGAGAATCTCGCCACAACTCCCAGTTGCCTGCCCCTTCAACATACCTGCCCCGAGGAAGGGTCACCGTACCCAAAACGTTAACTCTGATTTCCCTCCACAGATGCTGCCAGACCTGCTGAGCATGTCCAACAATTTCTGTTTTTACTTCAACACCCCACCCTGTTCCCTGGCCAACATCTCAGCGAAGCTCAGCGTAAACTGGAAGAACAGCACCTCGTTTTCCACTTGGGCACCCTGCAGCCCACCAGACTCAATATCGAGTTCAATAACTTTATCCCATGTCCTGACCCCAACCCCCATCCACTAGGCCTTGTTATCACATATTGTTGTCACATTCCTGATGAAGGGCTTTTGCCCGAAACGTCAATTCTCCTGCTCCTTGGATGCTGCCTGACCTGCTGCGCTTTTCCAGCAACACATTTTCAGCTCTGATTTCCAGCATCTGCAGTCCTCACTTTCTCCTTGTTATCACACAGTCTGCTATTACACACAACCCATTGTTTGCCACTAACAGTCCCCAATAACAGCTATTCTCCCTCCTAGTCAGATCGTTACCCAATCCTTTGTCTGTCCAACTGTTCTTCTCTTTCCTTGGGCTTTATTTCCACCTATTGCTTACTCCTTCCCCCATCCCTGCCTCATGATCAGATTCCTGAAGAAGGGCTCATGCCTGAAATGTCAATTCTCCTGCTCCTTGGATGCTGCCTGACCTGCTGCGCTTTTCCAGCAACACATTTTCAGCTCTGATCTCCAGCATCTGCAGTCCTCACTTTCTCCTTATGATCAGATTCCCTACAGTGTGGAAACAAGCCCTTTGTCCCACCAAGTCCACACCGACCTTTCAAAGAGTAACCCACCCAGACCCATTTCCCTCTGACTAATGCACCTAGGACTATGGGGCAATTTAGCGTGGCCAATTCACCCTGACCTGCACATCTTTGTGATTGTGGGAAGAAACCGGGGCATCCGGAGGAAATCCACGCAGACACAGGGAGAATGTGCAAACTCCACACAGTCAGTCGCCCGAGGCTGGAATTGAAGCTGGGACCCTGGTGCTGTGAGGCAGCAGTGCTAACCACTGAGCAACCGTGCTGCCCCACCTCTGCATGTAAACCAACATTTTCCCAGCTACCATCAGTTCTTCAGAGCTTTTCCCTGTTTCTGTTCCTGATTTCCAGCGGCCACAGTTCTTTTGATTTTTACCGGATAATCCGCATTGACTGGGGCATCAATATTGTCGAGAAGATCAGGGAGAACACCTCTGAGATTGTGCCCCAGGAAGTTTTATTTGGAACTGGGCGGACAGAGATTGGGGAAGAGATTCATGGGGAAAGACAGCACTCAGAGAAAGTGGGGACTGGCAGATGCTGGAGATCAGAGTCGAAAAATGTGGCGCTGGAAAAGCACAGCCGGTCAGGCAGCATCCGAGGAGCAGGAGAGTCAATGATTAAGGAGAAGAGATAAACGGGAGAGGGGATTGCAGCTGGAATGCGATAGGTAGACGAAGGTGGGGGGGTTCGGTGGTGATAGGTCGGAGAGGAGGGTGGAGTGGATAGGTGGGAAGGAAGGTAGACAGGTGGGACAGTTCAAGAGGGTGGTGCTGAGTTGGAGGGTTGGATCTGGGATAAGGCAGGGGGAGGGGAGTTGAGGAAACTGGTGAAATCCACATTGATGCCATGGGGTTGGAGGATCCCAAGGTGGAAAATGAAATGCTCTTCCTCCAGGCGTTGGGTGGTTAGAGTTTGACGGTGGAGGAGGCCCAGGACTTGCATGTCCTTGTGCGAGTAGAAGGGGGAGTGGAAGTGTTTGGCCACAACACCACACTGAAGTGTCAGTCTCAGTCTTGTCTCTACAGTGGGACACAAAACCACATAATCCTATTCAGCCAGTGCTATACACTGAAATGCTATTAAGCTGACAATTTTAAGATTCAGAACATTTTGCTATCAACCCCACTCAGACCCAGGAATCTCATCTGAGTATTACAATTTTAACCAAAAAAAGTCAGTCAGTCATCGGGGATCACTCAGGGGTGGCCAAGAATTAACTCCCTGATGACTTGAGAAGCTTTCGCTGGGTATCGCTTTCATTCCACATTTGTCACTGGAAAGGAACCAGCTCTGGATCGCTCCCAGTTCCCATAAATCCCACCAGGAGCAGATGTCTCTCATGTTGCTGCTTATACCAGCTGCTCGTCATGGTCTGAAGCCAAGTTCCACTCCCCGCACTGGAAACTCATGTGGGAAAGAACTGAGAGGAAGAGCCTGCATTCCCATAGCGCCCCTCTCAACCCCAGGGATTTCCCCAGAGTGTTGGAACAATCGAGGAGGGACTTTCCAAAGACTGGTCACTGCTTTGACGCAGAGAAACACGGGGGCCAGGTCAAACAGCGCGATCATCCCCGTTTGTGGACGCTGGGTCAGTCATTACGTATTGGAAGAACATTGGGAGAGCCAGCCCATTCCTCTTCAATCAGCTAAATTCTTCAGTGTCACCCGACCCCCCCCCCCCCCAATCCCAGCCCAGACTGACACTCAGCGAATACTGGGATATTACATTGAGGTTGACCCAGGACATCGGTGAGACCTCATCTGGAATGCTATGTCCAGTTCTGGTCGCCCAGTTATAGGAAGGACATCATCAAGCCGGAGAAGTTTTAGAAGAGATTTACCAGGATGCTGCTGGGTATGGAAGGTTTGAGTTATACAGAAAGACTAGATAACCTGGTACCACTTTCACTGGAGTGTCGGAAGTTGAGAGGTGACCTGATAGAAGTTTATAAAATAATGAGAGGTACAGATCGGGCTAATGGTAGTTGTCTTTTCCCTAAAATGGGGAATTTCAAGACTAGGGGGCACATTTTTAAGGCGTGAGGGGAGAGATTTAAAAACGACACGCGGGGCAAATATTTTACACAGAGGATGGTTCATGTGTGGAATGATCTTCCTGAGAAAGTGGTGGATGTGGGTACAATTACGATGTTTAAAAAACATTTGGATAAGTTCATGAAAGGAAAGGTTTGGAGCAGTATGAGCCAGGTGCAGGCAGGTGGGACTAGTTTAGTTTGGGATTATGGTCGGCATGGAGTGGTTGGGCCGAAGGGTCTGTTTCCGTGTATGACTCTGTGACTGTCAGAGTTGCTACCATCCAACTAAGATGTAAAAAGAACAAAGTGCATTTTCTTGTAAACATTAGAAGTCCCAGGGCACTGTATGATATTTTAGAAGGGGAAGTTGCAGATAAAAAGCATGTTCTTTCTATTATAGTCGTGGAATGGGATGCTGAATTGAGCTTTTCCTGTTAAGAGCTATTTAGTTCTTGATTCATATACAGAAGTTTCAATCCTACTGTACTCTCTGACAAGTCTCAACTCTTATCTCGAGTTCAGTTCACTCGCTGAAAACTTGACGAGTCCCTATTATATAAAGACGGAACATTATAGTTCTACCCAGATATCAATAATATTTATTCTGTAAAACTGTCACGGGGAGTGATTTAAACTGATAGAGGATCCTGCATTGTACAGACGCACAATCTGCTTTGTTACAGTTTCCTAGGCAACCCCAGCAGAACCTCAGTCTGGGATCCTGAGCCGGAATTCTGCCATTCACCTCTCCTCCAAAGACCACCACCCCTTTGCTATGGGATAATAATGACAAGAAATAGAGGAATGGAAATGCTCAGCAGGTCAGTCAACATCTGTGGACGGAAAACAGAATCAACATTCCAGATCTGACCTTCCCACAGATCTGATCTTTGTCTGACTGGATTTCCAACGTCAAGGGATCCACTTCACCACTGAAGAACATTAAGAGTTGCTTAGCTATGAATATTGGGGTGACTCAGTGGTTAGCACTGCTGCCTCACAGCACCAGGGACCTGGGTTTGATTCCAGCCTTGGGTGACTGTCTGTGTGGAGTGTGCACATTCTCCCCGTGTCCGCGTGGGTTTCCTCCCACAGTCCAAAGATGTGCAGGTTAAGAAGATTGGCCATGCTAAATTACCCCATAATGTGGGTTAGCCATGGGGAAAGGTGAATAGGGGAGGGAGGTGAGATGCTCTTCAGAGGGTTGGTGTGGACCCAATGGGCCAAATGGCTTGCTTCCACACTATAGGAATGTTACTGGGTCTCGCTGGGAGCATATTCCTGTCCCATCAGGGACCTCACCATTCCTGCTATCATTCCCTGCTCAACTCATGCCAACCTTTCCCCTGCTCCAGGTTTGGGTAAAAACCTTCCAGTTTCAAGGAACATTCATTGCTCCAGTGCAAGAACTCCATTCCTCCGTTATTAATACCGGCTGAGCTACAAAGCATTTCCGACAATTGCCGTTTGTGAATGGGAAAGGTGGGGGGGGTGGGCAATGTCACCCCAGCCTCCCCGCACCAGCTCAGGGACTTCGGATGCCACTTCTCAAACCCTCGCACCACACAAGCTGACAAGCGAGGAACAGCAACTTTCTCAGTGCAAAGGGCTCAGTGCTTATCAAGGTAACCCATCGGCACTCCAACTGGGAGCTGAGACGAGCCTTTCTTTAAGAGTCATAGAGTCATACTCAGCATGGAAACAGACCCTTCACTCCAACCAGTCCATGCTGAACATAATGGAGAAAGTGAGGACTTGTGGATGCAGGTTTGCTCGCTGAGCTGGAAGGTTCATTTTCAGGCCTTTCGTCACCCGGCTAGGTGACATCTCCGGACTCCGGAGGCTCACTGAAGATGTTACCTAGTAGGGTGACGAAACGTCTGAAAATGAACCTACCAGCTCAGCGAACAAATCTACATCCAGAACTTCAACCTGAGCTACAAATCTTCTCAAAACCCGCCAAAGTGAGGACTGCGGATGCTGGAGAGCCAGAGTTGAAACGTGTGGTGCTGGAAAAGCGCAGCAGGTCAGGCAGCATTCGAGGAGCAGGAGAATCGACGTTTCGAGCATAAGCCCTTTATCAGGAATTCCTGATGAAGGGCTTAGGCCCGAAACGTGGAATTTCCTGCTCTTTGGATGCTGTCTGACCTGCTGCGCTTTTCCAGTGCCACACTTTTCGACTCATGCTGAACATAATCAAAAACTAAACTGAAAGAGAAAATGCTGGAAAATCTCAGCAGGTCTGGCAGCATCTGTAAGGAGAGAAAAGAGCTCACGTTTCGAGTCTAAATGACCCTGGGTCAAGGCTAAACTAGTCCCACCTGCCTGCTCCTGACCCATATCCCTCCAAACCTTTCCTATTCATGTTCTTAACCAAACGTCTTTAACATTGTAACTATGCCCGCATCCACCACTTCCCCAGGAAGTTCATTCCACACCCTGAACCACCCTCTGTGTAAAAAAAAATGGCCTCTCATGTCTTTTTTAAATCTCTCTCCTCTCACCTTAAAAATGTGCCCCCTCATCTTGAAATTCCCCATTTTATGAAAAAGACAACTACCATCAACTCTACCAATACCTCTCATTATTTTATAAATCTCTCTAAAGTCATCTCTCAAATTCCTGCACTCCAGCAAAAGAGGTCTGAGCCTATCCATCCTCTGTTGAGAACTCAAACTTTCCAATCTTTGACTTTAGAAATCCCATTTGAGTACGGTTTTGGAGTGTATTTATAGCACGCCACTAACAAATTGGCCATGTCAACAAATCTTAGCCCCTCTGTGTGGACGCAGTCCAATCATCCAAGCTGAACGCTCATATCTGAGCACATTGTCAACATCTCCCCTCCATCCCATCCTTCACATTGTTCCCTTGTCCTCTTCCACATCAAAGCTTTAAGATACCCAGTACTAATTGCCATTTTGTGCCAGAAACATTCCGTCCTAAGCGAACGTAAGCTTGGAATTGCTGAATTTATATGGCGCCGTGCCAGTCCAGACCATGGCTTGGCATCGCGAGAGACAGGGTTCCCAGGCTCAGAACATTTAAAAGAATTCAGGGTATTCTAACTGTAGAACCATTTGCATTGTTTCCCAGGGTGGTCATAAAATCCCCCAGGATTTAGTCTCTGTTAAACCATTCAGCTCAGTGCTCCTTGAAATGATCTCCCCCCCACCTCCGCTCCTCCAAAGGCACCACAGGTCAGGGGTCAACACAGCAACAGGACAGAATCAGCACCACACTCCACTGATGACTTCAGAATTTCTTAAGGTGACGTCACCATAATGCCACTCTTGTTAGAGGGAGATGACTGGTGGGGGGTGCAAACTGACCGTACCTCAGGCACAGGGAGAGTCCTTCAAGGTACCCCACAGGCAGTGTAGGAATTGAACCTGCGCCTTTGTCCTGCTTGCAGCCACCCTGCCCCTTTTTCTCTGGGAGACAGTAGACTTGCCCCCACCAGAGGCTTTGGAGGGTTCCTTCACGGTCAATGGGTCCCAGAGAGCGACTCTAACCTGGGGCCATCCAGCTCAAAGCTTATATTCACTAATCGGCTCCAGCAGAACAGCTGTGTTTATGTCCGCTACAGTTGAAAAGGTACTTAATGGGTCTTAAAGCACTTTGAAAGTGCTGAAGTGCTTTTTTATTCATTCGTGGGATGTGGGCATATCTGGTTAGACCAGCAGTTACTGCCACCCCTAATTGCCTCATAGGGAAACAACATGACTGTGGGTCTGGAGTCATATTTAGGCCAGACCAAGTAACGTTGGTACATTCCTTCCCTAAATAACATTAATGAACCAGATGTTTTTTCCCACGACAATTGATTCATGGCCATCATTAGATTCTTAAATCCAGAATTTCTTTCATTAAATTCAAATTCCACCACCTGCTGTAGTGGGATTTGAACCCAAGTCCACCCAGGTTATTACCTGGGTTTTTGGATTTACACTCCAGCAATAATAGCTCGTGGCCAAAATCCTGCTCCCAGCTCTGCTGGGTGCTACTGAATATATCTCCTTTGCGTAATACGACGATGGGACCAGCAGAGGCAGCACTGAGCCAGCCAGTGTACAATCCGCTGTGAGGCAGCGCGTTCATCATCTGTTCCTCAGGAAAGGTCTGGAAATGTTTGACTGTGAAGGCTTCCACAGCCCAGTGTCAAGAGCCAGTTTTGAGAAGAAATTGTGACTTCCCCAGCCCTGACCAGGTCCGAACCTTTCCCGGAAAAGTCTCAGAACCATTCAGCCTCCCCGAAAAGAGTCCCCAGCCCCTGAGATCTCCCCTTCTCACTGGGCCATCACCACTGCATTCTAAACCAGTGCTTTGCCTCTGATCTTCCTGTGAGAGTTTCACAGACAAAGGTTAATAAACATGGAGCTGGAAAAGCACAGCAGGTCAAACAGCATCAGAGGAGCAGGAGAGTCAATGTTTCCAGACAAAACACAGGACTTTTACAATTAAAACACAGATTTCCTTTTTTTAACAAACAAAGAAGTGGAAAGCAGAGGTATCTAAAAAGGGCGACTTACCCAATTGGCAGATAATATTACAGAAGTGGCTCTGGTCTTAGGGAAGGTGGTGGCTAATTGATACTGTCACTGGGCGAAAGTGAGGACTGCAGATGCTGGAGATTAGAGTCGAGAGTGGGGTGCTGGAAAAGCACAGCAGGTCAGGCAGCATCCAAGGAGCAGGAAAATCGATGTTTCAGGCAAGTGCCCTTCATCAGGTATGAGGCTTGTGAGCTGAGGGAGTGGTAAGATAAATGGGAGGGGGGCTTGGGTTGGGGGCAAGGTAGCTGAGAGTGTGACAGGTAGACAGAGGTAAGGTGATAGGTTAGAGAGGAGGGTGGAGCAGATAGGTTGGAAGGAAGATTGGCAGGTAGGACACGTCATGAGGGCAGCGCTGAGGTGGAAGGTTGGAACTGGGATAAGGTGGGGGGAGGGGAAATGAGGAAACTGCTGAAATCCACATTGATGCCCTGGGGTTGGAGGCGGAAGATGAGGTGTTCTTCTTCCGGGCGTCGGGTGGTGAGGGAGTGGCGATGGAGGAGGCCCAGGACCTGCAAGTCCTTGGCGGAGTGAGAGGGGAAGTTGAAGTGTTTGGCCACAGGGCGGTGGGGTTGATTGGTGCGGGTGTCCCGGAGATGTTCTCTGAAGCGCTCTGCCAGGAGGCGTCCAGTCTCCCCAATGTAGAGGAGACCGCATCAGGAGCGTTGGATACAGTAAATGACATGTGTGAAAGTGCAGGTGAAACTCTGATAAATGTGGGTCCTTGGGACCTTGGATGGAGGTGAGGGGGGAGGTGTGGGCGCAGGTTTTGCAAATTCCTGCAGTGACAGGGGAAGATGCCGGGAGGGGAGTGTGGGTTGTTAAGGGGCGTGGACCTGACAAGGGAGTTTTTTTTTAGATTAGATTACTTACAGTGTGGAAACAGGCCCTTCGGCCCAACAAGTCCACACTGCCCCGCCGAAGCGCAACCCACCCATACCCCTACATCTACCCCTTACCTAACACTACAGGCAATTTAGCAAGGCCAATTCACCTGACCTGCACATCTTTGGAATGTGGGAGGAAACCGGAGCACCCGGAGGAAACCCACGCAGACACGGGGAGAATGTGCAAACTCCACACAGACAGTCGCCTGAGGCGGGAATTGAACCCGGGTCTATGGTGCCGGTGTAGCTGCAGACAATGGACTGTTCTACGTACCCGATGAAGAGACAGGCATAGCTGTGGCCCATGCGGGTGCCCATGGCTACCCCTTTCGTCTGGAAGAAGTGGGAGTTGTGGAGGGAATTGTCTTTATGCAAAGTGGATAGGGGTGGGGACGGAAATATATCTCTGGTGGTGGGGTCGGTTTGTAGGTGGTGGAAATGGCGGCGGATGATGTGTTATATGCAGAGGTTGGTGGGGTGGAAAGTGAGGACCAGGGGCCTTTTGTCCTTGTTTTGGTTGGAATGGTGGGGTTCGAGGGCAGAGGTGCGGGAAGTGGATGATATGCACTGGTGGGCATCATCAACCACAGGAGGGGAAATTGCAGTTTTTAAAGAAGTAGGTCAGCTGGTGTGTGTTCGATGGTGGAATTAGTCCTCCTGAGAGTAAATGCAGTGGAGGCGCAGGAATTGGGAATAAGGGATAGCATTTTTACAGGAGGCAGGGTGGGAGGAGGTGTAGTCCAGGTAGCTGTGGGAGTCGGGTTTGTAGAAGATGTCAGTGTTGAGTCAGTCACCGTTGATGGAGATGGAGAAGTCCAGGAAGGGGAGGGAGGTGTCAGAGATGGTCCAGGCGATTTTAAGGTTGGGGTGGAATGTGTTGGTGAAGTTGATGAACTGCTCAACCTCCTCGCGGGAGCACGAGGTCAAGCTGACGCAGACATCAATGTAGTGGAGGAAAAGGTGGGGTATGGTGCCGGTGTAGCTGCAGACAATGGACTGTTCTACGTACCCGATGAAGAGACAGGCATAGCTGTGGCCCATGCGGGTGCCCATGGCTACCCCTTTCGTCTGGAAGAAGTGGGAGGATTCAAAGGAGAAATTGTTGAGGGTAAGGACCAGTCCAGCCAAGTGACTGAGAGTGTCAGTGGAAGGGTACTGTTGGGGATGTCGGGAGAGGAAGAAACGGAGGGCGTGGAGGCCCTGGTCATGGTGGATGGAAGTGTATCGGGACTGGACGTCCACAGTGAAGATGAGGCAGTGGGGGCCAGGGAAACGCGATACTGTCACTGGACTGGTAATCCAGGATCATAATTTAATGGTCTGGGGATCTGAGTTCACACACTGACCTGGCACTTGGGGGAAATTTTAATCCAAGGAAAAGCTAGCCAATAGCAACCAAAACCAGTCAGAACTGTTGATTGTTATTAAAAATCTATCGAATGCCCTACTGGGGAAATAAATCTGCCATCCTTACCTGGTCTAGCCTACATGTGACTCCAGAATGTGGTTGACTCTTAACTGCCCTCTAGGCAATTAGGGATGGGCAATAAATGCTGGCTTGGCCAGTGATTCTTATATCGCGGGAATGAAAAAAATAAAAATAGAGACCTCTCCGACACTGCAAAGTGATGATCAGCTGAAAGAAAAATTCATTTCTCGACACCACACTGTCCTGCAATTTCCTCTTCAACCACCGATAGGAATTTCCCTTTCTCAGCTCCCATGAGGGATATTACTTTGGAAAAGAATCAATGAGGTGGTTTTTCCCATGGCCTTCCTCATGTGTACTGTTAATAGAAACACAAAACCCAAAGGATCCTTCGTTGATTATTAATCTTCGGGAACCCAGCTCTCCCGTCAGCTCCGAGTATACACTGACTGAATGTTGATCACAGCCAGTCACCCTGAATGTAGGACCGTTATGTCACTTGAGGCCAGGTGCAATGCATCTTCAGCTGCTTCAGCAACCACCTTCCCTGCATCATAAGGTCAGATGTGGAGATGTTCACCAATGATTGCACAATGTTCAGTACCATTCATGACTCCTCAGATACTGAAGCAGTCCATATTCAAATGCAACAAGATCTGGACATTATCTAGGCTTGGGCTGACAAGTGGCAATTAACACTTCTGCCACACAAATGCCAGGCTATAGCCATCATCTACAAGATACAGTCTAACCATCGCCCCTTGATATTCAATGGTGTTAACATCACTGAATCCCCCACTGTCAACATCCTGGGGTTTACTATTGGTCAAAAGCTCAACTGGACTTGTCATATAAACACAGTGGTTACAAGAGCAAGTCAGAGGGTAAGAATATTGAGGTGAGAAACTCACTTCCTGACTCCCCAAAGCCTGTCCACCATCTACAAGGCATAAGTCAGGAGTGTGATGGAATACTCCCCCCTGGCCTGATGGGTGTAGCCCCAACAACACTCAAGAAGTTTGACATCATCCAGGACAAAGCAGCCCGCTGGATTGGCACCACACCCACAAACATCCACTCCCTCCACCACCGATGCTCAGTAGCAGCGGTGTGTACCATCTACAAGATGCACTGCAGAAATTCACCAAAGATCCTCAGACAACACCTTCCAAACCACTCTCAATCCATCCAGAAGGACAGGATTAGCAGATACATGGGAACACCACCCCCTGCAAGTTCCCCTGCGAGCCACTCACCATCCTGACTTGGAAATATATTGTTGTTCCTTTAGTGTCATTGGGTCAAAATCCTGGAATTCCCTCCCTAATGGGTCAAACTGTAGGTCTACCTACAGCACATGGTCTACAGCATCTCAATATGACAGCTCACCACCACCTTCTCAAGGGGCAGCTAGGGACAGCTATAAATACTGGGCCCAGCCAGCAACACCCACATCCCATTAATGAATTTTAAAAAAGTGGAGACAACTCCCTGAGATTGCAAATGTTTGAACTTCATTTTAAAAATGCCTTCATTACTAAAGCTTAATCAAAACAAAGTTTTTTAAAAGTATACAATCAGAAGTTTGACTTTCATTCACATTTTCACCACACATGACTTTTTCTACTCAAGAAAATGCCCAGGTTTGATGCTGAGTCTGTTCATCACAGCTGTTCAACAACAGGAGGCGTCACATCTGACCCAAGGGAACTAGGGTCATGCCTGAGCTGTTACAATAAAACTCATAACCACGACCAGTGAACACATAGGAAAACTTGAGTAGAGATGTCCCGAAACAGCATGCAACTGAACTCAGCGAGAGAGACAGAGGATTAGATCCAAAAAAGGAGAGATAGAGAGACAGAAAGAGAGAGAGAGAGAGACAGAGAGAGAGAGAGAGAGAAAATGAGAGAGAGAGAGAGAGAGAGAGAATGTGTGTGAGAGAGAGAGAGAGAGAATGTGTGAGAGAGAGAGACAGAGAGATAGAGAATAAGATCCAAAAAAGGAGAGAAAGAGAGACAGAGAGAGAGGGAGACAGAGAGAGAGACAGACAGACAGACAGAGAGAGACAGAGAATAAGATCCAAAAAAGGAGAGAGAGAGACACACAGAGAGACAGAGAGAGAGAGAAACAGAGAGAGAGAAAGACAGAGAGAGACAAGAGAGAGAGAGAGAGACAGAGAATGAGATTTGAAAGGAAATATAAAGGGCAAAATTCAGAAAGCAAAATCAGCCATCTTTAGAAGTCCATCTTTAGAAGTCAAATCTCTTTGAGGTACGTTTATTCTGTTTTCATTTTCTCTGTCATTGAACAATAAAACAAACAAACAATGAGACTCAGAGAACAGACCATTGCCAACAAACTGCTTTGCAGTTTATCTCAGATTAATCCAAGCATGTTCATAATTGATGCGCATTTCGTTTAGAGAACAGTTGTGGGTTTAATGGTCCCTGACTGCATCGGAGATCATGGAGCTGATGAGGGGCTTGTTTGAACTTGCCATTTCCCCCGGGATTAGTGGTGGGGAGATGGGGCTTCAGTAAGGCACCGGTCTGGGGCGGGAGCAGATCGGATGGGGCCACACCCACCCAGCACATCAGGGTAGCCATGCTGAGTCAATGGAAATATCACATCAAGGGTATGCCAGTCAGACGTGGAAACCACTTGGAGGTCATCCACAATGCTGTTCAGTAACATCTGCTCCTTGGTAACCAGCTCTTGGCACCAGTGCCTACAACAGAAGCCATGTGCATCTGCCTCTGCCCATTTACCAGCCTGTACTAACCTGGCTCTGACAGCCTGCTCCCATCATTGGGATCGGCCTTTACTCAGGCCCCAGTTGTCGTGGAGTTGCCGAGGACACAATGTGCCAAAATCGATCGATTGATTGATCACTGTGTGAACGGTCAAGGGTCTTTGTTCAGGCAGAGTCCCTTATTGCTTCAGAAGCAAGTCAGACCACCATCTGAATGGACAAACTCACTGGGGTGAACATGGCTGGAATAATGTCAATTGAGGACAGTCCTGATGCCAGATGGGAGGGCACCAGTTTCAGACATGAGGGTGGTCACCGAGGGTGACTCTTTGCAGGAGTGGGCATTGAGTATATTATTTCAGGAGCTGGGACATCATGTTATGGCTGGACAAACATTGGTAAGGCCACATTCAGAGCACTGCATGCAATTCTGGTCCCCATGCTACAGGAAGGATGCTATTGAACTGGAAAGGGTGCAAATGAGATTGACAAGGATGTTACCGAGACTGGAGAGTTTGAGTTACAGGGAGAGCCTGGATAGGATGGTAATACATTGGGACTTCTTTCCCTGGAGAATTGGATGCTGAGGGGTGACCTTATAGAGGTTTATAAAATCATGAGGGGCATGGATAGGGTAAATAGACAAGGTCTTTTCCCCAGAGTGAGGGGATGTCCAGAACTAGAGGTTTACGGTAAGAAAGGAAAGATATAAAAAGGGACCTAAGGGGCAACGTTTTCACGCAGAGGGTGGTACGTGAATGGAATGAGCTGCCAGAGGAAGTGGTGGAGGCTGGTACAATTGCAACATTTAAAAGGCATCTGGATGGGTATATGAATAGGAAGGGTTTAGAGGGATATGGGCTGGGTGCTGGCAAATGGCACTAGTTCAGTTCAGGAAACCCGGTCAGCATGGATGAGTTGGGCCGAAGGGCCTTCTTCCGTGCTGGATGACTTCTATGTCGATTGGGAAGGAGAGTGCACCAGGGATTGTTGAAGAACGTGCTCAAATGCGACAGATGCAGGAATGAAGGGACAGACCCATCTTTCTGCTCAATGTTTTCCACAGTCAAGACGTCCTCAAGATAGTCCAATGTACTCACACATCGGGCTCCATCACACACAGCTTCGAAAGGGGAGGGTCAGAGAGCCTGCTGGAACTCTCGGGATTTTCAAATCAACCCTTTCACAACTGTGACACTCCTCCAGAGCAGGTGAGACTTGAACCCAGGCCTTCTGAGCCAGAGGTAGGGACACTACCACCGTGCCTTTCCTTCGAGGAAAGGAATTCAACAGAGGCTTTACAAGCCATTCCTTCAATATTCCTGGAAGAGCAGCAAGCTTTTTGTAGCCAACTCACCCATGGCACATGTCAATGCTTCTTCCCTAACCCCAACCCCCGACACCATCCAGAGTCATCATGTGCCAAGAATCATAGAAACCCTACAGCTTGGAAACAGGCCCTTCAGCCCAACAAGTCCGCACCGACCCTCTGAAGAGTAACCCACCCAGACCCGCTCCCCTACACAATTACCCTACATTTATCCCTGACCAATGCTCCTAACCCACACATCCCTGAACAGTATGGACAATTTAGCATGGCCAATTCACCTGACCTGCACATCTTTGGACTGTGGGAGGAAACTGGAGCACCCGGAGGAAACCAACGCAGACATGGGGAAAATGTGCAAACTCCACACAGACAGTCGCCCGAGGCTGGAATCGAAGCTGGGTTCCTGGCACTGTGAGGCAGCAGTGCTAACCACTGAGACACTGTGCCACTCCTACTGAATAACTGAGCCCTCCTTCAGTCCGCCACTTCGCAATCTCACAGTTCGATTCTGAAATGAACCAGTTTCTTTAGTTGCAATGGACGTTTTGGATGGTCCTTTGCAGATGCATTCTGAATAATAAATGTATGGTGACAGATACCAACTGAAACGTAAGCAGCGACTAACAGGGACTATACCCACTACACCCCCCCACCCTGTTCCTTCACATGCCACCTCTCCCAACTGTGCCCGTACTATGTTGGTGTTTTTAGCTTACCCTGCACCCACCAGGTCCCTAAGCTTCCCTCACACACGAGCCAAGATAGGAGTGAGACTATTCAACTGTGGAAGGCCACGCACATTACCTCAGTCCCTGTCTGATCAGGAGCTTGAAGCAGCTGTTTCCTTCCAGAGCAGAGCCCTCAAGCAGTTTCTGGTTCTCTTTGTTACGTTAAGAAATCTGCTCAGGCGTTTTAGCGGCACATCTCCCGAGGTGGGACCTTCTGGCTGAGAGATAGGGTCACTACCGCAGCGTCACGCGACCCTCGTGTCGAAAGTTGTTCGATGACCCTTCTATGATGTGCCCCGGGGACATCTTCCTTCTTAAAATACCCCAGTCATAACTCCAGATGAGATCGGCAAACAGTTCAAAGGTCACGGCTGCATAACACTCATGGAGTAAAAACAAAGGAGAGGTACAGCACAGGAACAGGCCCTTCGGCCCTCCAAACCTGTGCTGATCATCATGCCTCAACTAAACTAAAGAACAAACCATCTGCCCTTATTCGGTCCATATCCCCCTATTCCCTCCCTATTCATGTAACCATCCAGGTGCCTCTCCAATATGTCTCCAATATCCTGATTCCCCCCCCTCTTCTGACAGTGCATTCCAGGCTCCTAACACTCTCCGTGTGAAAACCTTCCCTCTCACATCTCCCCTTAAATGTTCCCGCTCTCACCTTGAACCTATACCCTCTTGTAATTGAAACTTTAACCCTGGGAAACTATCCATCCTGTCATCATTGTGTAGCCCTCTATCAGGTCTCCTACCAGCTGCTGTCTTTCCAGTGAAAACAATCCTGGTCTTTCTTTTATAGATTCCCTACAGTATGGAAACAGACCCTTTGGCCCATCAAGTCCACACTGACCTGCTGAAGAGTGCACAGTCCCGATCTTTACCCCTGACTAATGCACCTAGCACTATGGGGCAATTTAACATGGCCAATTCACCTGACCTGCACATCCTTGGATTGTGAGAGGAAATCGGAGCACCCGGAGGAAACCCACACAGACATGGGGAGAATGTACAAACTCCACACAGACAGTTGCCCGAGGCTGGAATTGAACTCGGGTCCCTGGCATTGTGAGGTAGCAGTGCTAACCACTGAGCCACCGTGCCAGCCAACCTTTCCCCACAGCCACGCCCTCGAGACCAGGCAACATCCTGGTGAACCTTCTCTGCACTCTCTCCAAAGCTTCCAACGTCCTTCTGGTAGTGTGGCAATCAAAACTGCAGACAATACTCCAAGTGTGGCCTAACAAGGGCTTTCTACAGCTGCAACATGGTTTGCCAACTCCATGCCCCGAGTAAGAGGGCTTGTTTCCACTCTGTCTGAATCGGTGAGATTAGCTACTGGTTGATGGAGGGGGGGACCCAAAAGACACATAAGGGGAGCCCACAGAATAAAACAAAGGCATGCCAGACTCTATTGGCTGACAAACCATCACACTAACCTCAAACACTTCCTCATCCAATATCCTGGTACCGAACACGGTGATTCCATTGGTGCTGATCTCTGGATTGTCACTTCGAGCTAGATGCTCAGATATCTGCTGGCTGCAGTCAATGATCAGCGTGACATTCTTCCCTTCAACGCTGATCGCCAGGCGGTGCCACCTGCAAAACACAACCAGCGGGTACCGTCAGAGACGAGGGCGTGAACAGACCTGAGCCTGACGCACTGCTGGGCGCGAGGGTTACTCACCGGAAGGAACAGCACTCGCTCAAGCGACAACCGAACACTCCCATCCAGCAACAATTGTGCACTCAGTCTGCCCACCCCACACCCCGATAGCCTGCATTTACATAGCGCCTTCAACATCATCCCAACGCACTTCACGGGCGTGGGGAGCGGCCTTGCACAGAACGGTTTCGATCATACCCGATGGGGGGAGCACTCGGCCACGTGATCCCAAGGTCCGCCAGAGTGTTCGGCATAAGGGGGTGCCTTGAAAGGACGAGGTGGAGGAGGGGCCAGCGCAGAAAGTGTTGGAGAAACTCAGCAGGTCTGGCAGCTCTCCGGGTCTCCAGTCCTGAACAAGGATCATAACGGACTCAAAATGTTAACTCTGTCTCTCTTTCTCTCTTCACTGACCCTGCTGAGTTCCTCCAGCAGTTTTTTTTTTGCATTTGTCTCAATCTCCAGCATTTGCTTTCATTGAGAGAGTGAGGAGGGGGCTGGTGTGTGCCACTCTTCAAGGAGGTCAGATTTCTTCCTTCAGAGGGTCATTAGTAGTGAAGTAGAGAGCAGTGAACATGTTCAATAATCTAAACAGTATTCTGACGGACAAGACAGCCAACGATTAAGACAAATATTCTGAAAAATTCTAATCATTGGGCAGGCATGGTGGCTCAGTGGTTAGCACTGCTGCCTTACAGCAATGGGGACCCAGATTCAATTCCACTCTCAGGTGACTGTCTGTGTGCAGTTTGCACATTCTCCCTGTGTCTGGGTGGGTTTCCTCTGGGTGCTCTGGTTTTCTTCCAAAGTTTCTGCAGGTTAGGGTGGATTGGCCATGCTAAATTGCCCATTGTGTCCAGGGATTTGCAAGCCAGGTAGGTTAGCCATGGGGAAATGCAGGGTTACAGTGACTGGGTGGGAAGCTCTTCAGGTGATTGGTGTGGTCTGGATGGGTCGAATGGCCTGCTCACACACTGTAGGCAATCTGTGATTCCCACTGCGGCTATCATCAGAGAACACTCCTTTCATGACCGAGTCTTGGCTCATATCCAACGCCCTTATTCTGGATGAGCTGGTTCCTACAAATATTCTGGATATTGTCCAGACCATGTGGAAGCAATTAGAACATTCTGTCATGATGCTTCACCACAATCCCATTGATAGCACCACTGGTAGAAGGTACATTGACAACAGGACCCTGCCAACAAAGTGCATCAAACAATTAGATGTCACACCCGCTTTGGGGAAACTAGAATGACCTTAGGACCTTTGCTCCTTGCTGCTTTTTGCTTTAAACTGTGGTACCTTGGAAGGAGCTCTCCAGCTCTCTTTGTTTACAGAGTCCCGTAAACCCACCCTCTGTTCCGGAACCTCTTGGACACCTCTCCTCCTATCTCACAATCAGGTTTTGGTTTTCTTTGTAACATGAAGCTATCTGCTCGGACATTTTTAACGGCACGTCTTCGTCGCGTCCTGACGTGGGACCTTCTGGCCGAGAGATACGGACACTACCACCACGTCACAGGACCTTTCTTGACATATGTTGGTCATTGGGGCGGCACGGTGGCTCAGTGGTTAGCACCGCTGCCTCACAGCGCCGGGGACCCGGGTTCGATTCCAACCTTGGTTGACTGTCGGTGTGGAGTTTGCACGTTCTCCCAGTGTCTGCGTGGGTTTCCTCCCACAATCCAAAGATGTGCAAGTTAGGGTGGATTGGCTATGGGAAGTTGCCCATTGTGTCCAGGGAAGTGTAGGTTAGGTGCATTAATCAGGGGTAAATATAGAATAATTAAGGTCGGGGAATGGGTCTGGATGGGTTATTATTCGGAGGGTCGGTGTGGACTTGTTGGGCCGAAGGACTTGTTTCCACACTGTAGGGATTCTGAGTATAACCCTGCTATAATGTGCCTTGGGGACATCTCCCTTCTTAAACATGCTGCATAACTGGACGCAATGGAATACACTACCTTTGGAACGCAGATAGTAAACTGGAGACATTAACTGACTCCGCCAGTGGTTCATGCAAAGATGCATCTGAGGTAAACATTGACGAGTGACTGAACAGTAGGAGGAAGGGTGAAAGTGTGCTGTACTTACTTGCCATCAGCCAGGTTAATTTTTTTGAAGATGGGATATTCCTCAGGGGTTGGTTTGCCTGTTTGATCCTCATAAAGGAAGACAGGAGATCGCCCAATCTCTACCCCGAGCTGTTGTATTCCTTGGTCATTGTAAATGGACAGCAGGAAAAACTGAGACATTTTCTTGGCCTTCAGTGTCATTAGGATGGAGAAATTCTCTGGAAAATGTCCATCTAAAAGTTTTATAGGGAAAAGAAGTATTTATAAACACACTTATTAACAAAATATGGCGTGATTACATTCCTTAAAGGCACACACATCGAAACGAATGACTACCATTTTTTTTGAGAGTCTTTCAACATTTCACACAGGCACCGACCTGGCCTACTCGAGGCACTACACCACTTTTTTTCTCCATTGGCATCACCCTCTCCCTGAATGGAACTTTCTAGAACCATTTGCGCTGCGGATACCTCATGAGATGCCAAGGATTCCTGGTTTCGATTAAATTTCGAAGCCTGTAGTTACCTCACTCCTCAGTGAGTTGAGATTTCTTTCATCAGTGTTTGGGAATCTCTTGCCCAGAGAGTAGCGGAAACTGGAGTCATTGAAAATGTTGAAAAATCTAAACTGGGTTCTGATGGACAACAGAGCCCATGATTATGAGGGACAGTGAAGAAGGTAATACAAAGGCTGCAATCAGATCAGTAGGATCTTACCGATGGGCTAAATGGCCTGTTCCTACTGACATGAAAAAGACAAGAGAGGCTGATATTATTGTTTTTGAAGTGGGGTAGGGAGAGGGGAGAGGAGATGTAAAAGAGAGGCTCAGACTGATAGAGTTGATAGGGAGGGACTGCTTCTTGTGGTAAAAGGGTTGGTAATGAGGTGACAATATTGAAGGTGGCTGGTCAAGGAATCAAAAGGGGATGATGTGGAGCATTTCCATTCAATGGTTCTGGTTTGGAATGTGGTGCGTCAGAGTTGGAAAGAGATTCAATTGTGTCTTCCAAAAGGGAAGTGGAGAAATAGGTGACATACTGAGATATGTGTGAAGCTATGGATATGAGGAACAAGCAGGGGCTAACTGGAGTTTGGCTTATGAAGAGAGATCGAGCAGTTTTGGCTGAAACTCTCTGGAGATTAGGAGAACGAGAGATGTAATTTAGGTGCGTATGATGCTGAGGATTGAGAGTGTGATGCTGGAAAAGCACAGCAGATCAGGCAGCATCCAAGGAGCAGGAGAATCGACGTTTTGGCATAAGGCCTTCATCAGGAACCCTTTCCTGATGAGGGCTCATGCCCGACACGTCGATTCTCCTGCTCCTCAGATGCTGCCTGACCTGCTGTGCTTTTCCAGCACCACCCTCTCGACTCTGATCTCCAGCATCTGCAGCCCTCGCTTTCTGCGTGCGTGAGATGCTATCGGGGATTTACAAAGCCGACAGAGGGAGGATGTTTCCCCTTGTGGGACAATCTAGAACGAGAGGTCATAACTTCAGGATAAGGGGCAATAGATTTAAAAACAGAGATGAGGAGAAACTACTCCTCTCAAAGGATGGTCTATGCAGAATTCACTTCCCTGGAGTGTGGTGGATGCTGGGACAGTGAGTAAACCTAAGGAGGAGATAGACAGATTTTTAATTAGCAATGAGTTGAGGCGTTATGGGCAGAGGTCAGGAGGGTGGAGTTGAGGTCTCATAGAGGCCAGCCATGATTGTATTAAATGGCGAAACAGGCTTGAGGGGCTGAATGGCCTACTGCTCCCTAGTTTTTATGTTCCTCGTTAGACAGGTCCACCAAAGAAACAGCACATAATCAGCAGGTCTGGCAACCTCGTGGAGAGAAGAACAAGAATTCAAAGATGGAGCAAGTTAGGGTGGGAAATGCAGGGGTTGGGGGGGGGGGTTGGGTGGGATGCTCTTCGGAGGGTCAGTGTGGACTTGTTGGGCTGAATGGCCTGTTTCCACACTGAAGGGATTCTATGTCTTAACATTTCGAGTCCAGTGTGACTTCTTCAGAACTGACCCGAAATGTGACACCGTTTTTCTCTCTCCACAGAAGCTGCCAGACCCACTGAGTTTCTCCAACACTCTCTGCTTCTCTTTTAATTTCAGTTTTGCAGGATTTCGCTTTTAAACGTGTGTCAGTTGTGTTTAATTGGTTGCAGGTGGAGGGCAATGACGGGGGGTTTTACTTGAGCTCAGATGGGAGAGACACTAGGGTCTCGTAGTGCAGTGGCAGCGTCCCTATCTCTGGGCCAAAACGTTAAGGGTTTAATTCAAATTTCAGGATGTGATGACCATGGAGATATTATCACCACACATCCAAAGAAGCTCATCAACATCGTAAGCAGGTGCTGTGGTGAGGTTAGGAGCCATATGCTAGTGATCTTACGCACCATAAATAAATCAAAGATTGTCTTGGTCTCTTTCAGAGAGTACAGCATCGTTTAATAAGTACAATCTGAGCAAGCTTCCACATGTCACATTGTTGCTTCACCTGGTTAGGAGTTTACTCTTGGCCCAAGATCTGTTTTGTGCTCAAATACAAGGACTCACAGTGGATCCTCAGCCTCAATTTCAGCTTCAGGGTAATCCAAGCATCTCAATTTACAGCGGGCCATGAAACAAATCCCCCAACCCTGAACCCGAACCCACCCCACCACCTACAGCTTTGCAGGAACTGTATCAACCAAAGTTTGCAAACTGCAATATAAACACACCTGGGAATAACTGCGTTGTCAGGGCGCTAAAATGAGTTTTGTTTTCTAACCGGAGTGCAAGATCTGTCTCTTCGGAGCCTTTTCGATGTGTGCAAAATCCCGCGACTGTTACGACTCCATCCAGGGTGTCCTGGAGGTCCAGTATTTGCAAGACATCGACTGGGTCCTCTGCAAGAGTCAACGGAACATTTATTGGATGTGGCTAATGCATCTGGATTTACCCAGAAACGTGTTGCCAGGCAATGTTTTAACAAAATATTCAGCCGTACATCCTAAGGAGAGATAGAGTACAGGCAGTTCCGCCATAACGCGCGTTTCGTTAATGTGAATTGACAAATTGGGGACACTGTTTCCAAAGCGCAGACTTTTAAAGCGTGTATTGCTTACAATATGATTCCGGCCCCATTAGTTTAAATGGTGCTGCTATTATGTGATGTTCTCATAATACGGGGTCGCACAAGAACGGAACTATCATGTTATGGCAGAACCGAATGTAATCCAACGATGCTCTTTAAGCCAAATGTCCTTTCATGCACACATCATTTCACTTGATGCTGAGAATTCGCAATCAACAGGGTTTTGTTACATTCCAAATTCTCCTGTTCTCCCAGAAATTTGATCTGGCTGCTTTCAGTCCTCATCTTGAAACTTCGGTCAGTTCCAAACACTTGTTTTCCACCCACCCACCCACCAGCCAGCAAGCTACTGTCAGCCTGAACAGCCCGAGAATCACAGCACGGTGGCTCAGTGGTTAGCACTGCTGCCTCACAGCGCCAGTGACCTGGGTTCGATTCCAGCCTCAGGTGACTGTATGGAGTTTGCACGCTCTCCCTGTGCCTGTGTGGGTTTGTTCCTGTTTCTTCCCACAGTCCGGAGATGTGCGGGTTAGGCAAGTTGGCCGCGCTAAGTTGTCTGTAGTTTTCAGGGATGTATAGGTTAGCTGCATTGCCGAGGGATTAGAGAGCGGAATGAGTCTGGGTGAGTTACTCGTCGATGGTTAGTGTGGACCTGTTGGGCTGAAGGGCCTGTTTCTACACTGCAAGGATTCCAGGAGAATCAGACAGTACAGAAGAGGCCTTCTCGCCCATCAAATTTACACCAGCAAAAACTACTCTAACTCTACGTTTATTCCAGCTCTTGACCCACAGTCTCAAATGTTCAAGTGTTTTTTTTCATTTTCACGTCAGTAAGATTTTGTGTCTCCACCACCCTCCTAGCAGTGTGCCCCCAATGAAATCAGAGTTCACGGTCTGACGTTGTTGATTTCAGCGTCGAGTCCAGCTTTCACTGAGCTTCATAAAGGCAGTATGGCAGATCGAGGGCAGAGATGTCAGCGTGAGAGTGAGAATACCCAGTGACAGAAGCTCAGCACCAAGGGAAGGTATTCTGCAAACAGCAGAACCTACAGTACTCTGAGCAATGAACACAGAGACCGGATTCCTTCTCTTCTATGCACGTTTTGATTTTTCTCCGAAAGTGTTGCTTTCAGGCAGCAGCACACATACTTTGCTCCACCCCAATCCCCTCCCCAATCCATCACCATCGGGCAGGGCACAGTGGCTAGCATGGCTGCCTTACGGCGCTAGGGACCCGGGTTCGATTCCAGCCTCGGGCGACTGTCTGCGTGGATTAGCTTCCCTACACTGTGGAAACAGGCCCTTCGGCGAAACACGTCCACACCGACCCTCCAAAGAGTAACCCACCCACCGACTAATGCACCTTACACTATGGACAATTTAGCATGGCCAATTCACCTGACCTGCACATCTTTGCACAGTGGGAGCAAACTCACGCAGACACGGCGAGAATGTGCAAACTCCATACTGACAGTTGCCCAAGGCTGGAATCGAACCTGGGATCCTGGTGCTGTGAGGCAGCAGTGCTAACCACTGAGCCACCGTGGAGTTTGCACATTCTCCCCATGTCTGTGTGGGTTTCCTCCAGGTGCTCCTGTTTCCTCCCACAATCAAAAGATGTGCAGATTAGGGTGGATTGACTATGCTAAACTGTCCATAATGTTCAGGGATGTGTAGGCCGGGTGGATTAAGCCATGGTAAGATAAGATGTGTCTGGGTGGGAGAGTCAACGCAGACTCAATGGACCAAACAGCCTCTCCCTGCACCATAGGCATTCTTTCTAAGATTCTGTTCCCTTTAACCCTGGCTGACCAATCATTTGTCATTTAATCTTGCCCGTCTTCCACCCTATCACGGGCGTCTGTTTTATCCTTGTTCCCAACCCTCCATGTTCAAAGACACTCTAACCTTTCCAAGTTCTGCCAGCCTGAGAGACAAACTCTGTCTCTCTCTATCCAGCCTCAGACCCGCTGAGCGTTTCCAGTCTCCTCTGTTCTGAGATCCAATTCCCAGCATCTGCAGAATTCTGCTCCTCAGGTTCAATCTATTGTTCATCTGCCAAGCTAGTTCTGCAAATAAATACTCTCGCTCATCGTTCATGTTATAATCCCTGCGACATGTCCAACTGGCAGCGATGTAACAGGATACCGCCTCGGCAAGATTCAGCTATCCCAGCTTTCTAGAGGAAGGGAGCAACACATTTGACATTGCCTTATTCAGGAAATAACTATTTGTTTTCACAGCTAGGCAGCCATTAATCACAGCCAGCACTGCCGCTGCAATTTAATCAGCTTTCCTTATTAAATCAAGCTTTGGACTGACTCTGCAGTCAAAAAAAGATAACTCCTGTTCTAAGGCTACTGAAAAGATGTCATTTATTTCTGTTGGGGATGGCCCAATATGTACTTTGTAAAGCTACTCTATGTGATTTTCCCTTTACAATGAATTTGCGATATCCCCCTCTCCCAGTTATAATTGCTCACGGGACACATTGCCAGAATTAAAGAAATTTCTACTCAGCAGCCAGTCAAAGCTACACTTGATCTGACAGGGCATATTAGATTCCTAGTGCAGACTATCCGTCAAATTTTCCTCCCTCGAGTGAAAGTATTTTTGGACCATCATCTGACTTTTTGATAAGATAAAATAAGGACCATGCTTCCCCGGGTGAATTAAAACAGCAAGAGGCGATGACCTTGTGAAATTGGCACTAGTTTATTAATCCAGAGACCCAGGTAATGTTCTAGGGGATCTGAGTTCTAGTGAGATTTGAAATCAATGAAGATATCCAATGATGACCATAAGGAAAACCCATCTGGTTCAGTAAAACCTAACTGGGACCCCTCATTATGGAAAATCCTTTGACAATCCAGCAACATCTAAAAGCCAAAAGAACGGTGGATGCTGTGAATCAGAAGTTGCTGGAAAAGCCAAGCAGGTCTGGCAGCACCTGTGGAGAGAAGCCAGAGTTAATGTTTGGGGTCCAGAAAGGAAGAAACGTTAACTCTGATTTTTCTTCACAGGTACTGCCAGACCTGCTGAGCTCTTCCAACAACTTCTGATTTTGTTTAGCAACATCGAACTCACTACTTATATATCTATCCATATACCTTGGGGGTAGATGATAGCCTAGTGGTATTATCGCTAGACTATTAACCCAGGGGTCCACGTAATTTCCTGGGGTCCTGGGTTCAAACTCTACTACGGCAGATGGTGAATTTTGAATACAGTAACAATCTGGAAATAAGTGTTTAATGATGACCATGAATCCATTGCCAATGGTCATAAGTCATAGAGATGTACAGCTTGGAAACAGACCCTTCGGTCCAACCCATCCATGCCGACCCAGATATCCCAACCCAATCTAGTCCAGCACCTGACCCATATCCCTCCAAACCATTCCTATTCATATATCCATCCAAATGCCTCTTAAATGTTGCAATTGTACCAGCCTCCACTACATCCTCTGGCAGCTCATTCCATACACGTACCACCCTCTGCGTGAAAACGTTGCCCCTTAGGTCTCTTATATATCTTTCCCCTCTCACCCTAAACCTATGCCCTCTCGTTCTGGACTCCCTGACCCCAGGGAAAAGGATTTGTCTATTTACCCTATCCATGCCCCTCATAATTTTGTAAACCTCTATAAGGTCACCCCTCAGCCTCCGACGCTCCAGGGAAAACAGACCCAGCCTGTTCAGCCTCTCCCTGTAGCTCAGATCCTCCAACCCTGGCAACATCCTTGTAAATCTTTTCCGAATCCTTTCAAGTTTCACAACATCTTTCCGATAGGAAGGAGACCAGAATTGCATGCAATAATCCAACAGTGTCTAACCAATGTCCTGTACAGCCGTAACATGACCTCCCAACTCCTGTACTCAATACTCTGACCAGGTCAGGGAAAACCCACCTGGTTTACTATTGTTCTTTAGGGAAGGAAACTGCCATCCTTACCCGGTCTGGCCTACATGTGACTCCAGACCCACAGCAATATGGTTGACTCTTAACTTCCCTCTGGGCAATTAGGGATGGGCAATGTGTGCTGGTCTAGCCAGCGATGCCCTAATCCCGTGAATGAAAAAAAAACAGAATGGAATGAATAACAGAGGAAAACAAAAAGGGAGGTGAACCCGGAATGGCTGTGAATTGTAACCACATGATTGGTCTTGGCGAGGTGAAGAATAAATAGGACCAGGGATGGGAGGTCAAGCTCCAAACTGACCAGCGATCCCATGTCTCTCAGAGATGGGAATCAATAAAAACACCTTCCCCAGCTCTGGCATGGGATGCAGGAGAACACAGTGTTTAGGATGGGGTCAGGTCCTATCTAACAACTTGTCCACGAGGTTAGGAATGATGAAATGGAGAGCAGCCCACACCATGTGGAGCTGTCATTCAAGGGAGGAGGGGGGTGGAATAGAGAGGATCCATCCTGACGATGGACAGAAAGAGAAAGGAATGACAAGTGGCTTTGCATCAATGAGCTGAGTCAGGAATGACGGGAAAAGGAATCAAGGAGAAAATGTGGCTCTTGCAGTTTTAGATGGCCCAGGGATCAGAATTTTAAACTTTAGTCTTTAATAAATAAGCCAACGCTCCTCTGCGTATAATGTGTTAAGGCATGAGTCCTGACTGGAGGCTTTACTAAGCTTCATGCAGTCAGTTAAAATGCAGCCTGGACACTTCCAGGTTGTGTCAGGTCATAGGTCAAAAACAAGAGAATGTGACGATAGAGAACGTGTCTGGGAGAACAGGGAACTCCCGACCTGATTATTAGCCACTGTATGAATCCCACAGATATCTCCTGGATCTCTTCATCAGAAGGAACGCTGCTTTGTTGTCGATCCAATGGCATGTTTTGAGAGGTGTAATTAATCTTTGAAGCGAAAGAGGAAAGAAAGCAAGGGTGCTTCAGAACAAGCAATGAAAATTTATCTTGCTTTGAAGAAAGGCGAGAGCGATGAGATCAGGGATGGAGCGGAGTGGGTGCTGGAGGGCAGGAGCATCGCCAGTAAGGGCTGGAGGAGGGGGAGAGGGGGGCAGGGAAGCAGGTGGAGTAAAGTCTAGACAGGAAATTGAGTCAAGCTGCCTGACTGAGATGGCCTCCTTGGTAAGGCCTACTCACAGCTGCTCAGTCCAACCCTCACACTCAGCTAGGTGTCAACAAGATGTTGCCATGGTGACCTGTGATAGACAGGTGCACAATATTCTGCTGATTAGGAGACGGGGAACTCACAGCATGTACAGATCACCAGACCCAGCAACTCAATGATAGAAATAGCACAGCAATGAGAAATGACACAGTATTTACATTCCTGGGTGAAACACCAACACACTGATAAACAGCAAGTGCCAACAATACACACACAGTCACTGACACACACATACATAGACACACACATACATAGACACACAGTCACATACATGCGCGCACAGACACACACACACTGACACACACATACATAGACACACACACAGACACACACGCTGACGCACACATACATAGACACACCGTCACATACGTGCACACACAGACACTGACACACACATACATACACATTCACACACACAGAAACACAGACACATGTGCACACAGACACTGACAGACACATATGCACACACACACATGCACAGACACACACACACTCACATCCTCCCACACACACACCCATCACCCTCAAACATTCACCCATCCCCACACACACTCACCCATCCCTCACCCCCTCAAACACACATACACACCCACATGCCCCCTCCCCTCCCCCACCTCACACACACACAGAAGCAGACACTGATAAGAGACCAGCATCACCTAAGGATGATGTAAACAATGTATTGTGCAGGGAAAAATGCAAATAGTGAACTGGTGATGCATGGGGTCGGACATCTGCATATTTGGCAACCTAGGTAACTCAAAACACGCATTTTATTTGTATAAAAAGGCAGAAATCTGGACTGAAGTACAATCGTGTAGAAAAGTCTATCCCATCTGCCTTAGTCCTGGGATTTCGATACACACTGCCGACAGACATCTTATATTTGCTTCAATAAAGGCCTGGTGTTGAACACACTGCTAAGCAGTAGACAGCAAACGATTGGGCTGATAAAAAAAACTCACTAACCCGCTGCTTCACATTGTATCAATGACCCTGTGTACGTTACAATGCAATAGCCAAGATGTAGGCAACACTGAAAACTCCGACAATGAAGCATCTTTAGTGATTTACCGCAATAAAGGTGCTCGTGAAATGCAAGCTCTTGTTTTGAAATGTACCTTGCAACACGGCACGCACAAACAAGTGAACGCCCCTCTGCAGAGTCACATCGAAACACACAAGACTAGGAAAGGCCACGCTAATTCAACCCCTTCATCACCTCCATCCCACTATCACCTTGGATCCAATGTCTTGAGACTGATTCCCGGGATGGCAGGACTGAGATATGAAGAAAGATTAGATCGACAGGGCTTGTACTCGTAGAATTTAGAAGAATAAAGGGGGATCTCATAGAAACGTATAAAATCCTGATGGGACTGGACAGGCTAGATGTGGGAAGAATGTTCCCGATGTTGGGGAAGTCCTTGGTCTAAGATCAAGGGGTAAGCCATTTAGGACTGAGGGATGCGGAAGACTTTCTTCACTCAGAGAGTTGTGGACTTATGGAGTTCCCCAACAGGAAGCTGTTGGGGTCAGTTTGTTAGATATATTCAAGAGGGAGCTGGATGAGGACCTCACAGCTAAAGGGATCAAGGGATATGGGGAGAAAGTGGGAGTGGGATACTGAGATTGCACAGTCAGCCATGTTCATACTGAATGGTGGGGTAGGCTCGAAGGATCAAATGGCCTACTTCTGCTGCTATTTTCTATGTTTCTACATTCCGAGACCTGAATGATAATGGCAGAGGCAACAGGAGCTATAGATTGTATGAGGAGCTGTTGTTCGATGGCTGACATGCAGTCAGTCGTCAGGTGCAGCATTTCAATTGCCACAGCTAAATGGCCACCTCTGACTGTAACAAGCTTGGTGGGCCAAGTGTAGACAGACAGCGGTCCACTAAAGCAGAAACAGTTGGCTTTAATTTATTGTTTTGGCAGGTGACAGCAACATCACAAAATCGCTGATGAGTTGGAGAGATGATCAGAGGGTGGAAAACTCAGCTCTACTCAGCAAATCATGGCACGGCGACTCAGTGGTTAGCACTGCTGCCTTACAGCACCAGGCACCCAGGTTCGATTCCAGCCTCGGGTGTCTGTGTGGGCTTCCTCCCACAGTCCAAACATGTGCAAGTTAGGTGAATTGGCCATGCTAAATTGTCCAGAGTGTTCAGAGATGAGTAGATTAGGTGCAGGGGTAAGTTTGTCTGGGTGGGTGAGTATTTGGAGGATCAGTGTGGATCTGTTGGCCCGAAGGGCCTGTTTCCACACAGTAGGGATTCTAATCTATCCTAAATCAGGACGAGTTGTCTGAAATACATGAAGCTGTTCCCACTCGGAAAAGGAACAACTGTTGTGCAAACAAAGTAAGGGGCAATGTGAGAAAGAAACCTCCTCCACACGGCAAGTAGTGAGGGCTTGGAAATCTGGTGGAGACAGTCTTGGAGGGCCCTGGATAATTATTTGGATTGAAATGTTGCGCAGGGATTTGTGGAAAAGGTAGGAGATTAGCATTATGGATAGAACGAGTGCAGGCACGATGGGCCGAATGGCCTCCTCCTGCACTGTAACAGTTCAGGGATCATTCTCTAGGGCTGCTTGCAATTGCTCCTGCCAAGGATCTGCTGCCAGTGGTGCCTTACACCAACGTCACACGCGCCCTTCGCAGCTCAACACCACCCGGTCTGTGATACCCATGACCCAGCCGGATCCACGGTGAGCCCTCTTCCCCCTCCCCCGCCAACCCTTCCCCATTGAGCCCTCGTGGAGGAGATCTCTGCAGCTTTCCAGCTCTGAACAAATGCTCAAAACACTGCCATGACTTTTGCCTCTCGCTTTTTAAGGGTTCTTTTAGCCTTTGCATTTTGCAACACCTCTTCATTTGTCGTGTGCTCTGTATATAGAACTTTGACTGTACATCTTTGCATCTATATTTCAAAGCAAAGATACCTATTAATTTCAGAAGCAGACAGGAAAGTGGATAGAATGTAGCATCTTACAATTATATGTCTGTAATGATCGATATACAAACTGCATTATATTGCAAGATTATATAAACTGCAATTAAGATCCAATTTCATGCAGCTTATGTATGATACAGTTTTTGATTTGTAAGATATTCGTGTATAAGCTGCATTATACCATAAGTTTATAGATATAAGATGCATTAAATTATAAGGTATACAAATATAATTTGCATTATCATGTATCTTATAATTTAACACACTTTATATCTATAATGTCACACTATAATACATCTTATTTGTGAATATCTTACAATATATTGCAGTTTATTATGTATAACCTGACAATTTAACACACCTTGTATCTATGTATAATCTAACAATATAATGCAGTTTATATATACATAACCTAATAGTACAATACTACTTATATATATCACACACATATATCTTACAATTTATAGCAGTTTGTATTCACAACCTCACAATATAATGCAATATAAGGGACCTAACAATATATTGCAGCTTATATCTATAACCTAACAGTAGAATACAGCTTATATATATAGATGCAAATATCTTACAATTTATTGCAGCTTATATTTACAATCTTACAATATAATGCAGTTAATGTATGGCACAGACTCATCACTTCGTAGCTCATGTTAGGGAAACATACGCTCTCGGATTTACAACATATCATATTATGGATGTATCTCGGTGTGGTTTAGCCAGTGAATCACTTCAGAAGGCATTGACTGAGATAAAGAAAGAACTGCTTGTGTTTAGCACCTCTCACATGACCTCAGAATGCCCCCGAGTGTGTCTTACATTCAATGGGGCATTTCATTTCCCAGTGATGCCACTGTTACAACACAGAGAAAGGTGGCAGCCCATTTGTGGAGGGCAGGCTCCCACTAAGAGCGATGCTGTCAATCACCAGACATTCCATGGGCACTATATAAATGCAAGACATCCTTTCAGGGAGAGAAATATACCAGACGACAGCTCGCTGGTTTGAAACCCTGTACAGGATGAAAAATGGGCAACTTCTGCAGAATGCAGCCCTCAAGGCACCATCGATAAAAACCTCGACTGTCAACAGCGGAAGAAGATTTATTCAGACACCAGGATTCTGAGACGCTGATTGTCAGCGAATTCACGAGATGCTGGACTGAAGTCAAGATTGCGAGTCCTGGGATCTTGACTCTGTGCAGGTTTCTGACTGCAGGGAGCTGCTCAGTAAATGATGAGCAATGAAGAGGGAACAGGTGAGTGGGTTTTAGGCTGTGTCACTGAGAGAACGGCCACAGTAAGGTGACAACTACACACACACATTCCAATTAGTCACCTCTGCTTCCAGACCACGATCCCAAAGCAGCTCAATCAGTCATATCGTCTCACTGAGCATGTGCGAGATTTAACCAGTCCCTTCTTGGGGAAGGGGATGGCCCTCAAGGGATCCTACCATCACCTATTCATTTCTTCACTGTTTCAATACCACTGAACCTCTACAGTGTGGGGGCATGCCATTTGGCCCATCAAGTCTTCGATGACCCTCCAAAGAGCATCCCAAACCAGACCCCCATTCCTGCATTTCCCCTGGCTAACCAAAACACGATGGGTAATCTAGCAATGGCCAATCCACACAGCCTGCACATCTTTGGACCGTGGGAGGAAACCCACGCAGACACGGGGAGGATGCGCATACTCCACACAGACTGTCTCCCGAAGGTGGAATTGAACCCTGGCGCTGTGAGGCAGCAGTGCTAACCACTGAGCTACTGTGCTTCTCCAGACACTGATGCTGCTGCAAGGGCATCCCTTCACCCACCTTCCCATATCGCACACTCAGCCCGTTGTGTCCGTGCTGGCTCCTGAGGGCATCCCCACCCCCAGCTCCGTTAGTCCTTTTGCTCCCGAGTATCTTGAAAGTTCTTGGGTTGGCTTTGACTCGGGCGATGCGTTCCAGGTCACTCGTTGCGTCCGGATGGAATCCGGGGTGTCTCCTCCAATCATATCTGACCTGCGTCGCCCCGGTTACCAGCCTCGGTCCCCAGGAGAACCCCAGTTCCTGCTCAGTTACTGCCCACGCCTCCTCTCCACACACTCTCCCCTGTGCACATCCTCCAAGGCCTGAGGTGGAAGTTGGGTCAAAGGGATCTGGCTGCATCTGATTAATCACTCCCAGACCACAGCTTATAACTTCCTCAGCAGCTGGACTGCAAACGCAGGAAACCATTCAACCATCTGCACCGACCACTGGTCTCTTTGAGACGAAGTATAGACGTGGTGGGGCATAAATGTGGAAAGAATCCCCTCTCTGGGGCGGGGTGGGGGTGGAGGTAATGCAGGTTGGGTCTTCTCATTCAAATACACTTTTCTCAGCTTGTTACCCATGTAGGGAGAAGCCCACCCTCCCCAAGTGTTACAGGGAGAGAGGTTGGAAACTCACTGGGACCTTCGGGACTGAGCACCACGTTCAAGAGAGAGCACCTCACTCAGTGCAACCCAGCAGCGTCACTCACCAACACCATCTCACCACCCACCCCCCCCAACCCACAACCCAGCGTTGAGGAGACAATGGCCGAGTGGCTCATCCAGCGACCCAGGTAATGTCCCAGGTTCGAATCTCTCAACATGGTGGAATTTGAATCCAATGAACAAAGTCTGGGATTACCATTGTCAGAAAAACCCATTGGATTCACTAATGCCCCTTTAGGGGAGGCAATGGCTTAGTGGTATTATCACTAGACGCTTAACCTGGAGACCCAGGTAATGTTCTGGGGACCCAGGTTCAAATCCTGCCACGGCAGATGGTGGAATTTGATTCAATAAATATCTGGAATTAATTGTTGAATCCATTGTTGATTGTTGCAAAGCCCATCTGGGTCACTAATGTCCTTTAGGGAAGGAAACTGCCATCTTTACCCGGTCTGGCCTACATGTGACTCTAGACCCACAGCAATGTGGTTAACTCTCACTTACCCTCTGGGATGGGCAATAAATGCTGGCCTAGCCAGTGACGCCCTCACCTCATGAATGGAGAGAAACAAAATCACCAGAGATGCCACAATCTTGGTTAAAAAAAGTGATATCACATTCTCACACAATCCCTCCCTTAGATGTTCTCCTGAAGGATGCGCAAAAAGGGAAGTTCTTATCCCTAAACATGCCATTGCAGGCTGCGGGGGTGAAGGGCCCCTTGAAAGAATCCAGCTGCAGAAGATGGCACAAAAGGGTGATTGATCTGCTGCCCTCTCCCATGATGTACCACTGCCTACTCCATGTGTCAAGCCACTGTGAGTGAAAGTTGGCATTGGGAATGGATGCCAGGCATCTCCACCAGACATCTCATGTGCAATCAATAGTAAGCATCCTGTCTGGAAGCATCACAGCTTGGTCCAGCACCTACTCTGCTCTGGGCCGTAAGAAACTACAGAGAGTTGTGAACACAGCCCAGTCCATCACACAAACCAGCCTCCCATCCATTGACTCCAACTACACTTCCCACTGCCTCGGGAAGGCAGCCAACACCTTCACAGACACCCTCCCCCCACCCCGGTTATACTCTCTGCCAACCTCTCCCGTCAGGTGGAAGGTATAGAAGCTAAACGCACAGACCAGCAGGTTCATGAACAGCTTCTACCCCACTTCTGAGTGGACCTCTGAAATTTTAAATTTAATGGTGATCTAACTCTTTGTGCCCCTTCTCTGCAGTTGTAACATTGCATTCCTCGCTCTGTTCTGTTATTCTTACGCACTTTGTATGGTATGATCTGCCTGCACTGCACGCAAAACAAAACTTTTCACTGTACCGAGGTACATGTGACAATAATAAATCAAATCAACGTCTGTCATTTAATCGCAGGAGACCATACACATCTGAGAGCTTGTCACCAGAGGTATGGAAGGAGGGCAGAATAACATCAAATGGCCTTTGCAATCGAGATCTCTTTTGGGTTCAACCTGACTTAGGTGTGCTGGCATTAGCATTGGCATTGCTGATGAAGAGCTTATGCCTGAAACGTCGATTCTCCTGCTCCTCGGATGCTGCCTTGATCTGTTGTGCTTTTCCAGCACCACACTCTCGACTCTGATCTCCAGCATCTGCAGTCCTCACTTTCTCCCAGGTACATCAGGTTATCTCAGTCCATCAGGTCAGGCTACCCCTAACACAGTCAGTGTTTAATAACAGCAAGCTAGACTAAACATGTCTGAGAGTTTTCATGAGACGATCAATATGGAGAGTGTTCGGTCAGTGTTTGCACAAAGAAACATCACATAATTAACACATCCAGTCTCTCCATAGCTCAGCGGTTAAGATTTAGGATGGGGTGAACGCTAGGTACCAGGGTAATTACGCTAACACTGACGGTCTAGCTGCCAAGTTCAAAATGTTCTCAAGGTTGATCTCTTACACGTTGGTCAGAGGGACAAGCGAGAATAACAAACAGAGACAGAAAGTGACAAGGGGAAGCGATAGTGAGAGAGAACAAGCAACAAGCAGGGACAGAGAAAAGGAAGCACAACTGACAGAGAGAGTTTGATAGTGAGCGCATGACAGAGAGAAAGAGTGACAGAGACAGTGAGAGCAACAGGCAGAGAGAGAGATAGATCATGGCAGGAAGAGTGAGTGACAGACAGACAGAGATGGAGGGGGTGAAAGACAGGGAGTGAAAGAACGTGACAAACAGAGAGAGAGAGAAAGCGACAAAGAGAGCTACCAGCGGAGAGAGATTGAAAGACAGACAGAATGTGACATACGAAGAGGGAATGCGAATCAGATGCAGTGACTAACAGAGACAGAGAGCAGCTGACAGTGCCTGAGAGGAAGAAAGAGAGAGAGGAGAGAGACAAGTAGTGAGAGAGATGGAAAGACAGTAAGAACGGAAGACACAGAGAGAGAGGGAGCATCAGACAGAGAATGACAAAGAAAGACAGACAGAGAGACAGGCAGAGTGAGAGATGGAGTGACAGCAACAGACGAAAGGGTTGCTGGTGGGAGAAATGCCATCTCCTTCAGGAATGACAATGTATTTCCAAGTCAAGGATAGTTGTGGCTTGGAGAGGAACTTTCAGAGGGTGGTTTTCCCATGGAATCTGCTGCCCTTGTCCGTCTAGATGGAAGCGGTCGCAGACTTGCAAGATGCTGTCCAAGTAACCACAATGTATTGTGTGGATGGTGCACACTGCTGTCTCAGTGCATAGGTGGTGGAGGGAGTGAATGTTTGTAGATGTGGTGCCAATCCAGCAGGTTGCTTTGTCCTGGATGATGTCAAGCTTCTTGAGTGTTGCTGGAGCTGCCCCCCCCCGATTCAGGCAAGTGGGGAGTATTTCATCACACTCCTGACTGTACCTCATTGATGGTGGACAGGCTTTGGGGAGTCATGAAGTGAGTTATTCGCTGCAGTACTCCTAGCCTCTAACCCAGCTCTTGCAGCCGCTGTATTTATATGACCAGTCCAGTTCAGTTTCTGGCCTGTGATGTTGGTATTCGGGAATTCAGTAATGATAAACCTAGATGTTGAATGTTTACAGGAGGGCTTTAGTGTCACTCTTATCTGAGATGGTCATTGCCTGGAATTTGTGTGGCATGAACGTTACTTGCCACTTGTCAGGTCAAGCCTGGATATTAGCCTGCATTTGAACATGGGCTGCTTCATGAGTTGCGAATGGTTGTGAACATTGCGCAATCATCGGCGAGCATCCTCACTTCTAACCTTATGATGGAGGGAAGGTCTTTGCTGAAGCAGCTGAAGATGGTTGGGCCGAGGATGCTACCCTGAGGAACTACTGCAGAGATGTCCTGGAGCGGAGATGACCGACCTCCAACAATTGCAATCACCTTCCTATATATCAGATGAGACTCTAACCACTGCAGAGTTTGACCCCTGAATGCCCATTGATTTCAGTTTTACCAGGGCTCCTTGATGTCACACTCGGTTGAATGCAGCCTTGATGTCAAGGGCTATCCCTCTCTCCTCCCCTCTGGAATTCAGCTCTTTTGTCCATATTTGAGCTAACGCTGTAATGAGGTCAGGAGCTGAGTGGCCCTGGTGGAACCTAAACATAATGTCACTTATAGCACTGTTACTGACACCTTCCATCACTTTACTGATGACAGATAGTAGACTGATGAGTTGGTAGTTGGCTGGGTTGGATTTGTCCTACTTTTTCTGTGTATGACATACCTGAGCAATGTTCCAGATTTACATTAGTTCTGTTACAGCTCCCCCAATCCCCTCCCCACAGAAGTGACACTGTTTTCAGCATTTCTCCATTAGATTGGGTGAGGACCCCTGAAGAAGGGCTCCTGTCCGAAACGTCGATTCTCCTGCTCCTTGGATGCTGCCTGACCTGCTGCATTTTTCCAGCAACACATTTTCAGCTCTGATCTCCAGCATCTGCAGTCCTCACTTTCCCCTTGAGGACCACATTGCCCACATTAAATCCCACCCATTTATCCCACACGTTGAAGCCCTTTGTTGAGAAAGAATATGCAAGCAGAACTCCTGCTCTGAGTCGCTATCAGTAATCCTTGCTGGAAAACGAGCATTGTAAGACGATGTTAAGCTCAGACGCAATCCCCCTAGTTGGTCTATTAGCATTCACTGTATCGGCTCCAAGGACAGATTTGGGAGGGTGTTACAAAGAGGGAGGAGGGAGTTGGAAGAATTGTCTATCCTGCAGCCAGTGCCTCTAGACAGGGCACAGAGGTGAATTGGTTTCCACATGGTGGCAATGAGTCATCTGTCTACCATGCTCTCATTGTTCAGTCCTCCTCCAGTCCTGAAAGAAAAACACCTAATTCGTAATCGGGATCAGAACAGCAGCTTTCTTAATAACTTTGTGTGCTTTAATTGACATCTAGATTAATGTCTCAGGGGGACAAATTCAGTCGCTGAAACTTCTTGGCGAACTGTAGCTGGAGCCCATTGAAAACCTGGAAACAAGCCAACGCCGAGCAATCTTCATCCGCTGAAATGAGGCTAGTCAGTCAGATGGAACTGGGTCCTTTCATCTGCACAATTATTAATGCACTGTGGCACTTCCAGGCAAATATTTTTCATCACTTAAAAAGGGAAGGGAGCTCCTGGGCAGCTACTTGTGAAAGAACGACCCCTTTCCGTTTCAGTGCCACACCAAGGCTTTATTTACTGTGCTACAGGATGTGGGTGTTGCTGGCTAGACCTAGCATTTGCTGTCCATCCACCTATACCCCTGGAGAAGGTGGCAGGGAGCTGCCTTCTTGAACCACGGATGTAGTTACACCCATAGTGCTGTTGGCGGGGGTGCATTTAGAATCGTTGACAGTGAAACAACAGCGATTTATTTCCAAATCAGGTTGGTGAGAGTCTCGGACTTGCAGGGGGTGATCTTCCCATAGATCTGACGCCCATTCCCTTCTACATGGGAGAGATCGTAGAATCCCTCAGGTGTGGAAAGCAGGCCATTTGACCTATCGGGTTACACCAACCCTCTGAAGAAGATCCCACCCAGACCCATTCCCCGTACCATATCCCTGCATTTCCCATGGCTAATCCGCCTAACCTGCACATCCCTGAACACCACGGGCAATTTAGCATGGCCAATACACCTAACCTGCACATCTTTGGACTGGAGAAGTGAACCAGAGCACCAGGAGGAAACCCACACACAGTCAATCCACTCAGACAGTCACCAAGGCTGCAATCAAACCCGGTTCCCTACTGCTGTGAGACAGCAGTGCTAAACACTAAGCCACAGTGCTGCCCTTGATCAGGGGATGAGGAAGGTGTTGGATCAATGTCTTACTGAAGAGCTTGCAGTGCATCCCTGAGACAGTAAAGGCACGGTAAAGTCACCATTGTCCCAGAGGATTAGAGAGAGACATCAGGTAGCGGTTTAACCTGAGGGTCACCAATCCTCAGGCGAGAGGTTGAGATGGAGAGTCCCTCAGGATAACCTCAGCTGGTGATGGGAATTGAACCCACGTTGTTGGCATTACTCTGCATCCCAAAGCTGCAATCCAGCCAACTGAGCTAAGTGACCCGCCTCTTGACAACACCCACTGCTGCCATGGCATGCCAATAGGCCAGTGAGTTGATCTTTAATGAACTGGATAGCGTGCCAACCAAGTGGGCTGCTTACTCCGTCCTCCTGCCTAGTCATGGAACGTAGTCCGGGATTTGTACAGTGTCATCAAGACACTCTCGTTACCAACTGTGTCGAGAGAAGGGACACTCAAATCCTTATTTATTTATTTGCTCCCCGTTTGTGAACAATCGCTGATAGGGCCAGCATTTATTGGCGCCCCTTATCACCCTGGAGAAGGTGTTGGTGACCACCCTCTTGAATCCGTGTGGTGTAGGGACACCCAGAGTGCTATTAAGGGAGGGAGTACCAGGATTTTGACCCAGGGACACTGAAGGAACGGCGATAGGTTTCCAAGTCAGGCTGGTGAGTGGCTGGGAGGGGAACTTGCAACATAAAGCAGGAAAGGGAAGGGAAGTCCTGGGTGGATACACGGTAAAGAACTATCCCTTTCAGCTTCAGCTAAACACCAATTTATTATTTTTTGACGAGAATGAAAGTAAAGTGAAACAGAACAATCAAAAGGAGGGAGGAAACGAGCCCAAACAGGTGAGCTATTTGCAACATCGAGAAAGAAAACAACATTAAAAGAGTTTTTGATTTGTATGTTAATTTTTGGTCTTTATCAGCGATTGTACTGATGAGGGGGAAGGGGTTTCAAACTGTTTTGACAAAAAGCAAGGAGTGAATGCGAGTACCAAAGAATCTGAGCTGCCTGGAGCTGTCCACAAACCAAAATTGCTGGAAAAGCTCAGCAGGTCTGTCAGCTTCCGTGGAGAGTTAATGCTTCCAGTCCAGTTACTGTTCATCAGAAGTGGCGTTCTGAAAAAGGAGCTGAAATGTTAATTCTGCATCTCTCTCCACAGATGCTGTCAGACCTGCTGAGTTTCTCCAGCAATGTCTTTGTTGTTTCTGATCTTCAGCATCAACAGATCTATGTTTTTTTGTTCTCGAGAGCTGTCCAATACGGCAGTTCCAGTACTGTCTCACAGAGCCAGGGACCAAGGTTCGAATCCAGCCTCGGGTAACTTCTGTATAGAGTTTCCACATTCTCCCTGTGTCTGTGTAGGTTTCCTTTTGGGTGCTCCAGTTTCCTCCCACAGTCCAAAGAAATGTAAGCTAGTTGGATCGTCCCTGCTATATTGTCCTTAGTGTACTAGGATGTGCAGGCTAGTGGATTAGCCATGGGAAATGTAGGGTGGGTCGGTTGAAAAGCTCTTCAAAGGGTCAGTGTGGACTCGATGGGCTGAATGGCCTGCTGTCACACTGTAGAGATTCTATAAGGAACCGTGTTAGCACTCAACAACACCAGGAACAAAAGGAGTGATCCTCAGGGAGAGTAAATACAACTCTTCACGCAAATTCCGACCTAACCAGCTCTTTATCCCAATCTTGATATTACCTCAAACAGAACTTGCCCAATCGTTACTTGAGCTAAACAATCAACGAGGAAGGAAAGAATTAAGACAAAGAAAGTTGCATTTACATAGCAACTTTCACAGCCTTGGCATGTCACAAGATGCTTTACAGCCACTTCTACAGGTTGCCGTTGAAGCAACAATGACCAGATGTACAAATTCCACAGGCAAACGCTACCATCCTGACCCATTAGTCTGAGGGAAAAGTAGCAAAACAAAAGGAGGCTGAGTCTGGCTGACCAGCTCTTTTTCGAGTGGTGCTGGGGTGGTAACTTGCCAAACAGAACCAGGGTGGGGTGATGTAGAGAGAGAGAGAGAGAGAGAGAGAGAGATAGTCCTGCACAGACAGACAGACACATAACCACTACAGGCTTTGTGTCAGAAAGCCAGCACGTCGACGAAATAGATGGAACAAACAAGGAAGGCAGGAAACGAGCCCAAACAGGTGAGGTATTCGCAAACTTGAGAGGAACAAAGAGACAGAAACCAGCTTTCACATCCCCGAGCCCATTACCTTTGCACCTTTGATCAATGAAGCCAAACAGGGCGAGTGCTTTTTAGCTCCGTTTTCCGGACAGATCTTATCAACTTTGTTTTTGCACCCAACACAGTCACTGCCCTTCGGAAAGCACTTCACCAAGAGGACATTGGAAACCTTTCAACCAGTGGAAAGATTATCGAAGTCAGACTTCCATGGGAAATATATCCTCGTTTTAAAGACCCCATGAAAGTAGGAGCTGGTGATAAAATGAACAAATGAAAAACTCCACTGTTTCCAGCTGGGGCATGGCTGGGCGATGATGTCTGGCTGTCAATAACATCATCAGCCAATGTTAACATAGCAAACCATGTTTAAACAACAAGAGGGTATAGGAACATTAATCAGGATGAAAGTGAGACACTGACCAAGCCATCGGGTGGGGTGCACTATTGATTAGTCAGACGGGGAGGTTGAAGAGCAACCTTTGTGCTGGGGATGGAATTTCAGACACAAGACTTGAAGAGTACAACACTCAAAGGCAGAGAGCTGTAAAACACAGAAACAGACTGTTCAGTCCAACCCATCCATGCCGGCCAGATATCCCAAATTAATGACGACTTCCATTTCTAGGCACTTGGCCCATATCCCTCTAAACCCTTCCTCTTCATATACCCATCCAGATGCCTTTTAAATGCACCAGACACGGCACCAGATTAGATACAAGGGTTCCGAGGTACAAAACACCTAGGTATAAAATTGTAAGAGAACTGAAAAGGTTAAGCAACACTTTCATAGATTAAGTGGAAACAAGGTATTTGTTAAAACTAAAGTCAATCTCAATCTAAACTAGCAAAAATAAAGGAACTAAGTTGAATGTTCAGCAACCTGATGAATGAACTTTGATGAGTTGGTGGAGAAATTGGAAACCGCAATGGTCAAGGTTAATCCAGTTTGGCAGACAAAGGACCTTTCCAACTGATTGGAGGATTACCTGGAAGATGGGCCAAGGAATGGCTTGTGTAATTGTACCAGCCTCCACCACTTCCTCTGGCAGCTCATTCCATACACGTACCACCCTCTGCTCCGGTTTCCTCCCACACTTCAAAGATGTACAGGTCAGGTGAATTGGTAATGGGAAATTGCCTGTAGTGCTCAGGGATGTGTAGGTTAGGTGCATTAGTCAAGGGTAAATGTAGGGGAATGGGTCTGGGTTGGTTACTCTTTGGAGGATCGGTGTGGACTTGTTGGGCCGAAGGGCCTGTTTCCACACTGTCGGGATTCTATGAGAACAGCAGCAATTTTAGTCAGAACGTATTGTCAGAACAGTGCATCCAATGACAGGGACCAATAGCAAAGCTGCATATTTTTGAAATAATCTTCCTTTTATGGAATTGCAAGACACAGGAAATATGCCCTAACCCCATTAAACTAGTCTTCCTTCAGAGTTTATCATCACGATGCTGTTTGGCATTCATCAGACAAACAAAGAAAGTGAAGGGAAAGATAATTTGTTTATGCAGTGAATTTGAATTGCAAAATACAACTCGGAACATGCATGTGAACTATCAGCACCAGCAGACAGAAGCTACAGTTTCTCATAACAGTTTTAATTTATTCGGTCACAGGACTTCGAGAGGTTTATAAAAACATCAGGGGCATAAATAAGGTGAATGGCCTTATCCTGGGGAAGGTGACTTCAAAATAAGATGGCATAGGTTTAAGGTGAGAGGAGAAAGATTTCAAAAAGGTCTGAGGGGCAACTTTTGCACACAGAGGGCAGTTTGTGTGTGGAATGAACTGCCAGAGGAAGTGGTAGATGCAGGTACACTTACGACATTTTAAAGACATTGCTCTGGGACATGGACAGGAAGGGTTTAAGAGAGATATGAGCCAAACACAGGCAGGAGGGGATAATTAGATGAGATTAGATTAGATGCCCTAAATATGGAAACAGGCCCTTCAGCCCAACAAGTCCACACCGACCATTCAAAGAGTAACCCACCCAGTCCAATTTCCCTCTGACTAATGCACCAAACACTACGGGCAATTTAGCATGGTCAATCCACCCTAACCTGCAAATCTTTGGACTGTGGGAGGAAGCTGGAGCACCCGGAGGAAACCCACTCAGACACGGGGAGAATGTGTAAACTCCATACAGACAGTTATCCAAGGCCGGAATCAAAACTGGGTCCCTGGTGCTGTCAGGCAGCAGTGTTAAACACTGAGCCACCGTGCCACCCTGGTTTAGTTTGGGAAATCTGGTTGGCATGGGCGAGTTGGGCCAAAGGGTCTGTTTCCATGCCGTGTGACTGTATGTGGGCAAGGCCATTATTTATTACCTATCCCTAAATGCCCTCCAGGAATGGTTTGGGCTTCGAAATCTCCTCGAGTCAGCAGAAATCAAAAGTCTCACTGACTCGCTGTAGTGAGGGAGGGCAGGGCTGCCATCTTGAAATGAGATCCCCTTCGCCCTCGCTGGGGAGTCCCAACTCACTCTATTGAAAGGAAAGCCAGGTAACTCTCCCCCTGCCCTGCGCCCTGTGTTCTGCGCAGTAAACATTCCTCAGTCACTAAAACAGATGATGATCTGGTCACGATAGTCTTGCTGGTCACAGCTGGGCTGCTGCCAAAAGCACGTCACTGGACGTAAGGCCCTTTGGGGTAGGTGGAGGGTGGGTGGACTGCAAGATCATGACAGACACTATGTAAATGCAAGCCTTCCTTTCTCCTCGGCAGCTTACCTAGCCAGGACACTGGAAATGCCAGGGCCCTGACCGACCGGCATTGGAAGGGTCGTGACTCACGTCTTGGGAGTCGGGAGGGCACGTGCAACTCAAACTGTGGAGCCTTGACCAACATCAGTCTGAATCGCCTGGTTGTAAAAGGGAGAGAGGGAAGCACTTGCACCGAGCTCCTGGTGAGGGGATGTGGGGTGGGGAGAGTGAGAGAATTACTGGCCAGAGCTGCTCCTCGAGCTATGTTTCTGTTCACGTGCTGAGGATCACCACCTGCAGCCCTGAAGCAACCGAAGGGTGGACTGGTAATAAATGGGAATATTAACTAGGCTGCTCCCCAGGTGTAACCATCACCACCATCCCCACCCCCCCCCCCCCCCCACAGCCTCAGGAAGGCAGAGGCTGTAAGTGAACAGGCAATGACAGACAATCAGTAAAGGCCGGATATTTCAAGCCTGTGCTCAATAGCCAGCTCCCAGCCCTCCTCCCCAGGCCCCTCCCCTCCTCCCTAGGCCTGCTCCCCTTCCCTCCTCCCCAGGCCTGCTCCCTCCTCCCCAGGCCCCCTCCCCTCCCCTCCTCCCCAGGCCCACTCCCTCCTCCCCCGGCCCCCTCCCCTCCCCTCCTCCCCAGGCCCGCTACCTCCTCCCCAGGCCCCCTCCCCAGGCCCCCTCCCTCCCCTCCTCCCCAGACCCCCTCCCCTCCTTCCCAGGCCCACTCCCTCCTCCCAGGCCCCCTCCCCTCCCCTCCTCCCCAGGCCCCCCTCCCTCCCGTCCTCCCCCAGGGTGCCATTGGAGCCAGGCTGCAGCTCTGATCTTGTCCCAGTCCATTCCGTTCCCAGCAGACCTCAGACGGAAGGCCACAATTGGTCAGATCAGCCTGCAATCATCGCCAACCTCATCGCCACTGAGTCCAGTTGGACATTCCCCAACAGCACTGACTGGAAGATCTCGTGTTGGGTGGGTGAGTGGGGGTGGGTTGCACTGTGTGCTCCATGGCGATGACCCCCACAGGGGAGGGGGCACATTGCCCCAATGCGAAAGGTCACCCCACTGCGTCCCTGAGAGACACAATGAAATGGCGGCAAGGTCCGATGATGGTACACTCCCCTCTGCCCCACACCAAGTTGGCATTTCCACCTTCCCCTGGATGGAGGACATGAGGGGAAGGAAGGATTCCTATGGGGTGGTTGGCCACCTGACCACCTCGGGTGTCATAATCTCCCCCGTGGGGCTAACCAAATCTCCCCACGCAGACCAGTAAAGGGAACTGCCTTGGAGAGTAAGGAGGGGAGGGAGGGGTGTGAGTGGAGATTTGCCCACCCGACTGAACACTTGGTGAGGTCTCTGCAATGCCTCATTCCCAAGAAAGGGATCACCCCTCCGCGCCCCCTCCCCACCACCATTAAATGCCAATCAGGCACTGAGTAGGGCAGCTGTGGGTCCTCCCTCGGGGTGGAGATCCCGCCAATTAGAGTCGCCAACCAAGAGTGCATTGCTCGCCAGCACTACCAGGCATAGTGGCAGCTGTTGGTATTGCGCCTGCCTGACAGCCAAGATGGCTGAGGGCTCCAAGTGAGTCACTGGGATGGGGGAGAAGAGGCAGTCTCTACAAGAAAGAGAGTGGGGGTGGAGGTGGGAGGAGTTGATCAGCAACGAGGCCAGGCTGCCTGGGTCTCAGTGGCTCCCTCGCCCCAGTCCGCTGAGTTCTCGATCAGATATCGGGTGCTTCTGGACGACACACCATAGGGTACGGAAGGAAAGCATGGCACTGAGATACAGGATCAGCCAGGATCACACTGAATGGCGCAGCAGGCTTGAAGGGCTTAATGGCCTACTGCTGCTCTGAGCTTCTATGCCGCTACCCATGTCCTGAGGAGAAGGGTGGGCATCCAACAGCCTGCCACTAATGGGTTAACTTGTCAAACCCCTCACCCAGGTGACTCAGTGGTTAGCACAGCTGCCTTGCAGCCGTGGGGCACCTGGGTTCAATCCCAGCCTCAGGCGACTGTCTGTGTGGAGTTTGCACATTCTCCCCATGTCTGCGTGGCTTTCCTCCGGTTTCCTCCCACAGTCCAAAGATGTGCAAATTAGGGTGGACAGGCCAAGGGAAGTTGCACTGTAGTGTCCAGAGATGTACAGGCTAGGTAGGTTAGCCATGGGGAAATGTAGATAGAGTAGGGGGCTAGGATGCTGTTCAGAGGAACAGTGTGGACCCAGCAGGCTGAATGGCCTCTTTCTGCACTGCAGGGATTCTATGAACCCCGCCCTCTCCCACCACCTGAGCTGGACTCATATGAGCAGCAACACATCAACATCGTGAACTGTGCACCGAGGAGCCCAATAAACAGCAAGGGGGAGGAGCAGCCCCACTGTGGGGAATTTATCAGGACAGCGGTGGGATCCCAACTTGACAGCCTCCCAGCTGACTAAAATCCCCAGCCCCCTCGCAGGTTAGGAGAGGGACCCCACACTCCAGACCCTCTAGTCTCCCTGGATATGAAGCCAGAGTCCCAGTCTGCGCTGCCTCAGAGAATAGGCTACAATCTTGTGTTGGAGACGTGGGAATACGACGCCTTGCCCGCCGAGACCCAGTTTTAACCAGAGTAGCAAAAGGTCACGAGATCAGGGCACTCGCTCCACCCCAGAAACAGACACCTCACGCACGTCCAATGGATTGGGGGGTGGATATCAGAGATTGCACATGCAATGGGGGGATGGGCTTTGAAATCTAACTCGTAGAGTCATAGAGTCATACAGCACACCTTCGGTCCACACCGAACATAATCCCAAACTAAACTAATCCCACCTGCCTGCTCCTGGCCCATATCCCTCTAAACCTTTCCTATTCATCTACTTATCCAAATGGCTTTTAAACATGTAACTGTACCCACATCCACCTCTTCCTCAGGCATTTCCTTCCACACACAAATCACAAATCTGTGTAAAAAAAAGTTGTCCCTCATGTCCTTTTTTAAATCTTTCTCCTCTCACCTTAAAAAAATGTCCCCCTCTAGTCTTGAAATCCACCATCCTAGGGAAAAGACACCTGCTATTCGTCTCATCTATACCCCTCATGATTTTATAAACCTCTATAAGGTCATATCTCAACCTCCTACATTCCAATGGTAAAAAAGTCCTAGCCTATCCAACCTCTCCTTATAACTCAAACCCTCTGTCGCTGGCATAATTCCTGGTAAATCGCTTCTGAAACCTCCCTAGTTTAATAATATCCATGTTACAACAGGGCAACCAGAACTGGTCACAGTAATCCAGAAGAGGCCTCACCAATGTCCTGTACAACCTCAACATGATGTCCCAACTCCTATACTCAAGGGACAGAGCAATGAAGGCAAGCTTGCTAAATGCCTCTTTACCACCCTGCCTACCTGTGGTGCAACTTTCAAAGAATTATGTACCTGAACCCCTAGGTCCCTCTGTTCTACAATACTACCCAAGGCCCTAGTTGTAATTGTGAGTTCCGCATTTAATGTGTAGAATCTCCCTGAGTAGATTTCTTCCAGACTCTCCCTGGCTTTTGGAACTCAAATCCAACTCCAGACAATTGGGAGTGGGCACATTGTACACTGACCCAAGAATCCTGGGGTGACGGGGGAAGAGGTGTGGTGCTGTAGTGTAATGTCACAGGAATAGCAACTCAGAACCCTAGGGCAATGTTCTGAGGACCTGGGTTCAAAGCCCACCCCACGGCAGATGGCAAAACCTGAATTCAATACAATCTCTAGCATTGAGAGCTAGCCCAGTGGTGAATGTGTAACTGTTACCAATTATCATCAAAACTCATCTGGTTCACGAATGGCTTTTGGACAAGGAAAGTTCTCAGCCTTACCCTGGTCTGGTCTGCACGTGGTTGACTTGTAACTGCCCTCTGGGTAATAAATTCAGGCCCCCCCTAACAACACTCACATCCCCGTACACATTTTTGAAGAAAAAAAGCTTATTTAAGACAGCCAGTCTGTCCTCTGTTACAGTCAGTCACCCCTGTTGATCTCACAGAGACAGGATCTCCTCAGTTGGCAATATCACAGTGTATTACACTAACGTTCTCATCATGTTGCTCTCACACAGCACTCGGTAAGTATCTCAGCCATATGTCTGATCATACAGTTTTACATCACACTTTTCCAAGTGCTGTCTCCAGAACAAATTCTCACCTAAATAATGTGGGGAACAAGACAAGTTGGTATTCATATTGCACACTGCAGTACACCGACAGTTAAGCATGTTTGATTATCTCGATAAGGACAGAAACTGTCCAATGTATCTCTCTAACCAGACTGTACCTCCCATAATGGCTTAATGTTATTATACATTGCAAAACAAATTCTAAAGTCACATGACACTGGGTTATAGCCCAACAGGTTTATTTGAAATCACAAGCTTTCAAAGCGCTGCTTCTTCATCGGGTGAAATGAAATCGCTTCACTTGATGAAGGAGCAGTGCTCCAGTAGCCTGTGATTTCAAATAAACCTGTCAGACTATAACCTGGTGCCATAGGACTTCAGAATTTGTCCACTCCAGTCCAACACTAGCACCTTTACATCATAGCCAATGGACAAAATCCACGCCACGCCACACCACGCCATGCCACCGCCACGGTCTGGAGAGGAGATTTCAATAAAGTTTATTAAACCACAAGGGGTCTGGGAAACATATGTAGGCAGAGACTGTACCCTCTTCCATAAGGCAGAAGATACAAACATTTGAAAACATATAACAACAGATTCAAGAACAGCTGTTTACCTGCTGTTATCAGGCTTGTGAACAGACCTCTCATATATTAGAGTTAATCTCTCTACGCCCGCTCTGCAGCTGTATATTCTGCACTCTGTTCTATTACCCTGAGGTATTCATGTAAGGTATGATTTGTTTGGTTAACATGCAAAACAAGACTTTCCACTGTATCTCGGTACATGTGACAATAACAAATCAAAGCTGAAATTGTGTTGCTGGAAAAGCGCAGCAGGTCAGGCCGCATCCAAGGAGCAGGAGAATCGACATTTCGGGCATGATCCCTTCTTCAGGAATGAGGAAAGTGTTCCAAGCAGGCTAAGATAAAAGGTAGGGAGGTGGGACTTGGGGGAGGGGCGTTGGAAATGCGATAGGTGGAAGGAGGTTAAGGTGAGGGTGATAGGCTGGAGAGGGGGTGGGGGCGGAGAGGTTAGGAAGAAGATTGCAGGTTAGGAAGGTGGTGCTAAGTTCGAGGGTTGGGACTGAGACAAGGTGGGGGGAGGGGAAATGAGGAAACTGGAGAAATCTGAGTTCATCCCTTGTGGTTGGAGGGTTCCGAGGCGGAAGATGAGGCGCTCTTCCTCCAGCCGTCGTGTTGCTATGGTCTGGCGATGGAGGAGTCCAAGGACCTGTATGTCCTTGGTGGAGTGGGAGGGAGAGTTGAAGTGTTGAGCCATGGGGTGGTTGGGTTGGTTGGTCCGGGTGTCCCAGAGGTGTTCTCTGAAACGTTCCGCAAGTAGGCGGCCTGTCTCCCCAATATAGAGGAGGCCACATCGGGTGCAGCAGATGCAGTAAATGATGTGTGTGGAGGTGCAGGTGAATTTGTGGCAGATATGGAAGGATCCCTTGGGGCCTTGGAGGGAAGTAAGGGGGGAGGTGTGGGCGCAAGTTTTGCATTTCTTGCGGTTGCAGGGGAAATGCACTGCCTGAGAGTGTTCTGGAGCTGGTTAGGTTCTGGAATGCTCTGCCTGAGAGTGTTCTGGAGCTGGTTATGTTCTGGAATGCTCTGCCTGAGTGTGTTCTAGAGCTGGTTAGGCTCTGGAATGCTCCGCCTGAGTGTGTTCTAGAGCTGGTTAGGCTCTGGAATGCACTGCCTGAGAGTGTTCTGGAGCTGGCTAGGTTCTGGAATGCACTGCCTGAGAGTGTTCTAGAGCTGGTTAGGCTCTGGAATGCTCTGCCTGAGTGTGTCCTAGAGTGGGTTAGGCTCTGGAATGCGCTGCCTGAGTTTTTATTTCTGGAGTAGTTAGGTTCTGGAATGCGCTGCCTGAGAGTGTTCTGGAGTAGTTAGGTTCTGGAATGCACTGCCTGAGAGTGTTCTAGAGTAGTTAGGTTCTGGAATGCACTGCCTGAGAGTGTTCTGGAGTAGTTAGGTTCTGGAATGCTCTGCCTGAGAGTGTTCTGGAGCTGGCTAGGCTCTGGAATGCTCTGCTTGAGTTTGTGCTAGAGCTGGTTAGGCTCTGGAATGCGCTGCCTGAGAGTGTTCTGCAGCTAGTTAGGTTCTGGAATGCACTGCCTGAGAGTGTTCTGGAGCTGGCTAGGCTCTGGAATACTCTGCCTGAGTGTGTTCTGGAGCTGGTTAGGCTCTGGAATGCTCTGCCTGAGAGTGTTCTGGAGTAGTTAGGTTCTGGAATGCGCTTCCTGAGAGTGTTCTAGAGCTGGCTAGGCTCTGGAATGCACTGCCTGAGAGTGTTCTGGAGTAGTTAGGTTCTAGAATGCGCTGCCTGAGAGTGTTCTGGAGCTGGCTAGGCTCTGGAATGCTCTGCCTGAGTGTGTCCTAGAGTGGGTTAGGCTCTGGAATGCGCTGCCTGAGAGTGTTCTGGAATAGTTAGGTTCTGGAATGCACTGCCTGAGAGTGTTCTGGAGTAGTTAGGTTCTGGAATGCACTGCCTGAGAGTGTTCTGGAGCTGGCTAGGCTCTGGAATGCGCTGCCTGAGTGTGTTCTAGAGCTGGTTAGGCTCTGGAATGCACTGCCTGAGAGTGTTCTGGAGTAGTTAGGTTCTGGAATGCACTGCCTGAGAGTGTTCTGGAGCTGGCTAGGTTCTGGAATGCACTGCCTGAGTGTGTTCTAGAGCTGGTTAGGCTCTGGAATGCTCTGCCTGAGTGTGTCCTAGAGTGGGTTAGGCTCTGGAATGCGCTGCCTGAGTTTTTATTTCTGGAGTAGTTAGGTTCTGGAATGCGCTGCCTGAGAGTGTTCTGGAGTAGTTAGGTTCTGGAATGCACTGCCTGAGAGTGTTCTAGAGTAGTTAGGTTCTGGAATGCACTGCCTGAGAGTGTTCTGGAGTAGTTAGGTTCTGGAATGCTCTGCCTGAGAGTGTTCTGGAGCTGGCTAGGCTCTGGAATGCTCTGCTTGAGTTTGTGCTAGAGCTGGTTAGGCTCTGGAATGCGCTGCCTGAGAGTGTTCTGCAGCTAGTTAGGTTCTGGAATGCACTGCCTGAGAGTGTTCTGGAGCTGGCTAGGCTCTGGAATACTCTGCCTGAGTGTGTTCTAGAGCTGGTTAGGCTCTGGAATGCACTGCCTGAGAGTGTTCTGGAGTAGTTAGGTTCTGGAATGCACTGCCTGAGAGTGTTCTGGAGCTGGCTAGGCTCTGGAATGCGCTGCCTGAGAGTGTTCTGGAGTAGTTAGGTTCTAGAATGCGCTGCCTGAGAGTGTTCTGGAGCTGGCTAGGCTCTGGAATGCTCTGCCTGAGTGTGTCCTAGAGTGGGTTAGGCTCTGGAATGCGCTGCCTGAGAGTGTTCTGGAATAGTTAGGTTCTGGAATGCACTGCCTGAGAGTGTTCTGGAGTAGTTAGGTTCTGGAATGCGCTGCCTGAGAGTGTTCTGGAGTAGTTAGGTTCTGGAATGCGCTGCCTGAGAGTGTTCTGGAGCTGGCTAGGCTCTGAAATGCTCTGCCTGAGTGTGTCCTAGAGCTGGTTAGGTTCTGGAATGCACTGCCTGAGAGTTTTCTGGAGTAGTTAGGTTCTGGAATGCACTGCCTGAGAGTGTGCTGGAGCTGCTTCAATTGAGACTTTCACACAGGAAACAATCACCTGAGCTGGAGGAACGTGTAGTGCAGGGTTATAGAGAGAAGGTGAGAGAACAACACTAAGTGAAATGCATATTCATACAGCCTGTGCACAATGGGCTCCTGTCATTATCCCCACTGTCAATCACAACAACCTCAATGATACCTTCACAACTTCACTGACATTCCTTTCCACATTTTCAATCAGAGTTAAAGGGTAGAGAACAGAAACAAAAAGACATCAGCTACAGTCATCTACAATTGAACAAACTGGACTGACAACACTGGAGTACCAGAAAGGATGGCCTGGCCCAGGGATGAGGATATACAGAAGCAATCTTGGAAGGAGCTAGTCAAAATTTATGTATTGTCCAAGCAGTCATTCTACACTAAGGTGTAATTAGATTTGATTAGAATCCCTACTGTGTGGAAACAGATTCTTTGGCCCAACAAGTCCACACCGACCCTCCGAACAGTAACCCACCCAGACCCATTTCCCTCTCACTAATGCACCTAACACTGTGGGCAATTTAGCTCGGCTAATTCACCTGACTTGCACATCTTTGGATTGTGGGAGGAAACCCACGCAGACATGGGGAGAATGTGCAAACTCCACACAGACAGTCGCCCGAGGCTGGAATTGACCCTGAGTCCCTGGCACTGTGAGGCAGCAGTGCTAACCACTGAGCCACCGTGCTACTCCTCTTCAGTCTCACATCGGTGTAACAGTGATACATTGTTACTAGCCACTAAGTACTATGTAATAAACTTACTCTATTTAAAAGGAATGAGTCTATCTTGAACTGAAGACATCATATGGGCCTCTTACTCCAGATTAGATTACCAAAAAGGATTGGGAGCAGTAATTCAATCCAAGGCATTTTATCTGATCAAAGTCTTCAAGATATTAACAGGAATAGACAGGGTTGATAAACTATTTCCACTTGTGGGCGGCACAGTAGCACAGTGGTTAGCACTGCTACCTCACAGCGTCAGAGACCCGGGTTCAATTCCCGCCTCAGGCGACTGACTGTGTGGAGTTTGCACATTCCCCCCGTGTCTGCGTGGGTTTCCTCCGGGTGCTCCGGTTTCCTCCCACAATCCAAAAATGTGCAGGTTAGGTGAATTGGCCATGCTAAATTGCCTGTAGTGTTAGGTGAAGGGGTAAACGTAGGAGTATGGGTCTGAGTGGTATACGCTTCAGCGGGTCAGTGTGGACTTGTTGGGCCATAGGGCCTGTTTCCACACTGTAAGTAATCTAATCTAATCACTGGTTGGGGATTCTACAACCCATGGGCACAGTTAGGGCCAGACCATTCAGGAGAGATGTCATGAAGCTGTTCTCACATGAATGGTGGGAGAGATTTGAGACTCTCTTCCCACAAATAGCAGTGGATGCTAGGATCAGTGGTAAATTTTAAATCTGAGACAGAGAAAGTTTTGTTGAGCAGAAACTATGGGCCAAAGGCAAATATGCAGCACTGGTCCACAGATCAGCCATGATCTCATTGAATGACAGAACAGGCCTGAGGGGATGAATGACCTATTCCTGTTCCTAGACGAACACCATACACCACACAGACAAGCAACTGGGCTTTCGCCATAAGTTCCTGTGGCATCATCTCCCCGGCTTTTGCATGCATTCAGAGTCATAGAGATGTACAGCATGGAAACAGACCCTTCGGTCCAACCTGTCCATACCGACTAGATATCCCAACCCAATCTAATCCCACCTGCCAGCACCCGGCCCATATCCCTCCAATCTCTTGCTATTCATATACCCATCCAAATGCCTGTTAAATGTTGCAGTTGTACCAGCCTCCACCACTTCCTCTGGCAGCTCATTCCATACACGTACCACCCTCTGCGTGAAAAAGTTGCCCCTTAGGTCCCTTTTATATCTCTCCCCTCTCACCCTAAACCTATGTCCTCTAATTCTGGACTCCCTGACCCCAGGGAAAAGACTTTGTCTATTTACCCTATCCATGCCCCTCATAATTTTGTAAACCTCAATAAGGTCACCCTTCAGCCTTCAACGTTCCAGGGAAACCAGCCCCAGCCTGTTCAGCCTCTCCCTGTAGCTCAAATCCTCCAACCCTGGCAACATCCTTGTAAGTCTTTTCTGAACCCTTTCAAGTTTCACAACATCTTTCCGATAGGAATGAGACCAGAATTGCACACAATATTCCAACAGTGGCCTAAACAATCCAAACTCCTGCTGGCTCTTTCCACATTTCAACATCGAGCACCCATTTGCTCCCTTGACCTTACCCTGTGGGAAAGACCTATCAGAGCTCAAAATCAACAGACACAAGAAGTCTGCCTTCAGGCTGTAAGCACCAAGATCTGGATTTCCTCACTCTGTACCCAGGCTGTGATTGTGGAGCAAAGTTGGGTTGTTCCTAAAAGTGTAACAATTCCAAAACAAAAACCCAACAAACAGGGAAATTGAAGCTGAGGTAATGTGGACAGAGACAACCGTAGACCACAACAAGATTTTATGAGCTGCGAGGATATGCTGCAGCTCTACAAAGCCCCGGTTAGACCGCACTTGGAATATTGTATTCAGCTCTGGTCACCGCATTATAGGAAGGATGTGGAAGCTTTAGCGAGGGTGTGAAGGAGATTTCCCAGGATGCTGCCTGGACTGGAGGACATGACTTATGAAGAATGGTTGAGGGAGCTTGGGCTTTTCTCATTGGAGCGAAGAAGGATGGGAGATGACTTGGTAGAGGTGTACAAGATGATGTGAGGCATAGATAGAGTAGATAGCCAGAGACTTTATCCCAGGGCAGAAATGGCTATCATGAGGGGACATAATTTTAAGGTGATTGGAGGAAGGTATAAGGGAGATGTCAGAGGTAGGTTCTTTACACACAGAGTGGTGGGTGTGTGGAATGCATTGCCAGCAGTGGGAGTAGAGTCAGAGACATTAGGGACACTTAAGCAACTCCTGGATAGGCACATGGATGACAGTAAAATGAAGGGTATGTAGGTTAGTCTGATCTTAGAGTAGGATAAAAGGTTGGCACAACATCGAGGGCTGAAGGGCCTGTACTGTTCTGCATGATAACGCAGTTCTACCTCAGACTGGGCAAGGGTTGTTGGACACTGAGCGTGCCTAATGCATCAGAGCGATCTTTATCTTGTTTATGAATTAACTCAGTTTTCAGAGGCGCCCACAATCCCCACTCGCAGGAGTCTACAATCAGCTTGCAGTGACAGTGCGCAGACAGTCACATTCCATCTGTTGATCAAGTGTCTCCAAACCTGACCCCTCTGACCTCTCGTGTAATCTTCGATTCAGCGGATTCCCTCAGGCTAAAGAATGTTTTCCACCAGCGTTTCGCCCTGTTCTTTCCCCAAAACAAAAAAAACGCCATGGTCGTGACCTTAGCATGCAAAGATGCACATCCATCATCTTTTGCCAGAGCCGTTTCAGATCTCTCTCCTGCTTCTTCAACTTATTTTCTCTTGTCTGGTTTTCTGCACATCTGCTTAAATGCAGGCTTCCAAGTGCTCGTCAACCCTGTGCTCACTGCTAGGAAATAAGTTTTTCCTTGATGACTGCTGTGTTCAGTGTATAACAGTCTCACCACTCCCAGGCCCGGGCCTACAATGTAGGGCTGAGTCTTTTGATGATAAACTGAGGGAATCCCTCTGAACTTGCTCCTGTGGAGCAGGTTTGACAATGATTCGGGGAGCTCAGTCCAATGTCCAGAGCCAATGTTCACTCATAGACAAATTATTAGCATGTTATCACACTGCTGTTTGTGGTCTCTTATTGTGCCTACATTGTTGTAATTCATGCACCAAAACATGGCAATCCAAAAGCAGTTCACTGGCTATAAGGATCTTCCTGAAGTTATCACTGGAGAAAATCTTCACAATTAAGCTAGTCATATAATTCCTCGGCACTTAACGTGTGGCACTTAACCTTGCTTTCCTTGCTTTCAAACCTGGATATGATGTTGGCTTAGTGGTAATGGTCTCACAGTGCCAGGGTCCCAGGTTCGATTCCAGCCTAAGTCAACTGCCTGCGTGGAGTTTGCACATTCTCTGTGTAGGTTTCCTCCGGATGCTCCGGTTTCCTCCCACAATCCAAAGATGTGCAGGTCAGGTGAATTGGCCATGTTAAGTTACTCATAGTGTTAGGTACATTAGTCAGAGGGAAATGGGTCTGGGTGGGTTACTCTTTGGAGGTTCAGTGTGGACTGGTTGGACCAAAGGGCCTGTTTCCACACTGTACGGAATCTAATCTAAATTACTGGACTCCCACTCCAGAGGCTTAACTAGCAACGCGGGCACAAATCCCAACCCATCAACTACTGAAGTCTAAGTTCAATCAGTAAATTAAAGCTGGCAATTAACCACTATGGACGGTAGTGACTGTTAAGGCCATCACTAGTTGTTGTGAAAACGCACCTGGAAGTCTGTCTTTTTAGCTGACATGTGACTCCAGATCCACACCAATGTTGCAAATGCCTATGAAATAGCCCTAGTCAGGGAAATTAGGAATGAGCAACAGCCATGTCCTATGAAGAAAGATCAAATAACTGATTTCATTTTCATTTTCCCCAGCTTAAACTGTGTCAGTGAACCTGATCGGTTTAATTTGGTCACCTTGTGTTTTAGACTGACTGTGTTTCTCCCTCTTCGCTGGATGTCCATTCCCCTTCCTGGGTAGTACATCAATGTGCTGAAAACTACATCTTTCCAACAAGACTTTCTGAAGTGCAATCAGAGTAATGCAGGAAAATTCAGCGTCAACTTGCAGAGAATTCTTGCAAAGGACAGCGAAATCAGTTGTTGTTGTAAAGGTGTCACTTGAGGGATAAATATTGACCAGATTAACAGAGAGGGCTCCACGGCCTTTCTTCAAGATTGCTTCACAGGATTCCCCGAGTCTGCCAGACAGAATCTGAGATTAACACCTCATCTGACATATGCTCTCTCCGACAATGGAGTACTCCCTCAAAACTGCAAATAACTATCTTCAAGTCAGCTCATATTCAAGCCAGTCTACCCTGGAAAAGTAAATGTATCCGGGCAATTAGCAATAGAGGGGAAAAGAAAGCAACTTCCCAGGAATTTCCCCAAACACTAATTGAGACTTTATACCAAACCAGGAACCACAGTAAAGCATATACTAGCTAGTGTCCTCATTATGAGCTACCTTTATAGTTGAGCGGTGTGGGCCTTGTATCTAAGAAAGGATGTGTTGACCTTGGAGTGGGTCAGAGAAGGTTTATAAGAATGGTCCTGCGGATGAAGGGCTCATGGTATGTGGAGCATTTGAGGACTCTGGGTCTGTACCTGATTGAGTTTTGAAGGTTAAGGGGGAATCTCATTGAAGTTTACAAATACTGACAGGCCTGGAGAAAGTAAATGTGGAGAAGATGTTCCCACTAGTAGGAGAGACTTTGACCCAAGGTCACAGCCTCAGAGTGAAGGATGAACCCTTTAGAACTGAGATGAGGAGGAATTTCTTCAGCCAGTGGTCGGGGAATCCGGGCAATTCATTGCCGCAGAGGGCTGTGGAGGCCAAGTCATCGAGTGTATTTAAGACAAGAGATAGACTGGTTCTTGATTGATAAGGGGATCAAGGGTTACAGGGAGAAGACAGGAGAGTGGGATTGAGAAACATATCAGCCATGATCGAATGGCAGAGAAGACTCAATGGGCCGAATGGCCTATTTCTGTTCCTATATCTTATAGTCTTATGTGGATTGAGGGATTGTATTGAGAACCAGGGCCCCCCTGAACTAGGAGGATCCAAGCTGCTAATTGCTACAGAGCCTTGGAAAGAAGTGGGTTCTATTTGGGCACTAACTTTGGTGAAATATTGGCTTTATGTAAAGGGTGCCATCCAATTTGTGAGAGCCATCATTTGGTATCTAACGGCGAAAACCATTCTCACCCATTGCCCAACTGGTCTCTGTGCTAAATTCAGACCGAGTCACTCCTTCTCAATCTCTACCTCCATCATGCCTGCAATTCCTACACTTCCTTTATTGTCGGGAGTGACTGATTCTCGTCATCCTCCATCAATTCAGCCATTCTTCAGCTTATACATCAAACACAATGAGACTATTGATCCGCACGGTCCAAGGCATTGTATTCCTCACTTGCGACGAAAATAGTGATTATAAATGCGAGATGGTCACAAAGTGGTTCGATTGATTAATACTGAGGTACATGGGTTCAAATGACAACAAAGGAATTTCAATTCAGTTTTAGGTTGAAATTAATCATCAGTGACAATGAAACTACCAAGATTACTCTAAAAAAACTGATCGGGTTCACTCATGTCCTTGAACAATGGAAATCAGTCAACCTTAACCAGCCTGGTCTGTGTACAATTGATGCTGATTTGGTCTTATAGTCTAGTAAGGCACACCTAGTTATGCTCAAGACAGTATGTCTCCGTAAGGCAGAAGGATTCTACGAAAGGTCTAAACCAACCACAGATAACCAGGGATGTTAAAGGTAATAAACTGATTGAAAAACATACAAGACTTTTTTTCCGGGAGTGTTGGCGGTTGAGGGGTGACATTATAGAGGCTTATGAAATCATAAAGGGCATGGATAGGGTGAATAAACAAGGTCTTTTCCCCCTGGAGTGGGGGAGTCCAGAACTATAGGGTATAGGTTCAAGGTGGGAGGTATGGAGACTCCGTGGTTCGCACTGCTGCCTCACTGCACCAGGGTTCTGAGTTCAATTCTATCCTTGGGCGATTGCCTGTGTGGAGTTTGCAAATTCTCCCTGTGTCTGCATGGGTTTCCTTCAGTTTCATCCCACAGTTCAAAGACATACAGGTTCAAGTGGATTGGCCATGTTACGATGTCCTGTTGCATCCAGGAATGTGCAGGCTGGGTGAGTTAGCCATGGTAAATGCAGAGTTACAGGGACAGGATGGTCAGTGTGGAACCAATGGGCTGAATGGCCTGCTTCTACACTGTAGGGATTCTATTCTAACGCGACGGGCAAGATTCAAAATGTCTATGGAAGAGGTGGTGAAGGCAGCACAATTATAGCATTTCAAAGGTGTCCATAGCATTTCAAAGGGGTCAGAGGAATATGGGCCAAGTGCTGGCAAATGGGATGAGACTAACTTAGGATATCTGTTCAGCATGGACGAGTTGGACCGAAGGGTCTGTTTCCGTGCTGTACATCTCTACAGCTCACCACCACTTTCTCTAACACAGCTCTGAATGGGTCACTGACTTTGCCAATGATGCTTGAAGTCACGAATGGGTTAAAAATAACATCCTGGTTACTTTCCGTTTTTTTTGTAAAACTGTGCATGGGATAAAAGTGGGGCAGTAGCAAGTTGAAAGGGAAAGGTTTTGTGTGTCACCGTTGTTTGCAAAGTGAAAACAAGCTGCCATCAGAGTTTTGTGATAAGTCAGACCCCAGGCCAGCTCTCTATGTCTGAAAAGGGAGCCAAACTTCAAACAGGTTTCCTGTGTCTATGATACTGTAAATGCAGCAGTTGAGATAATCCTTCCCTGGCACCAGTTCCCTCACTTCCCCACCGGTTCTACTCCTGTTCACAGCCCTTCCCAACATTAACGTAACACTCCTGCCCGCTTTGTAATTGTATTCCAGAAATATCCAGTATTGCGCATCTCCTATCCATTGAAGCAACTTCGCAAGAGGAACTGGAGCACATAACTTAGATTTTAGATCAGAGTGGTGCTGGAAAAGCACAGCAGGTCAGGCAGCATCCGAGGAGCAGAAAAATCGACGTTTCAGGCAAAAGCCTTTCATCAGGAATTGAGGCAGGAAGCCTCCAGGGTGGAGAGATAAATGGTGGGGTGGGGCTGGGGAGAAGGTAGCAAAGAGTACAATAGGTGAATGGGGGTGGGGATGAAGGTGATAGGTCAGAGAGGAGGGTGGGGGAAGGTAGCAAAGAGTACAATAGGTGAATGGAGGTGGGGATGGAGGTGATAGGTCAGAGAGGAGGGTAGGGGAAGGTAGCAAAGAGTACAATAGGTGAATAGGGGTGGGGATGGAGGTGATAGGTCAGAGAGGAGGGTGGAGCAGATAGGTGGGAAGGGAGATTGGCAGGTAGGATAGGTCATGAGGACGGTGCTGAGCTGGAAGGTTGGATCTGAGGTAAGGTGGGGGGAAGGAAAATGAGCAAATTAGTGAAGTCCACATTGATGCCCTGGGGTTGAAGTGTTCCGAAGTGGAAGATCCTCACTTTTGCCACATAACTTATATGTCTAGCTGGAGTTTGAAGGAAAGACTTGCACTTCCACGGTGCTTTCCATGTTGTCTCAAACTACTTCAGACAAGTGCTTTTCTAAGTGTAGTCACATCTGTCAGATCAGAAATGCAACGGGGTGGCACTGTGGCTTAGTGGTTAGCACTGTTGCCTCACAGCACCAGGGATCTGGGTTCAATTTCACCCTTGGGCAACTGTCTGTGTGGAGTTTGCACATCCTCCCCGTGTCTGTGTGGGTTTCCTCCGGGTGCTCCGGTTTCCTCCCACAATCCAAAGATGTGCAGGCTAGAGTGGATTGGCCATGGGAAACTGCCCATAGTGTTCAGGGGTGCGTAGGCTAGGTGCATTAGTCAGGGGGGGTGTAGAATAATAGGGGAATGAGTCTGAGTGGGATCTCCTTGGAGGGTCGGTGTGGACATGTCGGGCCAAATGGCCTGTTCCCACACTGTAGGGATTCTATGATTCTATCCTGCTCCGACAAACAGCAATAGGACAATGGGCCGATAATCCGCTTTCTCTCAATGAAGATGCTCAGAAGCAGCAGTGTGTACGAGATGCACTGCAGAAATTCACCAAAGATCCTCAGACAGCACCTTCCAAACCCACGACCACTTCCATCCAGAAGGACAAGGGCAGCAGATACATGGGAACACCACCACATGCAAGCTCCCCTCCAAGCCACCCACCATCCTGACTTGGAAACATATCGCTGTTCCTTCAGTGTTGCTGGATCAAATCCTGGAATTCCGTCCCTAAGGGCATTGTGGATCAACCCACTGTAGGTGGGCTGCAGCGGTTCAGGAAGGCAGCTCACTCCCACCTTGTCAAGGGGCAACTAGGGATGGGCAATAAATACTGACCCAGCCAGTAACTCCCGCAAATGAATTAATTGAAAAAAAGACTGAGGAATTGGCCAGGACGCTGGGGAAGAACTCTCCTTGTTCTTCCGACAAATAGTACAAGGAGATTGTTAAACCCACCCACCCAGACAGACAGATAGCCTGAGCTCACTGTCTCATCTGCAGGGGTGCTGCACTGTCAGAGATGCCAATGTCTGTACGAAATATTAACCCTACCTGCCAGTTCAGGTGGCTGTTTCAGCTTGAAAAGTGTGGGTGCTAGAAAAGCACAGATGGTCAAGCAGCACCCAAGGAGCAGGAGAATCGACATTTTGAGCATAAGCATTCCTGATGAAGAACTTATGCTCGAAACGTCGATTTTCCTGCTCTTCGGATACTGCCTGACCTGCTGTGCTTTTCCAGCACCACTCTAATCTTGACTCTGATCTCCAGCGTCTGCAGTCCTCACTTTCGCCTGGTCTCAGCAATGAAGGCAAACATGCTAAACGTCTTCTTTACCACCCTGTGTACCTGTGGCATAACTCAGACTTGTTGACTTTTTCCAGCAGTCTCTCTTTTCAATCCCAGAAAAAAAACTGATCTAGCTCCGTATTCCTTCACTCATGTACACTGGAGAAGTACAAAATCTTATATTTTCTATCAACCTGCTTAGACAGGTATATAACATACTGACGGGGCATGAACCCACAACCTTCTAGCCTAGAGGTACGGACCTTCTAGCCTAGAAGGTGACTAAGGAGGTGGACGAGGGGAAAGCGGTAGATGTGGTGTATATGGATTTTAGTAAGGCGTTTGATAAGGTTCCCCATGGTAGACTACTGCAAAAAATACGGAGGTATGGCATTGAGGGTGAGTTGGAGGTTTGGATTAGGAGTTGGCTGGCTGGAAGAAGACAGAGGGTAGTAGTTGATGGCAAAGGTTCATCTTGGAGTGCCGTCACTAGCGGTGTTCCGCAAGGATCTGTTTTGGGACCATTGCTGTTTGTCATTTTTATAAATGACCTGGAGGAGGGGTTAGAAGGTTGGGTGAGCAAGTTTGCGGATGATACGAAAGTCGGAGGAGTTGTAGACAGTGAGGAAGGATGTGGCAGGTTACAGCGGTATATAGATAAGCTGCAGAACTGGGCAGAAAGGTGGCAAATGGAGTTCAATGTAGCTAAGTGTGAGGTGATTCACTTTGGGAAGAGTAACGAAAAGATGGGGTACTGGGCTAATGGTCGGATACTTGGTAGTTTGGATGAGCAGAGGGATCTTGGTGTCCATGTACACAGATCTTTGAAAGTTGCCACCCAGGTAAATAGTGCGGTGAAGAAGGCATATGGCGTACTGGCTTTTATTGGTAGAGGAATTGAGTTCCGGAGTACTGAGGTCATGTTGCAGTTGTATAAAACTCTGGTGCGGCCGCATCTGGAGTATTGTGTGCAGTTTTGGTCGCCATACTATAGGAAGGATGTGGACGCACTGGAACGGGTGCAGAGGAGGTTTACCAGGATGTTGCCTGGTATGGTAGAAAGATCGTATGAGGAAAGGCTGAGGCACTTGGGGTTGTTTTCATTGGAGAAAAGAAGGTTTAGGGGTGACTTGATAGAGGTGTACAAGATGATTAGGGGTTTAGATAGGGTCGACAGTGAGAATCTTTTTCCACGTATGGAGTCAGCTATTACAAGGGGGCATAGCTTTAAATTAAGGGGGGGTAGGTATAGGACAGATGTTAGGGGTAGGTTCTTTACTCAGCGGGTCGTGAGTTCATGGAATGCCCTGCCAGTAGCAGTGGTGGACTCTCCCTCATTATGGGCATTTAAGCGGGCATTGGATAGGCATATGGAGGATAGTGGGCTAGTGTAGGTTAGGTGGGCTTGGATCGGCGCAACATCGAGGGCCGAAGGGCCTGTACTGCGCTGTATTCTTCTATGTTCTATGTTCTATGTTCTATTACCACTGTGCCACAAGTCAGCACAACTGTACGCTGACTGTGGTGAGTGAGAGGCAGAAACCACAAGATCAAATAAAAAAGGAGGCAACAACTATTCTGTGCTCACGTTTATATTTCAATTGAGATGATCCTTGAAAAAGAAATAGAAAAAATATTAAATATTACGTGAGCTGTTAGCTCTGTCAGAATCAGTTTTCAAAGAAAATGCTTTGCCCTAACTGTACTGACGACTCCGAAGTATTTAAGAATACAGAAACAGACCATTCAGCCCGACCAGCTTGTGCTTCTGCTCCAACTAAGCCTCCTCTTCCAACAACTTGGAAAGCTCAATCCGCGTCAGCAGGAGGAATGTCAAGAACACAAGAGAGATGCAACAACACCCAGGGCTGAAGCTGGAGTATAATTGGAATCGGAGCTGACTCCCTTCTAATGGAAGCTTGACTACTGCACAAAACTCTCAGTAATTCCAGAGAAGAAAAGTAATAACAGTTTAATTTAAACTCTTCTGAATTGCAATGTGGTCCTCCAGCTGGTTAGGGATATTTACCTGATGGTGGCTAATTTAGAACAATTCGAACGAATTACAGACGTCAATGAACTCCCGAGATTAAAGGGGATTGGAATGCCTACCAATGATTTTGTCATTCAAGCGTGTAATTGTTCCAAAGAAACTACAAACTGAAGAGATTAGTTTGTTCAAATTGAGAGCTCCACATTGTTCTCCGATACATGCAAGTTGTATTTCTTTCCCAACAACTGATGGAACTCTTAGGTCTGCCTGGGGAGTGTCAGCGAGTATGAGATAGTGATGGAGACGGAAATAGGTCTGGAGTAGGTCATGGGGCCTGTTGAAACTGTTCCACCGTCCCAGCGCACAGCTGATCATCAACCTCAAAGCAACTTTCCCCATACTATGCCTGCATCCCTTAATTTATTGGGTATCCAGAAATCTACTAATCTCTATCTTGAACGCACTCAATGACTAAGCCTCACCAGCCCTCTGAAGCAAAAAATTCCAAAGACTCACCACCATCCAAATGCAGAAATGCCTCCTCTTCCAACTCCTAAATGAGTCGACTCTGACTATTAAGTAGTATCGACAGCAAAGAAACCGTGACCCTGGTTCCACACACACCCCTACCCTGGGGAAACACCCCTTCTGCATCCGACCCATTAAGAATTTTGTAAGTTTCAATGAAATCACCTCTCATTCTTCTGAACTCTAGAGAGTACAGGCCCGTCACAAAGTCCCACCAACCTAGGAATGAGTCTGGTGAGAAAGAAACAAGTTGAACTGCTGTAAATCAGAAACCAAAACAGAAATTGCTGGAAAAGCTCAGCACGCCTGGCAGCATCTGTGGGGAGAGAAACAGTTAACGTTTTGGGGTCGAGTGACCCCTCCTCAGAACTGATTATTCTGGTGAACCTCTGTTGCACTCTCTCTCTCTCTCTCTCTCTATTGATTTAAATGAAAGCATTGATCTGGTTAAAAAGCCCCTGTAGGGGTAAACAAAATTTAACTTGGAAACACCGGCATGGAAACTTATCAAAAACGTTACCACCGCCCCTGCGATGCCCCCTGGTCTTGAAAGGCCTGTAACGTGCCAGTGCATGCTTCCCCTTGATACTCAGTGTGTGGTCATAATTGCAGAAGTGTTTAGTCCTTCCTTAACTAAGTGACCAAAATCACACACAACACTCCAGGTGCAATTCCACCAAGACTCTACACCATTGTAGGAAGCCATTCAGAGGGAGATTGAAGGATCATGTTTTTCAATGTCTGGACATTAACCTGCTCTAGGTAAATGGGTTCTTTAAGAATTTGTAAAATGTGCGCAGACTTTCCAACTTTCCTGTCCCTATAATAAACCTGTGTTTTGGTTAACAACCTCGTCGCCAGACATAACGACACATTGATTAATACCATTTATAAATTTTGTCTATTCAAAAAAAGAATCTGGTCCACATGCACGTTCACTGGAGTCCGGACAGAAAATACAGTAATATTGGCTATGAACATAGAAGAGCTTCATTTTGTGGGATACGAGATGAGTTGGACCAGTGTGTTAAATTTGCAAATTTTACTAAATTAAACGCTGGGAGGTGTCAATTTGAGCGCTGCAGTCAGGATTCAATATTCAAACTGAAATAACTCCATGGAGACCGGTATCCCATCACCAAGTCACCCTTTATTCACATGTGCTCTGCACATGGACCATGACCAGCCAACTCAGAGCCAGTCCCTGGAGTGAAGAGAACCTATGACCCTCCTGTTTAAATCTGTCAGCCAGGACTCCCTGATTGGGGCTGTTAACCTGGTACAATCAGGGAACTCAGATTCAGTGAGATCCACCTGGCTGATCTTGTGACAATCTCTACATAAACCAATTAAAATTTTGAATGAACCTTGCAACTCATCAGAACCTTGCCCTGAGAAGGGTCACTTGACCTCATAGAATCTGAGTTCCCTGATTGGACTAGGTTAACAGCCCCAATCAGGGAGCCCTGGCTGACAGATATCAACAGGAGGGTCAGAGATTCTGCTCACTCTGAGAGCTGGCTCTGAGGGAGCTGGATCAGTGTCAAGGAACTCTCCATGTGACACTAAAGGGTGATTTGGTGACAGGATACCAACCTCTCTGGAGTTATTTCATTAATTGTGGATTCAAGGGACATCACCACCCCCTGCCCCACCCCAGTTCAGACAATGGGGAGCCTTGGCAGTAAGTTGACTTGGCCAAAGACATTAACCACAAGCACTCGCCAATCTTTACTCACTTCACCAAGCTGCGGTCAGCATGATCAAAGAGATTCCAAAATGGGCGTGGATTTGTGAGGAAGACATTCAAGTGAAGAAGGAAGGGAGGTGAGTGATAGAGATGTGATTTGCAAGGACAGGTACATGAGTGGGATGGGATGGGGTGGAATACTGCCTGAGGAGGGACAACCATTTCCAGTAGGATGCTGGCTGCTCAGCAGATTCAGTTTGTAATGGGAGCAATGGAGCAGGAGATGTCAAGGACAAGAAACTTCCAAGAGGCATCATGGAGATAATAGAGAAACTATAGAAATAAATGAGCTGTGTGGGACCTGGGGTGGGGGCTGCTGTCCCTTGAATCCACACTTGATGAAATAACTCCAGAGAGGCTGGTTTCCTATCACCAAGTCTCCCGTTATATACACCCGGAGAGTCCATGACACTGGCCCAGCTCCTTCAGAGCCAGCTCTCAGAGTGAACAGAACCTCTGACCCTCCTGTTTGTATCTGTCAGTCAGGGCTCCCTGATTGGACCAGGTTAAAAGCCCCAATCAGGGAACTCAGATTCTCTGAGGTCAAGTGACCCTTCTCAGGGAAAGGTTCTAATGAGTTGCAAGGTTAATTCAAAATGTTAATTGGTTTATGTAGAGATTGTAACGAGGTCAGCCACATGGATCTCATAGAATCTGAGTTCCCTGATTGGGGCTGTTAACCTGGTCCATATGTGTGTTTGTATGTGTGTGTGCATGCCTGTACATGTGAGTATGCATTCACGTATGAGTAGACACACTTACATACTACACGTGTTTTTACATATTCATGTGTGTGCATATACATTATATATATGTGTGTGTGTGTGTGTGCGTGTGTGTATGTTGGAACATCTAGTTGCAGCTGTACAAGATGTTGGTGAGGCCACATTTGGAGTACTGTGGGCAATTCTGGTTGTCCTGCTATAGGAAGGGAAGGATATTATTGAACTATTAAGAGTGCAGGAAAGGTTTACTGGGGTGCCACCTGGACGGGAAGGCTTCAGTTGTAAAGACAGGTCAGAAAGGCTGGGACTTCTTTCCCTGTAACATAAGAGACTGAGGGGTGACCTTATTGAGGGGCACAGATAAGGTAGATAGCAGACAACTTTACCCCACATAGGGGAGTCTGAAACTAGAGGGAATAGGTTTCAGATGAGAGGGGAAAGATAAAAAGGGTCCAGAGGGGCAACATTTTCACATCGAGGTTAGTGAGTGTCTGGAGCAGGCTGCCAGAGGTAGTGGTGGAAGCAAATGCAATTTCGTCAGTTGAGAAACATTTAGATAGGTCCATGAATGGGACAGGTATGGAGGGATTAGACCAAACACAGGCAAATGGGACTAGTTCAGATTGTGACAACTGGTCTGCATGGGCTAGTTGGGCTGAAGGGCCTGTTTCCACGCTGCAGACTTTGTAACTCCATGACCACTGCTGGTACCTTGCGGCATGTGTCACTTCTAACAACATGGGGCACTGGGTGAGGGTGGTTCAATGTCACCAAACCTCCCTTGACTTAGGCCTATCTAAAGGTGGAGGATACACAACATGATGTATCTACAGAACAGGACTTTCTGAGATAGAAAGACTTATTGCATAATCACAGTAGGTACGAGGGAATTTCTCAAGGGGAATGACTCGGACCTTAGGGAGCTGGTCCAGTTTCAGCTACTCCCTCCTTAAACTGGAATAGAACACCCCTGTCTCCATTCTCAGACTCTGAGACATGTGCAGAGTAGGTGGAGCTATTATATCCTGAACATTATCCCATTCAGAGCTATTGCGCAATCCTGATGTATGCACAGCAAGATTCCAGAAACAACTTGGCCTTAATCACCTATTTTCTTGCAAAGGAGCCCATATCCCCAATCCCTCTGCTGGTAAATGATTAGTCCCCACTTCGGGATTCTGGGATATCTGGTCGGCATGGACAAGTTGGACTGAAGGATTTGTTTCTGTGCTGAACATCTTTATGACCCTCTGAGTGAAGATTTGCAAAGAAAAGTTCCCTGCTCCTTTTCTGCAAAGTTATGCCTCTAAATCTTTAACATCCACTTAATAGGCTTCAGGTCAGTGCCCCGTGCAAACACAGGCAGCGCTCCCTCACTCTGTCAAAGTGTGGGTGTTGTAGCCGAGTCTCTGGGCTGGTTTTACAGCGCACAACCACCTGATGTGATTTGAGAGTTCCCACAGACTGAGCTGGAGCCTGAAAGTGAGGTACAGGATGGATTTGCAGACCTCTGCATGGCATTTGCTATGAGATTTCATTCCGTGTTCTGTTGGAGATTAATACTTGTACCAATAATGACAACAAAAACATTGATTTCAGGCATGATTTCAGGCAAGGTGGACCTCTCAGTTATGTTATCTCACAGTGCAGCGACCCCTGGAATTTAAATCTCACTCCGTGGTATCCAATGCCCACACTGTCTGTCTGTAACCTTCTCCAATCCTATGATCCTCCTGAGATCTCTACATTCCGCTGATCCCTGCCTCCTGCTCCATCTTACCATCAGTGGTGGCATTGCTTTTTCACCTGCCTGCATCCAAAGGTCTGGAATTCTTTCCCTCAACCTCTCTCTCTCTCTCTCTCTCTCTCTCTCTCTCTCTCTCTCTGCTCACTTAAGACACTCCATCAAGCTATAAAATTACAGAATCGTTCGGGGCAAGGAGGCTCTTCGGTCCATCTAGTTGGTATTGCCAAAGCTGTGATGTACCTGCACTGGTCCCAATCTGGTCACCTACCCTAATATCTCCAAAAGGGGGATCCATGTTTGAGCACATTCCTGCTCACCGTCTCGAGTGCTGCATTATGTAACAGCCAGCAGCCACACAACGATAAACTTCAGAAGATAGTCAGAGAGACGCAGACATCCAGTTCCCTGCTCAAGTACTGCCCTCAGGGGAAAGCCAAGAGTGACCCTGTTGTGGTTACTTTTAATTGCAAATTTCAAACTCACTTCGTCCTGAAGGGAAGATAGCGAGAGTGGACACAGAGAGGGACATCAGGTCGGCCTGGCAGCCTGAATTTGGACAAAATGAACGGGCCGAGAGCCAGTGTTAGCAACTCATCCTGGGACGGCAGACAGCTGTGGGGCTGCAGGTCAGGAGGGGACAATGACTATGACTGGAATCGCTGACCCCAGCACATTCCAGTGGGAACTGTGTAGGAGGGGACCAGAGCAGAAACCCCTTGCCTGGACCTCTGCAGGGAGGTCAGTGGGAAAACTGCAGCAGGAAAAAGAGAAAAAGCCAGATTTGTTTTAAATCCCATCCGTGCCAAGCTACAATTCTGCCAACTCTGAACCCCCTGGCAACCCAGCCACGGGGGCAAGTCCTTGCAGAGACCAACACCCTGCGACGTTCACTCCTGTACACGAAGTGGGGACTAATGATAAACTTGTAGCTTTTACACACATGAGCTGCAATGACACTTACGGATCACTTAGCCCAGGCCTGTTCTGAAATCGTACGAAAGGATTTCACAAAGCCCCTCGCTCATTCTGCAGCACGTATCTGGGCTGCACACCTCAAACAGACGGGTGGAGAGAATCACAAAAAAAAGCAAAATCAATGCAGCAGGCCATTCAGCCCCTTGAGTTTGACCTGACATTGGGATGAGACATTGTGTGAGCCATTAGCAATCCGAAGGGAAGTCTGCTACCCCTGACCCTCAAGCCCATCCCCCACGTCAACCTTTTCTAATTTTCTTTCTTAGCTCCTGAGGCTAAAAAGGTACTGCAGCTGGCAGCAAGTCTAGCCTAGCCTGGCCTAGCACACCCTCAGAAACAGGGCACCACGTTCTCAAAAGGGAATTCCCATTAGCTCAGGCATTCCTGCGGTCAGCACCATGCCAAGCCCCATCCGCAACCGTCCAAGAAGAACTTCCGATCTCTCCAGAATGAGGTCAACAGGTGGGGCCCACCACACTGCTTTGCCACTGATTTTCAGCATTACAATCTAAGCCTCCAAATCAGAAACCACAGGCTTAACCTTTGATCACATGGCCACCCCAACAGTGCCGTAACCTGGGGTTTGTTCCAAACCGCGCCATTACCTCTTTAAGAACAAATTGCCCTTTTAAGACTGAATAGCTGCATTCCCTAAAAAGCACTTGCAGCCCCAGTCACTCTGCAGCGTTACTGTACTGTACTGTACAGTTCACGTTCAGATGCAGGACTGAGGGGAGATGGTGTCAAGGACGATGCTATAACAAAACACAGAGAAAGAGTTTGACAAATGATGCTGTTAATGACAATGTAAAACACAATGCCTCTGTTTCCACCAACCCGCGACAGACAATAGATCAATACTGCAGGGAAAAAGAAATTCAGTTAACTGTCACTTCTCATTGGGAAAATTAATTGAACAACCCTAGTTACTGGCGGTCAGAGAAAAGCACAGCAAATACGAGGGGGTGGACTGTTATGGGTAAAACTTGCTCTTTTGGGAAACAGTTTTGTTTAAATTCCGAGAGTGGAACACATAACATTTTTTTAAAAAAAAGGCGGTGGAAAAGTTGGAGTAGAGAATCTTTGCCTATTTGCAACACTACCACAATCGCTTTATTTCCAGCATAATGCTTTTCACCACGAGGTCTGTCCTGGAAACTAAAAGTACACACATTTTTAAAAGTCACGAAACCAGTGCAAGAGGAAAGTGTGTTTCCTAAAGGGGAGCTGAGACAGTGCATTTAAAGAAGTCCACTTACCTGCTTTGACAATTGTCAGTGTTACCACAAATAAAATCACTCGGGCTGACAGCTGCCTCTTCCTGATGTCCCGTTGTTCCATCTCCAAATGACATGAATTTCCTTTTTTTTTGGTCTCTCTTTCTCTCCCAATTGTTCACCTCCTCCTCCTTCCCCCCTCTGAAGACAGTTGTGTGTGTGTGTGTGTGTTTTAAAGTTTCCAAGTCCCTCACAGCGTGTATAGGTGCTACATCTATACTGTTGCCTGTACACCGCAGGACCAGGAGAAAGTTAAAGCTGCTCCCTCTCTCTTGTTCTGTGCAGGCACTGATTTTACAAGACTTCTTCACTCGACATTTTTCTTAAAAAAAAAGTGGGGGGTGGGGGTGGAAGAGATGAGGATTTTTTTTAAAAAAAAGATCCGAGGAAGTTACACTCGATTTCTCCTCCTCCCCCACCCCCCTATTTACATGTGACGATGTTTAAGGAGAGAGAGAAATGGATTTCTTTCGAATACATTGACACTGACACCACCGAGAAACAATAAAACCCTCAGCAAATCATAGCTGGCCTCAGCTCACATCCGAAACTCACTCTGTCCAGCAAACGAGATTGGCCCCAAGTTTAGCTCCATCAACTTCCAATTGGCCGCACTGATCTGTCAGTGTCTTTTTTTTATCCCTAGGGCTGAGAGAGAGAGAGAGCAACAAGTTAGGAGAAAGAATTCGCAAAGAGAGAAAGTCAATCGAAATTTTATCTCCGTGCAACTTGATTCCAAAGGAGGCGCCCTATTCATTCATTAAATTACTTTTTTTTCCACGACTACTCTAATGCAAAATAAAATGCCCAGCTGCAGTCCAAACAGGGAAGGCTGGTTACTTGCAGCCTGCCGAACGAATTGTTTCCAGGTTGAGATATTTGAGGGAAATCGATCACTACACCTGAATAGATCTTTTTTCGAAAGGCATTTTATACCAATGGTTGCATCAATAGTTTGCTCTTAGTGAGACAAAGTGAAAAATCACACCGCACCAGATTATGGTCTAACATGTTTATTTGGAAGTCTGTAACCTGGTGTGGTGTGATTTTTCACTTGGTCCAACACTGGCACCCCCACACCTTGATGAGACAATACTTGGAATGCGCTTAAAGTCATAGAGATGTACAGACCCTTCGGTCTAACTCGTCCATGCCGACCAGATATCATAAATTAATCTAGTCCCATTTGCCGGCATTTGGCCCATATCCCTCTAAACCTCTCCTATTCATGTACCCATCCAGGTAGATTGAAGTGTTGTTAGCTCCAGGGTTACTGTTCAAGAACTGGAGAGTGGCATTTTGATTTAATTACTGTTACATGTACCGAACCACAATGAAAAGTATTGTATGCTATCCAGCCATAGCATTCCTTACAGAAGTACGTCAGGGTAATGGAACAGAATAGAGTGTTGCAGCTAGATAGAAGGTGCACAGAAAGATTGACGCTAATATGAGGAGGAGGTGCCAATGTTGGACTAGGTTGGACAAGGTCAGAAGTCACACGACACGGGTTATAGTCCAGGTGAAGTGATGAAGCAGCAGGGCTCCGAAAGCTTGTGATTTCAAATAAACCTGTTGGCTTATAACCTGCTTTTCGTGTGACTTCTGACTGTGTCCAACTCTACTGTATGGGAGGTCCGTTCATAAATCTGATAACAGCAGGGAAGAAGCTGTTCTCGAATCTGTTGATAAAGACCAGTCTTCTGAACTTTTATTTCTGCAATGCTGGACTTTTTATTTCTCTATTTTTTAAGATCTGAAGAAGCTGTACCTAAGGACCTTTGATGGTGCTGTAAGTGGCGAGATATAAACTTTACACTGTACTCATTTGACATTAAAGCTAATTCTAATTCTAAACCTAGGTAGATTTTAAACTTGATTTTAATCTTGAATGAGTACCTTTGGCCAAATAGCCTCCTTCCGTCCTGTAAATTGTCTCTAAACCCATCTTTCATTTAGTTCTGGCATTCCTTCCTTGAACTCTAAACTTCATCTGAAGTAATCCTTTGGAGCCAGGTCTTTGGTCATCTGTTTTAATAGAGTTATAAAGCACAGAAGCAGTCCAATTTGTTCATGTCAAATAAGTTTCCCAAACTAAACCAGTCCTACTTGCCTGTGTTTGGTCCATATCCCACTATCCCCTTAGCTGTTTGGTAATGCTCCTGTGAAGTGGGAGGGGATGTTACACTGCAACAAGGCTGCTATATGAATCTAAATTATTGTTGTTGATTGATGGTCATTGACTGCAGCAGTTTGACTTCTCTGGCTAACAAAATGATTCATCCTACACATGCACAACCGCAAGGGATAAAATTCCTATCCCCCAAATCATTCATAATGATTTCCCATTACAGAATGTTTCACACTAAAATCAGACTGAATGGATAATTCTGAGTGTAGTATTCCCCAATTACCAATTTACACCAAACTTGCAGCAACCACACCCTCCACATACCAGTTCTCCCTGCCACACTTGCAATTAATTATGAAGGATTACGTAATCTACAGAGTCATTTTGACAGTGCAGTCCTTTCTTTCACTGACTAGCTAGCCTAGAGCTCACCCACACACAGCTGCTTTGAACACATAACTTTCCAAACTCGGAACTGATGGACCACTAATGTTACTTTTGTCCAGTCTCTCCATGCTTCTACATCAATTCGATTTAATGCACAGTTTATGCCCATGCACCGGAACACAGGAACAGGAGTAGGCCATTCAGCCCGTTGAGCCCGTTCCGCCCCTCAGACCGAACTGTGACCTGACTCCATATAGCTGCTTTGGGCCCACATAGAGTCATACAACATGGAAATGGACTCTTCGATCCAACCAGTCCATGCAGAACAAAATCGTAAACGAAACTAGTCCCACCTGCCTGCTCTGCGCCCATATCCCTCCAAACTGTTCCTATCTCTTAATACCTCTGCTTAACAAAACTCCATCTATCTCATGTTTCAATCAAACACCTTCACTGCCACTGGTAGACGTTGTATGCATTTTGATGGCACCCTTATCACGAGACATCCTGAGGGTTAGCCAATGTGGGAGCCGGTTAGCTTGCAGGGCTGGGTTGAGATGTCAACAGTGGGGTTCAGTTCCTACACCGGCTAAGTCACCAGAAAAATCCGTCTTCCCACTCTTTCCTCTTGCCTGAGATGTGTTTAAACTCACCACAGAGTCACAGAGATGTACAGCAGGGAAAAACAGGCCCTTCGGTCCAACTCGTCCATGCCGACTAAATATCCTAAATTAATCTAGTCCCATTTACTAGCACTTGACCCATATCCCTCTAAATCCTTCCTATTCATATACCCACCCAGATGCCTTTTAAATGTTGCAATTGTACCAGCCTCTACCACTTCCTCTGGCAGCTCATTCCATACACGTACCACCCTCTGTGTGAAAAAGTTGCACCTTCGGTCCCTTTTATATCTTTCTCCTCTCACCGTAAACCTATGCCCTCTAGTTCTGGACTCCCCCACCCCAGGGAAAAGACTTTGTCTATTCACCCTAACCATGTCCCTCATGACTTTATAAACCTCTATAAGGCCATCCCTCAGCCTCCAACATTCATATCTCTCCCTGATGTGAGAGTGAAGCAATGTCTATCTTATTTTTATCCAATAAATCTGACACTGAACAACATAGTGAAGATGTTAGGACAAGTGTTGGGCCAGAAAGCTGAGTCAAAATACTTAGATTCTAAGGAATGTGTGAGGGAAGGAGAAATGGATAGAGACAAGAGAGGTGTAAACAGCAAATTTCAGAGTCTGGAGTCCAGCCAGTTGAAAATGTTGGAACGATTGAAACGAAAGATGTGTACAAGTCCAGAATTTGGCACAAAAACATCAGGATCACAGGAGCACAGCAAACTCAAAGGATTCAGGGGCCGAAGGAGATTGTAGAGATAATGAAGATGCAAGGCCTGGAGGGATATGGAAACAAAGGCAAGGGTTTTAAAGGCAGTGTTGCTGTACCTGGAGCCAGTGCAAGAACAGGGGTCATACAGACCGCAAGTAAAGGTCCGTTCACAGAGATATATGTTGCAACACAGGCATGGAAGAGGCCCTTCAGCCCGTTGAGTCTGTACCAACCCATCCCACTTTCCAGCACTTGGCCAATAGCCTTAAATGTTGTGACATTTCAAGTGCTCATCGCCTTACTTTATAAGCTTTCCTGTCCTCCCAGGCAGTCCATTCCCGATTCCCACCATATTCTGGGTGGAGAGTCTTCAATCCTCCCTAAGCCTCTTACCTTTTCACCTTAAAATGATGTCCCCCACCCATCTCTTTACTGACTCATCAACTAAGTCTGCTTTCAACAGAGACGAGGGGAGGTGAGTTCTCTTGAAGAGTTGTCAATCTGTGGAGTCTATTATTCCAGAGGGCTGGGACGTTGGGTCAATATAAGGAGGAGATTTTCAGTTGGTAATGGGCTGAAGAGTTATAGGGAGCGGGCAGAAAAGTGATGAGATCAGCCATAATGGTATTGAAAGGCAGAGCATGCTCAAGGGGCTGAATGGCCTCCTCCTGTTCAGTTAAGGGGAATTGCTGTTTCCTATCCACCTTCTAAGATCTCTGAGCCTTGTGTGTGTGTCCAGTTTCATTCCACCATTTCTGGCCTTGCCAGTAGTTGCCTGGAATCGAGAGTGTGGCGCTGGAAAAGCACAGCAGGTCAGGCAGTGTCCGAGGACCAGGAGCGTCAATGTTTCGGGAAAAAAGCCCTTCAACAGGAAGTTTCATCAGTCAACTCTCCCGCTCCTCGGATGCTGCCTGACCTGCTGTGTTTTTCCAGCACCACACTCTCGACTTGAATCTCCAGCATCTGCACTCCTTACTTTTACACAGTTGCCTGGAGCCTAATTCTGGAAATTCCTCCTCCAAACCCTCTCCACTTAAATGTCCTCCTTTAGGGCACTTTGGAGAATGGAACTCTTTGACTGAACCATTTCACCATCTGACCTCTTGTCTCCTCACGTGGCTCATTGGCAAATATTGTTTCATCCTGTGAAGAGTCTGGAGTGATTCATTGCTTCAGTGGAAGTTTTTGTGGTGATAATGGGTTTAACAAAATAAAAGACAGCTTGACTCATGAGGGTCATCCAAATAATTTAGTCTGGTTGCTTTGCAGCTGGGGCAGGATGGAGCTTTCACATGTCAAAGGGCATACTGGGTGGGAGCATGGAGCCAGGATGGTCAACCTCATGTGGCAAAACCAGAAGGTGATGTCAAGTTAGAATCCCGACAGAGAAGCCACTTAATTCATTGAGTCTACACTGACCCTCTGAAGACAACCCCACTTTATCCCAGTAATTAAACATTTCCCATAGCTAATTCACCCAACCTGCACACCTATGGACTGTACAGGGCAATTTAGCACAGCCAATCCACCTAACCTGCATATCTTTGGACTGTAGGAGGAAAGCAGAGTACACCCATGCAGACAATGTGCAAGCTCCACACAGACAGTCGCCCAAGGCCAGAATTGAACCTGGGTCCCTGGTGCTGTGAGGTAGCAGTGCTAACCACTGAGCCACCGTACCTTCCAAGAGCTAGTAAGCCAAATGGAAAGGTGAAATGGATTCTCAAGAGACTTGTGTCGAGAATGTGTTGCTGGGAAAGCACAGCAGGTCAGGCAGCATCTGAGGAGCAGGAGAATCGACATTTTGGGCATAAGCTCTTCATCAGGAATGAGGCTTGTGGGCTGGGGCTGAGAGATAAATGGGAGGGGGTGGGGTTGGGGGCAGGTAGCTGAGAAAGCAATAGGTGGATGAAGGTGAGGGAGAAGATGATAAGTCAGAGGGGGGAGTGATGGACGGGTCCAGAGGACGGTGCTGAGTTGGAGGCTTGAGACTGGGATAATGTGGGGGGAGGGGAAATGAGGAGGCTGTGGAAATTCACATTTATCCTGTGTGCTTGCGGGGACCCAAGACGGAATATGAAGCATTCTTTCTCCAGGTGTCGGGTGGTAATGACTTGGGAGGAAGCCCAGGACCTGCGTGTCCTTGATGGAGTGGGAGGGGGAGTAGAAGTGTTCAGCCACGAGGCAGTGGGGTTGGTGGTTGCGGGTGTCCCAGAGATGTTCTCTGCAATGATCCGCAAGAAGACGTCCTGTCTCCCCGATGTCGAGAAGACCACATCGGGTGCAACGGATACATTAGGTGACATTGGTAGAGGTACAGGTAAATTTCTGACAGTACCTCTGCAGGAGGAACGCCACATATTCCGCCTTGGGACCCTGCAAGCACACAGGATAAATGTGGATTTCCACAGCCTCCTCATTTCCCCTCCCCCCACATTATCCCAGTATCAAGCCTCCAACTCAGCACCGCCCTCCAGACCTGTCCATCACTCCCCCCTCTGACCTATCACCTTCTCCCTCACTTTCATCCACTTCCATTCAACTACCTTCCCCCAAACCCACCCCCCTTCCCACTTATCTCTCAGCTCTGGCCCACAAGCCTCATTCCTGGTGAAGGGTTTATGCCCAAAACGTCGATTCTCCTGCTCCTCGGATGCTGACTGACCTGCTGTGCTTTTCCAGCAACACACTCTCAACTTTGATCTCCAGCACCTGCAGTCCTCACTTTCTCAAGAGACTTGTGCAGCGCAGGGTACCGTAACTGACTGAACGACCCTGGGGCAGGGAAATTTAAAACTAGGGGGCATATCTTTAAGGTGAGAGGCGAATGATTTAAAGAGGACATGAAGGGCAATGTTTTTTACACAGAGTGATTAATGTGTGAAATGAACTGGCAGAGAAAGTGGTGGATGTGGGTGCAGTTACAACATTTGAAAAAAACATTTGGAGAAGTTCATGAATAGGAAAGGTTTGGAGGAATATGGGCCAGGAGCAGGCAGGTGGGACTAGATTAGTTTGGGATTACGGTCCGTGTGGAAAAGTTGGACCGAAGGCTCTGTTTCCATGCTGTATGATTCTATGATTGCCCTTTTATCAAATCTAGCCAACACCCAAATCATTCTTTATCATTCTTGATCAGAAGCTGATTTGAAACAAAACCAGATGGCATGCTGAAGTTCTGATCTGAGTAGGACATCAGAAGACAATTTGGAGGGGTTACACCTCAGACCAGAGGGAGTGTTCAGCAAAAGTAAACTTCAATTGAATTCCAACCGCTACCAGCCATTACTTTCCATTTTCCAGATATAACATATTTAGAAATCTGAGGTTCTTCAGCTTTTAAGTGTAAGTAATTAGCCAACAGGAAACTCCCACTTAATTAAAACCCATTTTTAAAAAGGATCCTCCAGTATAAAATGTTGCCATTTATAGTTTTCTTTTAAAAATGTAGCCAGAAATGCAATGCTATCTCAACAGGTCATACCCCTCAGTCCGAAATTTTCGTGTTTCACTCCTCAGTCTTCTGCCGGTAATCCAGGCCAAGATTCTAAAATTCCTGGAACTCCTCCCCCTAATGGCATTGTGAGTCCACGTGGATTTCAGAAAGGCAGCTCACCCACATCTTGTCCAGGAGCGACTAGCGACAGATGATAAATGCCTGCGTCCCCTGTGTGATTGAGAAAGCTCAGCCCTTAGTGATGGGAACGCCAAAGTTAATGAGCCTTTTGTGTGAGCAGTGATGCAATAATGTACAGGCACCAAGCTCTGTAACATAGCTCCCCATCAGGAGACTGGAGCTACGGCTGTGCCAATCTGCCCGTCTCTAAATGGCGAGAATTATCATTGTCCTGAAACTCAAGACAATTCCTTCAAACTTTGGCCTGATTTCTCTGGAAGAGGGAAGACATCTGAAGTTTGCGAGATTACAAAGAGAATGAAAGTTGGTGAATAATTACTTTACAGTAAGTTAGGAACTCAGGAGAAACATTTACCACAAGAGGTGATAGAGGATGGAATGATTCCCAGGGAAAGCTTTTGGAAGGTTTGCTCGGTTTCCTTCTCCACTGACATTACTGGGCATTCCGAGTGCTCTGTGATTTTATTAAAAGGGACAATTTGCTATGTTAGAGTCATAGAGATGTACAGCACAGAAATAGACCCTTCAATCCAACTCATTCATGCCGACCAGATATCCGGCATTCATCTAGTCCGATCTGCCAGCACCCGGCCCAATTCCCTCTCAAACCTTTCTATTCATATACCCATCCAGATGCCTTTGAAATGCTGTAATTGTAACAGCCTCCATCACTTCCTCTGGCAGCTCATTCTATACATGTACCACCCTCTGTTTGAAAACGTTGCCCCTTGGATTCCTTTTAAATCTTCCCTTCTCAATTGAAACCCACTCCCTCCAGTTTTGGACTCCCTCATCCTGGGGAAAAGACCTTGTCCATTTACCCTATTCATTCTCCTCATGATTTTATAAATTTCTATAAGGTCACCCCTCAGTCTCCAAATAGCCTCAGCCTATTCAGTCTTTCCCCTTAGCTCAAACCCTCCAACCCTGGCAACACCCTTGTAGATCTTTTCTGAACCCTTTCAAGTTTCACAACATCTTTCTTATAGCAGGGAGACCAGAATTGAATGCAGCATTCTAAAAGTGGCCAAACCAATAACATGTACAGCAATAACATGACCTCCCAACTCTTATCTCACCAATAAAGGCAAGCATACCAAACATCTTCACCATCCTGTCTACCTGTGACTCCACTTTCAAGGAACTATGAACCTGTATCCCAAGGTCTGGAACATGATTAGTTTTGATTTTACCAAGTTGGGTGGAGTGGGCTCAACAATCTCTTCCTACTAATTTGTTCTGAAACTATTCCAGTGAATCTCCCTTTCTCCCTGAGGCACAAACATTGCACAGATTCTGAAGAAATACAGAATAGTGCAAAATAACAAAGAGCAATGTGCACAGATGTCATCTCGTTGCATCCTCAGGAATTCACAACGCCATTGAAAAGCAGTGAAGGATTTCTCGAAACACAGAGACAGAAATTTCATAGCATTGCCTGACTATGCTGGAGAGGTCATTCATCCCCAAGATTGTGACTTAGCACAGATCCTTCGTTGCTAAATAATTGGAATTGTGCACATCTGTTGGAATTGCACGGATGGAAGTTATTGTTACTTTGCTGGGTTGAGTTGCTTAAAAGTGTTGGGGTCTGAAAGGGTTAATACTGAGGAGTGCCCCACCCAGTTGGACGATGTTACATTGATCCATGTGGAAGAACAGCTTTGGATCTCAAAGGAGATCTCTGAGAGCCCGCCAGAGTCTTAGTAACGATGTGTACCGTAACCAAGTAACTTGGACCTAATCGCTGCATTTAACAAATTGCACCTTTTTTAAATGAAATAGACACTTTTCATAAGACCACCAAATGGTTTACCTCTGGAAAACCAGACCAGTCAGGTCCTTTAAACCCCAACTTAAAAGGAGAAAGAAGAAAAGCAGCAAATCTACCTGGGAAAGACACTGACTTAGTGGCAATGTCTCCAGACCAGATGATCAAGGCTCAATGTTCTACCACAGCAGAATTCAACAAAATATCTGGAACTTTCCTCCCTCCTCTCAGAAAGATGTTGTGAAACTTCAAAGGATTCAGAAATGATTTACAAGGATGTTGCCAGGGTTGGATGGTTTGAACTATGATTGTGTGTATGGAATGAGCTGCCAGAGGACGTGGTGGAGGCTGGTACAATGACAATATTTAAAAGTCATCTGGATGGGTATAGAGAGGGATATAGGCCAAATGCTGGCAAACGGGACTAAATTAATTTAGGATATCTATTTGGCATGGATGAGTTGGTTTGCAGGGTCTGTTTCCATGCTGTACCGCTCTCTGACTCTATTTAAAGCTAACCTAATGATGACCACATAACCACCACCAATTGTCACAAACACCCACCTTTCCTTTCAGGAGAGAAATCTGCCATCTTTACTTGGTCAGGCCTACATATAACTCCTTGGCCCAAAGCAATGTGGTTGTTTTTCAGATGCTCTCTGGGCAAATAAGGATGTACAATAAATGTTGCCCTAAACAATGATACCGTGAACAAATAACAGAAATATTTTTCTCCACAGGGACCATTATACAACACGGCGAGCAACAGCCTTGATTTGATTTAACTGTTTATGCAACAGGTAATGGTCTCACAAGGTACTTGTGGAACATTGGAACCTCTGCTCTCCTCAAGTCGTCAGTTTTCTAGCACAAGAGCAGCCATTAAAGCATTTGTCGGGGAATTGAGTACAACAGTTAGGATGTCATGTTGCAGCTTTATAAGCCTTTGTTAGGCCACACTTACAATATTATGTTTAACTCTGGTCTCCACATTACAGGAAGGATGTGGAGGGTTTGGAGAGGCTTTGGAGAAGAGGTTTACCAGGATGCTGCTTGGATTAGAGGGTATGAGTTATAAGGAGATGCTAGAAAAACTCAGCTTGTTTTCCTTGGAGCGGCAGAGGCTGAGGGGAGAAATCTATAAAACTATGAGATGCATTGATAAGGTTGACGATCAGAATCTTTTTCCCAGAGTTGAAATGCTTAATACTAGGAGGGGCATGCATTTGAGGTGAGGGGGGATAGTTCAAAGGAGATGCGAGGGGCATGTTTTATACACAGAGCAGTCGAAGTGTAGAACATGCTGCCAGAGTTGGTGATGGAGGCAATAAGGGTGTTTAAGGAACTTTTAGATAAGCACATGAATATGCAAGGATTGGAGGGATATGGAGCAAGGGCAGACAGAAGGGATTAATTTAATTTGGCGTCATGTTCAGTGCAACATTGTAGGTCAAAGGGCCTGTTCCTGTGCTGTGCTGTTCTATGTTCTATGTTGATTGGCAAGCTCTTACATTCTGAAGGATATCATAATTGGGTTTACCCCCAGACAACATGTAGATGCAGAACAGTCATGACTCTCTCTCCTCCCTATAGCCTAATGCAGCTGAAATGATTTAATTTGGCCCATCCTGGAGTTCGAATCTGGGAACGATCTTCCTTTGCCTCTGCCTCACACAAGGCAGAACAGGAACATTTGTCGAACAGAAATAGAGAGGCGGAAAAAATACCAGAGGAGCATTTGCTATTTCAAAAGGCTGGGGGAAGTGTTTTTACCGTCGCGGGAATTGGGAGATACCAGGGCAGGTTTAGTGAGCCCGTTCAAACCTCTGAGAGTTAGCAGGATGGAGTCAAGTAGATAGAGAAATTGTCTCCATTGGCAAGAGGGTTAGTATTAAGCAGAGGACACAGATGCAAATACTCATTAAAAACCCCAGGAGAAGAAACATTGTGTGTTTTAACACAGTGAGTTATTGTGATCTAGAATGCCTGAAGGTTGGTGTGTGAGTGGATTCAATTTGAAAAAAAACATTTTGGGAAGGAAATTAGATAAATAATTGAAAAAGGAAGTAAAATACAGGACTGTACTGTATGTAAAGAGCAGGGGAGTGGGACCCAATGGTTAAACTACAAAGGGACAAGTGGCCTTCTTCTGCACTTTGCCATTTCACACAGTCAACTGTATAATAATTCATAGAATTCCTACATTGTAGAAACAGGCCCTTCAGCCCAACAAGTCCACACTAACCCTCCGAAGAGTAACCCATCCAGGTCCATTCCCCAACCCTATATTTACCCCTGACTAATGCACCTGACCTACACATCCCTGAACACTACAGGCAACTTAGCCTGGCCAATTCACCTGACCTGCAAATCTTTACTACGAGAGGGGTGGCGTGGTGGCTCATGGTTAGTACTACTGCCTCACAGCACCAGGGACCTGGGTTCGATTCCAGCCTCGGGTGACTGTCTGTGTGGAGTTTGCACATTCTCCTCGTGTCTGTGTGGGTTTCCTCTGGATGCTCTGGTTTCCTCCCACAGTCCAAAGATGTGCAGGTCAGGTGAATTGGCTGCGCTAAATTGCTCGTAGTGTTAGGTGCATTAGTCAGGGGTAAATATAAGGTAGGGGAATGGGTCTGGGTGGGTTACTCTTCAGAGGGTCGGTGTGGACTTGCAGGGCCGAAGGGCCTGTTTCCACACTGTAGGAAATATAATCAGAAAACTGGAGCACCTAGAGGAAACTCACACAGATACAGGGAGAACATACAAACTTCACAGTCACCCAAGGCTGGAATCAAACCCTGGTGCTGTGAGGCAGCTGTGCTAATCACCATGCTGCCCCCAAATTATTGATATTTTCCCGCAAGTCAGACAGAAAAGGGGCTTTTTCTTCCTATTCAAAGATTTTACTCAGTTTCGAGTTCGCCAGTGGTTGTTCGAATGATGAAGGGCTTTTGCCCGAAACATTGATTTTCCTGCTCCTTGGATGCTGCCTGAACTGCTGTGCTTTTCCAGCACCACTCTAATCCAGAATCTGATTTCCAGCATCTGCAGTCATTGTTTTTACATAGTTTGAATGGTGCCCAGCTGGGTAAACATTTCCCATTCATCTCAGGAAGGAAACAGGGAAACCTAGCGAAATACAAAGGTGCTTATGACCACCGGGACTCCCAGGCTGACAGGCAGACAGACCTTATTGGAAAAGGAAAGAGCTACATAGTGTAGAGAAGGCAAAGGTTTTCGAGGGGAGGGTGGCAGGAGTATGTGTTGGAATGACAGTTTCAGAAAAAGCCATTAACTTCACATAAAACAAGCTGCAACAATCCACGAAAAATGTGATTGCTTGCAAAAAGAGTAAAAAAAAAACCAGCAGCCTTTAGCAGCAGAGTCTAACTTGTTATATAAAAGGCAGAGTGTTTCATTAATTTCATCTTCCCTTTACTAGTTTAATTTCTTGACTGGAAAAACACGTCCTCCTTAAATGCCCAATGTTCTAAATAGAATCATAGAGATGTCCAGCACAGAAACAAATTATTTTGGTTCAACTCTTCCATGCTGACCAGATATCCTAAATTGACATAGTCCCATTTTGCCAGCACTTGGCCCATATCCCTCTAAACCCTTCCTATTCATATACCCATCCAGATGCCTTTTAAATGTTGTAATTGTACCAGCCTCCACCACTTCCTCTGGCAGCTCATTCCATACACGTACCACCCTCTGTGTGAAAAAGTTGCCCCTTAAGTCCCTTTTTTATCTTTCCCATCTCACCCTAAACCTATGCCCTCTAGTTCTGGACTCCCTGACCCCAGGGAAAAGACCTTGTCTACTTATCCTATTCATGCCTCTCATAATTTTATAAACCTCTATAAGGTCACTCCTTCAGCGTCAGACGCTCCGGGTAAAACAGCCCCAGCCTGTTCAGCCTCTCCCTGTAGCTCAAACCCTCCATCCCTATCAATCTTTTCTGAACCCTTTCAAGTTTCACTACATAGCTCCTGTAGCTTCTGCTTTTGTTTCAGACTTCCAGCGTCTGCAGTCCTTTGTTTTAATTTGCGCAACTGTAAAGTGCTTGGCAGTGCCACAACAGCGCTACACAAATGCAGGTTTAGTCTCCGAACTGGCAGAGGCTGAGGGTATGCGTACAGAAGGGGATGTGTGGCTTGAATGGAGCATACGGACTAGCGTGGACCGCTTCTGTCAAATGGTCAGGCATTTTGCAGTTGGGGTTTCAAGTGAAACACAGCGAGAAGGTAAGCGAGTGTGGAATGAAACAGAAGAGAAAGGTCTCTGAATGAGTGATTAAACAACAAAAGAAATAATGGTGCACCAAGGTCAAAGTTGTTGGGGGGAGGCAGTGGAGGCAGAGGTGGGTGCTGCTAATGGGACACTAAAGAATAGATTGAGAGGAAACACAAATAGTTACAAAATGTCCCACAGAGAGGCTGAACAGGCTGGAGCTGTTTTCCCTGGAGCGTCGAAGGCTGAGGGGTGACCTTATAGAGGTTCACAAAATTACAAGGGGCATGGATAGGGTAAATAGGCAAAGTCTTTTCCCTGGGATCAGGGAGTCCAGAAATAGAGGTCATAGGTTTAGGGTGAGAGGGGAAAGATATAAAAGGGACCTAAGGGCAACCTTTTCACGCAGAGGGTGGTACGTGTATGGAATGAGCTGCCAGAGGAAGTGGTGGAGGCTGGTACAATTGCAACATTTAAGAGGCATTTGGATGGGTATATGAATAGGAAGGGTTTGGAGGGACATGAGCTACCTGCTGGCAGGTGGGACTAGATTGGGTTGGGATATCTAGTCGGCATGGATGGGTTGGACCGAAGGGTCTGTTTCCGTGCTGTACATCTCTATGACTCTATGAAAATGAGAGAATTAGTTGAGATTTTAACAAATGTACAGTGAGTACTGCAGATGCTGGAGATTAGAGTCGAGAGTGTGGTGCTGGAAAAATGTAGCAGGTCAGGCAGCATCCAAGGAGCAGGAAAATCGACTTTTCGGGCAAAAAGCCCTTCATCAGGAATGAGGCTATGAGCCTTGGGAGCGGAGAGATAAATGGGAAGGGGGTGGGGCTGGGAGTGAAGTAGCTGAGAGTGCAGAGGAGATGATCTAAGGGTTGCAGTGAGAGAGAGAGACTCCTTGAGATCCTTGTCGAGAGAGGAGAACTTCTTCAAGGTAGGCATCCTTGGAAGAGGATTTGCAGTCAGGTTAAAATCAACTAGGTGAAAGTAAGTACTGTAGTTGCTGGAGATTAGATTTGGGAGTGTGGTGCTGGAAAAGCACAGCAGGACAGGCAGCATCTTTCCACTTGTTTGAGCTATAGGGAGAGGCTGAACAGGCTAGGGCTGTTTTCCCTGGAGCATCGGAGACTGAGGGGTAACCTCATAGAGATTTAAAAAAATCATGAGGGACATGGATAGCATGAATATACAAGGACTTTTCCCCAGAGTGGGGGAGTCCAAAACTAGAGGGTATAGGTTTAAAGTTAGAGGGGAAAAATTGAGAAAGGACCTAAGGGGCAATTTTTTCACGCAGAGGATGAAATGTGCTGTCAGAGGAAGTAATAGAGGCTGGTGCAATGACAACATTTAAAAGGCATCTGGATGGGTACATGAATAGGAAGGGTTTGGAGGGATATGGGCCAAATGCAGGCAAATGGGACTAGATTAATGTAGGATATCTGGTCTGCATGGACGTGTTGGATTGAAAGGTTTGTTTCCATGCTATACATCTCAATGACTCTAAATTGAGAGAGAAAGCGGAGTTAATGTCTCAACTCCAATGATTTTTTTTCAGAATTGGGTTATGCAGCAGTGTCACTGGACTGGAAATGTTAACTCTGCTTTCTTTCTCGACAGATACTGCCAGACCTGCTGAGTTTCTCCAGCAATTACTGGTTTTCACTTGACATTCAGAGAGGTGCTTTTGAATTGCCGTCGTCATTGTAATGTCGGAGAGCCACCTCTCAGTGTGCTGACAAGCACATACCCACCTTCAGCATTGTGACCATCACAGCTTGTTATGGTACAGAAGGAGGCCACTTGGCCCATTGTGCCAAATAGGGGGAGGGGAGTGGGACTCGGGTGAAGGTGGGTGGGATGGCAATCAATGGGCAAAGGTCGGGGGTGATTGTGATTGGTCGGTGGGGAAGGTGGAATGGATAGATGAGAAGAACGATTGGCGGGTAGGCTAGGTCAAAAGGGTGGATGTATCAGGTGAACCATTATCTCATTGAATCTCAGAGCAGACCTGATGGACTGAATGGCCATCGTCTGTGGGTCACGGTCTTCAAGGCGATAATTCTGAAGAAGGGTCACCGAACGTGTAGTGTTAACTCGGTTTCTCTCTCCACAGATGGTGCCCGGTGTGCCAAACATTTCTCTGGCAGTTTCTGTCCTCGTGACTGTAAGCCAATACCTCCTTGTTCTTTTATTCATAACTAACTCACCTATTTTTAATGATGTTAGGTTGACTGATGGATAGTGGCCAAGACACAAGAGTGAACTTGCCTGTTCTCGTTCAAAGTTGCGGAAATTTCACAGCCGTCTGAGGCATACACACAGGGCTTTGTCTGCACAGATCATAGAATCCCGACAATGTGGAAACAGGCCCTTTGGCCCAACAGGTCCATACTGACCCTCTGAAGAGTATTCCACCCAAGCCATTCCACTACCTCATTACTCTACATTTACCCCTAACTAATACACCCCTGAACATTATGGGCAATTCAGCGTGGCCAATTCACCTAACCTGCACATCTTTGGATTGTGGGAGGAAACCGGAGCATCCAGAGGAAACCCACACAGACACGGGGAGAATTTACAAACGCAACACTGTCAGTCGCCCGAGGCTGGAATTGAACCCGGGTGCCTGGCATTGTGAGGCAGCTGTGCTAACCACTGAGCCACTGTGCCACCCTAAAGGCGCATCCCAAAATTTCCAATCAGGGTCTGAAACCCGACAGGGGAGGGGGAGGATAAGAGAGTCACATTTGGCTCAGCCTGTGTCTGATTGGTGGTGAGGGCTGTTGGGTTGGTCGAGTGGTGGGGAAGGGGTGGTGCTGGGCTCTGTCAGACTGACTATTATCTTACAGGGTGTAGACTGGTCTGCTCCAGCAGGGGATAGAATCGGGTCAAGTGTCAGATATTGGGAGATTGTAAGGGATTGTGGGACAAAATGTATGGCTGGGTGGGGGGGGAGGGATGGGGTCATGGTAAATCCTAAGGTCAGGGAAATGGTAGGGACGTTGGCTCAGTGGTTAGCACTGGTGTCTTCCATCAGCAGGGACCCGGGTTTGATTCCAGCCTCGGGCGACTGTCTGTGTGGAGTTTGCACATTCTCCCCGTGTCTGCGTGGGGTTTCCTCCAGGTGCTCTGGTTTCCTCCCACAGTCCAAAGATGTGCAGGTTAGAGTGAATTGGCCATTTTAAATTGCCCGTAGTGTTCAGGGATGTGTAGATTAGGTGCGTTAGTCGGGGGTAAATGTAGAATAATTGGGTAGGGAATGGGTCTGGGTGGGACGCTCTTCGGGGGGTTGGTGTGGAACTGTTGGGCCAAAGGGCCTGTTTCCACACTGTAGGGATCCTATGATTCTATGAAATCAGCGACCGCAGCAGTAGATTTATAACCCTCCAGCTTCTCCCAGGGTAACGACCAAGTTTCACTGGGTGAGAAGATTTTGAAGATGCCATCTTTAAGGGGCTTCTTTGGGGGGAGAATCGCTGATTGGAAGTTTCAATTTCTTCGGCCATCCAAGTGGATTCCCAGCTGTACGATTCCCAATCACTGGGGGAGCCATCTGAGCCAAAGCTGCTTCTGCAAAACCCCTCCTCCGACAGTGCAGCACTCCCCAAGTGCGGGGCTGAAGAACAGGCCTGGATTCTGCACTCCGGATCTCCAGAGGCTGCCTTGACCTCACAAACCACTGACTCAGAAGTGCCGAATGCACGTGGGTGTCAAACCCCCTCCCCCGGGCTGTTTGATTAAGACAATCTGTCAGGAGTGAGTTGGAGTGTTCTCTGCTCCCTGCTGATGGACAGAACTGCATTATTCACCTTGTCGGTTGAATGATCTGAGTTTGAGCATGTCCCCAGACAGAGTGAATGTCACGCGTGTGAGGGTTCAGCAGGTCAGCTGTCTGGATGCACTCCAATATTTGCACGATCTAAGCAAAGAAATAAATGTTTCCCATGCTTTTCACCTTCCCAAACACTCGTCTGGGTCCAGCTCAGACTGGCTGAGTCATGGAAGCCTGGCTGGCTGCACACCCCCAGTCACATTCCATTTGAACATGTCTGCAGGCTTCCCATTTACTGTACGCTCAAATGCTTAGTGAGGCATGAATCTGACAGCTCCTGCCACACCCAGTACACTGGGTTACAGACTGCAAGATGAATGGGAGGTCAGACACGGGCAGCTTTTTGGATTATCCATCCCGGAATGCACAGTCCAGGGTGTAAGTGTGAATTAAGTGCTGTGATGCTCAGAAATGAATATTCGTGAAGTTGTTCTATCAAACACCATCTTGGAGAGAAAGAAAAGCAGCGAACACAGTGTAAAAGGCCAACATTTCATACCCATCTGAGGATACATTGCATCACGAGATGTATTAATCCAATGCATGTTTCTCCTGATTTTCTCTTATTTTACTGGGTTACCTGCTTATTCTCAAACAACTGCAGTTGCTGCCTGTAGCGACACCTGTTGCGGTCTGTAACTACTCCTGTTGCTGTCTGTAACGACTCCTGTTGCTGTCTGTATCTACTCCTGCTGCTGTCTGTATCGACTCCTGTTGCTGTCGGTAACTACTCCTGTTGCTGTCTGTATCTACACCTGTTGCTGTCTCTATCTACTTCTGTTGCTGTATCTATCTACTCCTGTTGCTGTTTGTATCTACTCCTGTTGCTGTCTCGATCGACACCTGTTGCTGTCTGTATCGACTCCTGTTGCTGTCTGTAACTACTCCTGTTTCTCTCTGTATCTACTCCTGTTGCTGTCTGCACCTACTCCTGTTGCTGTCTCTATCTACTCCTATTGCTGTCTGTATCGACTCCTGTTGCTGTCTCTATCTACTCCTGTTGCTGTCTGTATCTACTCCTGTTGCTGTCTGTATTGACTCCTGTTGCTGTCTCTATCTACTCCTGTTGCTGTCTGTATCTACTCCTGTTGCTGTCTCTATCTACTCCTGTTGCTGTCTGTATCTACTCCTGTTGCTGTCTCTATCTACTCCTATTGCTGTCTGTATCGACTCCTGTTGCTGTCTCTATCTACTCCTGTTGCTGTCTGTATCTACTCCTGTTGCTGCCTCTATCTACTCCTGTTGCTGTCCGTATCGACTCCTGTTGCTGTCTCTATCTACTCCTGTTGCTGTCTGTATCGACTCCTGTTGCTGTCTGTAACTATTCCTGTTGCTGTCTGTAACTACTCCTGTTGCTGTCTGTATCTACTCCTATTGCGGTCTGTATCTACTCCTGTTGCTGTCTCTATCTACTCCTGTTGCTGTCTGTAACTACTCCTGTTGCTGTCTGTATCTACTCCTGTTGCTGTCTCTATCTACTCCTGTTGCTGTCTCTATCTACTCCTGTTGCTGTCTCTATCTACTCCTGTTGCTGTCTGTATAGACTCCTGTTGCTGTCTCTATCTACTGCTATTGCTGTCTCTATCTACTCCTGTTGCTGTCTGTATCGACTCCTGTTGCTGTCTCTATCTACTCCTGTTGCTGTCTCTATCTACTCCTGTTGCTGTCTGTATCGACTCCTGTTGCTGTCTCGATCTACTCCTGTTGCTGTCTGTATCTACTCCTGTTGCTGTCTGTATCTACTGCTGTTGCTGTCTGTATCGACTCCTGTTGCTGTCTCTATCTACTCCTGTTGCTGTCTCTATCTACTCCTGTTGCTGTCTGTATCTACTCCTTTTGCTGTCTGTATCGACTCCTGTTGCGGTCGCTATCTACTCCTGTTGCTGTCTCTATCTACTCCTGTTGCTGTCTGTATCTACTCCTGTTGCTGTCTCTATCTACTCCTGTTGCTGTCTGTATTAACTCCTGTTGCTGTCTCTATCTACTCCTGTTGCTGTCTCTATCTACTGCTGTTGCTGTCTGTATCTACTCTTGTTGCTGTCTGTATCGACTCCTGTTGCTGTCTCTAACTACTCCTGTTGCTGTCTGTATCTACTCCAGTTGCCGTCTGTATCTACTCCTGTTGCTGTCCGTATCGACTCCTGTTGCTGTCTGTATCTACTCCTGTTGCTGTCTGTATCGACTCCTGTTGCTGTCTCTATCTACTCCTGTTGCTGTCTGTATCTACTCCTGTTGCTGTCTCTAACTACTCCTGTTGCTGTCTGTATCTACTCCTGTTGCTGTCTGTATCTACTCCTGTTGCTGTCTCTATCTACTCCTGTTGCTGTCTGTATCTACTCCTGTTGCTGTCTGTAACTACTCCTGTTGCTGTCTGCACCTACCCCTGTTGCTGTCTGTATCTACTCCTGTTGCTGTCTCAATCTACTCCTGTTGCTGTCTGTATCTACACCTGTTGCTGTCTCTATCTACTTCTGTTGCTGTATCTATCTACTCCTGTTGCTGTTTGTATCTACTCCTGTTGCTGTCTCGATCGACACCTGTTGCTGTCTGTATCGACTCCTGTTGCTGTCTGTAACTACTCCTGTTTCTCTCTCTATCTACTCCTGTTGCTGTCTGTATCGACTCCTGTTGCTGTCTCTATCTACTCCTGTTGCTGTCTGTATCTACTCCTGTTGCTGTCTGTATTGACTCCTGTTGCTGTCTCTATCTACTCCTGTTGATGTCTGTATCTACTCCTGTTGCTGTCTCTATCTACTCCTGTTGCTGTCTGTATCTACTCCTGTTGCTGTCTCTATCTACTCCTATTGCTGTCTGTATCGACTCCTGTTGCTGTCTCTATCTACTCCTGTTGCTGTCTGTAACTACTCCTGTTGCTGTCTGCACCTACTCCTGTTGCTGTCTGTATCTACTCCTGTTGCGGTCTGTAACTACTCCTGTTGCTGTCTGTATCGACTCCTGTTGCTGTCTCTATCTACTCCTGTTGCTGTCTGTATCTTCTCCTGTTGCTGCCTCTAACTACTCCTGTTGCTGTCCGTATCGACTCCTGTTGCTGTCTCTATCTACTCCTGTTGCTGTCTGTATCGACTCCTGTAGCTGTCTGTAACTACTCCTGTTGCTGTCTGTAACTACTCCTGTTGCTGTCTGCATCTATTCCTGTTGCGGTCTGTATCTACTCCTGTTGCTGTCTCCATCTACTCCTGTTGCTGACTCTATCTACTCCTGTTGCTGTCTGTATCGACTCCTGATGCTGTCTGTAACTACTCCTGTTGCTGTCTGTATCTACTCCTGTTGCTGTCTCTATCTACTTCTGTTGCTGTATCTATCTACTCCTGTTGCTGTTTGTATCTACTCCTGTTGCTGTCTCTATCTACTCCTGTTGCTGTCTCTATCTACTCCTGTTGCAGTCTGTATCGACTCCTGTTGCTGTCTCTATCTACTGCTATTGCTGTCTCTATCTACTCCTGTTGCTGTCTGTATCGACTCCTGTTGCTGTCTCTATCTACTCCTGTTGCTGTCTCTATCTACTCCTGTTGCTGTCTGTATCGACTCCTGTTGCTGTCTCTATCTACTCCTGTTGCTGTCTGTATTAACTCCTGTTGCTGTCTCTATCTACTCCTGTTGCTGTCTCTATCTACTCCTGTTGCTGTCTCTATCTACTGCTGTTGCTGTCTGTATCTACTCTTGTTGCTGTCTGTATCGACTCCTGTTGCTGTCTCTAACTACTCCTGTTGCTGTCTGTATCTACTCCAGTTGCCGTCTGTATCTACTCCTGTTGCTGTCCGTATCGACTCCTGTTGCTGTCTGTATCTACTCCTGTTGCTGTCTGTATCGACTCCTGTTGCTGTCTCTATCTACTCCTGTTGCTGTCTGTATCTACTCCTGTTGCTGTCTCTAACTACTCCTGTTGCTGTCTGTATCTACTCCTGTTGCTGTCTGTATCTACTCCTGTTGCTGTCTCTATCTACTCCTGTTGCTGTCTGTATCTACTCCTGTTGCTGTCTGTAACTACTCCTGTTGCTGTCTGCACCTACCCCTGTTGCTGTCTGTATCTACTCCTGTTGATGTCTCAATCTACTCCTGTTGCTGTCTGTATCTACACCTGTTGCTGTCTCTATCTACTTCTGTTGCTGTATCTATCTACTCCTGTTGCTGTTTGTATCTACTCCTGTTGCTGTCTCGATCGACACCTGTTGCTGTCTGTATCGACTCCTGTTGCTGTCTGTAACTACTCCTGTTTCTCTCTCTATCTACTCCTGTTGCTGTCTGTATCGACTCCTGTTGCTGTCTCTATCTACTCCTGTTGCTGTCTGTATCTACTCCTGTTGCTGTCTGTATTGACTCCTGTTGCTGTCTCTATCTACTCCTGTTGATGTCTGTATCTACTCCTGTTGCTGTCTCTATCTACTCCTGTTGCTGTCTGTATCTACTCCTGTTGCTGTCTCTATCTACTCCTATTGCTGTCTGTATCGACTCCTGTTGCTGTCTCTATCTACTCCTGTTGCTGTCTGTAACTACTCCTGTTGCTGTCTGCACCTACTCCTGTTGCTGTCTGTATCTACTCCTGTTGCGGTCTGTAACTACTCCTGTTGCTGTCTGTATCGACTCCTGTTGCTGTCTCTATCTACTCCTGTTGCTGTCTGTATCTTCTCCTGTTGCTGCCTCTAACTACTCCTGTTGCTGTCCGTATCGACTCCTGTTGCTGTCTCTATCTACTCCTGTTGCTGTCTGTATCGACTCCTGTAGCTGTCTGTAACTACTCCTGTTGCTGTCTGTAACTACTCCTGTTGCTGTCTGTATCTATTCCTGTTGCGGTCTGTATCTACTCCTGTTGCTGTCTCCATCTACTCCTGTTGCTGACTCTATCTACTCCTGTTGCTGTCTGTATCGACTCCTGATGCTGTCTGTAACTACTCCTGTTGCTGTCTGTATCTACTCCTGTTGCTGTCTCTATCTACTTCTGTTGCTGTATCTATCTACTCCTGTTGCTGTTTGTATCTACTCCTGTTGCTGTCTCTATCTACTCCTGTTGCTGTCTCTATCTACTCCTGTTGCAGTCTGTATCGACTCCTGTTGCTGTCTCTATCTACTGCTATTGCTGTCTCTATCTACTCCTGTTGCTGTCTGTATCGACTCCTGTTGCTGTCTCTATCTACTCCTGTTGCTGTCTCTATCTACTCCTGTTGCTGTCTGTATCGACTCCTGTTGCTGTCTCTATCTACTCCTGTTGCTGTCTGTATCTACTCCTGTTGCTGTCTGTATTGACTCCTGTTGCTGTCTCTATCTACTCCTGTTGATGTCTGTATCTACTCCTGTTGCTGTCTCTATCTACTCCTGTTGCTGTCTGTATCTACTCCTGTTGCTGTCTCTATCTACTCCTATTGCTGTCTGTATTGACTCCTGTTGCTGTCTCTATCTACTCCTGTTGCTGTCTGTAACTACTCCTGTTGCTGTCTGCACCTACTCCTGTTGCTGTCTGTATCTACTCCTGTTGCGGTCTGTAACTACTCCTGTTGCTGTCTGTATCGACTCCTGTTGCTGTCTCTATCTACTCCTGTTGCTGTCTGTATCTTCTCCTGTTGCTGCCTCTAACTACTCCTGTTGCTGTCCGTATCGACTCCTGTTGCTGTCTCTATCTACTCCTGTTGCTGTCTGTATCGACTCCTGTTGCTGTCTGTAACTACTCCTGTTGCTGTCTGTATCTACTCCTGTTGCGGTCTGTATCTACTCCTGTTGCTGTCTCTATCTACTCCTGTTGCTGACTCTATCTACTCCTGTTGCTGTTTGTATCTACTCCTGTTGCTGTCTCTATCTACACCTGTTGCTGTCTGTATCGACTCCTGTTGCTGTCTGTAACTACTCCTGTTTCTCTCTGTATCTACTCCTGTTGCTGTCTGCACCTACTCCTGTTGCTGTCTCTATCTACTCCTGTTGCTGTCTCTATCGACTCCTGTTGCTGTCTGTATCTACTCCTGTTGCTGTCTGTATCTACTCCTGTTGCTGTCTGTATCGACTCCTGTTGCTGTCTGCACCTACTCCTGTTGCTGTCTGTATCTACTCCTGTTGCTGTCTCAATTTACTCCTGTTGCTGTCTGTGTCGACTCCTGTTGCTGTCTCTATCTACTCCTATTGCTGTCTCTATCTACTCCTGTTGCTGTCTGTATCTACTCCTGTTGCTGTCTCTATCTACTCCTGTTGCTGTCTCTATCCACTCCTGTTGCTGTCTCTATCTACTGCTGTTGCTGTCTCTATCTACTCCTGTTGCTGTCTGTATCGACTCCTGTTGCTGTCTGTAACTACTCCTGTTGCTGTCTGTATCTACTCCTGTTGCCGTCTGTATCTACTCCTGTTGCTGTCTGTATCGACTCCTGTTGCTGTTTGTATCTACTCCTGTTGCTGTCTCTATCTACACCTGTTGCTGTCTGTATCTACTCCTGTTGCGGTCTCTATCTACTCCTGTTGCTGTCTGTATCTACTCCTGTTGCTGTCTCTATCTACTCCTGTTGCTGTCTCTATCTACTCCTGTTGCTGTCTCTATCTACTCCTGTTGCTGTCTGTATCGACTCCTGTTGCTGTCTCTATCTACTCCTGTTGCTGTCTGTATCTACTCCTGTTGCTGTCTGTATCGACGCCTGTTGCTGTCTCTATCTACTCCTGTTGCTGTCTGTATCTACTCCTGTTGCTGTCTCTATCTACTCCTATTGCTGTCTGTATCGACTCCTGTTGCTGTCTCTATCTACTCCTGTTGCTGTCTGTAACTACTCCTGTTGCTGTCTGCACCTACTCCTGTTGCTGTCTGTATCTACTCCTGTTGCGGTCTGTAACTACTCCTGTTGCTGTCTGTATCGACTCCTGTTGCTGTCTCTATCTACTCCTGTTGCTGTCTGCATCTTCTCCTGTTGCTGCCTCTAACTACTCCTGTTGCTGTCCGTATCGACTCCTGTTGCTGTCTCTATCTACTCCTGTTGCTGTCTGTATCGACTCCTGTTGCTGTCTGTAACTACTCCTGTTGCTGTCTGTATCTACTCCTGTTGCGGTCTGTATCTACTCCTGTTGCTGTCTCTATCTACTCCTGTTGCTGACTCTATCTACTCCTGTTGCTGTCTGTATCGACTCCTGATGCTGTCTGTAACTACTCCTGTTGCTGTCTGTATCTACTCCTGTTGCTGTCTCTATCTACTTCTGTTGCTGTATCTATCTACTCCTGTTGCTGTTTGTATCTACTCCTGTTGCTGTCTCTATCTACACCTGTTGCTGTCTGTATCGACTCCTGTTGCTGTCTGTAACTACTCCTGTTTCTCTCTGTATCTACTCCTGTTGCTGTCTGCACCTACTCCTGTTGCTGTCTCTATCTACTCCTGTTGCTGTCTCTATCGACTCCTGTTGCTGTCTGTATCTACTCCTGTTGCTGTCTGTATCTACTCCTGTTGCTGTCTGCACCTACTCCTGTTGCTGTCTGTATCTACTCCTGTTGCTGTCTCAATCTACTCCTGTTGCTGTCTGTATCGACTCCTGTTGCTGTCTCTATCTACTCCTATTGCTGTCTCTATCTACTCCTGTTGCTGTCTGTATCTACTCCTGTTGCTGTCTCTATCTACTCCTGTTGCTGTCTCTATCCACTCCTGTTGCTGTCTCTATCTACTGCTGTTGCTGTCTCTATCTACTCCTGTTGCTGTCTGTATCGACTCCTGTTGCTGTCTGTAACTACTCCTGTTGCTGTCTGTATCTACTCCTGTTGCCGTCTGTATCTACTCCTGTTGCTGTCTGTATCGACTCCTGTTGCTGTTTGTATCTACTCCTGTTGCTGTCTCTATCTACACCTGTTGCTGTCTGTATCTACTCCTGTTGCGGTCTCTATCTACTCCTGTTGCTGTCTGTAACTACTCCTGTTGCTGTCTGTATCTACTCCTGTTGCTGTCTCTATCTACTCCTGTTGCTGTCTCTATCTACTCCTGTTGCTGTCTGTATCGACTCCTGTTGCTGTCTCTATCTACTCCTGTTGCTGTCTGTATCTACTCCTGTTGCTGTCTGTATCGACGCATGTTGCTGTCTCTATCTACTCCTGTTGCTGTCTCTATCTACTCCTGTTGCTGTCTGTATCTACTCCTGTTGCTGTCTGTATCGACTCCTGTTGCGATCTCTATCTACTCCTGTTGCTGTCTCTATCTACTCCTGTTGCTGTCTGTATCTACTCCTGTTGCTGTCTCTATCTACTCCTGTTGCTGTCTGTATCTACTCCTGTTGCTGTTTCTGTCTACTCCTGTTGCTGTCTGTATCTACTCCTGTTGCTGTCTCTATCTACTCCTGTTGCTGTCTGTATTATTTCCTGTTCCTGTCTCTATCTACTCCTGTTGCTGTCTCTATCTACTCCTGTTGCTGTCTCTATCTACTGCTGTTGCTGTCTCTATCTACTCCTGTTGCTGTCTGTATCGACTCCTGTTGCTGTCTGTAACTACTCCTGTTGCTGTCTGTATCTACTCCAGTTGCCGTCTGTATCTACTCCTGTTGCTGTCCGTATCGCCTGCTGTTGCTGTCTGTATCTACTCCTGTTGCTGTCTGTATCGACTCCTGTTGCTGTCTCTATCTACTCCTGTTGCTATCTGTATCTACTCCTGTTGCTGTCTCTATCTACTCCTGTTGCTGTCTGTATCTACTCCTGTTGCTGTCTGTATCTACTCCTGTTGCTGTCTCTATCTTCTCCTGTTGCTGTCTGTATCGACTCCTGTTGCTGTCTCTATCTACTCCTGTTGCTGTCTCTATGTACTCCTGTTGCTGTCTGTATCTACTCCTGTTGCTGTCTGTATCGACTCCTGTTGCTGTCTCTATCTACTCCTGTTGCTGTCTCTATCTACTCCTGTTGCTGTCTGTATCTACTCCTGTTGCTGTCTGTAACTACTCCTGTTGCTGTCTGCAACTACCCCTGTTGCTGTCTGTATCTACTCCTGTTGCTGTCTCAATCTACTCCTGTTGCTGTCGGTATCGACTCCTGTTGCTGTCTCTATCTACTCCTGTTGCTCTCTCTATCTACTCCTGTTGCTGTCTGTATCTACTCCTGTTGCTGTCTGCACCTACTCCTGTTGCTGTCTGTATCTACTCCTGTTGCTGTCTGTATCTACTCCTGTTGCTGTCTCTATCTACTCCTGTTGCTGTCTCTATCTACTCCTGTTGCTGTCTGTATCGACTCCTGTTGCTGTCTCTATCTACTCCTGTTGCTGTCTGTATCTACTCCTGTTGCTCTCTGTATCGACTCCTGTTGCTGTCTGTATCTACTCCTGTCGCTGTCTCTATCTACTCCTGTTGCTGTCTCTATCTTCTCCTGTTGCTGTCTCTATCGACTCCTGTTGCTGTCTGTATCTACTCCTGTTGCTGTCTGTATCGACTCCTGTTGCTGTCTCTATCTACTCCTGTTGCTGTCTCTATCTACTCCTATTGCTGTCTCTATCTACTCCTGTTGCTGTCTGTATCTACTCCTGTTGCTGTCTCTATCTACTCCTGTTGCTGTCTCTATCCACTCCTGTTGCCGTCTGTATCTACTCCTGTTGCTGTCTGTATCGACTCCTGTTCCTGTTTGTATCTACTCCTGTTGCTGTCTCTATCGACTCCTGTTGCTGTCTCTATCTACTCCTGTTGCTGTCTGTATCTACTCCTGTTGCTGTCTCTATCTACTCCTGTTGCTGTCTCTATCTACTCCTGTTGCTGTCTGTATCTACACCTGTTGCTGTCTCTATCTACTCCTGTGGCTGTCTCTATCTACTCCTGTTGCTGTCTGTATCTACTCCTGTTGCTGTCTCTATCTACTCCTGTTGCTGTCTGTATCGACTCCTGTTGCTGCCTGTAACTACTCCTGTTGCTGTCTCTATCTACTCCTGTGGCTGTCTCCGTCAACTCCTGTTGCTGTCTCTATCTACTCCTGTTGCTGTCTGTATCGACTCCTGTTGCTGTCTGCACCTACTCCTGTTGCTGTCTGTATCTACTCCTGTTGCTGTCTCTATCTACTCCTGTTGCTGTCTGTATCGTCTCCTGTTGCTGTCTCTATCTACTCCTGTTGCTGCCTGTAGCGACACCTGTTGCGGTCTGTAACTACTCCTGTTGCTGTCTCTATCCACTCCTGTTGCTGTCTCTATCTACTCCTGTTGCTGTCTCTATCTACTCCTGTTGCTGTCTGTATCTACTCCTGTTGCTGTCTGTATCGACTCCTGTTGCTGTCTCTATCTACTCCTCTTGATGTCTGTATCGACTCCTTTTGCTGCCTGCACCTACTCCTGTTGCTGTCTGTATCTACTCCTGTTGCTGTCTGTATCGACTCCTGTTGCTGTCTCTATCTACTCCTGTTGCTGTCTGTATCTACTCCTGTTTCTGTCTCTATCTACTCCTGTTGCTGTCTGTATCTACTGCTGTTGCTGTCTCTATCTACTCCTGTTGCTGTCTGTAACTACTCCTGTTGCTGTCTGTATCGACTCCTGTTGCTGTCTCTATCTACTCCTGTTGCTGTCTGTATCGACTCCTGTTGCTGTCTCCATCTACTCCTGTTGCTGTCTCTATCTACTCCTGTTGCTGTCTGTATCGACTCCTGTTGCTGTCTGTAACTACTCCTGTTGCTGTCTGTATCTACTCCTGTTGCTGTCTCTATCTACTCCTCTGGCTATCTCTATCTACTCCTGTTGCTGTCTGTATCGACTCCTGTTGCTGTCTCTATCTACTCCTGTTGCTGTCTCTATCTACTCCTGTTGCTGTCTGTATCGACTCCTGTTGCTGTCTCTATCTACTCCTGTTGCTGTCTCTATCTACTCCTGTTGCTATCTGTATCGACTCCTGTTGCTGTCTCCATCTACTCCTGTTGCTGTCTCTATCTACTCCTGTTGCTGTCTGTAGCTACTCCTGTTGCTGCCTGTAACACCTCCTGTTGCTGTCTCTATCGACTCCTGTTGCTGCCTGTAACTACTCCTGTTGCTGTCTCTATCTACTCCTGTGGCTGTCTCCGTCAACTCCTGTTGCTGTCTCTATCTACTCCTGTTGCTGTCTGTATCGACTCCTGTTGCTGTCTGCACCTACTCCTGTTGCTGTCTGTATCTACTCCTGTTGCTGTCTCTATCTACTCCTGTTGCTGTCTGTATCGTCTCCTGTTGCTGTCTCTATCTACTCCTGTTGCTGCCTGTAGCGACACCTGTTGCGGTCTGTAACTACTCCTGTTGCTGTCTCTATCCACTCCTGTTGCTGTCTCTATCTACTCCTGTTGCTGTCTCTATCTACTCCTGTTGCTGTCTGTATCTACTCCTGTTGCTGTCTGTATCGACTCCTGTTGCTGTCTCTCTCTACTCCTGTTGATGTCTGTATCGACTCCTTTTGCTGCCTGCACCTACTCCTGTTGCTGTCTGTATCTACTCCTGTTGCTGTCTGTATCGACTCCTGTTGCTGTCTCTATCTACTCCTGTTGCTGTCTGTATCTACTCCTGTTTCTGTCTCTATCTGCTCCTGTTGCTGTCTGTATCTACTCCTGTTGCTGTCTCTATCTACTCCTGTTGCTGTCTGTAACTACTCCTGTTGCTGTCTGTATCGACTCCTGTTGCTGTCTCTATCTACTCCTGTTGCTGTCTGTATCGACTCCTGTTGCTGTCTCCATCTACTCCTGTTGCTGTCTCTATCTACTCCTGTTGCTGTCTGTATCGACTCCTGTTGCTGTCTGTAACTACTCCTGTTGCTGTCTGTATCTACTCCTGTTGCTGTCTCTATCTACTCCTGTTGCTGTCTCTATCTACTCCTGTTGCTGTCTGTATCGACTCCTGTTGCTGTCTCTATCTACTCCTGTTGCTGTCTCTATCTACTCCTGTTGCTGTCTGTATCGACTCCTGTTGCTGTCTCTATCTACTCCTGTTGCTGTCTCTATCTACTCCTGTTGCTGTCTGTATCGACTCCTGTTGCTGTCTCCATCTACTCCTGTTGCTGTCTCTATCTACTCCTGTTGCTGTCTCTATCTACTCCTGTTGCTGTCTGTATCGACTCCTGTTGCTGTCTCCATCTACTCCTGTTGCTGTCTCTATCTACTCCTGTTGCTGTCTGTAACTACTCCTGTTGCTGTCTTTATCGACTCCTGTTGCTGTCTCTATCTACTCCTGTTGCTGTCTGTATCGACTCCTGTTGCTGTCTGTATCGACTCCTGTTGCTGTCTCCATCTACTCCTGTTGCTGTCTCTATCTACTCCTGTTGCTGTCTGTATCTACTCCTGTTGCTGTCTCTATCTACTCCTGTTGCTGTCTCTATCTACTCCTGTTGCTGTCTGTATCGACTCCTGTTGCTGTCTCCATCTACTCCTGTTGCTGTCTCTATCTACTCCTGTTGCTGTCTCTATCTACTCCTGTTGCTGTCTCTATCTACTCCTGTTGCTGTCTCTATCTACTCCTGTTGCTGTCTGTATCGACTCCTGTTGCTGTCTCCATCTACTCCTGTTGCTGTCTCTATCTACTCCTGTTGCTGTCTGTAACTACTCCTGTTGCTCTCTGTAGCTACTCCTGTTGCTGTCTGTAACTACTCCTGTTGCTGTCTGCACCTACTCCTGCTGCTGTCTCAATCTACTCCTGTTGCTGTCCGAAACTACTACTCCTGTTGCTGTCTGTAACTACTCCTGTTGCTGTCTGCACCTACTCCTGCTGCTGTCTCAATCTACTCCTGTTGCTGTCCGAAACTACTACTCCTGTTGCTGTCTGTAACTACTCCTGTTGCTGTCTGCACCTACTCCTGTTGCTCTCTGTAGCTACTCCTGTAACTGTCTCTATCTACTCCTGTTGCTGTCTGCACCTACTCCTGTTGCTGTCTGTAACTGCTCCTGTTGCTGTCTGTAGCTGTTCCTGTTGCTGTCTGTAGCTACTCCTGTTGCTCTCTGTATCTACTCCCGTTGCTGTCTGTAATTACTCCTGTTGTTGTCTGCACCTACTCCTGTTGTTGTCTGTATCTACTCCTGTTGCTGTCTGTAGCTATTCCCATTGCTCTCAGTAGCTATTCCTGTTGCTGTCTGCACCTACTCCTGTAACTGTCTCTATCTACTCCTGTTGCTGTCTGCACCTACTCCTGTTGCTGTCTGTAGCTACTCCTGTTGCTGTCTGTAGCTGTTCCTGTTGCTGTCTGTAGCTACTCCTGTTGCTGTCTGTTGCTATTCCTGTTGCTGTCTGTAGCTATTCCTGTTGCTCTCTGTATCTACTCCCGTTGCTGTCTGTAATTACTCCTGTTGTTGTCTGCACCTACTCCTGTTGTTGTCTGTAGCGACTCCTGTTGCTGTCTGTAGCTATTCCCATTGCTCTCAGTAGCTATTCCTGTTGCTGTCTCTATCTACTCCTGTTGCTGTCTGTAACTACTCCTGTTGCTGTCTGTATCGACTCCTGTTAATGTCTCTATCTACTCCTGTTGCTGTCTGTATCTACTCCTGTTGCTGTCTGTATCGACTCCTGTTGCTGTCTGTAACTACTCCTGTTGCTGTCTGTATCTACTCCTGTTGCTGTCTCTATCTACTCCTGTTGCTGTCTCTATCTACTCCTGTTGCTGTCTGTATCGACTCCTGTTGCTGTCTCTATCTACTCCTGTTGCTGTCTCTATCTACTCCTGTTGCTGTCTGTATCGACTCCTGTTGCTGTCTCTATCTACTCCTGTTGCTGTCTCTATCTACTCCTGTTGCTGTCTGTATCGACTCCTGTTGCTGTCTCCATCTACTCCTGTTGCTGTCTCTATCTACTCCTGTTGCTGTCTCTATCTACTCCTGTTGCTGTCTGTATCGACTCCTGTTGCTGTCTCCATCTACTCCTGTTGCTGTCTCTATCTACTCCTGTTGCTGTCTGTAACTACTCCTGTTGCTGTCTGTATCGACTCCTGTTGCTGTCTCTATCTACTCCTGTTGCTGTCTCTATCTACTCCTGTTGCTGTCTGTATCGACTCCTGTTGCTGTCTCCATCTACTCCTGTTGCTGTCTCTATCTACTCCTGTTGCTGTCTGTATCTACTCCTGTTGCTGTCTCTATCTACTCCTGTTGCTGTCTCTATCTACTCCTGTTGCTGTCTGTATCGACTCCTGTTGCTGTCTCCATCTACTCCTGTTGCTGTCTCTATCTACTCCTGTTGCTGTCTGTAACTACTCCTGTTGCTCTCTGTAGCTACTCCTGTTGCTGTCTGTAACTACTCCTGTTGCTGTCTGCACCTACTCCTGCTGCTGTCTCAATCTACTCCTGTTGCTGTCCGAAACTACTACTCCTGTTGCTGTCTGTAACTACTCCTGTTGCTGTCTGCACCTACTCCTGCTGCTGTCTCAATCTACTCCTGTTGCTGTCCGAAACTACTACTCCTGTTGCTGTCTGTAACTACTCCTGTTGCTGTCTGCACCTACTCCTGTTGCTCTCTGTAGCTACTCCTGTAACTGTCTCTATCTACTCCTGTTGCTGTCTGCACCTACTCCTGTTGCTGTCTGTAACTGCTCCTGTTGCTGTCTGTAGCTGTTCCTGTTGCTGTCTGTAGCTACTCCTGTTGCTCTCTGTATCTACTCCCGTTGCTGTCTGTAATTACTCCTGTTGTTGTCTGCACCTACTCCTGTTGTTGTCTGTAGCTACTCCTGTTGCTGTCTGTAGCTATTCCCATTGCTCTCAGTAGCTATTCCTGTTGCTGTCTGCACCTACTCCTGTAACTGTCTCTATCTACTCCTGTTGCTGTCTGCACCTACTCCTGTTGCTGTCTGTAGCTACTCCTGTTGCTGTCTGTAGCTGTTCCTGTTGCTGTCTGTAGCTACTCCTGTTGCTGTCTGTTGCTATTCCTGTTGCTGTCTGTAGCTATTCCTGTTGCTCTCTGTATCTACTCCCGTTGCTGTCTGTAATTACTCCTGTTGTTGTCTGCACCTACTCCTGTTGTTGTCTGTAGCTACTCCTGTTGCTGTCTGTAGCTATTCCCATTGCTCTCAGTAGCTATTCCTGTTGCTGTCTGTAGCTACTCCTGTTGCTGTCTGTATCTACTCCTGTAACTGTCTCTATCTACTCCTGTTGCTGTCTGTAGCTACTCCTGTTGCTATCTGTAGCTATTCCTGTTGCTGTCTGTATCTACTCCTGTTGCAGTCTGTAGCTACTCCTGTTGCTGTCTGTAGCTATTCCTGTTGCTGCCTGTAGCTATTCCTGTTGCTCTCTGTATCAACACTTGTTGCTGTCTGTAATTACTCCTGTTGCTGTCTGTAGCTACTCCTGTTGCTGTCTGTAGCTACTCCTGTTGCTGGTTGTAGCTATTCCTGTTGCTCTCTGTAGCTATTCCTGTTGCTCTCTGTCGCTACTCCTGTTGCTGTCTGTAACTACTCCTGTTGCTGTCTGTAGCTATTCCTGTAACTGTCTCTATCTACTCCTGTTGCTGTCTGCACCTTCTCCTGTAACTGTCTCTATCTACTCCTGTTGCTGTCTGCACCTACTCCTGTTGCTGTCTGCTCCTACTCCTGTAACTGTCTCTATCTACTCCTGTTGCTGTCTGCACCTACTCCTGTAACTGTCTCTATCTACTCCTGTTGCTGTCTGTAGCTACTCCTGTTGCTGTCTGTATCTACTCCTGTCGCTGTATGTAACTACTCCTGTAACTGTCTGTAGCTACTCCTGTAAATGACTCTATCTACTCCTGTTGCTGTCTGTAGCTACTCCTGTTGCTGTCTGTAACTACTCCTGTAACTGTCTGTAGCTACTCCTGTAAATGACTCTATCTACTCCTGTTGCTGTCTTTAGCTACACCTGTTGCTGTCTGTAGCTATTCCTGTTGTTCTCTGAAGCTACTCCTGTCGCTGTCTGTAACTACACCTGTTGCTGTCTGAACCTATTCCTGTAACTGTCTCTATCTACTCCTGTTGCTGTCGGCACCTACTCCTGTCGCTGTATGTAACTACTCCTGTTGCTGTCTGTAGCTACTCATGCTGCTCTCTGAAGCTAATCCTTTTGCTGTCTGCACCTACTCCTGTAACGGTCTCTATCTACTCCTGTTGCTGTCTCTATCTACTCCTGTTGCTGTCTGTATCGACTCCTGTTGCTGTCTCTATCTACTCCTGTTGCTGTCTCTATCTACTCCTGTTGCTGTCTGTATCGACTCCTGTTGCTGTCTCCATCTACTCCTGTTGCTGTCTTTATCTACTCCTGTTGCTGTCTCTATCTACTCCTGTTGCTGTCTGTATCGACTCCTGTTGCTGTCTCCATCTACTCCTGTTGCTGTCTCTATCTACTCCTGTTGCTGTCTGTAACTACTCCTGTTGCTGTCTGTATCGACTCCTGTTGCTGTCTCTATCTACTCCTGTTGCTGTCTCTATCTACTCCTGTTGCTGTCTGTATCGACTCCTGTTGCTGTCTCCATCTACTCCTGTTGCTGTCTCTATCTACTCCTGTTGCTGTCTGTATCTACTCCTGTTGCTGTCTCTATCTACTCCTGTTGCTGTCTCTATCTACTCCTGTTGCTGTCTGTATCGACTCCTGTTGCTGTCTCCATCTACTCCTGTTGCTGTCTCTATCTACTCCTGTTGCTGTCTGTAACTACTCCTGTTGCTCTCTGTAGCTACTCCTGTTGCTGTCTGTAACTACTCCTGTTGCTGTCTGCACCTACTCCTGCTGCTGTCTCAATCTACTCCTGTTGCTGTCCGAAACTACTACTCCTGTTGCTGTCTGTAACTACTCCTGTTGCTGTCTGCACCTACTCCTGCTGCTGTCTCAATCTACTCCTGTTGCTGTCCGAAACTACTACTCCTGTTGCTGTCTGTAACTACTCCTGTTGCTGTCTGCACCTACTCCTGTTGCTCTCTGTAGCTACTCCTGTAACTGTCTCTATCTACTCCTGTTGCTGTCTGCACCTACTCCTGTTGCTGTCTGTAACTGCTCCTGTTGCTGTCTGTAGCTGTTCCTGTTGCTGTCTGTAGCTACTCCTGTTGCTCTCTGTATCTACTCCCGTTGCTGTCTGTAATTACTCCTGTTGTTGTCTGCACCTACTCCTGTTGTTGTCTGTAGCTACTCCTGTTGCTGTCTGTAGCTATTCCCATTGCTCTCAGTAGCTATTCCTGTTGCTGTCTGCACCTACTCCTGTAACTGTCTCTATCTACTCCTGTTGCTGTCTGCACCTACTCCTGTTGCTGTCTGTAGCTACTCCTGTTGCTGTCTGTAGCTGTTCCTGTTGCTGTCTGTAGCTACTCCTGTTGCTGTCTGTTGCTATTCCTGTTGCTGTCTGTAGCTATTCCTGTTGCTCTCTGTATCTACTCCCGTTGCTGTCTGTAATTACTCCTGTTGTTGTCTGCACCTACTCCTGTTGTTGTCTGTAGCTACTCCTGTTGCTGTCTGTAGCTATTCCCATTGCTCTCAGTAGCTATTCCTGTTGCTGTCTGTAGCTACTCCTGTTGCTGTCTGTATCTACTCCTGTAACTGTCTCTATCTACTCCTGTTGCTGTCTGTAGCTACTCCTGTTGCTATCTGTAGCTATTCCTGTTGCTGTCTGTATCTACTCCTGTTGCAGTCTGTAGCTACTCCTGTTGCTGTCTGTAGCTATTCCTGTTGCTGCCTGTAGCTATTCCTGTTGCTCTCTGTATCAACACTTGTTGCTGTCTGTAATTACTCCTGTTGCTGTCTGTAGCTACTCCTGTTGCTGTCTGTAGCTACTCCTGTTGCTGGTTGTAGCTATTCCTGTTGCTCTCTGTAGCTATTCCTGTTGCTCTCTGTCGCTACTCCTGTTGCTGTCTGTAACTACTCCTGTTGCTGTCTGTAGCTATTCCTGTAACTGTCTCTATCTACTCCTGTTGCTGTCTGCACCTTCTCCTGTAACTGTCTCTATCTACTCCTGTTGCTGTCTGCACCTACTCCTGTTGCTGTCTGCTCCTACTCCTGTAACTGTCTCTATCTACTCCTGTTGCTGTCTGCACCTACTCCTGTAACTGTCTCTATCTACTCCTGTTGCTGTCTGTAGCTACTCCTGTTGCTGTCTGTATCTACTCCTGTCGCTGTATGTAACTACTCCTGTAACTGTCTGTAGCTACTCCTGTAAATGACTCTATCTACTCCTGTTGCTGTCTGTAGCTACTCCTGTTGCTGTCTGTAACTACTCCTGTAACTGTCTGTAGCTACTCCTGTAAATGACTCTATCTACTCCTGTTGCTGTCTTTAGCTACACCTGTTGCTGTCTGTAGCTATTCCTGTTGTTCTCTGAAGCTACTCCTGTCGCTGTCTGTAACTACACCTGTTGCTGTCTGAACCTATTCCTGTAACTGTCTCTATCTACTCCTGTTGCTGTCGGCACCTACTCCTGTCGCTGTATGTAACTACTCCTGTTGCTGTCTGTAGCTACTCATGCTGCTCTCTGAAGCTAATCCTTTTGCTGTCTGCACCTACTCCTGTAACGGTCTCTATCTACTCCTGTTGCTGTCTGTATCTAATTCTGTCACTGTATGTAGCTACTCCTGTAAATGTCTCCATCTACTCCTGTTGCTGTCTCTATCTACTCCTGTTGCTGTCTCAATCTACCCCTGTTGCTATCTCTATCTACTCCTGTTGCTGTCTGTATCTACTCCTGTTGCTGTCTGTAGCTATTCCTGTTGCTGTCTGTAACTACTCCTGTTGCAGTCTGTAACTACTCCTGTTGCTGTCTCTATCTACTCCTGTTGCTGTCTGTAACTACTCCTGTTGCTGTCTCTATCTACTCCTGTTGCTGTCTGTCTCTACTCCTGTTGCTGTCTGTATCGACTCCTGTTGCTGTCTGTATCTACTCCTGTTGCTGTCTGTAACTACTCCTGTTGCTGTCTGTAGCTATTCCTGTTGCTGTCTGTAACTACTCCTGTTGCTGTCTGTAACTACTCCTGTTGCTGTCTCTATCCACTCCTGTTGCTGTCTGTAACTACTCCTGTTGCTGTCTCTATCTACTCCTGTTGCTGTCTGTCTCTACTCCTGTTGCTGTCTGTATCGACTCCTGTTGCTGTCTGTATCTACTCCTGCTGCTGTCTGTATCGACTCCTGTTGCTGTCTATATCGACTCCTATTGCTGTCTGTAACTACTCCTGTTGCTGTCTGCATCTACTCCTCTTGCTGTCTCTATCTACTCCTGTTGCTGTCTCTATCTACTCCTGTTGCTGTCTCTATCTACTCCTGTTGCTATCTCTATCTACTCCTGTTGCTGTCTGTATCTACTCCTGTTGCTGTCTCTGTCTACTCCTGTTGCTGTCTCTATCTACGCCTGTTGCTGTCTCTATACACTCCTGTTGCTGTCTGTACCTACTCCTGTTGCTGTCTCAATCTACTCCTGTTGCTGTCTATATCGACTCCTGTTGCTGTCTGTAACTACTCCTGTTGCTGTCTCTATCTACTCCTGTTGCTGTCTCTATCTACTCCTGTGGCTGTCTATATCGACTCCTGTTGCTGTCTCTATCTACTCCTGTTGCTGTCTCTATCTACTCCTTTTGCTGTCTGTATCTACTCCTGTTGCTGTCTCTATCTACTCCTGTTGCTGTCTCTATCTACTCCTGTTGCTGTCTCTATCTACTCCTGTTGCTGTCTCTGTCGACTCCTGTTGCTGTCTCTATCTACGCCTGTTGCTGTCTCTATCTACTCCTGTTGCTGTCTCTATCTACTCCTGTTGCTGTCTATATCGACTCCTGTTGCTGTCTCTATCTACTCCTGTTGCTGTCTGTATCTACTCCTGTTGCTGTCTCTATCTACTCCTGTTGCTGTCTCTATCCACTCCTGTTGCTGTCTCTATCTACACCTGTTGCTATCTCTATCTACTCCTGTTGCTGTCTGTATCTACTCCTGTTGCTCTCTCTATCTACTCCTGTTGCTGTCTCTATCTACACCTGTTGCTGTCTCTGTCTACTCCTGTTGCTGTCTGTACCTACTCCTGTTGCTGTCTGTATCTACTCCTCTTGCTGTCTCTATCTACTCCTGTTGCTGTCTCTATCTACTCCTGTTGCTGTCTCTATCTACTCCTGTTGCTGTCTGTATCTACTCCTGTTGCTGTCTCTATCTATTCCTGTTGCTCTCTGTATCTACTCCTGTTGCTGTCTGTAATTACTCCTGTTGCTGTCTGCACCTACTCCTGTTGTTGTCTGTAGCTACTCCTGTTGCTGTCTGTATCGACTCCAGTCGCTGTATGTACCTAATCCTGTTGCTGTCTGTAGCTACTCCTGTAACTGTCTCTATCTAATCCTGTTGCTGTCTGTAGCTACTCCTGTTGCTATCTGTAGCTATTCCTGTTGCTGTCTGTATCTACTCCTGTTGCAGTCTGTAGCTACTCCTGTTGCTGTCTGTAGCTATTCCTGTTGCTGTCTGTAGCTATTCCTGTTGCTCTCTGTATCAACACTTGTTGCTGTCTGTAATTACTCCTGTTGCTGTCTGTAGCTACTCCTGTTGCTGTCTGTAGCTACTCCTGTTGCTGGTTGTAGCTATTCCTGTTGTTCTCTGTAGCTATTCCTGTTGCTCTCTGTAGCTACTCCTGTTGCTGTCTGTAACTACTCCTGTTGCTGTCTGTAGCTACTCCTGCTGCTGTCTGTATCTACTCCTGTTGCTGTCTCTATCTACTCCTGTTGCTGTCTGCACCTACTCCTGTTGCTGTCTGTATCTACTCCTGTTGCTGTCTGCACCTACTCCTGTTGCTGTCTGTATCTACTCCTGTTGCTGTCTGTATCGACTCCTGTTGCTGTCTGTATCTACTCCTGTCGCTGTCTCTATCTACTCCTGTTGCTGTCTGTATCTCCTCCTGTTGCTGTCTCTATCTGCTCCTGTTGCTGTCTCTATCCACTCATGTTGCTGTCTCTACCTACCCCTGTTGCTATCTCTATCTACTCCTGTTGCTGTCTGTATCTACTCCTGTTGCTGTCTCTATCTACTCCTGTTGCTATCTCTATCTACGCCTGTTGCTGTCTCTATCTACTCCTGCTGCTGTCTGTACCTACTCCTGTTGCTGTCTCTATCTACTCCTGTTGCTGTCTATATCGACTCCTGTTGCTGTCTGTAACTACTCCTGTTGCTGTCTCTATCTACTCCTGTTGCTGTCTCTATCTACTCCTGTTGCTGTCTATATCGACTCCTGTTGCTGTCTGTAACTACTCCTGTTGCTGTCTGTATCTACTCCTCTTGCTGTCTATATCTACTCCTGATGCTGTCTCTATCGACTCCTGTTGCTGTCTCTATCTACTCCTGTTGCTGTCTGTATCTACTCCTGTTGCTATCTCTATCTACTCCTGTTGCTGTCTCTATCCACTCCTGTTGCTGTCTCTATCTACTCCTGTTGCTATCTCTATCTACTCCTGTTGCTGTCTGTATCTACTCCTGTTGCTCTCTCTATCTACTCCTGTTGCTGTCTCTATCTACGCCTGTTGCTGTCTCTATCTACTCCTGTTGCTGTCTGTACCTACTCCTGTTGCTGTCTCTATCTACTCCTGTTGCTGTCTATATCTGCTCCTGTTGCTGCCTGTATCTACTCCTGTTGCTGTCTCTATCTACTCCTGTTGCTGTCTCTATCTATGCCTGTTGCTGTCTCTATCTACTCCTGTTGCTGTCTGTACCTACTCCTGTTGCTGTCTCTATCTACTCCTGTTGCTGTCTATATCGACTCCTGTTGCTGTCTGGAACGACTCCTGTTGCTGTCTCTATCTACTCCTGTTGCTGTCTCTATCTACCCCTGTTGCTGTCTATATCGACTCCTGTTGCTGTCTGTAACTACTCCTGTTGCTGTCTTTATCTACTCCTCTTGCTGTCTATATCTACTCCTGTTGCTGTCTCTATCTACTCCTGTTGCTGTCTCTATCTACTCCTGTTGCTGTCTGTATCTACTCCTGTTGCTGTCTCTATCTACTCCTGTTGCTGTCTCTATCCACTCCTGTTGCTGTCTCTATCTACTCCTGTTGCTATCTCCATCTACTCCTGTTGCTGTCTGTATCTACTCCTGTTGCTCTCTCTATCTACTCCTGTTGCTGTCTCTATCTACTCCTGTTGCTGTCTCTATCCACTCCTGTTGCTGTCTCTATCTACCCCTGTTGCTATCTCTATCTACTCCTGTTGCTGTCTGTATCTACTCCTGTTGCTGTCTCTATCTACTCCTGTTGCTATCTCTATCTACGCCTGTTGCTGTCTCTATCTACTCCTGTTGCTGTCTGTATCGACTCCAGTCGCTGTATGTACCTACTCCTGTTGCTGTCTGTAGCTACTCCTGTTGCTATCTGTAGCTATTCCTGTTGCTGTCTGTATCTACCCCTGTTGCAGTCTGTAGCTACTCCTGTTGCTGTCTGTAGCTATTCCCGTTGCTCTCAGTAGCTATTCCTGTTGCTGTCTTGTAGCTACTCCTGTTGCTGTCTGTATCGACTCCAGTCGCTGTATGTACCTACTCCTGTTGCTGTCTGTAGCTACTCCTGTTGCTGTCTCTATCTACTCCTGTTGCTGTCTGTATCTACTCCTGTTGCAGTCTGTAGCTACTCCTGTTGCTGTCTGTAGCTATTCCTGTTGCTGTCTGTAGCTATTCCTGTTGCTCTCTGTATCAACACTTGTTGCTGTCTGTAATTACTCCTGTTGCTGTCTGTAGCTACTCCTGTTGCTGTCTGTAGCTACTCCTGTTGCTGGTTGTAGCTATTCCTGTTGTTCTCTGTAGCTATTCCTGTTGCTCTCTGTAGCTACTCCTGTTGCTGTCTGTAACTACTCCTGTTGCTGTCTGTAGCTACTCCTGCTGCTGTCTGTATATACTCCTGTTGCTGTCTCTATCTACTCCTGTTGCTGTCTCTATCTACTCCTGTTGCTGTCTGTATCTACTCCTGTTGCTGTCTGCACCTACTCCTGTTGCTGTCTGTATCTACTCCTGTTGCTGTCTGTATCGACTCCTGTTGCTGTCTGTATCTACTCCTGTTGCTGTCTCTATCTACTCCTGTTGCTGTCTGTATCTACGCCTGTTGCTGTCTCTATCAGCTCCTGTTTCTGTCTCTATCCACTCCTGTTGCTGTCTCTATCTACCCCTGTTGCTATCTCTATCTACTCCTGTTGCTGTCTGTATCTACTCCTGTTGCTGTCTCTATCTACTCCTGTTGCTATCTCTATCTACGCCTGTTGCTGTCTCTATCTACTCCTGTTGCTGTCTGTACCTACTCCTGTTGCTGTCTCTATCTACTCCTGTTGCTGTCTATATCGACTCCTGTTGCTGTCTGTAACTACTCCTGTTGCTGTCTCTATCTACTCCTGTTGCTGTCTCTATCTACTCCTGTTGCTGTCTATATCGACTCCTGTTGCTGTCTGTAACTACTCCTGTTGCTGTCTGTATCTACTCCTCTTGCTGTGTATATCTACTCCTGTTGCTGTCTCTATCGACTCCTGTTGCTGTCTCTATCTACTCCTGTTGCTGTCTGTATCTACTCCTGTTGCTATCTCTATCTACTCCTGTTGCTGTCTCTATCCACTCCTGTTGTTGTCTCTATCTACTCCTGTTGCTATCTCTATCTACTCCTGTTGCTGTCTGTATCTACTCCTGTTGCTCTCTCTATCTACTCCTGTTGCTGTCTCTATCTACGCCTGTTGCTGTCTCTATCTACTCCTGTTGCTGTCTGTACCTACTCCTGTTGCTGTCTCTATCTACTCCTGTTGCTGTCTATATCTACTCCTGTTGATGCCTGTATCTACTCCTGTTGCTGTCTCTATCTATTCCTGTTGCTGTCTCTATCTACGCCTGTTGCTGTCTCTATCTACTCCTGTTGCTGTCTGTACCTACTCCTGTTGCTGTCTCTATCTACTCCTGTTGCTGTCTATATCGACTCCTGTTGCTGTCTGTAACTACTCCTGTTGCTGTCTCTATCTACTCCTGTTGCTGTCTCTATCTACTCCTGTTGCTGTCTATATCGACTCCTGTTGCTGTCTGTAACTACTCCTGTTGCTGTGTTTATCTACTCCTCTTGCTGTCTATATCTACTCCTGTTGCTGTCTCTATCTACTCCTGTTGCTGTCTCTATCTACTCCTGTTGCTGTCTGTATCTACTCCTGTTGCTGTCTCTATATACTCCTGTTGCTGTCTCTATCCACTCCTGTTGCTGTCTCTATCTACTCCTGTTGCTATCTCTATCTACTCCTGTTGCTGTCTGTATCTACTCCTGTTGCTCTATCTATCTACTCCTGTTGCTGTCTCTATCTACTCCTGTTGCTGTCTCTATCCACTCCTGTTGCTGTCTCTATCTACCCCTGTTGCTATCTCTATCTACTCCTGTTGCTGTCTGTATCTACTCCTGTTGCTGTCTCTATCTACTCCTGTTGCTATCTCTATCTACGCCTGTTGCTGTCTCTATCTACTCCTGTTGCTGTCTGTATCGACTCCAGTCGCTGTATGTACCTACTCCTGTTGCTGTCTGTAGCTACTCCTGTAACTGTCTCTATCTACTCCTGTTGCTGTCTGTAGCTACTCCTGTTGCTATCTGTAGCTATTCCTGTTGCTGTCTGTAGCTATTCCTGTTGCTCTCTGTATCAACACTTGTTGCTGTCTGTAATTACTCCTGTTGCTGTCTGTAGCTACTCCTGTTGCTGTCTGTAGCTACTCCTGTTGCTGGTTGTGGCTATTCCTGTTGTTCTCTGTAGCTATTCCTGTTGCTCTCTGTAGCTACTCCTGTTGCTGTCTGTAACTACTCCTATTGCTGTCTGTAGCTATTCCTGTTGCTTTCTGTAGCTATTCCTGTTGCTGTCTCTATCTACTCCTGTTGCTGTCTCTATGTACTCCTGTTGCTGTCTGTATCTACTCCTGTTGCTGTCTGCACCTACTCCTGTTGCTGTCTGTATCTACTCCTGTTGCTGTCTGTATCGACTCCTGTTGCTGTCTGTATCTACTCCTGTCGCTGTCTCTATCTACTCCTGTTGCTGTCTGTATCTACTCCTGTTGCTGTCTCTATCTACTCCTGTTGCTGTCTCTATCTACTCCTGTTGCTGTCTCTATCTACCCCTGTTGCTATCTCTATCTACTCCTGTTGCTGTCTGTATCTACTCCTGTTGCTGTCTCTATCTACTCCTGTTGCTATCTCTATCTACGCCTGTTGCTGTCTCTATCTACTCCTGTTGCTATCTGTACCTACTCCTGTTGCTGTCTCTATCTACTCCTGTTGCTGTCTATATCGACTCCTGTTGCTGTCTGTAACTACTCCTGTTGCTGTCTCTATCTACTCCTGTTGCTGTCTCTAGCTACTCCTGTTGCTGTCTATATCGACTCCTGTTGCTGTCTCTAACTACTCCTGTTGCTGTCTGTATCTACTCCTCTTGCTGTCTATATCTACTCCTTTTGCTGTCTCAATCTACTCCTGTTGCTGTCTCTATCTACTCCTGTTGCTGTCTGTATCTACTCCTGTTGCTATCTCTATCTACTCCTGTTGCTGTCTCTATCCACTCCTGTTGCTCTCTCTATCTACTCCTGTTCCTATCTCTATCTACTCCTGTTGCTGTCTGTATCTACTCCTGTTGCTCTCTCTATCTACTCCTGTTGCTGTCTCTATCTACGCCTGTTGCTGTCTCTATCTACTCCTGGTGCTGTCTGTACCTACTCCTGTTGCTGTCTCTATCTACTCCTGTTGCTGTCTATATCTACTCCTGTTGCTGCCTCTATCTACTCCTGTTGCTGTCTCTATCTACTCCTGTTGCTGTCTCTATCTACTCCTGTTGCTGTCTCTATCTCCTCCTGTTGCTTTCTGTACCTACTCCTGTTGCTGTCTCTATCTACTCCTGTTGCTGTCTATATCGACTCCTGTTGCTGTCTGTAACTACTCCTGTTGCTGTCTCTATCTACTCCTGTTGCTGTCTCTATCTACTCCTGTTGCTGTCTGTAGCTATTCCTGTTGCTGTCTGTATCTACTCCTGTTGCAGTCTGTAGCTACTCCTGTTGCTGTCTGTAGCTATTCCTGTTGCTGTCTGTAGCTATTCCTGTTGCTCTCTGTATCAACACTTGTTGCCGTCTGTAATTACTCCTGTTGCTGTCTGTAGCTACTCCTGTTGCTGTCTGTAGCTACTCCTGTTGCTGGTTGTAGCTATTCCTGTTGTTCTCTGTAGCTATTCCTGTTGCTCTCTGTAGCTACTCCTGTTGCTGTCTGTAACTACTCCTGTTGCTGTCTGTAGCTATTCCTGTTGCTTTCTGTAGCTATTCCTGTTGCTGTCTCTATCTACTCCTGTTGCTTTCTCTATCTACTCCTGTTGCTGTCTGCACCTACTCCTGTTGCTGTCTGCACCTACTCCTGTTGCTGTCTGTATCGACTCCTGTTGCTGTCTGTATCTACTCCTGTCGCTGTCTCTATCTACTCCTGTTGCTGTCTGTATCTACTCCTGTTGCTGTCTCTATCTACTCCTGTTGCTGTCTCTATCTACTCCTGTTGCTGTCTCTATCTACTCCTGTTGCTATCTCTATCTACTCCTGTTGCTGTCTGTATCTACTCCTGTTGCTGTCTCTATCTACTCCTGTTGCTATCTCTATCTACGCCTGTTGCTGTCTCTATCTACTCCTGTTGCTGTCTGTACCTACTCCTGTTGCTGTCTCTATCTACTCCTGTTGCTGTCTATATCGACTCCTGTTGCTGTCTGTAACTACTCCTGTTGCTGTCTCTATCTACTCCTGTTGCTGTCTCTATCTACTCCTGTTGCTGTCTATATCGACTCCTGTTGCTGTCTGTAACTACTCCTGTTGCTGTCTGTATCTACTCCTCTTGCTGTCTATATCTACTCCTGTTGCTGTCTCTATCTACTCCTGTTGCTGTCTCTATCTACTCCTGTTGCTGTCTGTATCTACTCCTGTTGCTATCTCTATCTACTCCTGTTGCTGTCTCTATCCACTCCTGTTGCTGTCTCTATCTACTCCTGTTGCTATCTCTATCTACTCCTGTTGCTGTCTGTATCTACTCCTGTTGCTCTCTCTATCTACTCCTGTTGCTGTCTCTATCTACGCCTGTTGCTGTCTCTATCTACTCCTGGTGCTGTCTGTACCTACTCCTGTTGCTGTCTCTATCTACTCCTGTTGCTGTCTATATCTACTCCTGTTGCTGCCTGTATCTACTCCTGTTGCTGTCTCTATCTACTCCTGTTGCTGTCTCTATGTACGCCTGTTGCTGTCTCTATCTCCTCTTGTTGCTGTCTGTACCTACTCCTGTTGCTGTCTCTATCTACTCCTGTTGCTGTCTATATCGACTCCTGTTGCTGTCTGTAACTACTCCTGTTGCTGTCTCTATCTACTCCTGTTGCTGTCTCTATCTACTCCTGTTGCTGTCTATATCGACTCCTGTTGCTGTCTGTAACTACTCCTGTTGCTGTCTGTATCTACTCCTCTTGCTGTCTATATCTACTCCTGTTGCTCTCTCTATCTACTCCTGTTGCTGTCTCTATCTACTCCTGTTGCTGTCTGTATCTACTCCTGTTGCTGTCTCTATCTACTCCTGTTGCTGTCTCTATCCACTCCTGTTGCTGTCTCTATCTACTCCTGTTGCTATCTCTATCTACTCCTGTTGCTGTCTGTATCTACTCCTGTTGCTGTCTCTATCTACTCCTGTTGCTGTCTCTATCTACGCCTGTTGCTGTCTCTATCTACTCCTGTTGCTGTCTGTAACTACTCCTGTTGCTGTCTGTATCTATTCCTCTTGCTGTCTCTATCTACTCCTGTCGCTGTCTCTATCTACTCCTGTTGCTGTCTCTATCTACTCCTGTTGCTGTCTGTATCTACTCCTGTTGCTGTCTCAATCTGCTCCTGTTGCTGTCTCTAGATACTCCTGTTGCTGTCTGTACCTACTCCTGTTGCTGTCTCTATCTACTCCTGTTGCTGTCTATATCGACTCCTGTTGCTGTCTGTAACTACTCCTGTTGCTGTCTGTATCTACTCCTCTTGCTGTCTCTATCTACTCCTGTTGCTGTCTCTATCTACTCCTGTTGCTGTCTCTATCTACTCCTGTTGCTGTCTGTATCTACTCCTGTTGCTGTCTCTATCTACTCCTGTTGCTGTCTCTAGATACTCCTGTTGCTGTCTGTATCTACTCCTGTTGCTGTCTCTATCTACTCCTGTTGCTGTCTGTAACTACTCCTGTTGCTGTCTCTATCTACTCCTGTTGCTATCTCTATCTACTCCTGTTGCTGTCTGCATCTACTCCTGTTGTTGTCTGTATCTGCTCCTGTTGCTGTCTGTATCTACTCCTGTTGCTGTCTCTATCTACTCCTGTTGCTGTCTCTATCTACTCCTGTTGCTGTCTGTAACTACTCCTGTTGCTGTCTCTATCTACTCCTGTTGCTATCTCTATCTACTCCTGTTGCTGTCTGCATCTACTCCTGTTGCTGTCTGTATCTAGTCCTGTTGCTGTCTGCACCTACTCCTGTTGCTGTCTGTAACTACTGCTGTTGCTGTCTCTATCTACTCCTGTTGCTGTCTGTATCGACTCCTGTTTCTGTCTGTAACTACTCCTGTTGCTGTCTGCACCTACTCCTGTTGCTGTCTGTACCTACTCCTGTTGCTGTCTGTATCTACTCCTGTTGCTGTCTGTATCTACTCCTGTTGCTGTCTGTAACTACTCCTGTTGCTGTCACTATCTACTCCTGTTGCTGTCTGTATCTACTCCTGTTGCTGTCTATATCTACTCCTGTTGCTGTCTGTATCGACTCCTGTTGCTGTCTGTATCTACTCCTGTTGCTGTCTGCACCAACTCCTGTAACTGTCTCTATCTACTCCTGTTGCTGTCTGTATCTACTCCTGTTGCTGTCTCTATCTACTCCTGTTGCTGTCTGTATCTACTCCTGTTGCTGTCTCTATCTAATCCTGTTGCTGTCTCTATCTACTCCTGTTGCTGTCTCTATCTACTGCTGTTGCTGTCTGTAACTACTCCTGTTGCTGTCTCTATCTACTCCTTTTGCTGTCTCTATCTACTCCTGTTGCTGTCTCTATCTACTCCTGTTGCTATCTCTATCTAATCCTGTTGCTGTCTGTATCTACTCCTGTTGTTGTCTGTATCTTCTCCTGTTGCTGTCTGTAGCTATTCCTGTTGCTGTCTGTATCTACTCCTGTTGCTGTCTGTATCTAATCCTGTTGCTGTCTGGAACTACTCCTGTTGCTGTCTGCACCTACTCCTGTTGCTGTCTGTATCTACTCCTGTTGCTGTCTCTATCTACGGCTGTTGCTGTCTGTAACTACTCCTGTTGCTGTCTCTATCTACTCCTTTTGCTGTCTCTATCTACTCCTGTTGCTGTCTCTATCTACTCCTGTTGCTATCTCTATCTAATCCTGTTGCTGTCTGTATCTACTCCTGTTGTTGTCTGTATCTTCTCCTGTTGCTGTCTGTAGCTATTCCTGTTGCTGTCTGTATCTACTCCTGTTGCTGTCTGTATCTAATCCTGTTGCTGTCTGTAACTACTCCTGTTGCTGTCTGCACCTACTCCTGTTGCTGTCTGTATCTACTCCTGTTGCTGTCTGTATCTACTCCTGTTGCTGTCTGTATCTACTCCTGTTGCTGTCTGTAACTACTCCTGTTGCTGTCTCTATCTACTCCTGTTGCTGTCTGTATCTACACCTGTTGCTGTCTGTAACTACTGTTTCTCTCTCTATCTACTCCTGTTGCTGTCTCTATCGACTCCTGTTGCTGTCTCTATCTACTCCGGATGCTGTCTCTATCTACTGCTGTTGCTGTCTGTATCTACTCCTGTTGCTGTCTGCACCAACTCCTGTAACTGTCTCTATCTACTCTTGTTGCTGTCTGCACCAACTCCTGTAACTGTCTCTATCTACTCCTGTTGCTGTCTGTATCTACTCCTGTTGCTGTCTGTATCTACTCCTGTTGCTGTCTGTATTGACTCCTGTTGCTGTCTCTATCTACTCCTGTTGCTGTCTGTAACTACTCCTGTTGCTGTCTCTATCTACTCCTGTTGCTGTCTGCACCAACTCCTGTACCTGTCTCTATCTACTCCTGTTGCTGTCTCTATCTACCCCTGTTGCTGTCTGCACCAACTCCTGTAACTGTCTCTATCTACTCCTGTTGCTGTCCGTATCTACTCCTGTTGCTGTCTGCAACTACTCCTGTAACTGTCTCTATCTACTCCTGTTGATGTCTGTATCTACCCCTGTTGCTGTCTGTAACTACTGTTTCTCTCTCTATCTACTCCTGTTGCTGTCGGTATCGACTCCTGTTGCTGTCTCTATCTACTCCTGATGCTGTCTCTATCTACTGCTGTTGCTGTCTGTATCTACTCCTGTTGCTGTCTGTAGCTATTCCTGTAACTGTCTCTATCTACTCCTGTTGCTGTCTGTATCTACTCCTGTTGCTGTCTCTATCTACTCCTGTTGCTGTCTGTATCTACTCCTGTAGCTTTCTCTATCTACTCCTGTTGCTGTCTGTATCGACTCCTGTTGCTGTCTCTATCTACTCCTGTTGCTGTCTGCACCAACTCCTGTAACTGTCTCTATCTACTCCTGTTGCTGTCTGTATCTACTCCTGTTGCTGTCTGTATTGACTCCTGTTGCTGTCTCTATCTACTCCTGTTGCTGTCTGCACCAACTCCTGTAACTATCTCTATTGACTCCTGTTGCTGTCTCTATCTACTCCTGTTGCTGTCTGCACCAACTCCTGTAACTGTCTCTCTCCTCCTGTTGCTGTCTGTATCTACTCCTGTTGCTGTCTGTATCGACTCCTGTTGCTGTCTCTATCTACTCCTGTTGCTGTCTCTATCTCCTTCTGTTGCTGTCTGTATTGACTCCTGTTGCTGTCTCTATCTACTCCTGTTGCTGTCTGTATCTACTCCTTTTGCTGTCTGTATTGACTCCTGTTGCTGTCTCTATCCACTCCTGTTGCTGTGTGTATCTACTCCTGTTGCTGTCTGTATTGACTCCTGATGCTGTCTCTATCTACTCCTGTTGCTGTCTGCACCAACTCCTGTAACTATCTCTATCGACTCCTGTTGCTGTCTCTATCTACTCCTGTTGCTGTCTGCACCAACTCCTGTAACTGTCTCTATCTACTCCTGTTGCTGTCTGTATCTACTCCTGTTGCTGTCTGTATCGACTCCTGTTGCTGTCTCTATCTACTCCTGTTGCTGTCTGTATCTACTCCTGTTGCTGTCTGTATTGACTCCTGTTGCTGTCTCTATCCACTCCTGTTGCTGTCTGTATCTACTCCTGTTGCTGTCTGTATCTACTCCTGTTGCTGTCTGTATTGACTCCTGTTGCTGTCTCTATCCACTCCTGTTGCTGTCTGTATCTGCTCCTGTTGCTGTCTGTATCTACTCCTGTTGCTGTCTGTAATTACCCCTGTTGCTCTCTGAAGCTACTCCTGCTGCTGTCTGCACCTACTCCTGTTGCTGTCTGTAGCTATTCCTGTTGCTGTGTGTAGATACTCCTGTTGCTGTCTGTAGCTATTCCTGTTGCTGTGTGTAGCTATTCCTGTTGCTCTCTGTATCTACTCCTGTTGCTGTCTGTAATTACCCCTGTTGCTGTCTGTAGCTACCCCTGTTGCTGTCTGTAGCTACTCCTGTTGCTGTCTGTAGCTACTCCTGTTGCTGTCTGTAGCTACTCCTGTAACTGTCTCCATCTACTCCTGTTGCTGTCTGTAGCTATTCCTGTTGCTGTGTGTAGCTATTCCTGTTGCTCTCTGTATCTACTCCTGTTGCTGTCTGTAATTACTCCTGTTGCTGTCTGTAGCTACTCCTGTTGCTGACTGTATCGACTCCTGTTGCTGTCTGTATCGACTCCTGTTGCTGTCTCTATCTACTCCTGTTGCTGTCTCTATCTACTCCTGTTGCTGTCTCTATCTACTCCTATTGCTGTCTCTATCTACTCCTGTTGCTGTCTGTATCTACTCCTGTTGCTGTCTCTATCTACTCCTGTTGCTGTCTCTATCCACTCCTGTTGCTGTCTCTATCTACTGCTGTTGCTGTCTCTATCTACTCCTGTTGCTGTCTGTATCGACTCCTGTTGCTGTCTGTAACTACTCCTGTTGCTGTCTGTATCTACTCCTGTTGCCGTCTGTAGCTACTCCTGTTGCTGTCTGCAGCTATTCGTGTTGCTCTCTGTAGCTATTCCTGTTGCTCTCTGTAGCTACTCCTGTTGCTGTCTGTAACTACTCCTGTTGCTGTCTGTGGCTATTCCTATTGCTTTCTGCAGCTATTCCTGTTGCTGTCTGTAACTACTCCTGTTGCTGTCTGTAAATACTCCTGTTGCTGTCTGTAACTACTCCTGTTGCTGTCTGTAGCTATTCCTGTTGTTGTCTGTAAATACTCCTGTTGCTGTCTGTAACTACTCCTGTTGCTGTCTGTAGCTACTCCTGTCTCTGTCTGTAACTACTCCTGTTGCTGTCTGCACCTACTCCTGTAACTGTCTTTATCTACTCCTGTTGCTGTCTGCACCTACTCCTGTTGCTGTCTGCTCCTACTCCTGTAACTGTCTCTATCTACTCCTGTTGCTGTCTGCACCTACTCCTGTAACTGTCTCTATCTACTCCTGTTGCTGTCTGCACCTACTCCTGTTGCTGTCTGCTCCTACTCCTGTAACTGTCTCTATCTACTCCTGTTGCTGTCTGCACCTACTCCTGTAACTGTCTCTATCTACTCCTGTTGCTGTCTGTAGCTACTCCTGTTGCTGTCTGTATCTACTCCTGTCGCTGTATGTAACTACTCCTGTAACTGTCTGTAGCTACTCCTGTAAATGACTCTATCTACTCCTGTTGCTGTCTGTAGCTACTCCTGTTGCTGTCTGTAACTACTCCTGTAACTGTCTGTAGCTACTCCTGTAAATGACTCTATCTACTCCTGTTGCTGTCTGTAGCTACTCCTGTTGCTATCTGTAGCTATTCCTGTTGCTGTCTGTAGCTACTCCTGTTGCTGTCTGTAGCTATTCCTGTTGCTGTCTGTAGCTATTCCTGTTGCTCTCTGTATCTACTCCTGTTGCTGTCTGTAATTATTCCTGTTGCTGTCTGTAGCTACTCCTGTTGCTGTCTGTAGCTATTCCTGTTGCTCTCTGTATCTACTCCTGTTGCTGTCTGTAATTATTCCTGTTGCTGTCTGTAGCTACTCCTGTTGCTGTCTGTAGCTACTCCTGTTGCTGTCTGTAGCTATTCCTGTTGCTGTCTGTAGCTATTCCTGTTGCTGTCTGTAGCTATTCCTGTTGCTCTCTGTATCTACTCCTGTTGCTGTCTGTAATTATTCCTGTTGCTGTCTCTATCCACTCCTGTTGCTGTCTGTAGCTACTCCTGTTGCTGTCTGTAGCTATTCCTGTTGCTCTCTGTAGCTATTCCTGTTGCTGTCTGTATCTACTCCTGTTGCTGTCTGTAGCTATTCCTGTTGCTGTCTGTAGCTATTCCTGTTGCTGTCTGTAGCTATTCCTGTTGCTCTCTGTATCTACTCCTGTTGCTGTCTGTAATTATTCCTGTTGCTGTCTCTATCTACTCCTGTTGCTGTCTGCACCTACTCCTGTTGCTGTCTGTAGCTATTCCTGTTGCTGTGTGTAGATACTCCTGTTGCTGTCTGTAGCTATTCCTGTTGCTGTGTGTAGCTATTCCTGTTGCTCTCTGTATCTACTCCTGTTGCTGTCTGTAATTACCCCTCTAGCTGTCTGTAGCTACCCCTGTTGCTGTCTGTAGCTACTCCTGTTGCTGTCTGTAGCTACTCCTGTTGCTGTCTGTAGCTACTCCTGTCTCTGTCTGTAACTACTCCTGTTGCTGTCTGCACCTACTCCTGTAACTGTCTCTATCTACTCCTGTTGCTGTCTGCACCTACTCCTGTTGCTGTCTGCTCCTACTCCTGTAACTGTCTCTATCTACTCCTGTTGCTGTCTGCACCTACTCCTGTAACTGTCTCTATCTACTCCTGTTGCTGTCTGCACCTACTCCTGTTGCTGTCTGCTCCTACTCCTGTAACTGTCTCTATCTACTCCTGTTGCTGTCTGCACCTACTCCTGTAACTGTCTCTATCTACTCCTGTTGCTGTCTGTAGCTACTCCTGTTGCTGTCTGTATCTACTCCTGTCGCTGTATGTAACTACTCCTGTAACTGTCTGTAGCTACTCCTGTAAATGACTCTATCTACTCCTGTTGCTGTCTGTAGCTACTCCTGTTGCTGTCTGTAACTACTCCTGTAACTGTCTGTAGCTACTCCTGTAAATGACTCTATCTACTCCTGTTGCTGTCTGTAGCTACTCCTGTTGCTATCTGTAGCTATTCCTGTTGCTGTCTGTAGCTACTCCTGTTGCTGTCTGTAGCTATTCCTGTTGCTGTCTGTAGCTATTCCTGTTGCTGTCTGTAGCTATTCCTGTTGCTCTCTGTATCTACTCCTGTTGCTGTCTGTAATTATTCCTGTTGCTGTCTGTAGCTACTCCTGTTGCTGTCTGTAGCTATTCCTGTTGCTCTCTGTATCTACTCCTGTTGCTGTCTGTAATTATTCCTGTTGCTGTCTGTAGCTACTCCTGTTGCTGTCTGTAGCTATTCCTGTTGCTGTCTGTAGCTATTCCTGTTGCTCTCTGTATCTACTCCTGTTGCTGTCTGTAATTATTCCTGTTGCTGTCTCTATCTACTCCTGTTGCTGTCTGTAGCTACTCCTGTTGCTGTCTGTAGCTATTCCTGTTGCTCTCTGTAGCTATTCCTGTTGCTCTCTGTAGCTATTCCTGTTGCTGTCTGTATCTACTCCTGTTGCTGTCTGTAGCTATTCCTGTTGCTGTCTGTAGCTATTCCTGTTGCTGTCTGTAGCTATTCCTGTTGCTCTCTGTATCTACTCCTGTTGCTGTCTGTAATTATTCCTGTTGCTGTCTCTATCTACTCCTGTTGCTGTCTGCACCTATGTTGCTGTCTGTAGCTATTCCTGTTGCTGTGTGTAGATACTCCTGTTGCTGTCTGTAGCTATTCCTGTTGCTGTGTGTAGCTATTCCTGTTGCTCTCTGTATCTACTCCTGTTGCTGTCTGTAATTACCCCTGTTGCTGTCTGTAGCTACCCCTGTTGCTGTCTGTAGCTACTCCTGTTGCTGTCTGTAGCTACTCCTGTTGCTGTCTGTAGCTACTCCTGTAACTGTCTCTATCTACTCCTGTTGCTGTCTGTAGCTATTCCTGTTGCTGTGTGTAGCTATTCCTGTTGCTCTCTGTATCTACTCCTGTTGCTGTCTGTAATTACTCCTGTTGCTGTCTGTAGCTACTCCTGTTGCTGTCTGTATCGACTCCTGTTGCTGTCTGTATCGACTCCTGTTGCTGTCTCTATCTACTCCTGTTGCTGTCTCTATCTACTCCTGTTGCTGTCTCTATCTACTCCTGTTGCTGTCTCTATCTACTCCTATTGCTGTCTCTATCTACTCCTGTTGCTGTCTGTATCTACTCCTGTTGCTGTCTCTATCTACTCCTGTTGCTGTCTCTATCCACTCCTGTTGCTGTCTCTATCTACTGCTGTTGCTGTCTCTATCTACTCCTGTTGCTGTCTGTATCGACTCCTGTTGCTGTCTGTAACTACTCCTGTTGCTGTCTGTATCTACTCCTGTTGCCGTCTGTATCTACTCCTGTTGCTGTCTGTATCGACTCCTGTTGCTGTTTGTATCTACTCCTGTTGCTGTCTGCAGCTATTCGTGTTGCTCTCTGTAGCTATTCCTGTTGCTCTTTGTAGCTACTCCTGTTGCTGTCTGTAACTACTCCTGTTGCTGTCTGTGGCTATTCCTATTGCTTTCTGCAGCTATTCCTGTTGCTGTCTGTAACTACTCCTGTTGCTGTCTGTAAATACTCCTGTTGCTGTCTGTAACTACTCCTGTTGCTGTCTGTAGCTATTCCTGTTGTTGTCTGTAAATACTCCTGTTGCTGTCTGTAACTACTCCTGTTGCTGTCTGTAGCTACTCCTGTCTCTGTCTGTAACTACTCCTGTTGCTGTCTGTAGCTACTCCTGTAACTGTCTCTATCTACTCCTGTTGCTGTCTGCACCTACTCCTGTTGCTGTCTGCTCCTACTCCTGTAACTGTCTCTATCTACTCCTGTTGCTGTCTGCACCTACTCCTGTAACTGTCTCTATCTACTCCTGTTGCTGTCTGCACCTACTCCTGTTGCTGTCTGCTCCTACTCCTGTAACTGTCTCTATCTACTCCTGTTGCTGTCTGCACCTACTCCTGTAACTGTCTCTATCTACTCCTGTTGCTGTCTGTAGCTACTCCTGTTGCTGTCTGTATCTACCCCTGTCGCTGTATGTAACTACTCCTGTAACTGTCTGTAGCTACTCCTGTAAATGACTCTATCTACTCCTGTTGCTGTCTGTAGCTACTCCTGTTGCTGTCTGTAACTACTCCTGTAACTGTCTGTAGCTACTCCTGTAAATGACTCTATCTACTCCTGTTGCTGTCTGTAGCTACTCCTGTTGCTATCTGTAGCTATTCCTGTTGCTGTCTGTAGCTACTCCTGTTGCTGTCTGTAGCTATTCCTGTTGCTGTCTGTAGCTATTCCTGTTGCTGTCTGTAGCTATTCCTGTTGCTCTCTGTATCTACTCCTGTTGCTGTCTGTAATTATTCCTGTTGCTGTCTGTAGCTACTCCTGTTGCTGTCTGTAGCTATTCCTGTTGCTCTCTGTATCTACTCCTGTTGCTGTCTGTAATTATTCCTGTTGCTGTCTGTAGCTACTCCTGTTGCTGTCTGTAGCTACTCCTGTTGCTGTCTGTAGCTATTCCTGTTGCTGTCTGTAGCTATTCCTGTTGCTGTCTGTAGCTATTCCTGTTGCTCTCTGTATCTACTCCTGTTGCTGTCTGTAATTATTCCTGTTGCTGTCTCTATCTACTCCTGTTGCTGTCTGTAGCTACTCCTGTTGCTGTCTGTAGCTATTCCTGTTGCTCTCTGTAGCTATTCCTGTTGCTCTCTGTAGCTATTCCTGTTGCTGTCTGTATCTACTCCTGTTGCTGTCTGTAGCTATTCCTGTTGCTGTCTGTAGCTATTCCTGTTGCTCTCTGTAGCTATTCCTGTTGCTCTCTGTATCTACTCCTGTTGCTGTCTGTAATTATTCCTGTTGCTGTCTCTATCTACTCCTGTTGCTGTCTGTAGCTACTCCTGTTGCTGTCTGTAGCTATTCCTGTTGCTCTCTGTAGCTATTCCTGTTGCTCTCTATAGCTACTCCTGTTGCTGTCTGTAGCTACTCCTGTTGCAGTCTGTAGCTATTCCTGTTGCTGTCTGTAACTACTCCTGTTCCTGTCTGTATCTACACCCATTGCTGTCGGTAGCTATTCCTGTTGCTCTCTGTAGCTACTCCTGTCGCTGTCTGTAACTACTCCTGTTGCTGTCTGTAGCTACTCCTGTTGCTGTCTGTAACACTCCTCTTGCTGTCTGTAGCTATTCCTGTTGCTGTCTGTAACTACTCCTGTTGCTGTCTGTAGCCACTCCTGTTGCTGTCTCTATCTACTCCTGTTGCTGTCTGCACCTACTCCTGTTGCTGTCTCTATCTACTCCTGTTGCTGTCTGCACCTACTCCTGTAACTGTCTGTAGCTACTCCTGTTGCTGTCTGCAACTCCTCCTGTTGCGGTCTGTATCTACTCTTGTTCCTGTCTGTAAATACTCCTGGTGTTGTTTGTGACTATTCCTGTTGCTGTCTGTAGCTACTCCTGTTGCTCTCTGTAGCTACTCCTGTTGCTGTCTGTATGTACTCCTGTTGCTGTCGGTAACTCCTCCTGTTGCTGTCTGCATTTACTCTTGTTGCTGTCTGTAAAGACTCCTACAGATGTTTGTATCTACTCCTGTTGCTGTCTGTAGTCACTCCTGTTGCTGTCTGTAACTACTCCTGTTGTTGTCAGTGGCTATTCCTGTTGCTGTTTTTGAATACTCCTGTTGCTGTCTGAACTACCCCTGTTTCTGTCTGTAACTACTCCTGTTGCTGTTTTTGAATACTCCTGTTGTTGTCTGTAGCTATTCCTGTTCCTGTCTGTAGCTACTCCTGTTGCTGTCTGTAACTACTCCTGTTGCTGTCTGTACCTACTCCTGTTGCTGTCTGTAGCTACAGGCAGCGACAAGAGTAGCTACAGGCAGCAACAGGAGTAGCTACAGACAGCGCTTAAAAATGTGTTGCTGGAAAAGCGCAGCAGGTCAGGCAGCATCAAAGGAGAAGGAGAATCGACGTTTCGGGCATAAGCCCTTCTTCAGGAATAAAGGGCTTATGCCTGAAACGTCGGTTCTCCTTCTCCTTCTTTTTGATGCTGCCTGACCTGCTGCGCTTTTCCAGCAACACATTTTTAAGCTCTGATCCCCAGCATCTGCAGTCCTCACTTTCTCCTAGCTACAGACAGCGACAGGAATAGCTACAGACAGCAACAGGAGTAGCTACAGGCAGCAACAGGAGTAGTTACACTTTTGTGTGGAGATTGCATGTTTTCCTGGGGTCCGTATGGGCTTCCTCCAAGTGCTCTTGTTTCCTCCTGTGCAGGTTAGCTGGATTGGTCATGCTAAATTGCCCATAGTGTGTTTATTAGCCATGGGAAATACGAGGTTACAGGGATGGGGCGAATGTGTGGCTTAGCCATGGGAAATACGAGGTTACAGGGATGGGGTGAGTCTTTGAGTGGGATGTCAGAGGGTCAGTGTGTTCTCAATGGGCCGAATGGCCTGCTTCCGCACTGTGAGGATTCTGTGATTACAGGATGGTACAAGAGGCTGAATGACTCACTTCTGCTCCTGTGACCAGTTATTGAAACTTAGCCGCTTGCTGGTGTAATACTCACAGCTGATGGCACCACAGGACAATCCAGATCCCTAGTAGATCATTGTTTTAGTTTAATTTTAGTCAATGCCACAGTCACTCACTGAAACATGGTAACGTGAGAAGGCAGATTGTGTTCAACAGTGGAACAGATGTTTATTAGTTAAAAGGAGGACGAGACAATAAAACTAATCAAGCGATCCATCTAAAAATAAATTCAAGTGCTTAATGAGGCATTAATCTGACAGTTTCTGCCACACCCAGTACACTGGGTTACAGATGAATGGAAAGTCAGACACGGGCAGTTTTTTTGGATTATCCATCCCGAAATGTACAGTTCAAGGAGTAAGTTTGAACTAAGTGCTGTGAAAGCTCAGAAATGAATATTCACAGAGATTTTCTATTAAGCATCCATCCCAGAGAGAGAAAATAAAGCAGCGAACTCAGTGTAAAGGTGAACAGTTCATACCCCCATCTGAGGATTAAGTTTGAAAGATCTTAAAGCCCACAGCAAAGTGACGTTTTCATCAATTCCTGAACAATCACCAAGTGTGGAGGGATTCCTTCTCCTTCTCAGAGATTTACGTGTGAGCTGTGTGATTGATCCCAGTTCTTGCCCGTGAAGTGTGAAGAGGTCTCCCATGAGTACTCTCTGCAACACGGGATTTGAACATATGAATGACGCAAAGATCAGGATGCAGGCATTATTCCTCCGCGGGCATTATTACAATCGGGAGGAGAAATTTTAGATAAACAAGGAACTGCTTACAATGCGCACACAGGAGGAGCTTGTGGTTTGCACTGGGCTGAGGAATTCCTTTGAACATTGGCTCTGCCTTCCCATCAGCCCTTGCTTCAAATGTGCCACACCAACAGCGATACAGTGACCGCATGCTCAGCAGTTGCGCGATTAGGAGATTCAGTTGTACCACGAAGGCTAGTCTACATTAATGGCAGCATTCTTAATGAAGGGCTTATGCCTGAAATGTCGGCTCTCCTGTTCCTCAGATGCTGCCTGACCTGCTGTGCTTTTCCAGCGCCACACTTTTCGACAGCATTCTCTTCCTGCCCCACCAATCTGGTATGAGCTGGGGCGAGATCCAGTGTTTGCTCGATACGATCTACTCGGCCTCTTTCCAGGGCTGGTACCTTTCAATGGATCCAGGCTGGTTGGGTGATCACTCACATTGGGATCCAGGTCTCTAGTATGGTAGGCTGCACTTGCTGCTTCAGTCCCTGCCTCCTGACAGCTTCTCCCTGTTTCCCAGAGTGGGAAAAGGCTTCCCCATGGTGGCTGCGCACTCCCGGGATTCACAACACACAGCTCCCGCCCCACCCCAAGAATGTCCACATCACCATCCCACTCCACTTCTCTTGAGCCATCTTACACCGTCCCTCCTAGTCCCACAGGGTGAGCTGTTCCCATCGTCCACCAAATACCTGACCTCAAACAACTCCCCCTCTCTGTGAACTGTTGTCTAAGACCAGCTGCCTCATGACTCTGTCGGGTTCAGGGTCCACCCCAATCTATATCATGTTCCCACCCCCGTTATTATGATTTTGGAGGAATACCTTTGTAATGGGTAGGTCCGACCCACCAGTCTTGCACTCATCAATGCTTCGCTTTCTCTCTCTCTCTTAGTCGCTCCACCTTGAGCGTCTGGCTTCACCTTGCGTGAATGCCTAGCTATCTGCTCATTGACCCAAACGCTTGGTCAAAAGCTGTTGGGAGTCCAAGGAGTTCGTCCACCGGTCTCGTCCAAAGAAAGAACAGTGTGACAAAATGTCTGTGGATGAGCCTGGCCTTATTATGAACATAAACCAGTTTCGGATGGTATCCAGATACCTCTTAACGCATTTTACCTCGAACATCACTGGTATTCTCAGCTTCCTTACTTCCAATGGTGTATCATGAACTAACAGAAACCCCCTCCAGACCTTGAAGAATGGGACTGAGGACAAATGGGGAGAGCTCAGTGTAGCCACAATAGAGGATGGTGACCCCTGCAATACAGAGACCTGAATGAGGGAAGGGTTTTGGGAATATCCTCTCAAAGTCTACCTTGATAAAAACAATGACTGCAAATGCTGGAAACCAGATTCTGGAGTAGAGTGGTGCTGGAAAAGCACAGCAGTTCAGGCAGCATCCGAGGAGCAGGAAAATCGACGTTTCCGGCAAAAGCCCTTCATCAGGATTCCAGCACCAGTCTATTCCAGAATCAAAGTCTACCTTGTCAAGCCAGCACAGGTATTTGTGTGTTTCAATAGGATTAGGCATCAATGTGGACTTCAACAGTTTCCTCATTTCCCCTTCCCCCACCTCACCCTAGTTCTAAACTTCCAGCTCAGCACTGTCCCCATGACTTGTCCGGACTTGTCCTACCTGCCTATCTCCTTTTCCACCTATCCACTCCACCCTCTCCTCCCTGACCTATCACCTTCATCCCCTCCCCCACTCACCCATTGTACTCTATGCTACTTTCTCCCCACCCCCACCCCTCTCTAGCTTATCTCTCCACGCTTCAGGCTCACTGCCTTTATTCCTGATGAAGGGCTTTTGCCCGAAACGTCGATTTCAAAGCTCCTTGGATGCTGCCTGAACTGCTGTGCTCTTCCAGCACCACTAATCCAGAATCTGGTTTCCAGCATCTGCAGTCATTGTTTTTACCATATTTTTGGAAGACTGACTGATCTAATTATTCTCAAACCGTTTACAAAAATAACCAACATCCAAATGCCACTAGTTTGAAATCCAAACTCTAAAAGGGATATTGATACATATATCAATCAGAAACCTTTCATCGTACTATGTAGCAGAATTTATGAGAAATGGGAGCACTGTCTTTGCTAGAAGGGACTCTTAAAATTCCAACTGGTGTTAGGGCAGTTAGGAATAGGGAGCAACTTGCCAGTTATCCCCACATCGCACTAAAGGAAAAATAAAATTGAGGGAGAAATCAGTAACATCTGCTGGGGAGAGGGACCCCAGGAAAGGTTGCCAAATGGAGGTTGTGTGGAACGGTGCAATAAATATTAGCAGCATTTGTTTTATGTTTATATTCACTGGTGTTTTATTGGGTGATCATTATATGAACTGAAGAACTGACATGTGGGAGTGATGGTGAGTGAAAAGAAGCTTAAGTTAATAACAGCAAAGGTACAGACATCTATCGAAATACTTACTTAAACAGTACACTGTAAATCAAGCCCTTCATTCTGCCAGACTCAAAAACCCCTTCAAATCAAACTCACTGATAACATCACACTTTCAAAATAAAGGAAAACAGAACAATATAGCCTGGAAAACTGATATTATAGCCTTGTATAAACATAGCTCTTCTCAACATGGTTTTTAAAAAAGCCCATGATGATGGCTTATTGCATAATTACCTTCAACTTAAAGAGGTAAAGCCACTATAGCTTAACCAGAGCACAGGGCTGCTGTCTTCTTAGGTAGGTGAGTGAGTTTAACCTGAGGGTCAACACGCTTCACACAAGGGGAGAAAAGATCTGCATGGTAACCACAGCCACCGTGGGAATTGAACCCACGCTGTTGATGTCATACTACATCACAAACTAGCCGTCTAGCCCACTGAGCTAACCAACCCCATGAATCTACGTCGTGAAATATTTCAAGGTACTACATTAGATGGGAATGAGACAACATTCAGCACAGAAGGACAGGTAACTGTAAAGTTGATCAATGAGATGGGCTTTCCAGAGGGTCTGAGGAGGAGTCGAGAAAGATGGAGAGCTTGTGGGAGGGACTTGCAGGCAGCTGGACACACAGTCTCCAATGGCAGAGCAATGGGAACCTGGTATGCACAAGAGCATCCAACTGGAGTACAGGGACCTCAGGAGAACCGGGGGCAGGAGTTGGTTACAGAGGTAGGGAGGGGTGACGGGCAATGGAAGGATTTAAATTAAACAGTGGTGTCACCAAACCATAAGCCAATACAGGGCAACGAGAGCAGAGGTGATCAATTCAAAAAAAAACTTGCGTTTGAATAGATGCAGATTGTTAAGAAGTTTTAGATACGTTGAAAGATGCAAGTGAGATTACTTTGCAGCTCATTATAAAGTCAACTATCAAAGGGATATATTCATTCTAGGGGAATGTGGGTAGCCTCTTTAGTTTTCCATCATATGTAGGTGGCATTCTCTCCTTTTTTTAGCTTGTGGGTTATGAACCTGACTTGAGACGAAAGGGAGAAAACATTGTTAAAGAAACTGTATTTTTGAGATGACATCAGGAGTGATGTTCCTTTCATGGCTCCCAGCTGCATAGTGGGTGGTGCCTGGAACGCAGGGCCGGGAGAGGGTGGTAGAAGCCAATAAGGGCAGCAACATTTCAGAGGATCATGACAGACACATGAACAGGCAGAAAATAGAGGGATACAGATCATGGACAGGCAAATGGGATATGTTTAGAATGGCACAGGTGTGGTGGGCCGAAGGGCATGTTTCCTTACTGTATTGTTCCATGTTCTATGCTTCTGGCAAGATGGCTCAATGCATTTGGTAATGGCTGGTAGAAATAGGGAGTCGTGAATGTGTCTGAATTGTCCTAGAATCCCAAACATCCTTCACCCAAGGTGAGTCAACATCAACTTGGAGCTTCCAAAGGCCCAACAGCACCTGCTCGTGAACATGTCAAGAGCAAGATGTTTAGAGGAGATTTGACTATTTTGTTTTCATCCAGAGGGTGGTGGGGAGGTGGAACTGAAAAGATCAGTAGATGGGAATAAGCCCTCAAGCATCATTTCCGCCAGTACACAAGGCTTTCTGTAGGGGAATGGGGCCAAGTGTAGGAAATTGGGATTAGAACAGGCCGATGCTTGATGACCAGTGCAGACACATCAGACCAAAGAGCTGTGAAAACTATGACTCTAAGTAGAGATGAGGAAGGTATGTAGACATCTGGTTAGCAACATCCAATGATTACATCTTCGTATCTACAGAGGAACCTCAATTAACCGGAATTTGATTAACTGAACTTTGGATTATCTGAACAAGATCGCAAGGTCCGGAGCTTGGCTAACTATGTTATCCGGTATTCAATTATCCAGAATTCGATTAACCAAATTCAGTACTCCCTGCCCGTGTCCTTCGGATAATTGAGGTTCCTCTGTGATCTTTTCTTTTCCATCATTCTCTTGCTGCCCAGTCATGTCCTAAACAAAGGCTATCAGTACAGCCACAGTAACACAGACTAAAAGATTCAAGGACTGTTGAGGGAGCCATTTATCTTCCTTGCTTGCCTGCACTGGAGTTACAAACCCCACACCGTGTTTGCTTTAGATAAAGCATTACCTTCCCAGCAATGGTGCAGTTGTACATTAAACAGCCGCCTGGTATTAGTCACAACCAAGGTCTGTCAGTCAACGTACAGTTTCTGAAAGAAAAGCATCTCAACAATTTCAGTCCAGAAATCCGTCTGCGCCTCATCAACGATGACAGCACTTATTGGGAAGAAATGTCATGGAGAGACAGCCCATCTGGTTTCGCGTCTCTATCTCTCTCGTGGAGTTTGTCTCACATTGTTGCTGCTAATCCTCAAAACTATAAGCTAAGAAGCTGCTTGGAGAATTGTGGTGCTGAGTGTTTCTCGTACATCCATCAGGTAAAATCCCCAGCTTGTAAATCAATCTACTCACACGGGCTTGTGATTCTTACCCCTGGATGAATGGAACTGAGGGCAGTAACTTTATCGGCCGATGTTCCAGTCGCACTAATTTCTCACTCTGTTTTGTTTCCAAACTGCTCGTGAAACACAGCACCTTTCAATTGCTGTGTGATTCATTTCAAGCGTTTTTCTTCTCAACTCTCACTTTTCCCTTTCTCTCCTTGCCCCTCCTCAGTGAATGGGCACATTTCCAAGTGAACTACCCACTCTCGAGTTTCTCGCCCGCCTGCCCGGCTACCCTTCAGGTGTGAGATGTGACAACTCTAAGTTACCCTGACATAGCCCTAACCTTACCCCATTTCAGCCTGCTATGGGGCAAGCCTAGAAGATGGATCAAGGTGGGGTGGTTTGGGTGGGGTGGAAAGAGGTGTGTTTGGGTGGGATCAGGCAGACTTGATAAGGGAGCTTAAGGTGAAGGAATCGTTAGGAAGCAGTGATCATAATATAATTGAATTTACTCAGCAATGTGAGAGGGAGAAGGTGGAATCAGAGGTAAAATTATTACAGAGGAATAAAGAAATTAGATGAAACCTTCAAGACCATCAACAATATCCTTACAGGCATAAAATTCACTGAAGAGGAGGAAAACAACAACAAACTGCCATTTCTAGATGTCACAGTAGAGTGAACAGCCAATGAGGAACTTCAATCCAGCATCTACAGGAAAACAACACATACGGCCTAAATACTGAACGACAGAAACAATCACCCCAACCTCCACAAACAAAGGTGCATTAGAAGATTATTTCAATGAGCCACCACACACTGCAGCACAGAGGAACTATGCAGAGAAGAGAGAAACACCTATACAGCATATTCAAAAAGAACGGATTCTCCAATGAACACCGATTTCTCAGCAACAAACCTAAACAAGCAGACAAAATGTGTCCAGAAATTCTAGCCACTCTCCCCAAATCAAAAGCATCTTGGAAATGACTCAGACCTACTCACACCTCTTAGCATCATGGTAGCTCACAAACCCACCAACACACTAAAATAGCAGCTAATGAACTTGAAAGACTCTACACAGAGAAACAAGCTAAACGAACGTCATTTACAAAATACTGTGCAAGAACTGTAACAAACACTACACTGGACAAACAGGCAGAAAACTAGCCACCAGGATACATGAACACCAACTAGCCACAAAAAGACATGACCCACTTTCACTAGTATCCTTACATGCAGATGAGGAAGGAATCCACTTTGACTGGGATAACACATCCATCCAGGATAAGCCAAACAGAGACATGCACGAAAATTCTTAGAAGCATAGCATTCCAACCGGAACTCTACCAAGAAACACATTGACTTGGACCTCATTTACCACCCACTTAGAAAAAGAACAGGAAATAACCTCACCAACACAGGAAATGGCATCACCAACACAGGAAATAACATCACCTACCCAAGGAAACCTAAATACATAAATATAAAGCGGGCCATACACCAGTGCTTCACCAGAGGCTCACTGATGACGTTACTTAGTATGGTGATGAAACATCTGAAAACGAAATTTCCAGCTCGGCGAGCAAACCTACATCCAGAACCAGAGGATTGGGAAGCTTATAAAGGGACTGCAGATGCTAAAGCTCAGAGTCGAGAGCGTGTTGCTGGAAAAGCACAGCCAGTCAGGCAGCATCTGAGGAGCAGGAGAATCAACTTTTTGAACATAAGCACTACATCAGGAATGAAGATTCCTGTGAAGGGCTCATGTTCGAACTGTCAATTCTCCTGCCCCTCGGATGCTGCCTGGCCTACTGTGCTTTTCCAGCTCCAAACGCCAACAGAGCACAACAAAAAAGAGAAATAAGAAGGGAGAACATTAAATATGAGGGCAACCTCGCCAGTGACATAAGAGTTTCTTTAAATATATAAAGGGTAAAAGAGAGATAAAAGAGGACATTGAGCTGCTGGAAAATGATGCTGGAGAGATAGTAGTGGAGAATAAAGGAATGGCGGAGAAAGTGAATAATTATTTTGTGTCAGTCTTCACAGTGGAAGAAAGATTAATATCCCAAACATTCAAGAGAATCGGTGGCGGGGGGGGGGGGGGGGAAATGACATGAGTATGGTGACCATTACCAAGGAGAAGGTGCTAAAATAACTGAATGGCCTGAAGGTAGATATACCCCAAAGGTAGATATGAAGAGATAGTGGAGTTGTTAGTGGTGATCCTTCAAGATTCACTGGAGTCAGGGAGGGTCCCAGAGGACTGGAAAATTGCTAAGGTAACCCTCCCTAACCCCCCCCGTTTAAGAAGAGGCAGAAGTCGGGAAATGACAAGCCAATTATCCTGACCTGAGTCGTTGGACCCCATTGCGAAGGATGCGATTTCTGAAGACTTGGAAGTATATGGTAAAATAGAGCAGATCCGCATGGTTTCATCAAGGGGAGGTCATGCCTGACAAATCTGCTAGAATTCTTTGAGGAAGTAATGAGCAGGTTAGACCAAGGAGAGCCAATGGATGTAATCTACCTGGACTTCAAGAAGGACTTTGACACAATGCCGCACAGGAGGTTACTGAGTAAGATAAGGGCCCATCGTGTCAGAGGCAATGTGCTAGCCTGGATAGAAGCTTGGCTGTCTGGCAGTAAGCAGAGAGTGGGGATAAAAGGGTCCTTCTCAGGATGGCAGCCGGTGACAAGTGGTGTTCTACAAGGCTCAGTGTTGGGACCACAACTTTTCACTTCATACATTGATGATCTAGATGAAGGAACTGAGGGCATTCTGACTAAGTTTGCAGATGATACAAAGATAGGTAGAGGGACAGTTGGCATTGAGGAGGCAGGGAGGCTGCAGAAGGATTTGGACAGGTTAGGAGAGTGGGCAGAGAAGTGGCAGATGGAGTACAATCTGGGAAGGTGTGAGGTCATGCATCTTATAGGAAGAATAGAGACATGGACTATTTTCTAAATGGGGAGAAAATTCAGAAATCTGACATGCAAAGGGATTTGGCAGTCCTAGTCTGGGATTCTCTTAAGGTAAACTGACATGCTGAGTCAATAGTTAGGAAGGTAAACCCAATATTGGCATTCATTTTGACAAGACGAGAATATATAAGCAGGGATGTACTTCTGAGGCCTCTATAAGGCTCTGGTCAGACCACATTTGGAGTATCATGCACAGTTTTGGGCCCCATATCTCAGGAAGGATGCACTGGCCCTGGAGTGTGTTCAGAGGAGGTTCACGAGAATGATCCCAGGAATGAAAAACTTAACATATGAGGAATGTTTGTGGACTCTGGATTGATACTCAACGGAGTTTAAAAAGAATGGAGGTTGGGGGGGGTGGGAGATCTAATTGAAAGATACAGAATACTGAATGGTCTGGACAGAGTGGATGTTGGGAAGATGTTTTCATTGGTCGGAGAGACTAAGACCTGAGGGCACAGCCTTAGAGTAAAGGGAATGGAGATAAGGAGAAACTTCTTCAGCCAGAGGGTGGGGAATCGATGGAATTCATTGCCACAGAAGGCTGTGGAGGCCAGGTCGTTGAGTATGTTTAAGACTGAGATCGATAGGTTCTTGATTCTCAAGGGGATCAAAGGTTACAGGGAGAAAGCGGGAGAATGAGATTGAGAAACCTATCAGCCCTGATCGAATGGTGGAGTAGACTGGATGTGCTGAATGGCCTAATTTCTGCTCCAATGTCTTATGGTTTGCTTCCTGAGATGTCATTGAGGCATCTGGTATCAGTGATGCAGACTAATACAAATGACCAAGATTGGTGGCAGTGAGTCTCCTCAACAAATGTCCACTAGGCACAAGCAGGCCATTGAGCCCATCAAGCCTGTGCTGACTTGATGATAGACAAGTCTATTGCTTTGAGTACTGCCTCCTCACAACCTTTCAAATGGTTCTTTTGACTGTTTAACCCATTACTACTTTTTTTTTAAAGCTTTGATGAATCCTGGCTCCAAGTTCTCGCAGTTGTTCAGACAAACACTTTAATCTCTCATTCTTTTGTCGCTGATCTTGCCACAGTCTGCGTTTCAACTGCGACACACCACCCATTGGCAACTGTGTATCCGGCTAGCTACCAAGGCTCCCTAACTTGTGAAAAGCTTGATGAGATCTCTTTTTAATGTGCCCTATCTTAAGTGAAACCAGATTCTGTCTGCTGATGGTTTTCCACAGTGACCTTCACTGTGAGGCATGCAGAGGAGAACAGGAGACAAGGATGCAATTCAGTTTACATGCAACACCATTTCAGTTTGAGCGAGAAAGAGGGAGCGCTTTTTTTTCAGAAAAGCAGGCCAAGGAATTCACTTCCCGGATACGCAAAGCCATGTCCCTCAGCTCCAGGTCACCACCAATCCTTCATTTCGTTGCGACGGTTTGGCAGCAACAACGAGTTGCATTTACCTAGCCACTTTCACCTGGCAAGAACAGCACTCTGCAGGAGGATTGTCAAGCAAAGACAGACCACACAGGTGCCACACAGGAGGCTGCTGAGCAAGGTGAGGGCCCATGGTGTTCGAGGTGAGCTGCTGGGATGGATTGAGGATTGGCTGTCTAACAGAAGGCAGAGAGTTGGGATAAAAGGTTCTTTTTCAGAATGGCAGCCGGTGACGAGCGGTGTCCCGCAGGGTTCGGTGCTGGGGCCACAGCTGTTCGCATTATATATTAACGATTTGGATGAGGGAACCGGGGGCATTCTCGCGAAGTTTGCCGATGATACGAAGTTAGGTGGACAGGCAGGTAGTACTGAGGAAGTGGGGAGGCTGCAGAAGGATCTTGACAGGTTGGGAGAGTGGTCCAGGAAATGGCTGATGGAATTTAACGTGAGCAAGTGCGAGGTCTTGCACTTTGGCAAAAAGAATAAAAGCATAGACTACTTTCTAAATGGTGAGAAAATTAATAAAGCCAAAGCACAAAGGGATCTGGGAGTGCTAGTCCAGGATTCTCTAAAGGTAAACATGCAGGTTGAGTCCGTGATTAAGAAAGCGAATGCAATGTTGTCTCTTATCTCAAGAGGGTTGGAATATAAAAGCAGAGATGTACTACTAAGACTTTATAAAGCTCTGGTTAGGCCCCATTTGGAGTACTGTGTCCAGTTTTGGTCCCCACACCTCAGGAAGGACATACTGGCACTGGAACGTGTCCAGCGGAGATTCACACGGATGATCCCTGGAATGACAGGTCTAACATATGAGGAACGGCTGAGGATACTGGGATTGTATTCGTTGGAGTTTAGAAGATTAAGGGGAGACTTAATAGAGACGTACAAAATAATACATGGCTTGGAAAAGGTGGATGCTAGGAAATTGTTTCAGTTAAACGAGGAGACTAGGACCCGTGGACACAGCCTTAGAATTAGAGGGGGTCATTTCAGAACAGAAATGCGGAGACATTTCTTCAGCCAGAGAGTGGTGGGCCTGTGGAATTCATTGCCACGGAGTGCAGTGGAAGCCGGGACGCTAAATGTCTTCAAGGCCGAGATTGATAGATTCTTGTTGTCTCGAGGAATTAAGGGCTACGGGGAGAACGCTGGTAAGTGGAGCTGAAATGCGCATCAGCCATGATTGAATGGCGGAGTGGACTTGATGGGCCGAATGGCCTTACTTCCACTCCTATGTCTTATGGTCTTATGGTCTTATGGACCACGTCGGGGCAACTTGACCGAATGCTTGGTCAGCCAAACGTTGGTAGATCTTAAGGGGCATGTTAAAGGAAGGAGAGAGAGTTTTGGCAGGGTCAGTATGGCCAAGTCAGATGATGGCATAGCCACTGGTGTTGAAATAATTATTATCGGGGTTTTGTAAGAGACATAGAAGCTTAGAAACGTAGAAGATAGGAGTAGGCCATTCAGCCCCTCAAGCCCACCTCACCATTCAATATGATCATTGAGTTCCATACCCTAATCCTACCCTCCCCCAAATCCCTTGATCTCACAAGAGCTCTAACTCCTTCTTGAAAACACAGTGTTTTGGGCTCGACCACTTCCGCTAGGAGTGAATTCCACAGACTCCCCACTCTCCGGGCAAAGACATTTCTCCTCAGCTCAGTCCTGAAAGGTTTACCCCTCATCCTTAACTGCCCTTTCACGATGAAACGAGGCAGTGGAGGACTGCAGGGATCTCAGAGGGTGTTGGACCTGGAAGAGTAGTGGGGGGTGGGGGGAGGTGGATTACAGCATAGGGGGGAAGCAGGCGCACAGCTGTGGAAAGATTTGAAACCACAGACGATAATGTGAAAACTGAAGCCTTTGCCAGACCGGGGGTTAACTTCAGTTGGCGACCACAAATGACTTGAATCTGTGGGTTGTATTCCGAAAGACTGCGGTGTGCACTCCAGCCAGCACATCCAACACGTCACGTAGATTTGATGTGACTGCTGAATGAAGGAAACAAGTTGACTTTAAGAATCCATGTGCGGGAGGGAGTGGGGGGGTGGGAGTGTGGCGGACGAGGGAATGCTCAGGCTTCAGTTGGACAAAGCAATTTCTCGGAGCGAGTGAGTCACCAAGGCAAGGCTCCCGGGGCTGTTACTCTAGCGGTCGATTATCCTGTGAATTGTATATCAGTTCCCACATTTTTAAAAGCAGCCAAGTTGTGCCTCATTCGCACTAGGAACTGATTTAGGAAAGAGCCCCCCCCCCCCCCCCCCCACCCCCTCTTTTGCCAGCTACAGAGATGTACACAGCACAGTACAAGCTGCCAACCCCAGTGTGTTACAAAGGAAGTCAGCTGATCCAAACAGAGCCAACTGCCAAGACAGGGAGGTATTTACAATATCCAGAGAAACAGCAAGTCGAAACACTCAATAACCTGAAAGAAAAACGATGCATACGCGTCGCAATAAATCAAGTAAAGGAGCTAACGGGTCTTCCAAGACAGTGATAGCTCGGGTCAAGCACTCCTCACTCAGTATGTTGAGGAGCAAGGTCCAACCCATGCTGGGGAGTGTTTTGTTGGAATATCCTATGGGCAGACAAGATGGAAGGGCGTCATGCTGTGAGAAAGTGGGGGAAGGGCAGGTTAGCACAGCACACTGTATCACAGTAGCATAGAAGTAGACAGTCTGGCCTATCGAGTCCATGCCTACCCTCCGAAGAGCATCCCACCCTGACCCAATGCCCGCCTCTCTGCCACCCTATCCCTGTAACTCTGCATTCCCCATGGCCATTCCTACCCCTAGCTTGCACATCCCTGGGCACTACGGGGTGATAAACATACTGAACTGGACCCGACACATAAATACCAGGTGGGACAGCCCACCAATGCTTCACCAGAGGCACACTGACAATGTTGCCCAGGGAGAGGGGTGGGGGGGTGACAAAATGTCTGCAGACAAACACATTGGCTCAGTGGACGAATCTACAACTACAGGACAATTTCAGTGGCACTGCAGAAATGAACACCGATATTTAATTCTGCATCTGTTTCTCGCAATAGGCTTTCAATAAAACCTGAACCAGCACAATTGGCCAGTGTTCAGCATTGAATCCATTCCCCGGGGGGGCAGAGGGGGCAAGATAGGGGGGCAGAATGGAATCAATTGAACTGTGTTAGCCATGGACAAATTGTCCACTCATGCATCTCCCAACGGTTACTCTTGGTTGTGTTTTAACAAACACAGCAGATTCCATCTTATCCTGAACACCTAGCCGCTGTCCCTCCTGATTCAAGTTAAGTCCTGGAAATCTCAAAGCATCAAACTGCACTTCCTTCCCTCATGTTTAACTTCTTTCATAGTGTCACCGCGCTCGAATCACAAACACATGAGGTGTACCTTTATCGGTACATCTGCCAATGTGCTGCCAGTCACTACCCACTTCTACAGGAGAGGACGTGTTCATCACAGAGTTCACAGACGTTGCAAAAACAGAAATCGGTGGAAAAACTCAGCAGATCTGGCAGCATCTGTGGAGAGAGAAAGCAGAGTTAACATTCCGGGTCCAGTGACCCTTCCTCAGAAGAGATGGTAGCGAGGGAAAAGATGTTTGTTTATGCAGATAATAGGGTGGGGCGGGGTAAGGAGTAAACGATAAGTAGGGATAGAGTCCAAAGAGAGAGAAGAGCAGTTGGACAGACAAAGGATTGGCGAACGATCTGACTAGGAGGGAGAATAGCTACCAATGGGACTGTTAGTGGCTAGGAGATAGTAAGGACTGCAGATGCTGGAGAGTCAAGGAGATAGAGTATGGTGCTGTAAAAAGCACAGTAGGGCTGGGTGGGTTACTCTTCAGAGGGTTGGTGTGGACCTGTTGGGCCTGTTTCCACACTGTAGGGATTCTATGATTCTATGATCTGGACTTATCCTCAAATAAAGAATCCAAGGGGATTCTGCTAATGTCATTAGACCTAATAATGCAGAGGCTCCAAGCAAGTGCTCTAAGGGCATGGATTCAAATTTCACCTCGGAAATTGTCATAATTGGAACCCAATTCATCAAAAATACGTTCTGGAATACAGAGCAGTGATGGTCACCTTGAAGCCAGCATTAATTGTTGGGAAAAACCCATCTGATTCACTAATTCCTACTTGAGGGAAGGAAACTGCCATCCTTACCTGGCCTGGGCTTCATGAGACTCCAGACCCGCAGCAATGTGGTTGGCTCTCCCTCTGCTGGTTCTTGGTTACTTATGACTCTGGTGTACAACTCCAGAGTTGCCTATGTCCCATCACCTGAAATAAAGCAGACAAGAATTCTGGAACTGTTTAATAAATGCTACTTTGGGATAAGGGTCTTGGAAAGAGTCTGATAACCTGCTTATCCGTAATTATCTTGTACTCCAGTGAATATTCAGCATCAGGTTGCAGTAAAGATGATATTTTTCAATGGGACTACTAGTGATGGGCAAATAATGGAGCATTGAGATCCTTAAAATGCTTTTGATTAGATAAATGAGGGCATCCAGTTAAAGATGGATGATGTATCACAGCCAAAAGCAAGCTTGCTTTATAAACAGTGACTGGGGTTGCCAACTGTGATTGGACATATTGAATCACATGGCCTCCAGCCATTGGTCACCTGACACGTCCATCTCATCTTCCCTCACCAAACCGGAGGAAAGAGAATCTTTGAATCCTGATTTTCTTCATCCATCTCCCACATGCTTTACAGTGAGAAAACAATACTACACCGTGGGCACTGGGCGCCCAGTTCAAAGAACAAAGAACAGTACGGCAGAGGAACAGGCCCTCCGGCCAATCCAAGACTGTAAGAGAAAGTGAGGACTGCAGATGATGGAGATCAGAGTCTAGATTAGAGTGGCGCTGAAAAAGCACAGCAGGTCAGGCAGCATCCGAGGAGCAGGAAAATCGACGTTTCGGGCAAAAGCCCTTCATCATCATTCTTGATGATGGGCTTTTGCCCAAAACGTCGATTTTCCTGCTCCTCGGATGCTGCCTGACCTGCTGTGCTTTTCTAGCACCATCCAAGATTGTACTGACATGCAACACCTTTCTCAATTAAAAACCTTTGCCTCCACGCAGCATCCCTCTTTACCCTGCTCAATCATGTGTCTGTGAAGATGCTTCTTAAATGTTGCCATTGTGTCTCCATCTCTCACCTGCTCTGGCATTGCATTCCATCCTCTGTGTGAAAGATTTGCCTCTCACATCTCCTTTCAACTAACTCTCCTTCATCTTAAACCTACGTCCCCTAATAATCGACATTTCTACCCTGGGAAAGAGACCCTGACTATCCATCCTATCCACGCCTCTCAAACTTTGTAAACTTCTATCAGGTTGCCCCTCAGCCTCTGACATTCAAATGAAAACAAGCTGAGTTTTTCCAATCTCTTTTTATAGCTAACACCTTTCAAACCAGACAACATCCAGTAAATGTTTTCTGTATCTTCTCCAAAGCTTCAACATCCTTCTGGTAGTGTGCTGACGCAGGTGGCACGGTGGCTCAGTGGTTAGCACTGCTGCCTCACAGCGCCAAGGACCAAGGTTCGATTCCAGCCTCAGGCAACTGTCTGTGTGGAGTTTGCACATTTTCCCCGTGTTTGTGGGGGCTTCTTCTGGGTGCTCTGGTTTCCTCCCAGAGTCCAAAGATGCGCATGTTAGGCGAATTGACCATGCTAAATTGCCTGTAGTGTTCAGGGATGTGTGCAATAGTCAAGGATCAAACGTAGGGGAATGGGTCTGGGTGGGTTACTGTTTGGAGGGCCAGTGTGGACTTGTTGGGCCGAAGGGCCTGTTTCCACACTGTAAAAGATTCTATGAAGAATGTAAGCAAAATTCCAAATGCAGCCTAACCAAAGTTCTACAAAGCTACAACATGACTTGCCAATGTGAGTTCTTTTAGCTACTAAATGTGAAAAAACTTATTAAAACATGACACGCTCAGAGATTATATACAAGAGGCAAGTACAAAATGTTAAAGTTCAAAAACAGATGCAACTCAGTCTTTGGTTTGTCCGTAATGAATTGATTGCGAAACCTTATGGCTGTTAAGGTGATTCTGATCGTGCTGAGATTTCAGCTGAGCATTTAGTAGGATCCCTAAAGTGCAGACATAGGCTATTTGGCCCATTGAGTCACACCAACCCTTCAAACAGCACCCCACCCAGACCCACACCATTTCCCACTTAGTCTGCACATCTCTGGACACTATGAGCAATTTCCCATGGCCAATCCACCCTAACCTGCACATCTTTGGATTGTGGGAGGAAACCGGAGCACCCGGAAGAAACCCACACAGACTCTGGGAGAATGTGCAAACTCCACACAGACAGTCACCCGAGGCTGGAACCAAACCCAGGTCCCTGACACTGTGAGGCAGCAGCGCTAACCACTGTGCCACTGCTCTCAGAGATTCTTGATTCTACAGTGAGCTGAAAGGAGTTTGTCCAGGTTCCTTCAACAGTAGTTTTGTTGGATTAAGGTGTTTTTCAGGAGATGTTCAGATAGAGAGCTGGAGTGGCAGAGTGACAGAATGAATGCGAGTGAGTGCAACCGGCTGAGAGAGACAAAGGGAGACAGAGGGAGAGAAAGATACCTAATTTCATTTTACCCGCTCAATCAAGAGTGTATACAGGAAATTCTTAGCTGTGAACATTCAAACTCCAAGGAATCACATTAACATACCAGCGCTTTGCACAGAGAAACCAGTGTTTCTTGTGCATTCCTGGGATGTTAAAAAATGTTCTTTCAATTATATCATGCACAGAATCTGGAAGAAGACATTGTTTCCTGATGAGGGAGTGAGCAACCCTCATTATCACTTGGTCACACAATTCAGTTTATTTTAATAATGATATCCCTTCATTAGAAGTCTTGTTGCCTGAAGTTCCCTTGTCACTCCTCAGGTGTAATGTTCTACAGGGACTCGGTGTAATGCACACAAGGAATTGAGCCTGCCACAGAATTTATATTCTTAGCCTTATATGCCCTTCTTTGAATAAGCACATGCAGTACATTATAAAAAGTCCAATATATCCATGAGTAATTCAGAGTTGTGCTGGGTGTGCATGGCAATACCTAAGCATTGAATAAGATGCACAACTGTTCGAACAACTGTTATTTCTTTCTACAAGATTTGTTCCCAGCAGTTTTCCACTTCAATTAATCTTCAATTCCAAGAGAATTGGCCACATGGAAGAATACTGTGACCAAAGGATTATTTGAGACTGAGATTGATAGGTTCATGTTGAGGAAATGAATGAGAGACAGATCAATGGAGTTAAATGCAGATCAGCCACTGAGCCAGAGATAGCTTAAACCTGCTCCTCACAAACATTAAACTCTGTCTCACCCTCTCTTCAAAGAGAGGATACCTCGACCTATCGGCTATTTCCAGTTTCTGATTTCCAGCATCAGTGGTGTTTTCTTTTGAGGTTGTCTTATTGCTGGACAAAGTGCCAGAAAGACCCTGGCAATAGCAACAGGTTGAATCCTGGTCACCTAATGATGGGACAGTCATTATCTCCCTGGACAGTATTCCGAGAGACACGAGATACATTTAAACAGCGAGAATGGGAAATCTACACAGTAACGCAAACTGGAGATTGCAGAAATTGCAAGGGGACATTAAATAAGTTGTTCAACAAGGGATGGCAATGGGACGGGACGGGAGCAATTGGAGTTCACAAAATACATGGTATAGGTTCAAAATTATGGCATGGTTTGCATTATTTATAGAATCCTGACAGTATGAAAAAGGCCATTCAGCCGATTATATCTGGACAGACCCTCTGAAGATCATCCTGTGCAGATCCCCCTCACTCCACCACACCCCCAACTCATATCCCTGTAAACCTACATTTTCCATGTTCAAGCCACCTAATCTGCACATCCCTGGACATTACAGACAATTTTCCATGGCCAATCCACCTACCCTGTACATCCCTGGACACTACAGCCAATTTAGCATGGCCAATCTACCTAACCTGTACATCCCTGGTCACTACAGTCAATTTAGCATGGCCAATCCACCTAACCTGTACATCCCTGGACAATACAGACAATTTAGCATGGCCAATCCACCTAACCTGTACATCCCTGGACAATACAGACAATTTAGCATGGCCAATCCACCTAACCTGTACATCCCTGGACACTACAGACAATTTAGCATGGCCAATCCACCTAACCTGCACACCTCTGGACACTATGAACAATTTCCCACGGCCAATCCACCCTAACCTACAAAACCTTTGGACTGTGGGAGGAAACCAGACCACCCGGAGGAAACCCACGTAGACAGAGGGAGAATGTGCAAACTCCACACAGACAGTCGCCCAAGGCTGGATTTGAACACCTGTCCCTGGTGCTGTGGAGGCAGCAGTGTTAACCACTGAGCCACCCTAATCAGGCCTTTCTCTGGGCATTATGTTTGAACATGCTTGTAAAGCTGGTACAGGCTTTTCGACAGACAGGAGTAGGGGGGTCACAGAGAGAGAGAGAGAGAGAGAGAGAGAGAGAGGGAGAAAGAGAGAGGAAGAGAAAAAGAGAGATAGAGAGAGAAAAAGTAGGCAGGTCTTGTGGATATTCCAGTTTCTCGGTTCATGTGAAAGCACGTCTGCCAAAAATGAAGAGGATCACAGTCCAATCACTGCCATTTGTCATACAGATTCAGTGGAGCTTGACTTCCAGGTCATCGTCTGCGTGATACAGCTCTGTCATTTACAGCTGTATCTCTCAAACAGGCAGGGACATAGCTCAGTGGGTAATAATCATATCAACAAGCATACAGTAAGAATCTGAAATAACTCCACAGGGGCCAGTATCCTGTCACCCTTTATTTATACATCCACAGTATATGACACTGATCCAGCCCCCTCAGAGTGAACAGAACCTCTGACCCTCCTGTTTGTATGTGTCAGCCAGGGCTCCCTGATTGGACCAGGTTAACAGCCCCAATCAGGGAACTCAGATTCTATAAGTTGCCCCTAGCTGACCTCGTTACTGGGCCCGAGGCAGATGGCATTCTCAAGTAATGTGACGTTCAGCTTTGGTTTTAACTCAAATCCAAATGGAGAAGAGGGAAGGAAGGAATATATAAGCTTTCAAAGTCACCAGACATTGCAAAGTGCTTTGCGGCCAATCACATGGGTAGTCATTGTTGTTATATAAGTAATGGGAGACCCCATTTGTACACAGTGAGCTCCCACAGTTAAAAATGCAACGATGACCAACCATTTGGTTTAAAGGTGACTGATAGAGAGCTCAAGAAAGTGTAAATTCATTCAGCACATCAGCCCATCAAGTCTGCAACAACATAACTATCACTAAAATGCACTAATCCCACTTTCCTACACTTATTCCCCTATCCTTGAATGTTCTAATATTTGAAATGCGCATCCAAGTTGTTTTTGTTGAAGGTGTGAGCTTTCCAGCCTCCACTACCTTCCCAGGCTGCACTTTCCAGATTTCCCACTGAGTGAAAAAGTTGATTCCCAAATCCCGTTGATACCCCAAAACTATGCCCCCTGCTGATTGGCCCCTCAACCAAGGGGAACAGCTGCTCTCTATTCATCCCACATTACCCTAAAGACCTCCATCATGTCCGCCCGCCCCATCCCAGCACCTCTTTCAGGTAGCACCAAACTGGGATCCTTTATGCCCACCTGCTTTGGCAAGTTCAACTATGGACCTGAACTATGCCAATGACCAACAGTGCAGCACTCAAAGTGGCAGCCGGAGTTTTGTGCCCTGTTCCCCCGGAGTGGGACTTGAACTCTCAACCCCTGAATCAGAGGCAAGATTGCAAGTAATCTCCATCTGCAGTCCATGAGGAATTCTGTGCAACAGCAGAAAGAAAAAAAATGAGCGTGGGCAGTGACAGAGCAGCTCCTCACAGTCTCTGCGCTGGACTGGAATTAATTGACATTAAACTGGGTCTCGAACTGAGGGAGGCCACAAGGGTAACTGATTTGGAAGCTGAAAGGGAGGCTCTCGGAGATAGGGGCCTCTCTGTTTTGTACTCTGAATAATGACGACGCTGAGCATGTTTAAGGCACATGCAGGTTTTTGGGAAGGGGATGGTTATCCGGAGCATGAACACCCCTCACTTCATCATTCAAAAATTCCCAGGGAACTCTCAAAAGATAAAGGTAACACGACTTGGGGTAGCTACAAAGACGCGTAGGCAAATTGCCCTTGGAACTCAGAACTAACTGTGGCAGAAACTAAATTAAACCAACCAGCTAAATGATAGCAGAAAATAGTCTGATGACGTTTTACCCTGAAGTCCTGTCCTGACAGTAATATGAAACAAGAGAGAACTCGAATTGGTCTGAGGAGCTAATTAAGAGAACAGTATCTGGTTGTTGTCCGTACATAGTGGTTTAGAGTGTTTACTGGCACAGGGTGACCAGCACTGGTGCCTACCTCCCTTAGCTTCACAACACCCGATGTGCGCATTCAGATAATCTTAGTCCGTTATTTTGACTTGGCTCACTTAGAATTTTTCTGATTCTGCTGCTGTGCTTAATTGGTCACTTTTAACCCAGAAAGTGCCTGTCGTGAGTTGTCCTGAAGTGACAGGCTGGCTGACCAAATGGATTGGCGTGTACAGGAGCCTGTGAGAGTTGGGGAGCACTCTGCACCCTTTATTCCCCAATTAGTTGGAGCCCTCTTTTACAGTGTAAGCAATTCATTCCACCACATCCTGGGCAACGGGTGGGGCGGGGAATGTGAGAGATGCTGTACTGTTCATTCCTGATGGAACCCAGACATGATGAGAACTAAACAGACAGGAAGATGGTGGGGGTGCGGGGAGAGGGGAGAGAGGGCACAGTCTAACTGTCATACCCTCCCCTGATTCACTGTAAATTTGGATAAGGTGTTAAATCAACATTGCACCTATCCCTGTCATTTTCCAAAGAGTGGTGTTAGGATAAAATCACCTCCATTTAATGGGTTGCATGTCTCCAACACATCATTATGTCCAGGATGTGGTTTACACGTCGCCTGCTGGGATCTAAGGTCAGACTTGCATTTAGTTAGCACCTTTTATCACCCATAGAACATAACGATCTGCTTTACGGCCCACTGAGTGCGGCGGCTGTCGAAACGCAGGAGGTAGAGCAGCCAATCGTGAGCAAGTTAAACTCCCACAAAGCAGCGTAGTGATGAGATCATCTTTGTGGGGGATGTTGTGAGGTAAATATTGATCAGGGTCTTTTTCAAATCAGGCCCATGAGATCTTCAACCTTCGACAGATTCGGTCGAACATTTGATCTCAAAGATGGCACTCCTTGAAATAACTCCACAGCATCCAGTATCCCGTAATGAAGTTACCCTTCAGGGTCATAGAGATGTCCAGCACAGAAACAGACCCTTTGATCCAACTCAGCCATGCCGACCAGATATCCCAACCTAATCTAGCCCCACTTGCCAGGATTTGGTGCATATCCCTCCAAACACTTACTATTTGTGCACTCATTCAGATGCCTTTATTTACATGTAAAGAGTCTTTAACTTTAGTACTGCTTCATTCAGAGTCAGCTATCAGAGAGTCAGTACCTCTGACCCTCCTGTTCATATCTGTCAGCCAGGGCTCCCTGATTGGACCAGGTTGACAGCCCCAATCAGGGATCCCCTATTCGATGAGATCCAGCTGGCTGACTTTGTTACAATCACGACCCTGGTGTCAGTGTAGCACTCCCTCAGTACGAACTCGGAGTACAGTCTGGGAGTGTGGGCTGGACTGCAGTGCAACGTCTACACGTATCCTTCTGTAAGCATACATGTCATCCAGTGAGCCACAACCCTCACAGAGTACTTGAGGATTGCCCCTGTAGTTCCCCACTTCACTGCTTCTCAGTTCCTGAGTGGGTCATGAGGCAAAACCGAGGGCTAGAATCCACAGGGAGTGGACAAATTGGAAATGAATGTCCTCTCCCAATCCCAAAGATGGCATTGGGATATAGCACTGAGGTCTCTCTTTGCCTTTCTCTTTAACCCCAAAGGAGATTTTTCCCATGCTGTACAACTCTATGACTCTATGTGGAATATGGAGGGTGCAAATATGCCATTCAGATGCGGTCATGCATATTTCACAAAGATCTTCCCGCATTTTATCTATCTGGGAATATCTTCCTATCTCCTTTTCTCTCCAGTCTCTGCCCCAAATCACCTCAATCATTTCCTTCAGCAGTGAGTTCTGCTTTTTAACTTCTCTCTGAGTAAAAACATTTCTTCCCTGGATTATTAGTAATTACTGGGAGCAGCACCCCCTTCAAAGCATTCCCACTTCCAGAAGTTAAAAATCACACAACACCAGGTCATAGTCCAACATGTTTCTTTGGAAGCACTAGCTTTCGGAGCACTGCTCCTTCATCAGGTGGTTGTGGTGCTGATGAAGGAGCAGTGCTCCGAAAGCTAGTGCTTCCAAATAAACCTGTTGGACTATAACCTGGCGTTGTGTGGGTTTTAACTTTGTACACCCCAGTCCAACACTGGCTCCTCCACATCATGACCAGTTCCGGAAGGTACTGCCGCACACGATTCTTGGATGCCCACAAAGCAACAGGGGCAGTTGAAGGGAGAGTAGATTATGAGTCCTCATTTCAGTCCTCTTCACTACCGGAAGCACTTTCTCCACATCCCCCCGTGTCGAAACACAGCACTCGTTGCACAAGCTGAAAGAACTGTAGATCCAGCCCCTCGGCATCATGGTAGCCCACAAACCTACCACCACCCTCAAACAGCTCTTGATGAATTTAAAGGACCCTGTACCAACAATCAGCAAAACGAACATCATGTACAAAATGCCCTGCAAGGACTGCAACATTACAGGAAACTAGCCACCAGCTTATATGAGCATCAACTAGCCACCAAAAGATGTGACCAGCTATCAATGGTATCCACACACACAGACGAAGGGCACCAGTTCGACTGGGACAATACACCCATCTTGGGACAGGCTAAACAAAGACATGCAGGGGAATTCCTAAAGGCCTGGCATTCAAACCGGAATTTCATCAACAAACACATCGATCTTGACCCCATTTACCAACCTCCCAGAAACAGAACAGGAAATGATATCACCCACCCCAACAAACCGAGGCAGACAAATAGCAAGTGGGACGCAGCAGCAGCGCTTCACCGGAGGCTCACTGATGATGTTACCTAGCCTGGTGACGAAACGACTGAGTACAAACCCACCAGCCCCGGGGAGGAAATTTACAAACAGATGCTGCAAATCCGAAACAAAAACAGAAGGTGCTGGAAAAGCTCAGCAGGTCTGGCAGCATCTGTGTAGAGAAATCAGAGGTAACGTTTCAGGTCCAGGCCTGCTCTGAGGAAGGGACGCTGGACCCAAAACATTAACCCTCATTGTAAAAGACCACCCTGGTGGTGATAATTTCTCTGAGCACCCAGCTGCAGAGATCACACTCTGTCCCTCCCCCTCTGGCTCAATAGATTTAAAGTCCCGGGCCAGCAGCAGATTACATCGGACAGTCCATCGGAAATAATGAGGGGGTGCAGTGAGTGAGATTGCAATGAGACCACCTTGACATCCTCCAGTGAACGATAAGTAGCTCATGGCGAGTTTGCAGAGTTTCCCATCGCACCTCGCTTTGTGTGGGGTCTTGCTGTGTGAGTGAAATTCCTGTGACATTTCCCACCGGACCCCACCACGCAACCCTAAGGTGTTGGCAAAGGATGGGATAAGATATGACAGGAACACCAGAGTCTTTCCTTGCGCTTCTGTTCGCAGACGATAATGTTGACTGACAGTCGGGCAGAAACGAGCCGAAAATGTGTTGCTGGAAAAGCGCAGCAGGTCAGGCAGCATCCAAGGAACAGGAGAATCGATGTTTCGGGCATGAGCCCTTCTTCAGGAAGACAATGCAGCTTTTAATGAGTGTCACGGTGCCCATGGAGATGTCCGGAATAATCCAGCAAGTCGGACATTTCCTGGGTTGACTGGGTAATCGGTTAAGGGTGACCCACTTTTTCACAGCAAGCTTTGACTGGAACCCCCTGCCAGCTCCAGTCCATCATCAAAAAGATGGCACATTAATCTGACTCAGCCTCTGTGTCCTTGGTTTTGTGACTCATCCAGCTTCAGTCCTCAATAGATTATCAGACGTGCTGTTATTCTGTGTAGGACAGTGTAGTGACTCAGTGGTTAGCACTGCTGCCTCACAGCGCCAAGGTGGTTTGGTTCCAGCCTCGGTCGACTGTCTGTGTGATTATCCCCACGCCTGCCTGGATTTCCTCCAGGTGCTCCGGTTTCCTCCCACAATCCAAAGATGTTCAGGTTATGTAAATTGGCCATGCTAAATTGCTTGTAGTGTTCAGGGATGTGTAGGTTAGGTGCATTACTCAGGGGTAAATATAGAGTAATGGGGGAGGGGAATGACCTGGGTGGGTTACTCTTCGGAGGGTCAGTATGGACTTGTTGGGTCAAATGGCCTGTAAGGATTCTAGGATAAATTCAATGATTCTGTTAACCTCTTTGATGTAAAATAACATGTAGTATCTCAGGAAGATACTTCACTCAGGAATGGAGGACCCACATGATTTGCACCAGTTGAGTGCTTTATTCTGACAAATCTGGGGCACATCCCTCAGGATGGAGCTGACGAGGGGAGTGATCATGGGCAGAACTTCCTCCTGGCTGGTGTGGTATGGGAACTGGTAAGGAAGGTGGGAAAATATGATAGGAATGGGAAACACCACCCTGGATTTCCCCCTCGGTGTGAGCTCAGAATCTCGTTTGCACATGTTTGCATCTCATGCAAACCCCAGCTCACCTCCCAGTTGTCCAACTGGCCACTGAGGGATGAAGTGGCACGAACCCCTGACACAAGTCAGAATGGGTACCTGGTGATTGCATCTCAATGACTGTCAGCTCATCATCCAACTGCTGCATCACTGCAACATCCATTGACTACTCCAAGGGCACCATCTCCCTCCAACCTTCCTCCCCCACAGGTAGGCATTGGCACTGCGTTATGCTCCTGGCCTCACCATGGAAGAACACAGCAAGCCAGGCAGCATTAAGAGGTGGAGAAGTCAACGTGTTGGGTCTGACCCTTCTTCAGGACCTGAAATGTTGCCGTCTCCACCTCCTGATGCTGCCTGGTTTCCTGTGCTCTTCCAGCCTCCTTGGATTCCAGCATCTGCAGATTTTTTTGTCCCTGACCTCACCATGGCCACCCTCAGGTGAACTCTCACACCACTCCACACTTTAGAATTGTAGGATCCTTCCAGTGCAGGAAGAGGCCATTCAGCCCATCAAGTCTGCACTGACCCTCCAAAGAGTGCCCAAACCAGATCCCTACTTATCCCTGTAGGAGAAAGTGAGGACTGCAGATGCTGAAGATCAGAGTCAAAACGTGTGGCGCTGGAAAAGCACAGCCGGTCAGGCAGCATCCAAGGAGCAGGAGAGTCAACATTTTGAGCACAAGGCCTACATCAGGATGAAGAGCTTATGCTCTAAATGTCGATTCTCCTGTTCCTTGGATGCTGCCTGACCGGCTGTGCTTTTCCAGCGCCACACTTTTTGACTACCTATCCCTGTAACCCTGCATTTCCTATAGCTAACCTACCTTGTTTGCATATCCTCAGACACTACGGGGCAATTTAGCACGGCTAATCCACCCGCACACCTTTGGAAACCAGAGCGTCTCGAGGAAGCCCATGCAGACAGAGGGAGAGCTTGCAAACTCCACACAGGCAGCTTTCTGACGGTCTTCCACACAAAACCTTCTTCGAAGCGCAGCGCCATCTTCACTGCCAGGTCTCTGCCAGGTCACTCTGTCCTCAGGGACACTCGACACAGGATGCCCCTTATGGCTCTCAGCTCATTTTGTGAGCACTCGCTCACCTAGTGAGCACTTGGAGCCTGACATACTCCATCTGCTCCACGGTGTTGCTGTAGTGCATGCTTCCGGACTTCAGCACTGATGTACCAGCTGCCAATCCCGAGGGCGGTCTCTTTGCTTCCTGAACTCACAGGGTCTTTAGTGTGCCCAGTGCCGGCCTTAATGGCCAACACTGCTTTTCAGTTCAGAGGGAGCTGGAGACAGTGTAGAGAACCAAACAGTTAGTCACGCTATAAACCACCCTATAAGGGATGGACTTGTCTCTGTAGGGCACTGTCAGAGCCACAGAACATGCTGGCACATTACACAGCAAATACACTACACATACTTCAAACACACAGCCATGTGTAAACGTCAAAGGGGAGCAGTCCTTAGTGGGGTGAAGGGAGGGAACTATAGTCAGTCAGGGGGGTCCTGCTCCAGTCTGTCAAGGCACGTGACCTATCGCAGACCAGGGGGTTGCCCACAATCAGTACTGGGTCTGATCAGAGAGGTGTATCAGCCCTGGTCAGGTGGGGATTACAGGTAGGACCACTGGGGGGCTATCGAGACATCAGTCTATGGGGTAGGCCGTGGTCCATTCTTGGAGTGATCGGGGCTGGGGGTATGCTGGTGGTGATGTTCACCAAAGGGGTCAGGGAGAAATCCACAAAGACCCAGAGCTAGCAGATAACTTAAGTCTGTGTAAGGGCTAGAAAAACAGAAGGTGCTGGAAAAGCTCAGCAGGTCTGGCAGCATCTGTGACGAGAAATCAGAGTTAATGCTTTGGGTCCGGAGACCCTTCCTCAGAGGGCTTTGATGTACTGGGTCACTGACAGAGACAGGGGACAACTGTAGATCAGAGAATGTAATGTCATAGTGAATAGGAGGGGGGACTGGCATCTTTAGGATAGTAGGTGGGGAGATCCTATAAAAACATATACAATTATGAAGGGAATAGATAAGATGGAAGCAGGGAGGTTGTTTCCACTGAGGGGTGAGACCAGAACTAGGGGGCATAGCCTCAAAATAGGGGGGAGCAGATTTAGGACTGAGCTGAGGAGGAACGTCTTCACCCAAAGGATTGTGAATTTGTGGAATCTTCCCAGTGATGCAGTTGGCGCTACCTCGTTGAATATTTTTAAGTCAAAAATAGATACAGTAAAGGAATTAAGGGTTATGGTGAGAGGGCGCTTAAGTGGAGCTGAGTCCATGAAAAGATTAGCCATGATCTTATTGAAAGGCGGAGCGGGCTCGAGGGGTCAGGCAGCCTACTCATGCTCCTGGTTCTTATATTTACACCAGAAGGGTGGCACGGTAGCTCAGTGGTTAGAACTGCAGCCTCACAGCGCCAGGATCCTGGGTTCAATTCCTGCCTCAGGCGACTGTGTGGAGTTTGCACATTCGCCCTGTGTCTGTGTGGGTTCCTTCCAGGTTGTCCACTTTCCTCCCACAATCCAAAGATGCGCAGACCAGGTGAATTGGCTGTGCTAAATTGCCCATAGTGTTAGGTGCATTAGTGAAATATAGGGTAGGGGAATGGGTCTGGGTGGGTTACTCTTCGGAGGGTCGGTGTGCACTTGTTGGGCCGAAGGGCCTGTTTCCATATTGGAGAGAATCTAACCTAAAAAAAAGATTGGAAATCTGAAACAGATAAAGAGAATGCTGGAGAAACTCAGCAGGTCTGGCAGCACGTGTGGAGAGAGAAATAGAGTTAAGTTTTGAGTCCGGAAACCCATCTTCAGCAATCCCTGACCCCGAGATGCAAACTAGAAGGCAATGATTTTAACTTTGTTCACGCATATTGGGTTTTGCAAGGGTTAAAATCTCACCCATTCCTCAGGCTGTGAACAGACATAAACCTGTGCATGATATGGTTGTTATATTGGCTGTACGTGCCATGAAAGAGCAATAGATACTTCACAATTACGCTGGAGTCTCAGATTCAGTGTGTCAACCCCTTGAACATCAGGTTTTAATTAAGCGTCCATTGTCTATCAGATTTCACAAATTACGTTGCTAGCTCAGGGATTCGCTTCCCTGAATTGAGAGCGACTAAGAAATGCTTGCTGGTTTTCCAGATGTGTCACCATGGGAACTATCGGACATTCCTAAATGAGTTTGTGTAAACTCAGTAAAATGCAGTGGTTGGAGCTCTGGATAGAATCCATGTGTGGGGTATACTGTGCAGCTCAAATACACCCCACCCAGTTTCCTGCAACAGTACATTCTGCCTGGCTGTCTTCATTGATGACCTTCTTGCCCCCTGCCTATCCCCTTCCCAACTGATCGCTCAGCTGTTACTGTCCACCCTCTGTGTTCCAGTAACTCATTTCCCAGAGACTGCACTTTCGCCCTCATCCCTTTCCTGCCCACCTTCACTTCCTGCTTGAGGGGTATTGTCTTTGAGATGGTATTTTGCATCAGGAGTTCCGACAAATGTCAGCCGTCGTCGAGAAATAGAAAAATGTTTGACTGTACTGACCCGTGTAACGTCACATTTAACTCCTCAGATGCCTCCTTGGTTCTTGACGTTTTGAAAGATGTTGGATTTTTGGCCACTTTTCCAGCTGGGAACATCAAACCCTGGGGCCCAGGAAGACAAATGGAGATTCAGGCCTTTACCACCTCAGATTGCCAACTCTGCCTGACCGTTTTCCTGGAGATTTCATCACGTGACTCATCCCGATATTATCGCCACTGCCCTGTTCTTGTGATGCCCTTCCTTCTCACAGCCAATTAATAAGAAAAGGAGTGATTGTTCATTCGGAGATTCATTCCTGACAGTCAATCAAACAGCTTTCTTCCCCTATCTCCAATAGATCGGTCGCTAAGAATCAGAAATTATCCTGGAGCAGTGCAGTGGTTAGCATTGCTGCCTCACAGCGCCAGGGACCCGGTTTCGATTCCAGACTGTCTGTGCGGAGCTTGCACATTCTCCCCATGTCTGTGTGGGTTTCCTCCAGGCGCTCCGGTTTCCTCCCACAGTCCAAAGATGTGCAGGTTAGGGTGGATTGGTAATGGGAAATTGTTCAGGGCCCTGCAGGCTAGCTGGAACAGCCATGGGGAAATGCAGGGTTATAGGGTAGGGGGAACGGCTCCAGGTGGAGTGCTCTTTGGAGAGTTAGTGTGGACTTGTTGGGTTAAATGGCCTGTTTCTGCATGGTGGGGTTCGTAAAAAGTGTTCAAACTTAAAGTAAAAGTCTTTTTTTTTCGAACGTCATTCCAGGATTTTCAATTTGGTTGTGGCTTGTGACAGTGTCCAAGAAATCCAACCTCAGTTGCTGAGGCTAATCCTAGATTGATGGCAAACCCAACTCAACTGAGACTTTGATCAGAACCATGTTAGACCTTGACGACTGAAGGAGCCCAGCCTGAGAGTTTGGGGTCTGCTCCGATCCGTTCCTCGGCTCCGCAATTCCCTCTTTGAACTGGTCCCATTCTCCATGCCCTCTCCACCTTTAGGATGGTGCTTCAAACCCACCCCAAGGATAACGTTCTTGGTCACTTGCCTGTAACGTCTCCTCGCGTAAGCTGGTATCAAAATTTAGGTTGACAGTCGAAAGGCTGTGGTTGAAATCGTCCTTACATTAAAGGCGCTATATAAATGCAAGTCGTTGTTATTGTATCCTTGTCAGCCTTTTGAGCAGAAGCCTCCCATTTGGAGGTTTGAGACATGTGCCTGGTTGAAGATGTCCCTGTGAATGAGTCACAAATCGTGGAACATCGAAACACCCTTCAGTTCAACTCCTCCACACCGATCAGATTTCCCATACTAAACTCATCCCATTTCCCTGTGCTTGGCCCACATCTCTCTAAACCTTTCCTGTCCATGTACCTGTCCAAATGTTTTTTAGATATGGTAGGCAGAAGTGGGTACTGCAGGTGCTGGAGATCAGGCAGCGTCCAGGGAGCAGGAAAATCGACGTTTTGGGCAAAAGGCCTTCATCAGGATTGAGGCCTGATGCTGTAACTGCTTTAAATGCTGTAACTCTAACCCACATCTACCACTTCCTCTGGCAGTTCATTCCACGCACAAACCACCCTCTGGGTGTAAAAGTTGCCTCAAGTCCCTTTTAAATCTTTCTCCTCTCAACTTAAACCTATGCCCTCTAGTTTTGAACTCCTGCCCCTTAAGGAAAATACTTACGCTATTCATCTTGTCTATACCCCTCATGATTTTATAAACCTCTTTATGATCACTCCTCAACCTTCTACCCTTCAGTGAAGAACATCCCAGCCTATCCAACTTCTCCTTTATAGCTCAAACTTCCCATTCCATCCTGGTAAATCTTTTGATTCCTCTCCAGTTTAATACTATCTTTCCTCTAGCAGGGTGACCAGAACTGTACACAGTGGCCTTACCAATGTCCTGTACAACCTCAACATGATGTAGTAACTCCTAAATACCCAATGACTGAGAAGCTATAGACAGGCAGAGCAGTCTAATAGGCTTTGTATAACCTCCAGATAAAAACAGACAGCTCTTTGGCTGACGAGCAAGATCACTGACAGCTTGCAATACTCTTTACTGTATTGTCCTTAACCCTGTGACATCTTATTAAACATGATGACAAGACTCGGATGTCCCTGGCTGTCTCACTGCAGTTGCCTGCTGGCCTGTTTAATGCAACAGGCAGCTCAGCTCCATATAAGGACAGATTAGCTAGTACTGGGTTGCCATTAACTCCTGATTCCAATGGCGAGTGTTACAGTAAAGCTAAAAGCTTCCTGAGAGTTTGTGCTCCATTGTTTGGGCAAGGAGCATGACAAAACGCCCCTTTCTTCCCTCTGTCAGCACCTCCCCTTGCTATCCAAAGCAACGCAAAGCAACATTTTCACCAACAAAGACTTACGGATGTCACAATGGCCTTTTCTCCAGAGTCCAGCTGCCCACAGGGCAACGGTGTTTGGAGCTGGAGGAGATGGGTGAGTACTTTGCATCTATTCATGGGAAAGGTGGTCAGCACAGCTACAGAAACCTAACAGGAGGACTGCCTTATACCCGAATTACCATTGGGATGGGAGGAGGTGTTTGCTGTTCAAGTGGAATTAAAATGGGATAAACCTCCAGGCCCAGATGAGATGCATCCCTGTGAAGCAATTGACTCTTAACTGCCCTTCAAAATGGTAGCCACTCATTTTATAGACAACTAGCGATGGACAACAGTTGTTGACCTTGCTAGCAAGGTCCACATCACATAAAAAAATTAAATAAAAATCAGAGAAGGGTTGTGATTATATGAGCTTCTGGAATACTGTGCCCAGTTCTGGTCGTCCAGTTATAGGAAGGGCATCAGTAAGCTGGGGAAGTTTCAGAAGAGATTTACCAGGATGTTACCAGGTATAGGTTTGAGTTATAAAGAAAAGTTGGATAGGCTGGGACTTTTTTCACTGGACCATATATGGTTGAGAGGTGACCTGAGAAAAGCTTATAAAAACCTGAGGGATATAGATAGAGTTAATGGTAGATGTCTGTTTCGGTGTTGTATGACTCGATAACTCTAAATATTTAGATGATCAGTCGAAATGTTTAATGTACTTTGTGTGAAGTATTAGAAAGCAGGACTGGAGAAGATAGAAACAAAGTCGGGAATTGCTGGAAAAGCCCAACAGGTCTGGCAGCATCTGTGGAGAGAAATCAGAGTTAACGTTTCTGGTCAAGTGGCCTTCCTTCAGAATCCTAGGAGATAGACGTTTGATAAACAGTGCAGACACAATGGGCTGTAATACTCTAGGACTCTGAGCTCACCATCAGCATCTTGGGGGGCAGTTAGGGATGGGCAATTAATGCTGACCCGGCCAGTGATACTCATTCCCGGGGGAATAACGACCAAACACCTGTCTGATATAAAAACAACACAAACAGAGACAGCCAATAGATATTGGTCTGGCCAGTGAGCACTATGGTTAGGGAACAAATATTGACCTCAGTCAGAGACAGAAAACTGCAGATACTGGAATCCAAAGGAGAGAAACAGGAGGCTGGAAGAACACAGCAAGCCAGGCAGCATCAGGAGGTAGAGAAGTCAACGCTTTGGGTATAGCTCGTTTTTAGGATTCCCCCTACCCCCCCCATATCTAATCCTGAAGAAGGGTTAATACCCGAAACGTTGACTTCTCCGCCTCCTGATGCTGCCTGGCAAATATTGACCTCAGTTGCGTAGATTTGATGGAGGTTTTCAAATTCACAAGGTGTCTTTGCAGAGCGACCAGGGAGAAACCATTCCCATTGGTGGAAGGTCAAGAATGAGGGGGTGCAGATTGAAGAGAAATGTCAAAAGAAACAAGGGGCAGCCTGAAGCACATCTTTCCCCTACAGCGAGTAGTTAGGTTGTGGAATGCACGGCCTCAAAACTGTGGTCGAGGCAGCTTCAATCGAGGCTGTGACGAGAGGATTGCATTATCGTCTGAAAAGGAGCACTACATCAGGGTACAGAGAGAGGGCGAGTAAGTCGCACAAAGTGATCTGCTCCTTAAGAGAGCTAGCCTGAACAGAGATGGGCCGAGCGGCCTGCTTTCAGTGCTGTCACCAGTCTGCGAAGGGAAATCGCCATGGCAACAGGAGTTTACCCTCAACGGGTGCATCATCATGCTTTGACTGGATGACTTTGAAGAGAAAATGAGGTCTGCAGATGCTGGAGATCAGAGATGGAAATGTGTTGCTGGAAAAGCGCAGCAGGTCAGGCAGCATCCAGGGAACAGGAGAATCGACGTTTCGGGCATTAGCCCTTCTTCAGGAATGAGGAAACTGGATGACTGACAAACCCCATTAAAGTAAAACTACCACAATCCAAAAAGGGAGAGAAAGGAGGCTACATTGAAAACAGTTTGCCAATGAGATGTAATTCCCTTTAAACCGAATTTGATGGCTTAATCCCAGCAAGGTGCAGCCAGCATTGCTTAAATGGATTTTTTATGTCTGGTATTCAGTCATAAATCTTTCTTTTTAAACATCTTTAATTGGAAACATTTGCAAAGGCCAAAAGATCATTTCCGTTTGATTATTAAGTGACAGACAGATAACATTTTAATTTCAGCTGAAAATTAAAAACATGCTTTCAAGATGAACTATTTAACAATTTGAAAGTGCTCATCATTTATCATAATGTGTATCACCATTATTAATAATGTAAGAAGGAGATGCAATGTTTGCTAATCACAGATAGATTTGTACCTTGGGCACTATCCCGCAGCTGTCTTTACCCTGACTTCAAGGCTAAATAGTTTGATTGCAGTCAAAAGAGAGCAGTTAGGGATTAATGTTTGCTGCTGAAGCTGGTTTGGCAGATTGACAGTGTGTTAGTGTTCCTACCTCCGAGGCAGGAGTCCCAGATTCAAGTCCCACCTGCTCCAGAGGGGTGTAATAACATCTTTGAACAGGTTGATTAGATAACATTGAACTGATGCTGCTGGAGTCTTGTGGTACAGTGGTAACACCACTGCCTCTGAGCTAGGAGGGCCAGGTCAAGTCCCACTTGCCGTAGAGGTATGCTGCAACATATCTGTACAGGTTCTAGAACATAGCACAATAGAGCGCAGAACAGGCCCTTCATCCCTCAATGTTGCGCTGATCTGTGGACTATTCTCAGCTTGTCCCCCCTACCTAATGAAGGAGCAGCACTCCGAAAGCTAGTGCTTCCAATTAAACCTGTTGGACGATAACCTGGTGTTGTGTGATTTTTAACTTTGTACACCCCAGTCCAACACCGGCATCTCCAAGCCATCATCACCCATGTGCTTATCCAAGGATTGTTTAAATCTCCCTAATGTGGTTCTTTAAAAATGGTTTCTGGTGGTGTCCTTTCCTCTGAGCCAGGAGGGCTGAGTTCCTGAAGAAGGGCTTATGCCCGAAACGTCGATTCTCCTGTTCCTTTGATGCTGCCTGACCTGCTGCGCTTTTCCAGCAACACATTTTTAAGGGCTGAGTTCAAGTCCCACCTGGTGCAGAGGTGTATCTCTGAAGAGGGCCATTCGAACATATTTTTTGCTCTTAGATTTCTGACTCCAAATCAGATGTAAGGAGGAGAACATTCTCTCTTTCCATGTGCACTTTCCACCCTGAGAATGTGATGGCCCTCAACAGGTTAGCTACTTATAAGATGCCATGCAATCTGTGATGTGGTACTGAGAGAACATCATCGTGTCTGTTAGTACATCCAGGAGCTGAGTGATTTTTACTAATTCTGGGGAGGTGGGCAACTGTCCCTAGTTGCTCCTGCAAAGGCAGTGCTGAGCTGCAGCAGTTTGGGAACGCCACAGTGCTACTAGGGAGGAAGTTCCAGGATTTTGACCCAACGACACTGAAGGAATGGCCATATATCTCCAAGTCAGGATGGTGAGTGATTTGGAGGGGAATTTGCAGGGGGCGGTGGTCCCATGTATCTGCTGCCCTTGTCCTTCTAAATGGAAGTGATCATGTGTTTGGAAGGTGCAGCCTGAGGATCTTTGGTGATTTTCTGCAGTGCATCTTGTAGATGATACACACTGCTGCTACTGAGCGTCGGTGGTGGAGGGAGTGGATGCTTGTGGGTGTGGTGCCAATCAAGCGGGCTGCTTTTATCCCAGATGGTGTTGAGCTTCTTGAGTGTTGTTGGTGCTGTACCCATCCAGGCCAGTATTCCCTCACCCTCCTGACTTGTGCCTTGTAGACGGCGGACAGGTGTTTTGGAGGTCAGGAGGTGAGTTATTCCCCACAGGACTCCCCGCCTCTGATCTGCCTTTGCAGCCACTGTGTTTATATGGTGAATCCAGTTGTTTTGCCGATCACTTGAACTCCAAGGATAGTGGTGGATGCAGTGATGGTAATGCCATTGAATGTCAAGGGGCAGTGAGTTGAATAGTCTCTTGTTGGAGATGGTCATTGCCTTGCATTTGTAAAATGTGAATGTTTCTTACCACGTGTCAGCCCAAGCCTGGATATTATCCAAAGTCAGTAGTCACACAACACCAGTTTATAACCCAACAGATTTATTTTAAATCACAAGCTTTCAGAGCACTGGTCCTTCGTCAAGAGAGGGTGATGAAGGAGCGGTGCTCTGAAAATTTGTGATTTTAAATAAATCTGTTGGAATTTAACCTTGTGATGTGTGACTTTTGACTTTGTCCACCCCAGTCCAACACTGGCACCTCCACACCATGGATATTGTCCAGGTTTTAGTATATTTGAACTTGGGCTGCTTCAGTATCTGAGGAGTCACAAATGGTGATTGGCATTGTGCAATCATCAGTGAATATCCCCACATCTGACCGTATGATGGAGGGAAGATCATTGATGAAGCAGCTGAAGATGGTTGATCTGAGGACACTACCCTGATGAACTTCTGCAGAGTTGTCCTGGAGCTGAGATGACTGACCTCTAACAAACATATCCATTTTCCTTTGTGGCAGGTATGATTCCAACCAGTGCAGAATTTTCCCCAATTTCCATTGATTCCAGTTTAGCTGGGCCTCTTTGATGCCACACTCAGTCGAATAGTACTCACAGAACATGTCAGGCAATGTTCTGAGTTATGGGTGGGAAAGTTGCCTGGAGAATGTTGTTGTTGATTTGTAGCAATGTAGAACAACCAAAGGTAATTGATGTGACAGCACCATGGGATGTGCAATATTAAAGGTGTCACATTAAATTCAGGCTATTGTTAAGTAAACCCCAGGTGAGTTTAATGGGAGGTTAATTCCTATACTTATGTGTGACTCCAATGTTCATGCGCGATTGTTAAAGTGAAAGGTGAATAAATCTGTCAAGTTACAGGAAAGATATTATTAAACTGGAGAGGGTTCAGAAGAGATTGCTGGGTACGGAAAGTTTGAGTTATAAGGAAAGGCTAGATAGGCTGGGACTTTTCTCACTGGAATGTAAAAGGTTGAGAGGAGACCTAATAGATGTTTACAAAACAATGAAGGGTACAGATAGAGTTAATGGTAGTTGTCTTTTCCCTAGGATGCAGGATTCTAAGACTAAAGGGCACATTTTTTAAGGTGAGAGGAGAGAGATTTTAAAAAAAACATCGGGGTCAATATTTTTACACAGAGGGTGACTCCTGAGGAAGTGGTGGATGTGGAGACAGATACAATGCTTAAAAGACATTTGGATAAGTGTATGAATAGGGAAGGTTTGGAGGGATATGGGCCAGGAGCAGGCAGGTGGGACTTGTTTAGTTGGGATTATGCTCAGCACAGACTGGTTGGACTGATGGGTCTGTTTCCGTGCTGTACAACTCTATGACTATGGCATGGTGGCTGTTTGCTCAATCAGTGGAACTCAGTAACAGCATTTCGATAGCAGCCAGGTATTTCGGCTCTTGCTGTTTCTTTTCCCTGACGCTGTACCCCAGTCAAACGAAGAACTTGCATTTCTGTAGTGCCTTGCCCGACCTAAGGATGGCCCAGTGCACCTTATGGCCAGCACTGTTATAATGCAAGAAACATGGCAACTAATTTGTGCCTAGCAAGCCCCAAGTAGCAGCAATGAGATGAACAGCCACTTGGTTTAAAAAAAATGTTTGCAATCTTTCAAGTGACTTAACAACAAATCATTCAGAGGTGGTGGAGTTTTACTGAAGGAAAATCATTTGTCTCCACAGGACTGTGGAATATATATTTTGCTGAGAAAGGTAGATCCCAGTTCTGTACATAAGGTCAGACAAAGGGGTTAACTGGGAATGTTTAACAACGTTAGTGAGTGATGACTTCATCAAAAATAATTAATTAGGTTGCCTCGTTTACAGGTTGCAGAATTCTAAATCATCTGCAGAAGGTTAATCGATTTGAGCAATTCTTTTTTGCTTCTAATTCAAAGACCAGGGATTGTGAGTTGCTATGACTGATCTTGCCTGCAGCCATTCTGGTCGGAAAATGTATGATCTTGTTTAATCACAGAAGCTAAGAAGATTCAGGTCTGGTTAGTTCAAAGGCATTTTCTGGTGTAATGGTAGTGTCCCCACCCCTAGATTAGGAGGCCTGGGTTCAGCTGCCGCCTACCCAGAGGTGTGTCACACCAAGGTTGACTAACTCTCTGTTGAAGGGGCTTTTGGGGTGCAATCGACTGCCCTCGAGATGTTCTGGTCACCACATGGCCACAGGGAGGATGTGAAGGCTCTGGTGAGGGTGCAGAAGAGGTTTACCAGGGTGTTGCCTGGATTAAAGGGTATGAGCTAGAAGGTGAGGGTAGAAAACTCAGGCTATTTTCTCTGGAGTGGCAGGGGCTGAGGGGAGACTTGACAGAAGTCTATAAAATTAGGAGATGCATAGATGGGGGTTGGACACTCAGGACTTTCTTTCCCAGGGTTGAAGTGTCTAATACTAGGGGGGTACAGATTCAAGGTGAGAGGGGAAAAGTTCAAAGGAGTTGCAAGGGGCATGTTTTTTACACGGAGAGTGGTAGGAGTCTGGAACGCGCTGTCATGGCTGGTGGTACAGGCAGATGTCATAGGGACATTTAAGGGACCTTTAGATAAGCGCATGAATATGCAACGAATGAAGGGAAATGGACCAAGAGCAGGCAGAAGGGATTAATTTAATTTAGCGTCATGTTCGGTACATCATGGGCCGAAGGGCCTGTTACTCTGCTGCACTGTTTTCTATGAGTTTTCGAGCAGATGGATTGCTTGGTACTCAGATAACACCAACAGCGTAAGTTCAATTCCCATTCCGGCTCGAGTAGACTTGGAATCTGTTCCCTGGCCTGCTCCTGGGGATGTGGTACAATACTATAACAATGACAAAGGAAAATACGGGGTCAGGTTCAATGTCAACAGACAAAGAAGCCAGAACTTGCCTCCAGGCAAAGCAAACATAATTCCAGGAATTAGATATAGAGGATCGACTTCTTTGGACTCAGATCTAGCATTTTTCTTTAGTCAGTTAGAATTGGTACAAACTTCAGTTAATGTGGTGAGTACCATCTTGGTTAAGTGGTGATTGTGAGCAATGTGGTTAGGTGGGCAGAAACAGGGCATGGAAATCCTGTGCAAGTTGTACGTTGGAACAATAGCCCGGTTAGTGAGGTGTTTGATCACCCTAACTGTGCTGTTGCCAGCGGGATACGGCCCACCAAACTGACAGGCAGGAAAGACCCACTCGCTAATGAAACCTGCCCCACTCTCATGACGTTTAAAAATACGCACCTACCCGCTACGAGCAGGTCGTCACCCAGAAGGGGCTAGGCCAGTATTAATTGCCCCATCCCCAATTGCCCAGAGGGCAGTTAAGAGTCAACCACATAGCTGAGGGTCTGGAGTCACATGTAGGCCAGACCAGGTAAGGATGGCAGTTTCCTCTTCTAAAGGACATTAGTGAACCAAACATTGACAGTGGATTCATGATCATCATTAGATTCTTAATTCCAACTATTTATTGAATGCAAATTCCACCATCTGCTATGGCAGGATTTGAACCCAGGTCCCCAGAACATTATCTCTGTCTCTGGATTAACAGTCCAGCGTTAAGACCATTGCCTTCCCTATAGAGGTCCCTAATGAAGGGTACTGGGAGAGTTAATGGTAGTTGTCTTTTACCAGGATGGAGAATTTCGAACTACATTGTCCATTATTAAGGTGGGAGGAGACAGATTTAAAAAAGACATGAAGCACATTTTTTACACAGAGGGTAGTTCACATGTGGAATGAACTTCCTGAGGAAGTGATGGACATGGATACAGTTACATCATTTAAAAGACATTTGGATAAGGACATGAATAGAAAAGGATTAGAGGGATATGGGACAGGAACAGGCAGGTGGGACTAGTTTAGTTTGGGATTATGGTCGGCATGGGCTGGTTGGACCGAAGGGTCTGTTTCCACGCTGTATGACTCGATGGCTCTGGGTTTGGAGTCACATGTCAGCCAGACCAGGTAAGGATGGCTGATTTCTCTCCTCAAAGATGAACAAAATGGGTTTTCACACCCATGATGACTATGATAATAGTTTTTTGAAAACCATTAAATTGAATTACATTTCTCTATCTGCTATGGGATTCAAACCAAGCTGCCCAACTGGACCATTCATCCTGTGACATTACCGCTTGGCTGATATTTGACCATGTAAGTGAAGTCCCCAGGAGTACACTTCATTGCAGCTGGCAACACTGAAGCAGGCTTGGGATGAGATGGAGACACTCGCTATTAACAAGGGAAAAAGACATTTTTCATTTCATTAAGTGATTTGGATAGCATTCTCTTAATCCCCAAAAAATGTCATGATGGCAAAAAGAACTGGGAACGTTAGACCCCGCAGTGAGTTCCAGATGTCTCTCCCCTCCACATGTGCAGACATGTCTGCCAGTATGACCTTACCGTCCCTTTCAGTGCCTCTTAGACCTGTTGTCCTAAAGGCCTGTATGAAGAGTAAAACTGGGTAGTCAGAGAATTAAGAGATGGAATGTAAGATGAGGCGCTGCAAAGAACTCTCACGAATCAATACTGCATTGATCCAATCATCTGCTTCTTGTTCGAATCCCAAAAAAAACAAATCTGAGACGCCTCAGGCTTGCATCATCTATTAGTTATTACAAACTAACACATCCGCTAGGATTGATGAAGAGTTCTGGACGAATACCTCCAGTGATGCAGAGTCACCTCAATAGTCGTTCGCTGAGCTGTCGAGAGTCTTTCTCATGGCAGGTTTTGTTTAAGTTCTCGTGTTTTCTCCGAACATTGAACGACCAGAGTGAAAGCTGAAAATGTGTTGCTGGAAAAGCGCAGCAGGTCAGGCAGCATCCAGGGAACAGGAGAATCGACGTTTCGGGCACGAGCCCTTCTTCAGGAAACAGGAGTGAAAGCCAAGGGATTATCTTATAAGTGCGTCTTGCGATCAGTAATGCGGTGTCTCCCTCTAACTTCAGTCCTTCTGTTTTATTTGACATTTCTGTTGTGTACTTGTCAATCACAAGGCACAGCGTATTATAGGGACCTGAACAACGTGGGCTATGGTGAGAATTATGGAAGAATTACAGGAGATGTTCAGTGAGGCCAATCGCAACATCTGGAGTAACCTGTTGCAGCTTTAACCACAGGAGCAGGCCCTTCGGCCCACCAAGTCTGTGCTGACCATAAGCCAATCTGAACCAATCCAGTTGCCTACACATGGTGCATATCCCTCTATTCTCTGCCTGTTCATGTGTCTGTCTAAATGCCTCTAACACTTTGCTAATGTAACTGCTTCTACCATGGCGGCACGTTCCAGGTACCTAGCACCCTTTGTCTAAAAGAACCTTCCCTTAAACTTTCCCCCTCTCACCTTAAACCAAACTTTTCTCAACTTAAGTGAGTTCCTGACCAGTCGAGGTAAGGGTCTCCCCAGTGAGTGGTCAGTTGCCCAATAAGGGGAGGAATGGTTTGTGAATGACCTCATAAACCACACATCTCACCCCATTAACGTACAACGTCTTCTCCTACCTCCCACGGCAAATAACGCAATGCTGGGAATTCCCGATGTGGCATTCCGAGCGCATTCCTGAAGACTTCAGCTCGCCGATGACTATGAGGAACCTCCAAGTGGCTCAGCACCAAACAGCGTCTCAGGGCACGGTCCCTGGGCACCATTCGCTCACACCACCACCCCCTGCAGCCCCCACAGCTCCCGTCTCATACTACTCCTTGGGATGCAACATCTGCCAGTCCCTTAGGGGTACATCTCCCATCCGGTTGGGAGACACCCTGGAAGCAGAGGGTTTTATTGCGGGGCACTATAGCAACTCACATTGAAAAGCTGCAAGGACGTATTGCACAGAGGGACAGGCAGCTCAGGGATTGGACCAGGCTCAAACCGAATTACTTGGTAATGGCAAACAGCATAAGCAGCAAGTGATAAATAGAGATAAATGATCCCATGACCAACAAATCAGGTCTAACGTTTGCACCTCTGGCACACTGAGCCATGAATGCTGGTGGACACTTGAACACCTTTTTGCTCATTCAGGAGGGGTACGGACTCAAGGGTCAAAAGACCTCCTCCTAGGCTGTAAAATTCTATGAGTCTTAACACTGACTCCCTTGGTGCCTACCCACCTGCTCACACTATTCCTTTGCCATGCCACCCAATGCCATGCCCATTAGTGTGTTGGCGCTTCAGTCAGAGCGAAGGCAAGGACTGCAGATGCTGGAGATCAGAGTCAAAAAGTGTGGCGCTGGAAAAGCACAGCTGGTCAGGCAGCACCTTCCTGATGAAGGGCTTATGCCCAAAGCATTGACTCTCCTGCTGCCTGACAGGCTGTGCTTTTCCAGCACCACACTCGTCACCTTCTGTCAGAGCCCAAGGCTATTAGTACTGCCATCTGGATGAGCTGGCTACAGGGACATGGGCAGGATGCTGTCAACTGGAATCTGGCCTTGTTGTTGGAGGCAGTGGGGTTTGGGGAATGATTGAGCTTGCTGTACAACACACAATCTAACACTTACATCACTGGTCCATCCACATCAACATTACAGTAAAGCCAGCTCACCAAGACCTCTATCTCTTCAGATGGTGAAGGAAACTTAACATATTCACAATGTCTCTTACCAATTTTCACAGATGCACCATAGAAATTTTCCTATCCGGATGCATCACAGCTTGGTATGGCAACTGTTCTGTCCAGGACCATAAGAAACTACAGAATTGCGAATGCAGCCCAGTCCATCACACAAACCAGCCACCCATCCATTGACTCCAACTACACTTCCCACTGCCTGGGGAAAGCAGTCAACATTATCAAAGACCCTTCCAGCCCGGTTATAATATCTTCTGCCCAATGGAAGAAGGTGAAAAGTTTGAAAACACGTACCAACAGATTTAAGAACAGTTTCTTCCCCACTGTTAACAGGCTTATGTACGGACCTCTCACATATTAGAGTTGATCTTTCTCTGTAGCTGTAACACTATATTCTGCGTTCCATTCTATTACCTTGATGCACTTATGTAAGGCAGGATCTGCCTGGATTGCACACAAAACAATACTTTTCACTGTTTCTCGGTACATATGACAATAATAATTCAAATGAAATTCAGGTCTATCCACTTGGTTAGCCAGGTGCCACTTATCTGAAAGTTCAGGAAGATAGGAACCCAGCACCATCTTCTCAAATGTTTAGAGTTGGGGAATCAAGTAGCTCCATAGGTGAATTTTAAAAAGGGAGATTTAAACTTGACTTATCTACCACATGAATGCAGTCACTTCACATCATTTAAAATGGCTCTGTTGTGAAGCAGATAGCAAGCTGCTGTCTATGTGGAGTTATATGGTTAGCGTCAATACAGCAGATTTTTGATTTCTCACTGCAATTGTGCATTTCCCCTTACCTGGGCTGCTCTGTCACTTTTGCATAAATAATAGCGAGTGTAAACAGCCACATTACCACGGGAGTGAATTGTATGAGCCATTGTCATGAACCATCCCAGTGAATCGATATCCCTGCTGCCTAGGGTGCTGCAGTCCTGTATCTAACAATCACCACATTGCACACAGTACTCTTAAGTGCAGCCCATTGCAAATCTATTAACACTAGTTCTTGGCTAATCCCTGACTAGAAAACCTAAAAACTCTTGGCTGTACTTATCATCATTTCAATGGATTATATATTTGCATCTTAAGCCCAAATCTCTTTAAAAAGAGTGTTCTCCCACTCTTTATATTGTAATTCCATTCCATGCTTTACCTCCTTTGATGTTGCACTTCCTTGAACCAAACATTGTCTGACAGCTGCTGAAGCCTTTACCAATATTCATTCTTGGGTTAACTCAATCCCCACATCTACCACCAGCACCTGAGGCTATTACTGCCTTATGTCTTGGTGCAGCATTGATTGGCTGGTTTACAATCTAGAGTAATACCATCAGCACGGGTTCAATTCCCACACTGAGCAAGGTTATCACAAAGGTCCCATCTTGACAGTACCAGGCAGCGGGCTGTGGCAGGTGTCGTTTTGGCTGATTGCCTGCCCCTCTTCCGCGGCTACGTCCGAGCCCAGGTGTCTCTGGGGAAGGAGTACCATCTCATTCGAGCTGTTCAGGGGGAGATGGGCACCGCAGGGAGTTCAGTGCTTTATTTCCCCCTCCAACTCTATTTTGATTTAATCCCTGCCCTCCCCTTCACTGTTTGATCACGCAGCATTGCCCTTTGATGTGAAGGGCACTGCTTGTCACTGGCCACTCGGGTGTTTCCTTTCTTCCTGCCGATGGGAATTGAATAGAGATTTGTACTCTTGTTGTCTTTCACTGTCAAAAACAAAGTCCCACCTTGAGGAGAGCTGACCTTCAGGTTAAACTCACCAACATTTGTCTCTTTGTAAACGAGAGAGTAGGACTATGGAAGTTCCCCTTATGACTTCAAAGTCGCCTTCACACCATAAGTAGCTGCACGGGTCATTAATTTCTTTGTCCAACAACAAAATTACTTACATTGTTTCTGAAAGTTTGCAATGAACTTGGTGTGTGATATTTTGCTCCTGGAAATTCACGTAATTTGTGATTGTTTGATCTATTTCAGCAATTAGAGTCATTGTCATAGAGACCTACAGCACAGAAACAAGACCCTTCAGCCCAACTCATCCATACCGACCAGATATCCTAAATTAATCCAGTCTTTGCCAGCATTTGGCCATTATCCCTCTAAACCCTTCCTATTCTGGCAGCTCATTCCATACACATATCACCTTCTGCATGTAAAGGTTGCCCCTTAGGTCTCTTTTATATCTTTCCCCTCTCACCCTAAACCTATGCTTTCTCGTTCTGGACTCCCCGACCCCAGGGAAAAGACATTGTCTATTCATCCTATCTGTGCCCTTCTTGATTTTATAAACCTCTATAAAGTCACCCCTCAGCCTCCGACGTTCCAGGGAAAGCAGCCCCAGCCTATTCAATGTCCCCCTGTAGCTCAAATCCTCCAACCCTGGCAACATTCTTGTAAATCTTTTCTGAACCCTTTCAAGTTTCACAACATCCTTCCGATAGGAAGGAGACCAGAATTGAATGCAATATTCCAAAAGTGGCCTAACCAATGTCTTGTACATGACCTCCCAACTCTATAGTCAATGCTCTGACCAATAAAGGAAAGCATTCCAAACGCCTTCTTCACTATCCTATCTACCTGCGTGTTAGGAAGCACTTCTACACAAAAAAGACAGGGAAGATTGGAAACTCTCTTCCACAAATGGCAATAATTGCAGGATCAGTTATTAAATCTAAATCTGAGATTTTCAATCTGATCATTTTTTGTTAAGCAAAAGTATTAATGGATTTGGCGCAAAGAGAGGTAAAATGGAGTTAGGCAACAGATCAGCCTTGATCTGATTGGAAGAGTGGAACAGGATTGAAGGGCTGAATGGCCTGTTCCTGTGTTACACATCAGACAGTAGGAGCAGCATATGTTGGGGTTAAATGATCCCTCAATCAATAGACCAGCTCAGAGCTTTGCGGGTCTTGTCACGTCCAGTTACAAATGGTGATGAACAATTGAACAACAAATGGGAGATGAAGGCTTTACAAACATTCCTGTGCTTACTGATGGTGGAAACGAGTAATAAGGAGAAGGCTGCAGCATTGGCAACAATTTTCAGCCAGAAGTGGCAAGTCAATAATCCTTCTTCACCTCCTCCCAGCATCACAGATGTCAGTCCTTAGCCACTTCGATTCACTCAACATGATATCAAGAATTGGCCGAAAGCATGAAGATTGCCAAGATTATAGGCTTTGACTGTTCCAGCAATTGTAATGAGTACTTGTTCTCCAGAATAAATAAGCTGTTATAATGCAGCTGGAACATCAGCATCTACCCAACAATGTGGAACATTGCCCATGTGGCTCTTAAATATTGCATAAGATAATAGTTCTGAAAAGGGTTAATTGTGTTAGACTCCACCAATCTGAAAATGCCATGCAGTCTTGGCTAGAGAACAGCGGGGTTTTTATGGGAGATTTTTTTGTAGGATGGGGGCATCATTGGCTGGACCCAGTATTTATTACCTGTCCCTATTTGCCCCTTGAGAAGGTGGGGGTGAGCTGCCTTCTTGAACCGCTGCAATCCATGTGCTGTAGCTGGACACACAACGCCCTGAGGGAGGGAATTCCAGGATTTGGACCCAGAGACTGTAAGAATAGCGACATATTCCTAAGTCAGGATGGTGAGTGGCTCGGAGGGGAACTTGCAGGGGGTGGTGTTCCCATGTATCTGCTGTCTTTGTCCTTCTGAATAGAAATTGTCATGGATTTGGAAGGGCTAAGGAGCCCTCATGAATTTCTGCAGTGCGTCTTATATATCGTCTATACTGAGCGTCAGTGCTGGAGGGTATGGATATATGTAGATATTATCATCCAGTGGTCATCTCCAACAAGAGAGAATCCAGCTGTTGTTCCTCAATATTCAGTAGAATTGCCATCATTGAATCGCTTTATCAAAATTCTGGGTGCACCATTGACCAGAATCTGAACTGGACCAGTGGTTAGCAGAGAGAGTCAGAGGCTGGGAATACTGCAGTGAGTAACCCACCTTCTGCCTCCCCAAACCCTGTCCACCATCAACAAGGCACAAGTCAGGAGTGTGATGGAATGCACCCCCCAGTTGCCTGGATGGGGGCAGCTCCAACAACACTCGAGAAGCTTGACACCATCCAGGATAAAACTGCTCATTTCTTCGTCAGCCCCATCACACATTCAGAAGTTATTGCCTTGATCACTGATGCACAGCAGTGTGTACCATCTACAAGAAGGAACCCAGTAACTCATACACCTCTCTGAGAGAACCTTAGAATTCCATAACATCTCCTGTTTAGAAGGACAAGGGCAGCAGATTCATGGCAAAACCACTTCCCCTCCAAACTACACACCATCCCAATTTGGAAATACATCATTGTTCCTTCAGTCAAAATCCTGGAATTCCCTCCCTAACAACACTGTGAGTATCCCTACATTAAATGGACTGCAGCGGTTCAAGAAGGCAGCTCACCACCACCTTCTCAAGGACAAATAGGGACGGGTAATAAACGCTGGCCCAGACAGCGCTGAACAAATAAAAAGGAAACCAACTGAGCCCCAGCACACATTAAAAAGGATGGGATGAAATCAAAAATTCCTTCTCTCAATGATATATACAGGGTTTCTTTTAGCAACTCACCTCTCCCTAAAATCCCATCTCATAATTGACATTAATATAACTGTGACTGCAACCTTTTGGGTCTTCTATTCACAGAATTGCTGCAAGAGATTTGCAGCTCAATGGGCAATCTGAAACAAACTTCTGTTAACTTCCTAACATGTTGCAGAGGTTTTGAAAGCATCCCTTCAAAGCTTTAAACCACAAGGTATTACCCAACTGTGTGACTGCATTATGAAGCCATGAATGGTAGAAACTGGGATTATATCTGAGTTCACACAAGCAAATTAAACCTGGGCTGGGTGACCAAGGGGGGTGCCGAAGCCAGGAAAGAATGATTTAGGCCCACATTTTCTGGCAGTATTTTCCATGATTTCACAGCAAAACCAAAAAAAAACTTTGTATCCTGGGAGCGTTCTCTCTCTCCCTCCACATATAACATCTACAACAAACAGTGCATACTGGATTTAAATTAAAAATCAGAACCAAGTCAGTCAGGAGCAAAGGGAGGGGGAGGAAGAGAGCGACTGGATTGTTCCTGCATACACCCACAGTCTGCCCTTTGCAGAAATTCAGAGGAAGTTTCTGTCAGAATCACAGTGGGAAAGAAGTAGGAGGTGAATCTGGAAAAAGTTAGATTTTGTTTTGGGTTTTTGACGTTCCCTGTGACTTTTAGGAGGTGCCCAGTTTCTCCCACGTCTTGAGGTAAGTACTGGACCATTAGCTGATGAGTGGATCATCTCCGTAAAAGGGAAAACAATGATCGAGCACATTTCTGGAGGCAGACACTGGCTGAATATCCCCATTGTGAATTCATCTGAAATGATAGTGGAACATGCCAAGAAAGAGAGTTCGCAAACTGCAAGAGAATCTGAACCCACCCAACTCTCCTTTCCGAGTTCTGGTCTACTGCAAGTCTCCTTTGCTCTCACTGAGACTGTGTTTTTTACAATCCTAAAGTCTGAGGAGCCTCACCAACTAAACCCCACCTCAGCCGCAAAAGTAGCATCTGACTGTGCCTTCAGTCTCCTGTTCTCACACTTGGCATCCACAGCTCACTTCAGAGGCATTTGTCCAAGTTCCTAATGTAGAAATGACTCAAATGTTATAATGAGAAGGCTTGCATTAACACTCCCTCAAACTGCTAACACAAAACCTTCCTTCTATGTATCTCTGGTAAAATTGCAATTGAGAGAACTTTATCATCAGCTCAGGGATGTCGGTAGTGTAATGGTTATACAATTGCATCCCTTTCAGCCACGTCTCTATGATACCCACAATATCATATGCACCAGTTTCAATTTGTGCTATAAGCGCATTGACCTTGTTTTGTATACAGTGTGCATTTTAAGTACAACACCCTCAGTCCTGTGCTGACTGCCCGCTTTTCAGAGTTGTCTTCTCATCTGCTATGTATGAAGGTTGATTCTTGACCCTTTCCATACTCTCTGTCCCATGTTTCTGTCTGTCCTGATTGTTAATTCTTGCTGGTTCACAACAAATAGGATTTGTTAATCGTGGAATTGCGCATGACTCCAAGTGAGGGACAGAAAGATAAGGTCAGATGATATTGGATGGGAGGAGGTCCAGAAATGGTCTGCCTCTGGGCCGTAAATTCTCTCCACGTTTCCCCTGAAAGGGAGTAGATAAACGCTCATCTGGAATCTCCGAAGGACATGGCCGGGGAGTATTTCATTCGGTTAATCGAATTCCGGATAAGCGAATGCTGGATAACATGCTTTAGCCGAGCATTGGGACCTTGTGATCTTGCCGGGAAATCTGATATTCAGATAATTGAATGCTGGAAAATCAAGGTTCCTCTGTATTAGTGTAAGCGTGAACATAGTCAACTTAAGTAGCCAAACCACTGATAAAGAAGATGTTGTGAATCTTGAAAGGGCTCAGAAAAGATTTACAAAGATGTTGCCAGGGTTGGAGGGTTAGAGTTATGGGGAGAGGCTGAATAGGCTGGGGCTGTTTTACCTGGAGCGTCAGAGGCTGAGGGGTGACCTTACAGAGGTAAATAAAATCATGAGGGGCATAGATAAAGTGAATAGCCAAGTTATTTTCCCCAGATACTGGAGTCCAAAATTAGGGACATAGATTTACAGTGAGAGGGGAGAGATTTCACCATGGCTAACCCCTCCCCCTAGCCTGCACATCCCTGGATACTATGGAGCAACTTAGCTGAGCCAATCCACCATAACCTGCACATTTTTAGACTGTGGGAGGAAACCAAAGCACCCAGAGGAAACCCATGCAGACACAGGGAGAATGTGCAAACCCCACACAGTCATAGAGTCATAGAGATGTTCAGCACGGAAAGAGACACTTTGGTCCAACTTGTCAAAGCTGACCAGATATCCTACCCTAATCTAGTCCCATTTACCAGCACCTGGTCCATATCCTTCCAAACCCTTCCTATTCATGTACCCATCCAGATGCCTTTTAAATGTTGTAATTGTACCAGCCTCCACCACTTCCTCTGGCAGCTCATTCCACACATGCACCACACTCTGCATGAAAAGTTGCCCCATAGGTCCCTTTTAAGTCTTTCCCCTCTCACCATAAACCTATGCTCCCTAGTTTTGCTTCCCCCACCCCAGGGAAAAAACTTTGTCTGTTTACCCTACACATGACCCTCATGATTTTATAAACATTGGAGGCCCTCAGCCTCCAATGCTCCAGGGAAAACAGCCCCAGCCTATTCAGCCTCTCCCTATAGCTCAAATCCTCCAATCCAGGCAACATCCTTGTGAATCTTCCAAGTTTTACAGCAGCCTTCCGATAGGTCCCTGACGCTGTGATCAATTTCTGAAGAAGGGCTTATGCCCGAAACATCGACTCTCCTGCTCCTCGGATGCTGCCTGGCCTGCTGTGTTTTTCCAGCACCACATTTTTCAACTCTGGTCTCCAGCATCTGCAGTCCTCACTTTCTCCCGCGATGAGGCAGCAGCGCTTAAGGATGAGCCGCCGTGCCATCTCTCAAGTCATGGACTTGAGGACAAATCCTAGGCTCAGGCACTGAATGTTAGACTGCCTAGGATGTAACCTTAAAGACGAAATGTTACTGAATCCCAACCGCTCTCTGAGGATGCCATGAAATAACCCAAAGCACCATTTCAACGTGAAGCACAGGAGGTGTACCAGATGACCTGGCTAGTATAGCTTTTCATCAAAGTCGCAAACTAAGATTATCCAGCCTTTGTCAGATTGGTGTTTTTTGGGAACGTTTTTTATGCAAACTGAACTGACTTGTCCAATGTGACAACCCCGATGGAAGGGGTTTCTTCCTGCTCAGAGAAGACGGTGACTTGGACTCCCCACACACCATTGGGCCCTTCGAATAAACCTCAAGCGTCTCGTGCGTTAGAAGCTGTCAGTGTGACCCAGGCAGAGCTAGCTCCTAGTCCCTGGAAAAGGGATTGAGAAACGTCCCCGTGAGGAGTATTTTGGTTCATTGGGCTGTGTGCGAAGCAGAAATGAGACACTCACTTGCCCTGCCTGTGCATGTGTGAGTATTGTGCTGGAGGCTGTGAGATTGCTGAAACTTGCGATTGAGCTGGAAGCATCATTAACACGCAGTCAGTCCCTTCTCGTGTCTGCCGTGCATGCTTTTAAAGGCTCAACAGTAACTTGTGCTGAAAGAAAGAAAACCAGCAATTTCCTATTTCATAACTTGAACAAGTATGGGCATGTAGCTTCAGAGACTGTTCAAACACTGAAACAGACCATCTGGGCCATTATGTTGAAGCTAATATTTTTCAGTCTGTGCCAATTGGTTTAATCCCATTCTCCCCTGAATCCTTTAATCTTCTTTATGAAGCAACCCAACTCCCTTTTAAAGAAATTTATGGACTCTGTGGCAGCACCTCTTCATCAAATCCAATGTTCCGATCATTCTTGGTGTACCTTCTCTCTCTTTATTTCAGCCATCGGATGTTTACTGCTGTCACGTTGAATTTGATGACCGCATGTTGCCTTGTAAGCCTCACACTTCACTTCACCCTCTGCACTCATGAGATTGTGCAATTATCAAACCAGCAGCTAATGAACTTGAAAGACCCTATACAGACAGTGAGCAAAACCAATGTCATTTACAAAATAGCTTGGAAGGACTGCAACAAACCCTACATTGGACAAACAGGCAGAAAACTAGCCACCAGGATACATCTACACCAACTAGTCACAAAAAGGTATGACCCTCTCTCACTAGTGTCCTCACATATGGATGAGGAAGGACGCCACTTCGACTGGGACAATACATCCATCCTAGGACAAGCCAAACAGAGACACGTACGAGAATTCCTAGAAGCATGGCATTCCAACCAGAACTCTATCAACAAACACATCAAGTTAGATCCCATCTACCATCCCCTGAGAAAAGGAACAGGAAGTTATTTCATCACAGGAAATAACATCACCACAGGAAATGATATCACCAACCCAAAAAAACCCAAACATGTAAATAGAAAGCAGGAATTTTCAGCATTGCTTCGCCTGAGGTCCACTGAAGATGTTACCTAATAAGGTAACGAAACATCTCAAACTGAACCTTTCAGCTCAGCGAGCAAACCTACATCCAATTATCAAACCATCCAGTTCCCTTGCTGCAGCCTCTAACCTTGTTAGCTGCAGGGTCCCCTTCACATCTTCAAAACAAATAACTTGCTGTGATTCACGAAAAATGGGAATCCTGCTCAAACACCTCATTACAGACCCCAACAGCCCTCATCTCCCCAGCCTTGAATGAATGTTTGTGGCACTTTGGAAGCAAAACGGCACATGCATCCTTCAAAATTAAGGTTGGGTTCTTTTTAATTTTATTTGGGGCACAGCCAATCAGACCAGCCCATTCCTAACTGCCCTGGAGAGGGCAGAGTTGCGTTGTCAACACACCTGAGACTTGGGGTTCCATTCTGCAGCTAGCAATAAGGTCAATGGGCTGAAAAGTGGCAGATGGATTTTAATTTGGATAAACATGAGGTGTTGCATTTTGGTAAAACAAACTAGGGCAGGACTTGGGCAGTGCTGTAGAACAGAGAGACCTTGGGGTTTAGGTAAACATTCTTTGAAGTTTGCATCACATATAGGCAGGGCGGTTAAGAAGGCGTTTAACACACTTACCTTCATTGCTCAGACCTTTGAGATATGTTGAGGTTGTTCAGGACATTGATGAGGTCTCTTCTGGGATACTGTGTCTAGTTTAGTTTGGGATTATGGTCAGCATGGATTGGTTGGACTGAAGGGTCTATTTCAGTGATGTATGACTCTATGACTCTATCTATGTTTCCTATAGTAACTTGTGGCTTGTAATTTCTGAGCTCTTTCCAATGAATGACTAATGTCAACCACTGGAAGATCTCTGCTAAGTCTTTTTATCTATATCACTTTCTGTAAGGTGGTGATGAACCGCCCTAGTCCTTATTTTAATTCATCCATGGAATGTGGGCATTACTGGCTGCACCAGCATTTATTACCTATTGCTAGTTGCCCTTGAGGAGAGACTAGAGGGTTTGAGCTATAGCAAGAGGCTGAATGGGCTGGGGCTTTTAGGTGAGAGGGGAAAGATTTAAAAATGACCAGAGAGGTAACCTTTTCACGGAGAGGTTGGTGCGTGTATGGAACGAGCTGCCAGAGGAAGTGGTGGAGACTTGGTAGAAATCTATAAAATTATGAGATTCATAGGTAGGGTGGACAGTCAGTATCTTTTTCCCAGGGTTAAAATGTCGAATTAAGGTGAGAGGGGGAAAGTTCAAAGGAGATGTGAGAGGCAGTTTTTTTACACAGAGAGTGGTAGGAGTGTGGAACGCACTGCTGGATGGGGTGGAGGCAAATTTGATGTAGGCTTTTAAGAGACTTTTATATCAGCACATGAATATGCAAGGAATAGAGGGATAGGGACCAAGAGCAGGCCGATGAGATTAGTTTAATTTGGATTCAACATTATCATCTACACAGAGCCCAGGATGGAACAAAATCAACGATGCCTCTTCTTTCTTCATCTTTTGTCCTTTTCAATCATTCGTAAGATGGAAGTTTCTTCAGTCAGGGCAGTATTTGTCATCCATCTCTAATTGCCAAAATGATGGTAGTGCTGTGCTGTCTTGTGAAGCTCCTGCAGATCATGTGGTATAGGTTGAACCAAAGTGACGCTAAGGAGGGGACTCTGGGATCCCAGGTACAATTACAACATTTAAATAGCAGCTGGATGGGTACATGAATGGGACGAAGTTCGAGGGATATGGGCCAAATGCTGGCAAATGGGACTAGGTCAGATTGGGATGTCTGGTCAGCATGGATGAGTTGGACCAAAGGGTCTGTCTATCACTCTAAGGTGGTGATGAACCGTCCTTTTTCTGTAAGTGCATGCAGGTACGTTCATGCAAATACCATGGGTAGCACGGTGGCTCAGTGGTTAGCACTGCTGCCTTACAGCACCAGGGACCCAGGTTCAACTTGGTATGGAGTTTGCACATTTTGCCCGGGTATTCGTACGTTTCCTCAGGGTGCTCCAGTTTCCTCCCACAGTCCAAAGATGTGCTGGTTAGGTGGATTGGCCGTGCTGAACTGCTCATAGCATCCAGGGATATGTAGGTGGGTTAGCCATGGGAAAATATGGGGATAGGGTAGGGGGCTAGTGGGTTGGTGCAGACCTGATGGGCTGAATGGCCTCTTTCCGCATTGTGGGGATTATATGATTCTATATTCCTCAGTGAGGAAACTAATCCTTCCCCTTCTCAGTCGTCCCCTCAATGCTAACATCCTTTGATACTTCATGATGTTACTCTCATGACTGTTCTCATTGTACTGCAGTGGTAAGTAGCCTTCTTAAACTCCCATGTGGTGAGCTGCCTTCTTAAAAGTTCCATAGCTTTGAATCAGCAATGATGAAGGGATAGTGTGACATTTTCACTTTGTGTTTCGAGAGAGAGTTTGGCTATTGCTTGGAGTGTACAACCCTTGAGGCAGTACACAATGGGCCAAAGGGCTGCTCCTGTACTCTACAATTCTATGAACCTGGCACCAGAAACTTTCAGACGCTTTGTAACCTAAGACTCACCACCAGGAGGAAAACTTGGCAGAAGATGAAAGCAATGACCACTTGAAAGTTGTTGTGTTGCCAAAGCTAAGCAAAGATAACCCTTTAGCGAGAGAAAAACCGATGGTTGTCGTTTATAAAAATCTGCAAAACCCACCTTAGTGATGGGACTCAGCTTGTTTTGGTGTTACTGATACCCTTTCCCATCTTAAACCATAAACATTACTAAAAGTACAGAGAGGAAAGAAAAATCAAAGCTTTTTTCGTCTCATCAGGATTAGAACATTACAAAGAAACCTGGTAAAAGGGATGCCAATTTACACAGCGCATTTACAATCATTGAATCATAGAGATGTACAGCATGGAAACAGACCCTTCGGTCCAACCCGTCCATGCCGACCAGATATCCCAACCCAACCTAGTCCCACCTGCCAGCACCCTGCCCATGTCCCTCCAAACCCTTCCTATTCATATACCCATCCAAATACCTTTTAAATGTTGCAATTGTACCAGCTTCCACCACCTCCTCTGGCAGCTCATTCCATACACATACCACCTTCTGCATGAAAAAGTTGCTCCTTAGGTCCTTTTTATATCTTTCCCCTCTCACCCTAAACCTATGCCCTCTAGTTCTGGACTCCCTGACCCCAGGGAAAAGACTTTGTCTATTTATCCTATCCATGCCCCTCGTAATTTTGTAGACCCATTTACAGGGTGATCATTGACTGGGCTATCTTTGGTATGGAAACGCAGCAGGAACAGTTAATTGTCCATCTTTGGCTGCTGAGCAGGGTGGAAGTCTCTAGAATAAAACAAAGAACCATGGACAATCAAGAGCTGAAACAAAAACAGATGTTGCTGAAGAAACTCAGCAGATCTGGCTGTATCTGTGGATAGAGAAGCAGAGTTAATGTTTCGATTCCAGTGACTGAGAGGCTGGGTCACACGAGACGGTGGCTCAGTGGTTAGCACTACTGCCTCACAGCGCCAGGGACCCAGGTTCAATTCCAGCCTTGGGCAACTGTCTATGTGGAGTTTGCACATTCTCCCCGTGTCTGTGTGGGTTTCCTCCAGGTGCTCCGGTTTCCTCCTACAGTCCAAAGGTGTGCAAGTTAGGGTGAATTGGCCATGCTAAATTGCCCAGAGTGTTAGGTACATTAATCACGAGGGAAATGGGTCTGGGTGGATTACTCTTCAGAGGGTCAGTGTGACTTGCTGGGCCGAAGGGCCTGTTTCCACACTGTCGGGAAATCTATTCTAATCTACTTAAAAGAATAACTCTGCTTTCATTCCATACAGATGTTGCCCAATCTGCTGAGTTTCTCTATTTTTGCTTCAAGAACACTTTATATTTGATGGGGTGCCTGAGACTACCTTACAAATCAGTAATACCAGACTTGTGCTTCATAATTTTATTCTTTTCAAGAAATTGTTCATGGGGTGTAGCCATTTATTTCTCAACTCTCACAGCCCAGAGGGTTGTTAAGAGCCAACCATATTACTGTGGGTCAAGGGTCACGTGTAAGCCAGACTAAGCCAAAAACCAATCGAAAATGAGAATTCCTTATTATGGTTGCTTTCAGGGATAGCTAACTACACAGCAGAACATCAGGCACCAACAGTTTAGTGGTAAGAGTAGATAAACCATCATGCTGGAATGTAAATAGAACTGACTCTGTGGTTGGCTTAATGACACCATACTGAACTTAATGGAAAGAATCTGTAATGCAGAGGATCATCTGAGCAATTTACAGACAAAAAAGTAGATTAAATCTCTCCTGCACCGTTTGGTTTGTATGTGTAACAGTTTTGAGCTCAATTCTAATTCCATCTTGCCTTGTGTTACTTTGCGCGTTCAAATGATCCATGTGTTAAAATCCAAACTGTGATGTATACAGAGACCCGGGTGGAACACCATCAATGATGCCCTTCCTTTCTTCATCTCTTGTCCTTTTCAGTCATTTGTAAGATGGAAGTGTCTTCAGTCAGGGCAGCATTTGTCATCCATCTCCAGTTGCAGTGGTGATAGTAGTGCTGTACTATCTTCTCAAGCTCCTGCAGACCATGTGGTATCGGTAGAACCAAAGTGATGCTAAGGAGGGAATTCTGCAGTCCCAGTGACAATGAAGGACCAGTGATACTCTTTCAAATTGAGCTGGTGTAGAACTTGAAGGGAACATGTAGGTGGTGTGGCTCCTGTTTGATTTTTGGAGATTACCTTTCTTCACTTGTTTTTTTTTGTATTTATTTATTTATTCATCCATTGACTGCCCATCCAACATTTCCTCACCTGGCGGACATTTGGAGTGAAGAGAAATTGAAGGAATGAAGAACTAAAAGCAAGTGTAGACCATTCAGCCCTTCAAACCTGTTCTACAATGTTCTATACTCACGAGTGAACTTCTAACTTAAAATCCAGCTGCCCAACTATTCCCAAATCAATTCATTCCCTTGATAACCACAAAACAACAGCCTTTGTCTTGAATTGTTTATTGTCTGAGATCAGGAATGTTTTCCATCCAGACGATAGACTTTCAATTCCAGGTCACGGTTTGAAGGGGATCCCAGGCTGATTATCTGTATAGTTGGAGTTTGATCAGCAATTCCTGATCCACAGCCCATTCCCCAATATTTATTTTACCACATGTTCGATATGATAAGAAAGTAAATATTGGGAGTCATTTCAATCATTGAATTTGTATGAATTGTACATAGAATATAGATCATAGAACAGCACAGCAGAGGAATAGGCCCTTCGGCTCAATATGTTGTGCCGAACATGACATCAAATTAAACGAATCCCTTCCATCTACCCTTGGTCCATATCCCTCCATTCCTTGCATTTTCATGTGCTTAACTAAAGGATCCTTAAAAGTCCTTATTGTATTTGCCTCCACCACCAACTCTGGCAGCACATTCCACACTCCCACCCCTCTCTGTGTAAAAAACCTGCCCCTCGCATCCCCTTTGAACTTTTCCCCTTTCATCCCCTTTGAACTTTCCCCCTCTCACCTTGAATGCATGCCCCCCCCCCCCCCCCCCCCCCCACCTCCAGTATTAGACATTTCAACTCTGGGAAAAAGATCCTGACTGTCAAACCTATCTACGTATGTCTATTAAGTCTCCCCTCAGCCTCCACCACTCCAGAGAAAACAAGTCGAGTTTTTCTAGCCTCTCCTTATAGCTTATACCCTCTAATCCAGGCAGCATCCTGGTAAACTTCTTCTGCACCCTCTCCAAAGCCTCCCCACATCCTTCCCTGTAATGTGGTGACCAGAATAAAACACAATACTCTAAGTGTGACCTAACCAAAGTCTTATAAAGTTTCTATGTTCTACCTTCTAATTGTAATAGCTGGTGTTGAACAAGGAACTGAATTGGGGCTCAAAAGTTGTGTTGCAATGAGGTATTGAGGTATATTGATGTTAGCCCACTATCACGCTATAATACTAATGTTAGGTCCATAGAGAGGAGATGTAGGTCATGTCATATTGAAAAATGCAATCATATTTTATTACAGCACCTGATATCTACATACATATATTACAATCACAAGGTTCTTGTATGTCTGAGCTAGACAGAAGCCATTCAGATATCCTACATCATCCTTCCCTCAGTGTGACATGCTCCAAGGGGACAAAGCTCAGTGAGATGGAGTATGAGAGTTTTATGCCATTGGACCACATGCCATGCCACAGCGATGATGTCAGGAGCATGACCCTTAAAAGTATATAACAGATCTGCAGCAAGAGCTGACTCAACAGGTGGATTCAAGGGCTTTTCAAAATTTCCAATTGTCTTCCCAATCCTGCATTTAAAGTCTCACGGAATCACTGAATTTTGTAGGAGGCCCATCGAGCCTGCACAAATTCTATTCCTCAGAGTCTGTTCCCCATTTTCCTGCACCCTATACAAATAACCATCCAAAACCCTATTGGAGGCTTCAATTGATCCTGCCTCCACTACATTTCTGACTGCATTCCATGACCCTCACAACTTGCTGTGTGAAAAGGATTCTTTCTCGTCTCATCCTTTGCTCCATTTGCACATTACTTTAAGTCCACACCCTACCTTTTCCTTTCCTTTTGTGACTCTTGTGGGTTGAATGTTTATTCATGTTGAAACTCATGAGTGGAAAAAAAAAGTCAAACCCAGGAATGAATCAGCAGAATTTTGCTTATTCTGTTTCTGAACCAGAAGGAATTTCCAGTGGGTCTGAACGAGGGCAGCTTGCCATGGGAATTAGGATTCTCAAGAGCGGGGAGGACTGTGAAACCACAGAACATGTATACAACACTCGATAGTTGTCTCTCGCGGCATTCCCAGACTTGGTCGTGTTTGGATCGAATGAAGGCCAAATGAAAGCCTCAAACCTACACAAACCACAGGCAAGTCACAATCGATTTTCTCAGGCATTTCATTGACAGAGACAGGACTTGAGCCGGGGACTGAGGTTTCCTGTGGTGCTCTGCTGTATGTGATTACTTCAGAGTCCTGGAGATGAAGGGAATTTTAATTCCTCAAGGAATTCCAGCACCAGATCAATCTATCTTGAGGAAGGTTCCCTTTACAAGGTGAAAATTCCAGCTGCCCATGAACTGCCTGTGACACAGATACAATCCAGTTTGTGGATGTTAGTCACAACCACACAGTCCAAGTGGGATTGACTGAACCAGAACTAAAGCTGGGAATTTTCAATTTGCCATATAATGTTTCATTTGTTTTGCAGCGTGCCACACCTACAACACCACCCCGGTCATAGGTGTTTCCAGAGCCATGGGGCGGCATAGTGGCTCAGTGCTTAGTACTACTGCCTTACAGCATTAGGGACCCAGGTTCAATTCCAGCCTTGGGCGAGTGTCTGTGTGAGTTTGTACATTCTCCTCATGTCTGTGAGGGTTTCTTCCCAGAGTTCAAAGACCTGCAGCTTAGGTGGGCGAGCTGTGCTAAGTTGCCAAGTCAGGGGCAAATATAAGGAAGAGGAATGGCTCTGGGTGGGTTACTCTTTGAAGGGTCGGCGTAGACTTGTTGGGCTGAAGGGCCTGTTTCCATACTGTAGTGAATCTAATCTAAAGTCGTAAGACCCTTCGGTCCAACCTGACCATAATCCCAAACTAAACGAGTCCCACCTGCCTGCTCCTGACCCATATCCCTCCAAACCATTCCTAGTTGTGTATCTAACCAAATGTCTTTTAAATGTTGTAACTGTGCCCGCATCCACCACATCCACTGAACCAGCCTCTGTGTAAAAGAAATTGACCCACATGTCTTTTTTAAATCTCTCTCCTCTTACCTTAAAAATGTGCCTTCTAGTCTTGAAAAACCCCCATCCTAGAGAAAAGACAACTACCATTAACTCTATCTATACCTGTCATAATTTATAAACTTTGATAAGGTGACTTCTCAACCTCCTACACTCCAGTGAAAAGAGTCCCAGCCAATCCAGCCTTTCTTTATAACACAAGCCTTCCATACCTGGCAACATCCTGGTAAATCTCTTCTGAACCCTCTCCAGCTTAATAATATCCTTATGTCAATCCAGGAAGAGTTAAGCCTTTTTATCCAAAAAACTTTGTTACCTAAGAAACTGGTTCCAAATTAAACGAATACATGATTTAATCTGTTTTTTTTTTCAAGTGATTTTGAAGTCAGATTATTTATGGTTGGGAAACTATACACAGGCATACTTAAGCTCAGTCAGAGCAACATTAATCATCATATGAACATAATTTTCTGTTTACACCCAAAGCAGAAACTATAGCATGGTAAGAGACAAAAACAGAAATGGCTGGAAAAGGTCTGGCAGCATTTGTGGAGAGACATCAGAGTTAATGTTTCAGATTGAGTGACCCTTCTGCAGAACAGTAAGAGTGTGTTTAAGCGTTTCATGAGACACATGTACTATATATTGATCAGATGGGCCAATGGGCTGAGGAAGGGCGGCTGGAGTTTAATTTAGAAAAATGTGAGGTGCTGCATTTGCATACGACAAATCAGGTCAGGGCTTATACGGTTAAAAATAAGGTTTACTGAACAAAGAGTCCGAGGGGTGTGGGTGCACAGCTCCTTGAAGGTGGAGTCACAGGGTAGTGAAGAAGGCATTTGGTATGCTTGCCTTTATTGGTCATTACATTGAGTATAGGAAATGGGAGGTCATGTTGCGGCCAAACTGGACATTGGTCAGGCCACTTTTGATATATTGCATGCAATTCTGGTCTCCTTGCTATAGGAAGGATGTTGTGAAACTTGAAAGGGTCAGGAAAGATTTACAAGGATGTTGCTTGGGTTAGACATTTTGAGCTACAGGAAGAGGCTGAATAGGCTAGGGCTGTTTTACCTGGAGCATTGGAGGATGAGGGGGTCATTATGGAAGTTTATAAAATTATGAGGGGCATGGATAGGGTGAATAGACAAGGTATTTTCCCTGGGGTAGGGGAGTCCAAAACTAGAGGGCATAGGTTTAAGGTGAGAGGGGAAAGATTTAAAAGGGACCTAAGGGGTAACTTTTTCGCACAGAGGGTGGTGCGTGCATGGAATGAGCTGCCAGAGGAAGTGGTGGAGGCTGGTACAATTACAACATTTAAAAGGCATCTGGATGGGTATATGGATAGGAACGGTTTAGAGGCCAAATGCTGAAAAGTGAGATTCGATCAACTCAGAATATCTTGGTGGCATGGACGAGTTGGACTGAAGGGTCTCCACGCTGGATAGCTCTATCACTTCATGTTGAGAGGGATATCATTGGATAGCAATGAGGAATGGAAAACATCTTCCTTCTTTTATTGCCTTGTCAGCCTGTGGGTGCCAAATCCTTACTGGCACCCTCTCTAGAAATGAACTTGACTCCTGGTCCCCGTCCTTCATTTCAAAGTCTGGGAGGAGAGGGCCCCAGACTAAACGCACCTTCCCAGCAGTTGCACTGGGTCTCCGGGCAGGGTCAATGGTAATCCTTGCTTTTTCCTTTTGGGGTCACTGGACATGGATGGCAAGGTCAGCATTGGTTGCTCATCCCTAATTGCCCTTGAACTGAGTGCCTTGCCGGGGGTAATTTAAAAGTCAACCGCGTTGCTATTGGATTCGAATCACGTGCCAGATTGTAAGGATGGAGCTTTTCCTTCCTCACCCCTCTAAGAGGTCACCAGAGAACCAGTGAGGTTGTTACTACAATTGGTAGCAGTTTCGTTGCACCGTTACTGAGACTACCTTAATTTCAGATTCACTAGTTTAATAAAATGCATTAGTTCAAATTCCACCTCTAGTTGTCATGATTGGATTTGAACTGACACCCTTCAGGGATTGTAGCCTGGGTTTCTCGAGTACAAACCCAGCACAATGTTAGAGGGGAGCATTGAAAAGGCAGTTCCAGCATCAGACACACTGGGACCAATGTTCTCTTGGAGCTGTTTCTGTGTGTGTGGTTACACTGCTCTTAAGGGGACTGGGCAGCGAGCCTGACACAATGAAGGGAGTATTAGCCGCAATGGAATGGGATGGTTGAGGTGACTGTTTAAGAGAGGAGAATAACTCACTAATAAAACTCTGAAACTATTGGTCGTAAAACTCAATAACCACATCTCAAGGCATATCATAGAAACCTGGAGAGTGGCCAGCGCAATATTCATTTTCAAAGAGTGAGACAGAGCGAACATGGGCAATCACAAGCTAATTGAACTTATAGGATAAGAGGGAGGATTGAAATCTTTAATTAAGAGATATAATTGCTGATTATTTACAAGAAGAGGCATTTTGACTGGGTAATGAAGGAGATACTGTACTTGCAGAAGACAGCAGGTGGAAGCCTGAGTAAGGCCAAGTCCTGGGTTGTGTGTGGACTGTACCTGTGGCTGATGGTGCCAGGAACCCATTGACTGGACTAAGGACTGCGCCCCCCCCCCCCAACCTATTTCTGACATGGCCCCCTGGTTGGATGAACATGCCATGTGTTTCCACCCAGACAGTTGGTATTGATGTCTCCGTGCGCCATACAGCAACATATCCAGCCTCACTGGAAAGAGCCTTATTGGCCAACTGGACAAAGTGAGGACTGCAGATGCTGGAGATCAGCGTCAAAAAGTGTGGCACTGGAAAAGCACAGCAGGTCAGGCAGCATCCGAGGAGTGGGACAATCGATGTTTCGGGCATAAGCCCTTCATTAGCAATAGCAAACTGGTGAACAGTGTGTCCATGTGTCTGTGCTAAACAGCACATCACCACAGCAGTCCGGAGAACTCTTGTCTCTGGCTGAACTGCCAATGTACTAACAAACACTGCAAAGCAATTCAAGGCATGGATGTTGGGAGCAAACAGGTAGGCGCTACGAGAGCAAGCGAGGAGTCCAGAGAATGCTCTGGTCCTGAGCTGAGTACCAGCCTCTGCGTTTTCATGCCAGCTGCTCCTCCATGCAAACGGCCCTACCCTGCATTGGAGGGGTACCATGATGGTGGCGAGGGGATGGCAAATGCCAGATGCCAGTGTCCATGGATGAGGGGTGTGTGCAGGTGATGCCCTGAGTTGCAGTCTGATGGAATGAAATGTGGAGGTCACTTGGATCACAGTGTGAGCTGATCCGCCAGGTTCCTGCTATGGTTTCCATGTCGGGCTTTCTCAACATTGAACCTACTTGGTGTGTCTGGAAGGTGGACATCAGCAAGGCGATGTGGCATTAAAGTAGTGCTCAACAAACACTAACCCTCACCTCCTGTGTGGAACAGCTGGTGGAGGGATTCACCAACATCTTCATCCTCTCTTTCCTACAAGTCAAAGCCCCCATCTGCTTCAAGGAGACCACCATCACCCCAATGAGCACATGCAACGTGCCTTAATGACTACCGCCCAAAGGATCTGACCTCTATAATCAGGAAGTGCTTTGAGAGGCTGGTCATGGCCCACATCAACTCCAGTCTCCCACCCAGCCTCTATCCCCTCGATTTTGCCTACCAATGGAACAGGTTCCCTAGCCCTGCACTCATCCCTGGAACATCTGGACAACAAGGTCACCTACGTCAGACTCCTGCTCATCGACTACAGCTCCACCTTCAACACCACTATCCCGTCCAGACTGACCTCAAAACTCCATGACCTTGGTCTCAGCTCCACCCTCTACAACTGGATCCCCACCTTCCTGACCCACAGACTGTAATCAGTGAGGATTGGTAACTGCACCTCCGCCACAATAACACTCAGCACTGGAAAAACCACCAACCCCCCCACCTGGCCGCACCACCAAGGATGTGTTCTCAGCTCCTTACTGTACTCCCCTGTATACCCACCTGTGTGTACCCAAATTCTGAATGAGTGGCATCTCCAAGTTTGCTGATGACGCCAGCCCGTAGTAGGATGGATATCTAACAACGATGAGTCAGATTATAGGAAGGCGATAGATGGTTTGATGTCATGGTGCAATGATATTAATCTCTTTCTCAATGTCAGCAAGACTAAAGATCTAATCATTCACTTCAGAAAGAAAGGAGGAGAACACAGCCCCTTCTATATCAATGGAGCAGAGGTGGATGGGAGAGACAATTACTTGTCCTGGGCTTCCCACTTACATGCAACAATCAAGAAGGCACAACAACGCCTCTCACCAACCCACGGAAACCCAAACACATAAATAGAAAGCAGGCTACACCACCAGCGCTTCATCCGGAGTCTCACTGAAGATGTTACCTAGTAGGGTGACGAAACGTCTGGAAATGACCCTTCCAGCTCAGCGAGCAAACCTACGTGCAGAACGCCTCTTCTTCCTCAGGCACCTCAGTAATTTTAGCATTGCTGAAACTGGAAGATGCTAAAATCAGCAGCAAGTCAGTGAGGAAGTTGTCTCCCTGTAATCGATGCCTTGATGTGGTCTTTATTCTTTCTAAATGTGGTCAACCCAGTGTTACACATCGCTTGCCAGAGGAGGAGGGTTAGAGATGGGTGTAGTCAAAGCATGTCCCACTTCTTACATTGGTGGGGCAACACAGTTTGATTACTTTAGTAATTCTTGGTGCATTTATCTTGGTGGAACTTGGTGGGCTGGCATATAATTAAGGCACACTTTCCTTTTAATATTCAGTTGACTAAGTATGGCCATTTAGCCATTACTAATTTCATCTGGAACCATGAAACAACTTAGTGGAGAGAGTTGGGCTGAGCCCCTTGAGAAAACGGGCATATTATATATATATATAACATACGCAAATATGCATATACATAACAACTCAGACATTATTATTTCAGTCCAATTTCTAACTCATTAATGAACAGTTTTGTACAAATGGAATTAACTTTAACCTCCCCAACCACCCCTGTGTTAAGAAGAACTGTTTCCTGTTTAAGATGTTGCAGGTCAGATGAAAATGAGCAATTTGACCCCCTCCCCGTGGTGGACGTACAGGGGTTCTCTTTTAGTTATTATTCACAGTCTGCAATCTGGGATGTGGATGGCGAGGGTTAAGTCACCATTTATTACCCATCCCTAATTGCCCTGAGAAGGTGATGGGGAGAAGCCAATTTCTTGTATCACTGCAGTCTTTATGACGGAGGGGCATTCTGTTCAGGAGGAATATGGCGCACTCTCTCGGTTGGGGACTACACGTTAGACATACGCACCTCCGACAACAAATTCTAGCTGAGAAAGGAATTCACTCAAGCCATAATCAGATCAAGTTGCAACCACACATCCATTAGCTGTGACCATATTTGGGTAACTGGTCAATTAGAGAGGGACAAGCCAGCTACCCATGTTTTGCGTTTTAAAATATGTTTCCTCAGTAGAGATGCTGAATGACCAGGAAGAGCGAATGGGCCACCTTCTGCCAATCTCTTTCCATCCGTGTGAATTGGAACCCCAATTTGTCATTCAGCTATTGAAACACCATTGAAGCAAATCTCGAATGTCTCTCAATTTCAGGCTGAAAATCATCCAATTTCCAAATGTACACGACCTGCATATCTTCAACACTTATTGAACACTAAAAAAGTTTGTCTAGTTTTGTCCTTAAACTGTGTAACTTACTGGTGGGTGGATTGGTGGGGCAGGGGTGTGAGGTGTGTGCATGTGTGTGTGTGTGTGTCTGTGTGTGTGTGTGTGTATATTCACATGTATGCATGCACCTGTGTATGTGCGAGCACGTGTGTGTGAGTGTGTGTCTCTGTGACTGTATGGGATTGTCAATGTCTGTGTATGAGACAATGGGAGACTGTGTGTGACTGTGTCAGCGTATAAGTGTGTGTGTGAAACCCTATGAATGCGTGTGGGAGTGAGCCTGAGAGACTGTGCAAGAGAAAGAGAGAGAGAGTACTTGTGCATGTGTGTATGTGTTTGTGTATGTGTGTGTATACATGTGTGTTTGTGTGCATGCGCACATGTGTGTGCCTTAATTTCATACTCCAAAGATCTGGACCAATGATCCAAACAGGTAACTTCCAATCCAACATGATAGCTGTGCAAAATTTGTATTCATTTAATCTAATAAAGCTGGAATTAAAATGCGGGTTTCAGTAATGGTGAAATGATTGCATTGTTGGTCAAAAAGAAGGCAACTGGTTCACGAATACTTAGGGAAGGAAATCTGCCATTTTCACCTGATCTGATCCATACATGACTCCAGAGCCACCAAAAAGTGGTCTTCTCTGAAATGACCAAGCAAGACACCATTGGAAATAATGTAAAGTGGCTCACTAACAGCCTTTGTCAGTGATAATAAAGGATGTGCAATAAATATGGACTGAGATTGTAATACTCACAGCCCCATGAATTTGTTTTTAAAAACATCTAAACCACAAGGAGTCCTCATCCTTCATTCCAGCCCCATATTAAAAGTCAAGCTGACATAGATAGTGTGGCTGCTTCTGGGTTTGTTAATGCAACATGGATGCTGCTGTCACTATTAATAACGCCTTAGAGAAACTTTGACAGGAGATGCACCATTTAAATGCCACAGTTAATCATGTTCCTTTTTTTATGTGCACTACTGTGAAAATGAAAATAATTGGCAGCTCAAATTGGAACAAAAGCCCTTCGAAGAGTTAATAGAAAGAAAACTGACCATGCCCTCCTCCCAAGATGCATTTGAAAAGTAACAAATCAGAGGAACAAGTAATCTCTTATTTGAAGTTGGAATGCATGGAGTTCACACGAGGGTGCACAGTTGTCAATTTATCATTCAACTCAATACTGTAAGCCCTGAAGATTAAGTGTTGAATAAATATGTAAACAGAATAAAGATAATGGAGATTCCTTGATGGATGACTGATGTGCCCCATCAATTATGAAACACAAACTTTATGACTGAAGATTGGGTGGATGAGACTGTCCATTTAATCTGTGCATTTTTCCCAGCTGTTTCTCAGGCTGTCTTCAACTGTAGGAAAGCCTTATTGCAAGAAGACTTTTGTTGACTGTATTGATGAATACTGTGGAGTGTTGGCCAGGGATGGGCTGTTGAGAGGATAGGACAGGGAACAGATACCATAAGGACCCATTCCTTATTACCATTGATAACGATTGATAGTGAGCTACTTTATATTATTTCCAACAGGGTCATGATTGGCCATTTCAGAGGAAGCCACATTTTTGTGGTTCTGGATTTGAGTGGAGATCAAACCTTGTGAAAATGGCAGATTTCCTTTCCAAAGTATTTGTGAACCAGTTGCCTTCTTTTTAATCAACAATTCAATTGTTTCACCATGACTGAAACCCACATTTTAATTCTAGATTTAGTAGATTAACTGAATATAAGTTTTCCACAGTTGGATTGGAAGTTATACCTCTGGATCATCCATGCTGGTCTTTGGAATTTGAGCCTAATGCATAGAATACCATAGAACCCCTACAATGTGGAACCAGGCCATTCAGCCCAATAAGTCCACACCAACCCTCCGAAGAGTATCCCACCAAGGTCCGTCCCCTTACTGTATAACCCTGCAATCCCATGGCCAATGCACCTAACTGATGCTTTGGGCAATTTAGCATGGCCAATTTAGCATGGCCAATTCACCCAACCTGCACATCTATCAACCTTGGGAGGAAACCCGGAGAACACACACACACGCAATGTGCAAACTCCACACGGTCACCCGATAGTGGAATCAAACCCAGGTCTCTGGTACTGTGAGGCAGCGGTGCTAATCACTGAGCCACCATGCCATTTCATGTCTGTCATGTCAGAGACTTTGAGTATGACAGACCGAAGGTTTTAGAAAGATTTTATTGAATGGAGGGCTACATTCCAGTGGGGGACTTTTAAAGTTCAGAGGGGACTGAGTTATAGATTTCAACCAATAATGTGGGATTTCCCCGACTGAATTATCAGGAGTCCTGGTCCTTGGTGTGTGTATTGGATAGCCTTTCTCCAAGATGGTTTCATAAGGTCATCCAGAATTCATTAACAGCACCTCGATGTAATTTTAGCTCCCACTGTATTCGCTGATATTTGGGTGCAAATCTTTGTACAGTTGACAATTGTTTCTGACTCAGTGAAAGAACAGCCATATTCAGCTGCTTACAAAACTACATTCAATCCTGCTGAAGGATATTTTAAGGAAGGAAATGGGCACAGCTCACTATGATCACACACGTTTGAGTGCTCATCCTGAACAGGTTCTGATTTTATCCCGTTCTCCAACTGCTCCCACCTCCTCAACCAAACCAGGATGGCACAATTAAGCTAATCCACTCTGCGTCACTACTTTGCTCTGTTTATCCTATTTCCTGACTGAACCACTCCAGCATTAACAAGTGTTCAAACGTAGGAGACAGGAGCTTATAAATATTACATAAATCAGACAGTGCCTGTCAACCTGAAATCGCAAACATTACATCGTTGAATTTCGCTGCACAAAGACAAGGCCATTCCACTGTTCCTGCCTTGCACCTTGAGTTGTGGGTCACATCAAATCAGATCAGCTGTGATTGTGTGAAATGACAGAGCAAGTTAGAGCAAGTCCAAATTGCCAACTCTTGTTCTGATCTTCCGAACCCTATGAACAGTTCTGGATGGGAGTGGGAGCTCATTCCTTTATTTCAGTGGAGATTCTTCCGAATGGAATCTAAGTGATTTTTTTTTTCTTGAGTGAAGCACTCCAGCCAGGTAAATCTGAGATCCTATCCTTTTACTGTCAACTGGAGCAGTACGGTGGCTCAGTGGTTAGCACTGCTGCTTCACCGTACCAGGGATCCAAGTTTGATTCCAGCCTCAGACAACTGTCTGTGTGGAGTTTGCACATTCCCTCTGTATCTGCATGGGTTTCCTCCCACACTCCAAAGATGCTTGGGGGTGGATTGTCCAGGGATGTGCAAGGTAAGTGGGATAATGTGGGGTTACGGGGATAGATTGGGGAAATGGGCTTGGGTGGGATGCTCATCAGAGGGTTAGCAAAGACTCAATGGGCTGAACGGCCTCTTTCTGCACTGTAGAGATTCTATGAGCACTCTAATTTCTCCTGGATGGGGGGAAAAGGAACCACAATTCTCCATTGAATGGATATTCTTGAGGAAACCTGTTGCTCTAGATGCAGGCAGTATGGATGTGTGGTCAGGGCAGGTGATACAATGGTTTGTTACCTATTGCTGAGGTGGACAGTGAGAGACCATTTGAGGTGCCAAGGTAGGGTGCTGTGGGCAGACAGCCGGGCAGAAGACTGGTCACCACTGGAATTTCCTTGCCCCTCCCCAAGTTATGCAGCAAGGCATCACAGGCTCCTACAAGAGGTGAGTGGTGTGGAGGAGGGTGAACCCTGAGGGAAGGGTTGTGCAGTCACTCTCCAGTCTATCTGGGACTAGAGACTGTGTGGGAGGCAGTGTTTCGTGGCAAGAGGTGGAATGAATGTAATTGGGGTTGAAGGAGCTTGGAGGTGGGATTACCAGAAGAGAGAAATGATAGGAATATTACGAGACAGAATGTGACATTGAGGTAAGCAAGGAGATACTGAGACGGGGTAAGCCACAAGTGAGTGGAGAAGGTCCCACAGCAGTTTTTTTTTTCAATTCATTCACAAGATGAGGGCATCGCTGGCCGGGCCAACGTTTATTACCCATCCTTGATTGTTCTTGAGAAGGTGGTGGTGAGCTGCCTCCTTGAACTCACTGTAGTCCATGTGCTGTAGGTGGACCCACAATGCTTTAGAAAGGGCTTTTTGATCCAGTGACAGCAAACGAACAGCAACATAAGGGTGGATGTGGAGAAGATGTTTCCATTCATAGGAGAGACTGGGATGTGAAGACATAGTCTCAGAGTGAAGGGACAACCCTTCAGAATGGAGATGAGGAGGAATTTCTTCAGCCAGAGGGTGGGGAATCTGTGGAACTCACTGCCACTGAGGGCTGAGGAGGCCAAGTCATTGAGTGTATATAAGAGAGAGATAGATAGGTACTTGATCGGGAAGGGTGTCAAGGGTTACAGGGAGAAGGCAGAAGAATGGGGTTGAGAAACACATTTGACATGATTGAATGATGGAGCAGTCTTGATGGGCTGAATGGCTTGATTATGCTCTTATATCTTATGGTCTAAGTCAGGATGATGAGTGACTTGGAGGGGAACTTGCAGGGCAGGTGTTCCCATGTATCTGCTGCCCTTGTCCTTTGAGATGGAAGCAGTCATGGGTTTGGAAGGTGCTGTCTGAGGATCTTTGGTGAATTGCTGCAGTGCGTCTTGTAGATGGTACACACTGCTGCTACTGAGTGGTGGAGGGGACAGATGCTTGTAGGTGTGGTGCCAATCAAGCGGGGGCTGCTTTGTCCCGGATGGTGTTGAGCTTCTTGAGTGTTGTTGGGGCTGCCCCCATCCAGGCCAGTGGGGAGTATTCCATTACCCTCCTGACTTGTGCCTTGTCAATGGTGGACAGGCTTTGGAGAGTCAGGAGTGGAGTTGCTCACTGTAGTATTCCTAAGCTCTGACCTGCTCTTGCACTTACATGAAGAGTCCAATTCAGTTTCTGATGAATAGTAATCCCCAGGATGTTGATCATAATGGTATCGTTATTTATAAGGAGAACGAATAAAGTCTCTTGACACCCCTCGTTAATTCTTACCCTCAATCCAACATCACTAAGGGAAAGAAAACCCAGATTATCTGATCAAGGCTGCTTGTGGGAAATTGCTGTGCAGGTTGCCTAGATTGTTTCAGCAACTCTACATAATTTGAAATAAAACATCCACAGAAAGAACGTGGAAAGCATGTGAAGGTCAGGCAGTATCTGTGCAGAGGGAAAGAGAGTTAATGCTGCAGGTCAAGAATCTTTCATCAGAATTTTGTCAGCAATGCCTTTCCCAGTGAGGAGATGCAGGGTGTGCTGAGGTTGTCGCTACGCTGTGGAAATGCAAATTCTCTCTTCTGCCTTCGAGCAGAAGCAATTTCAATGCAAGCAAAATCAAATGCGATCAGGCTGATGAAGCTGAGGGACGGTTCACTTAATGTGCAAAATCAGTTAATGCTTGTTAAAGTCACAGAGACATACAGCACGGAAACAGACTTTTCAGTCTAACCAGTCCATGCCAAACATAATCCCAAATTAAATTAGTCCCACCTGCCTGCTCCTGGTCCATATCCCTCCAAACCTTTCCTATTCATGTCCTTATCCAAATGTCTTTTAAACATTGCAACTGTCCCCACATCTGTCACATTCTCTGGAAGCTCATTCCACACACGAATCACTCACTGTGTAAAAAAGTTGCCTCTCGTGTTTTTTTAACCTTTCTCCTCTCACCTTAAAAATATGCCCCCTAGTCTTGAAATCTGCCTCTCTAGGGAAAAGACAGCTGCCATTCATTTTATCTATAACCCTCATGACTTTATAAACCTCTATAAGCCTCCTATGCTTCAGTGAAGAAATCCCAGTCTATCCAGCCACTCCTTATCTCTCAAACCCTCTAGTCCCGGTAACCATCCTAGCGAATCTCTTCTAAACCCTTTCCAGCTTATTAACAAGATTATTGCTATTACTTCTGGCAGTAATAATTGTTATTACTTCTGGCAGTAATAATTAGTTTAGACCAATTCTCAACAGTCGTTTACAGGCTAAATTATTTATCGGATTCACTAAAACTGGAAATTTTGCCCATGATGCATACCCAAACTTAGCATAATGCTTTTCAGTCCTCTGACATGATTTAAAAATATCACTTCTTCAAAATAAGAACACTCAAGGAACAAGTTAAGAAAAGCTGTTGAGACTTTCAGTAAATTCCGCAGTATAGGGGTGAACTTCTGACAAAACTTGTGGTTTCTATTCCAGTTTTTTAATGAGAAAGGTTGAAAAAATCGTCAGATACAGAGACAGAGAGGTCCAAAAAATATCTCCTTATGGAGAACCACGTGTTGTGTTATATCCCCCAGTGAGAATGTTTCTGAAAGAAACATACTCATTACATCATCTCAATATCATAGTATGTGGCCTGAAGGATATAGAGGTCTCAGACTCCACCTTAGCCCAGGTTCACTTGAAACATGATATGCTACTGGAATCAAGCTGCTCTCTGCTACAGTAGGATAGCTCAATGTTAACCCAGACACTTATGTGCCTGTGGAATGTAATGTTTACATATAATGGCCAGCTGGAACAAACATCTGTTTCATCTTTCAATACCACAATATCCAAATCCAGTTACTTGTGTTAATGGGAAGATAATGTAAGCAACATTAGTTTGGGATTATGTTTGGCATGGACTGGTTAGACTGAAAAGTCTGTTTCCGTGCTGTATGTCTCTGTGACTTTAACAAGCATTAACTGATTTTGTACATTAAGTGAACCTTCCCTCAGCTTCATCAGCCTGATCGCATTTGATTTTGCTTGCATTGAAATTGCTTCTGCTCAAATGCAGAAGAGAGAATTTGCATTTCCACAGCATAGCGACAACCTCAGCACACCTCAATGTTGATCATATATCCTGTTGGAGGCACATCATGATAATTAACTGGAGTGTGCCTCAGTAGTGAGGCCTTGTGTTGTTAAGACTTAACAAACAATTCAGGTATTTTTCAATATATAATTCCAGTTACATCACACTGTAAACCATTGCTATAAATTCTGTGTCCTACACTCTTATTCTCCACAAACACCTGATGAAGGAGCAGTGCTCCGAAAGATAGTGCTTCCAAATAAACCTGTTGGACTATAACCTGATGTCGTGTGATTTTTATTTTTTTTTCCACTTCAATTGTGAAACAATGCTTAAAGTATCAGTACCTGGGTATCGTGTACTCAAGAGGCAACATAACAAACTTTTCACTGTACTCATTCAGGTGGACATGACAATAAAGGTTATTCTATTCTATTAAGGCCATTCTAATTTCCAAAGCAGTGTTGGTTAGAATTTTATCATATTCTTCCTAAGTTTGGCTGTGTATCCTGATCTGCCCTGAATTGGGGAAGCAGGTTACACAACGGCTATCGTGGAATGAGCATTGATCTAAGTAACTAGATCCTCTTACCTCCCTCTTGGCCCATTTGCCCACACTGCTTAGTTTTCCAAACATCCCCAAAGCCACAAGCTTGACTTTAGCGTGCAGCAATAGTTAGTCTCAGGGCAGATGGCACGGTTTAGATTCTCAATGCCCAGGGATCAGGAAAGCCAGGTAGAGATTCCCTGCTGCTGCCGGAAGACAGAACTGCCTTTGGCTGTGATGCCCCACACAATTGAATATCTTGTTGGCGCTCACTCATGTGTGGAAGAGCCAGTGGCATAAAAGAAGAGCCAGGCATGGAAGGGAGGATGGCCCAACTAGAACTGTGGACACGTTTCAGTCAATGCATCTAAGCAAGAGGGCAGTAAATAATCAAGTAAAATCCAGGGAACATCCAGTAGGGAGATGGATGGGTCCATAGTTGTAATGAGGAGAGTGCCTTGTGTTTGGGAAAGGAGTTACATCCATGGCTCAGTAGGGTTCCAGTAGAAGTAGACCATTCAGCCCTTCCACACTATCCTGCCATTCAATAAGGTCATGGCTGATCTGATTGTGATCTGATTGTAGTCTCGCCCCTACTTTCCCATCTACCTCCAACCCCCACTCACTTCCTTGTTGGTCAAGAATTGATCCGACTTTGGCTTAAAACTTTGTAAGGTCCCATCTCCCCAGCTCTCTGATGAAGAGAATTCCACAGGCTAATGGTCCTTTGACAAAAAACCATTCTTCTCTTCTGTGTCCTAAATGGGACGTCATTGCTTTTACACAGCCTGCCCTCGTTTGATACTCTCCCACCAGAGGAAACATCCCTTCAACATCCATCTTGTTAATACTGTTTAGGTTTCATTAAGGTCATCTTTTATTCTTCCAATGGCTACAGGACAAACCAGTCCAACCTTTCCTCATTGGATCAACCTTTCATCCCAGGAGACGGTTGAGTCAAATGTAATTATATCCTTTCTTAAATAAGGAGACCAAAGCTACTGACAATAATTCAGATGTGGTCTCCTCAAAGTCCTGTACACCTACAGAATAACTTGCCTATTTTTATTTTTCATTTCTCTTCTAATAAACCTGTGTTCCGAATCACTTGCTGTGCCTTTACACTAACATTTTCTGCTTCCTGTGCCAGGCCTCCTTTGAAAAGTAAAGTTCTGAGATCTCTCCCTACTTCACTAATATGCAGCTGTCCTTGCCAAGCAGAGGAAATTCACACTTCCCCAGTCCATTCCCCATCTGCCAATAATTTGGCTACTCATGTAACCTGTCCGTATCCCCTGACAGATTCTTTACATCCTCTTCATAACTTGGACACTACTGCAAATGGGGAGCTTTTTGCTAACGCGTCAACGCACTCGAATAATTCTTAAGCTGAATCTTTGGTCTGATAACTTGATTAATTTGCTACATTTGTCTGTTAGCAGATTTGTAATCTTTCAATTGTCACCGAGCTTTCTGACTGTCTCCCTCCTTCCCTTCTTATATGGTGCGCTTTCCAAATTGCCTTCCGAAATTCTTTTCAGGACACTGGAAATTCCAACGGGCTTGCCTCTCCGTATATGTTTGGTGTCAATTTTCATAGAATCTTCGAATCCCTACAGAAACAGGCCCTTCGGCTCAACAAGTCCTCATTAACCCTCCGAGGAGTAACCCACCCAGACCCATTCCCCTCTTACTCTACATTTACCCCCTGACTAATTCACCTAATCTATCTCTGAACATTATGGACCATTTAGCACGGCCAATCCACCCTAACCTGCACATCTTTGGACTGTGGGAGGAAACTGGAGCAAACTCACTCAGACACAGGGAGAATGTGCAGACTCCACACAGACAGTCGTCCAAGGCTGGAATTGAAACCGGGTCCCTGGCACTATGAGGCAGCAGTGCTAACCACTGAGGCACCGTGCCGCCCCCAATTTTGATAATCGGATTTCACGTTAGCAGTTCGGTTTGTGGGGGAGGGATCCTCTGTTGATGTGACGCAAATGTTAGTTTGACCCTTCCCCAGTCGGCTGGTTTGGCAGAATGTGGGTGGGGCTTAGGTTATCCAGCAACCATTCCAGACACTTCACAGGATTCCCAGCTATTTCATCTCAGGCAGGAGTGCAGAGGCTGCAGGCAAGCAATCCAAAGTGGACTTGAGCCAGATACAAATTTCACAAGTTCACGACGCTACCGCGTTGTACCTTGCCAATTGGACTTTCTCCATTTGTAAGCGCTTGAGTAAATTCCTTAGAACTGATCCTTTCAGGAAAGCCAAAATAAATGCAAGGCTTTTTTCGTGCATGTGGAGTTTTTAAGACTTTAGGTAACTTGCAGACACTTGTGTAGAGCTAACTGTCACAGCTGTTGTGGCTTGGCAAATCTCAGGCTAATTTCTGGCTTTGGTCCCTCTATTCTTGGTATTTTTTTGTTATAGTGCAGTGGCCCAGGGTGGGGGGCAAACCAAACGAAACAGAAAGGTGGGGAGGATGATCCCTATCCAATACTGCAAGTGGCTCATCTCAAGCTCCTGCTGGTTTGGATTCCCCCACCCTGGCTATCGCTCAGTGGCACTGACCAATGCCCACCCCCCTCCTTCCTTACTGCATTTTGCACCATTGCCATTCGTATGCAGGGATCAACCAATAGCAACCTGCATTCATACAGCCCTTCAGCAAAGTAAATCCTCCCAACAGACTTCCCCGGAATACAGGACCATAGGAGTATATGAAACAGGAGTTGGCCACCCAACGTGTCCCCCCATTTCGTAGGATTATGGCTGATCCAACATTCCTCACATCCACTATCCTGCCTTTTCTCAGTCGATTTTAAGGGAACAGGAACAAGGGAGAGAATAACATGACCCAGGAAAGGTGGCATTAGGACTGGTGACTAAAGGCTTGGGAGAAGATATAAGTCTTAAGCACCTTCTTTGATGAGATAGGGAGTTGGAGATAGCTTTCAGGTGAGAGTTCCAGAGCTTAGGGTCTAAGCAGCTGAAGACAGGGCTACCAATGGTGGAGTGATAAAAATGGGAGATGCACAACATGCCAGAAAAAGAGAAGAAACTTAAAGAAAATGTATATACTGCAGAGCTTACTGAATGACTAATATTTACTGATGCACTTGATAATAGTTGAGCATATAATTCCATCCATCTACTTTCCCCTGACTTGCCTTTCTGGTAGTAAATATAACGTTCAGAAGGTTATCAGCAATGGATTCAAAACAAGTGGAAAGGAAATTAAAAATACTCAAGAGCATTATGGTCGATTTCAGATTGGTCCCAATGGTAATGGTTCCTCTTTGTAAAGCCTGGCACCATCTGGAACCTAGTTAAACAGGATTCTCCAGAGTCAGTTTAAGCGAGAGAAGCTATCGATGATCCTTTAATATTAACCTGTTTATGTCTCAGCGCATATGGTTGTTTTTAAATGTTCTTGTTACTTTTCAAAGAACAACTAGAATAATTCAGAGACAGCAGTGAGCTCTCGAATGTTATTTGATTGCAAAACGATTTTCAAATTTAAAAAGTTTGCTCTCGACTTTTATTTTCCAAAATGGAAGCTTCAGCAAAACTTGTTCAAGTTGCTCATCTGTAGTAAGGTTTCCTCTTTTGTAAGATTTACCTGCTAGTAGGCTTTAAAAAGAATAGACTCACCTATATTCCCTAGACGTAACCTCATTGAAACATAGTCCTGGTCTCAGAATAAAGAGTTGGCCGTTTACAAGATGTTTGGTATGCTTACCTTCAGTGGTCAGAGCATTGAGTATAGGAGGTGGGAGGTCATGTTGCAGCTGTACAGGGTATTGGTTAGGCCACTTTTGGAATACTGTGTGCAGTTCTGGTCTCCCTGCTGTAGGAAGGATGTTGGGAAAAGTGAACGGTTTCAGATAAGACTTACATGATGTGGCCAGGATTAGAACGGTTTGAGCTAAAAAATGTTAACAGATGGCCATCTATCCTCTCCACCCTCCTCTCCGACCAACCACCTTTACCCCCCACCTCCATCCACCTATTGCACTCTCAGCTACCTTCCCCTCAGCCCCACCCCCTCCCATTTATCTCTCCATCTCCGAGATTCCCAGACTCATTCTTGATGAGGGCTTTTGCCCGAAACATGGATTTTCAGATGCTGTCTGACCTGCTGTGCTTTTCCAGCACCCCACTCTAATCCTGACTCCAGTCTCCAGCACCTGTCGTACCCACTTCCGCTTTAATGTTAACAGAGTCATCTTTATCGTTTAAACCTTTCAGAAATGGCATCAATTTCAATTGCAGAAATCCTCCATGTTGCATTGCTGGGAAATCTCACAACATTAGTGAGAGCATCGATTTAAGATTGTCAGTGTTTTAATACAACCACAGGGGCTGCCCATGCTGAGCTCTCATGACTGCCCTTGTCTCTGTGCTGAAACTCTCTCGGCAAGTGCAACTACATAGTTACATCCACCTTGTCAGATACCCATGAAGGATTGCAGCTTGGGTTTATTCTCCAGTCTATCATTCCACATGTTAATGAAAACTAAAAAAGACTTGGAGAGAGGTCGTATTGCCTGCACAAGGGTGTTGCGTGTTGATGAATTTGGCTATCAGCCCCTTGGCGATATTTCCATACACCCTCTCTCTGTAATCAGAAAACCCACACTGGTTTAAAAATATTTGGACCCGGACCACTATAAACTCGCATTTAAATAACCAATTTCAATGGAAGTAATTGACAATTCGTCCTGCTGTGAGCCATATAACGTTTGTTTTAAATAGAATCTACTGTTTTAAAGGAAAGCTTCAGTGTGGGAAAGGCTGAGTTTTAAGCACTGCATTGAGCTATACAGATGGGCCCTTTTTGTTTGATGTGTAGTTCAAAAATTAGCATTGCAATTTTATCATGGAATCCTATAGCTTGGAAATGGGCCATTGGCTCAACAAGCCCACACTGAACCTCTGAAGAGTGTCCCACCCAAACCCATTCCCCTTCCTGATAAATTTACAGTTTCCCCGACTAATGCACCTAACCTACACACCCCTGAACACTATGGGGCAATTTAGCATGGCCAATCCACCCTAACCTACATAGCTTTGAATTGTGGGAGGAAACACACGCAGACACAGAGGAGAATGTGCAAACTCCACACAGACAGTCGTCAAAGGCTGGGATTGAACCTGGGTCCCTGGCGCTGTGAGGCAGCAGTGCTAGCCACTGAGCCACCATGCTGCCTATAATGGCTAGCCATCAACATCCTCCCAAAATCCAAACTCCTTCAATGCCCAAAACCCTCCAAGATCTCTACACTCCCCTAGGACACAGAATTAAGAATGAGATGGACAGATTTTCAATTCGTGATGGAAACAAGTATGGAGAGCAGGCAGAAAAGTGGAGTTGAGGCTCAGGGGAGATCAGCTACGATCGTATCCAATGATGGAGCAGGCTTGAAGGGCTGAATGGCCTCTGCCTGTGCCTAGTTTTTATGTTCCTCTTACCAGCACCCAAAAGAAAAACTGGAATTTACCAATGTGTGTTGGTCCAGGCCGCCACATCTGACATTTCTTCAGAAAACCTCATTCTTTCTTTTTGCAAGTGAATCTTTCAAATCTGCCACTTTGACCAGCCATTTGGTCACCGACTTAAATATTTCCTTGGTGGCACTGGTGTCAAAACATGTCTGATAAACCCTCCAGTGATACACCATGGGGCACATTCCAGTGCTAAAGGTGTTGTGAATGCAAGCTGTTGGCCTGTCTACTAGCCAGACTTTGGTTTGAGCTTCAGATTTCAATACAGCATCCACATTAGTATCTGTCATGTATTCTCAATATTATTTTTTGTACTCATATTCATGAGATCTGAACTTCATTGGCTGGGCCATATCCTAACTGCTCTCGAGAAGGTGGTGATGAACTGCCTTCATGAACTCCTTTCCCTCTAAGCCACTCACCATCCTGACTTGGAAATACATCGCCTTTCCTTCAGTGTTGCTGAGTCAACATCCTGGAATTGCCTCCCCAACAGCATTGAGGGTCAACTTACAGCACACGGTCGTCAGCAGTTCAAGAAGGCAGCTCACCACCACATTCTCAAAAGCGACTCTTCAATAGAGTCAGGAGCAGAGGTGAGTGAGGTGGCCATCGCTAAGGAGAAGATGCCGAGGAAGCTGAAAGGTTTGAAGGTGGAAAAGTCACCTGGACCAGATGGACTGTACCCCAGGATTCCTGAGCAGATAGTTGAGATTGTGGAGGCATTGGTGGTGATCTTTCAGGACTGGAGTCAGAGAGAGGACTTGAGAGTGGTTGATTTAACATCCCTGTTTAAGAAGGGAGGAAGGCGAGAAACAGGAAACTATAGGTTGGTTAGCTTGACCTTGGTTGTTGGTAAGATTTTAAAGTCCATTATTAAGGATGAGGTTGCGGAGCACTTGGAAGTGCATTTTAAATAAGGCTGAGTCAGCATAGCTTTGTCAAGGGGTGTCATGCCTGACAAATCTGTTAGAATTGTTTGAGGAAGTAATGAGCAGGTTAGACTAGGAGAGTCAGTGGACGTGATCTATTTGGATTTTCAGAAGGCCTTTGACAAGGTTCCGCACAGGAGGTAAGAGCATATGGTGTTTGGGGCAAGGTACTGGCATGGATAGAGGATTGGCTGACTGGCAGAAGGCAGAGAGTAGGGATAAAGGGGTTATTTTCAGGATGGCAGCCAGTGACTAGTGGAGTTTGCCAGGGGTCAGTGTTGGGACTACAACCATTCACGTTATGCTCCGGATGTAGGTTTGCTCACTGAGCTGGGAGGTTCATTTCCAGACGTTTCGTCACCCTACTAGATTACATCTTCAGTGGGCCTCAGGCGAAGTACTGCTAATAATTCCTGCTTTCTATTTATATGTTTGGGTTTCTTTGGGTTGGTGATGTCATTTCCCATGGTGATGTAATTTCCTGCGGTGAAGTCACTTCCTGTTCTTTTTCTCGGGGGTGGTAGATGGGGTCTGACTCGATGTGTTTGTTGATAGAATTCCGGTTGGAATGTCATGCTTCTAGGAATCCTCATGCGTATCTTGTAATGCACTAACAAGCTGGACAGAGGAACTGAGGGCATTGGTGCTAATTTTGCAGATGACAGATGAAGAAGTGGCAGATGGAATACAATATAGGAAAGTGTGAGGCTCTGCACTTTGATGGGAAGAATAGAGGCATAGACTGTTTTCTGAATGGGGAAGGGCTTCGGAAATCTAAAGCACAGAAGAACTTGTAAGTCCATTTCAGGATTCTCTTAAGGTTAACATGCAGGTTCAGTTAGCAGTTAGGAAGGCAAATGTAATGTTGGTATTCATTTCAAGAGGGTTAGAATACAAGACCAGAGATTTACTCTGAGGTTGTATAATGCGCTAGTGTGACTGCATTTGGAATATTGTGAGCAACTTTGGTCCTGTATCTAAGGAAGGATATACTGGCATTGGAGAGGGTCCAGAGGAGATGTGCAAGAATGATCCCAGTGACGAACAGCTTGTCATATGAGGAGCAGTTGAGAATGTTGGGTCTGTACTCGATGGAGTTCAGAAGAATGAAGTTGGGGGGGTCGGATTTGATTGAACTTATAGAATACTGACGGTTCTGGATAGAGTGGACGTGGAGAAGATGTTTCCACCAGTAGGAGAGACAAGGACCCAAGGGCACAGCCTCAGGGTGAAGGGACGACCCTTTCGAACTGAGATCGGGTGGAATTTCTTCAGCCAGAGGGTGAGGAATCTGGGGAATTGATTGCCACAGAGGGCTGTGGGGGCCAAGTCATTGAATTTCTTTAAGACAGAAATAGATAGATTCTTGATTGGTAAGGGGATCAAGGGTTACAAGGAGAAGGTAAGAGAATGGGGTTGAGAAAAATATCCGCCATGATCGAATGGGAGAGCAGCCTTGATGGGCCAAATGGCCTAATTCTACTCCGATATCTTATAGTCATTTGGTCTTAATGGTCTAACTATGGATGGGTAACAAATGTTGGCCCAGCCAGTGGTGACAACATCCCCTGAATGAATAAATTAAAGTTGTTGGGGATGTAAGATGAGAGGTCCAGGATTCGATCTGGTGACATTAAAGGAATGGCGATAAATTTCTTCATCAGGATGGTGAGTGGCTTGGAGGGGATCTTGGTGAGATGGTACTCCCATAAACTCTACTGCTGCCGTCCTTCTAGGCCATCGAGAGATTGTGTGTTTAGGAAAAATAACGGTTTCTGCATCATTGTTGGAGAAGTACATAGTATCTTATTTATGGTGTGTGTTTATCTTCCCATCTACATGGTCTTACAGTCAGGATCAGCTGTTCCCCTCCTTTGTTTAGTGATGTTGAACTTCATTTAATTGACGTTGGTGGTTTTGCAGCTCTGGGAAATGTCACAGTGGGTCTCGTTTTGAGTTACTGCATGTTTTCCAAATACCAGACTGTAAACAATATCAGAAAACACTTTTAAAATGGGTGAAAGACATGGAACAATAGGTTTTTGTTGCTTGATTTAACTAATCAACAGCCACGCTTGAAACTAATTGTGTTGCATATGGAAGTATGGGTGGCAATAAGTGTTCTCTCTTCAGTTGCAGTACATGGTTGCACAGCAGCATTAAATATACTGCACAGAATTAAAAAGCAAAGGGATTGTGACTTGTTGGCAATGTTAATAACCAAACAATGAAGAACACTTTAGACGAAATGTTCTTGAACTGTGAACGCTTGACCTTCTGGAACCAAATGCCTGATAAGCCATCCAGCATTACATGAATGTCCTGCACATTTATTGTTATTAATGTAATGATTAACGTTTTAAACTTCATTTCTTTTACTACTTTGAGCCTAAGTTTTTTGTAATGAGGTAGCTTTGTATTTAAGTTGGCACCCTATGTGGTGACATTAAATGCCTTTCACTGTACTCCTATACTTGAGTACATGGGACGATAATATCTAAGTCTAAATCTGGTAATGACACTTACATGGCTTTGAGTTATAGAGTCAAAAATGCCATTCTGCCCATTCAGTCCAGACTGGCTTTCTGTACAGCAGTTCACTCGGTCCCAATTTCCCCATGATTCTGTAGATTTATTCCCCTCAAGTGTCTGTCCAAGATCCTTTTGAAATCTTGACACAAGGCAGGAGGCGATGGCCCTAGTGGTATTATTGTTGGACTGTTAATCCAGAAAGCCAGGAAATGTTCTGGGGACCTGGGTTCTGATTTCAATAAAGGCCTGGAATTAAGAGTCTACTATGAATTTATTGTCAACTGTTGGGGGAAAGTCCATCTCGTTTGCTGCCATCCTTATCTGGTCTGGCCGATATGTGACTCCAGATCTTAACAGCACTCTGGGAAATTCAAGGATGGCCAAGAAATGCAGGGCCTAGCCAATGATGCCCTCATCCTATGAATGAAGGTCCTGGATCATTGCCACATGTTAAATAATAAAACAGACCTTCTTTGCATGCTCTCCATTTGCCTAGTCCTTGTATGATGCGATATGGGAGCTGTTTCTGTTTATCTCGTTTTTCCAATCTTGTACCACTCTACCGATCTCCCCCAGTCTCCTTTTCTTCAAGGTCATACAGCTCCAGCTTAAAATATCGCTCGAAGTTTGATCCCGTAAGATAAAATTAACCGAAGCCATTGTTTCTTAATCCATTCCCGATTCAATCATGTTCAGCTTGTGTTTGAAGGAAATGTGGATGGCTTCCCGGCATAACCTTGACTTTAAACAAGGAGGGAGTCCTTGGAGGGTGAAAGGTGGTGTTGTTAATGTAATTATTTTGCCATGGCTTTTCTCCACTAACCAGGCACTTTCTGATTGTGCCCCAAAATTGAGGTGAATGTCTTGAAAATCTAGCTATGGCTTTGAGTTGGAGGATCAAACCTGATCATGTCAAATGGTGGAACAACATTGAAGGGCCAAATGATCTATTCCTTTTTCCTGTGTCCCTACCTCTTGGTCTCCAATTTTCACTGAAATTTTACTTTGGCTTGCCCCTTGGACTTGTTGGCCAGTTGTCTCCTGGTTCTTGGATGCTCTCATGGGATCAAAGCCATTCATTCCCAGGAGTCCTAACTTACTTCTTTGCATCCTTTGACAGGGTGCGAGTGTCGCTGGCTGGGCCCAGCATTTATTACCCGTCCCTAGTTCCCCCTTGAGGAGGTGGGGGTGAGCTGCCTTCTTGAACCGATGCAGTCCACCTGTTGTGGGTTGACCCATCATGCCCTTTGGGAGGGTATTCCAGGATTTTGACCCAACGACAGTGAAGGAACGGTGATGTATTTCCAAGTCTGTTTAGTGAGTGGCTCAGAGGGGAATGTGCAGGTGATGGTGTCCCCATGCATCTTGTTGCCCTTGTCCTTCCAGCTAGCAGAGTCTGCAACAGACCCCATGCGAAGCTTGCTGTTATTGGGGTTCCAGACAAAGTTTAGGTTAGATTCCCTACAGTGTGGAAACAGGCCCTTCGGCCCAACCAGTCCACACCGAAGAGTAACCCACCCAGACCCATTTCCGTCTGACTAATGCACCTAACACTATGGGCAATCTAATATGTATCAATCCACCCGACCTGCACATCTTTGGAATGTGGGAGGAAACCAGAGCACCCGGAGGGTACACACACATACACGGGGAGAATGTGCAAACTCCATGCAGACAGTTGCCCGAAGCTGGAATCGAACCCGGGACACCTCTGGGACACCCGGACCAACCAACCCAACCGCCCCGTGGCTGAACACTTTAACTCCCCCTCCCACTCCACCAAGGACATGCAGTTCCTTGGCCTCCTCCATCGCCAGACCATGGCAACACGACGCCTGGAGGAAGAGCGACTCATCTTCTGCCTAGGAACCCTCCAGCCACAGGGGATGAATGTGGATTTCTCCAGCTTCCTCATTTCCCCTCCCCCCACCTTTTCCCAGTCCCAGCCCTCAGACTCAGCACCGCCTTCTTGACCTGCAATCTTCTTCATGACCTCTCCGCCCCCACCCCCTCTCTGGCCTATCACCCTCACCTTAAGCTCCTTCCACCTATTGCATTCCCAATGCCCCTCCCCCAAGTCCCTCCTCCCTACCTTTTATCTTAGCCTGCTTGGCACACCCTCCTCATTCCTGAAGAAGGGCTTATGCCCGAAACGTCGATTTTCCTTCTCCTTTGATTCTGCCTGACCTGCTGCGCTTTTCCAGCAATACATTTTTAAGCTCTGATCTCCAGCATCTGCAGTCCTCACTTTCTCCTAGTGTATAAGTAACGCTAAGATTTGCTTTCCCAAATGCAGCACCTCGCATTTATCTGAATTAAACTCCATCTGCCACTTCTCAGCCCATTGGCCCATCTGATCAAGATCCTGTTGTAATCTGAGGTAACCCTCTTCTTTGTCCACTACACCTGTTCCATAGCAATGTTGGACTGCAGTTGGAATCCCAGCCTCTGGTTGAGGGATGATACAATTTGCCTGTCGAGCACACCAAACAACACTCTTCACTGTATCTCAGTACATGTGACATGAATAAATCAAACTCAAACCACACAATAACGTCACAAACAGAACCAAAGCCTGCAGGTGCAGTGAAGTGCTTAGCTTATCCAAAGCCCCTCTGATCAGTTCCTAACCCATCCCCAGTTCCAATCGGCAGTCCCATCTGATCGACTCCTGTCTGGCAAAGGCTTGGTTTGAAGATTCCCCTCTTGGTTTTGACCTCGCATCCCCCTCCCCATCTCCGTAATCCTCTCATTCTCTCCAGCCTTATGCCCCCTGACTTTCAGGGCTGCACCATCAGTGGCCAGTCCTTCAGGTGGAATGGGCCTGAGCTTTGACATCCTTTGACAGCGTTACCTCCATTTCCTTCAGTAGCCTAGTGCGCCCTTTCGCTCAGTTGACTGGGCAGTTGGCTTGTGATGCTGAGGAGATATGACAGTGCGGGTTCAATTCCTGCACTGTCTAAGGTTACCATGAAGGTAGCCATTCTCAACCTCTCCCCTTACCTGAGGCGTGGTAACCCTCAGGTTAATCCCACGACCAGTTGTCTCTCTGCAATGAGAGAGCAGTCTTGTGGCCTGCTAAGACCTTAACCTTGGCCAACAGTAATGCTGCGTTTTGTTAAATTCTATTCAGTGAGGTGTTTTGCTGTACAGATTGCGACTGATTTGACAGTGAGGGGAATGTTAATGATCTGTTCTTGTGCTGTGTTCTGGGTAGAAAGGAGAACAGCTTCTTCAGAATAAGTCACTGTTAGTTTAATCAAAGTGATGTGCAAATGTCAGGCCGCACATTGAGTTATGAATGCACGGACTCTATATTAGGCAGCGTTTAGCCACAAACTGGTGACTTCGAGCAGCTCCAAGTTCCTCAGCTCATAAAATGAGTTTGATGGCTGTCTAGCATTGAGAGGAAGAACAAATATTTAGTCAATTTTTTTTTATCAGGACACGAAATATTCTGCGCAGGATTAGAGAGGGTTGTTTCGGGGATCTAAATAATGTGGAATGGTGATTGTGGAAGCTGTGAAAATGTATTTCGCAGGTTAATGATGAATCCTGTCACGCCAGGCTTCAGTCCCTCTGGAGAAAGCTATATAACAGAGTGAAGCACTGGGCTATTGATCAGGCCGTGTGGAGGGAGCAGCCGGGAGTCACTGCCGGAGATAAATTAGAGGTAACCCAGCAATATTGCTTCAGCATTAAAGCAAGTTTAAAATAAAAAAGTAAGATTTGCATTCGTATAGCAACTTCCACCATTTTCTTCCAAAGTGGAACCATACACTGTTTTCACACACAAGCAGAAGCCACTTTGCACAGAGGAAGGATTTATGTAGCACCATTCTAAAACTCAGCCATCCCAATGCAGTCTCCTCCTGTTGGAAAAAGCTATAGCCAATTTGATCATCTTTATCTTCCAGTGATTTTTAAAAAATTTTGGTTGAGGGATATTAATTGGCTTGAAGTTTTTTTACAATTCATTTACGAGATGAGGGCAGCACTGGCTAGGCCAGCATTTAATTACCCATCCCTAATTCCCAGAGGGCAGTTAAGAGTCAACCACGTTGCTGTGGGTCTGGAGTCATATGTAGGCCAGGCCAGATAAAGATGGCAGCTTCCTTCCCTAGAGGGGCATTAATGGGTCAGCTGGGATTTTCCTGACAATCATTGCAGTCACCATTAGAGTTTCACACATAATAGTATTTCCAGATTTTAACTGAATTCAAATTCCACCATTTGCTGTGGCAGGATTTGAATCCAGTTCCCCAGAGCATTGCCTGTGTCTCTGGATTAAAAGATCTCGATTAATGACCACTAGGCCATTCCCTCATCATATGCCAGAATGCCAGAACCACTCCTGCCCTTCATTCCCAACAACCAATCTTGCTAATGTGACCCTCAATGTCCACTTGACAGGGCAGACTGTTCCATGGCACATCTGAAAGATGCACTTACAACAATGTAGTACGATCCTCACACCACTCTGGGGAGGCAACCGAGATTGGATAGTCCTGCCTCTGGAGTGGCGTTTGAACCTGTACATTCCTGACGTGGAAGCTGAAGTGAATGGGCTCCTGCTTTTATGTGTAATGTTTCGTCCCTGTCACCTATAAACGCTGTTTGTGTTGTGATCCTATTTAAAACATTTCCAGGCATGGGAAGGAACCCAATTTCGGAAGGACATGAGTATAGGTTATGGTCAGAGGAAGTGATGGATGCGGGTATAGTCACAATGTTTAAAAGGCAATTGGATAAGTCCATGATTAGGAAAGGAGTGACATTAGCCAAGCACAGGTAGGTGGGATTAGCTTGGTTTGGGATTCCATTCTTAGAACATAGAACATAGAACATCGAAAAGTACAGCACAGACAGGCCCTTTGGCCCACGATGTTGTGCCAAGGATTAATCCTAATGTAAAATAAAATAATCTTACCTACGCATCCCTCAACTCACTGCTGTCCATGTGTATGTGCAACAGTCGCTTAATAGTCCCCAATGACTCTGCTTCCACCACCACCACTGGCAACGCATTCCACGTGCTCACAACTCTCTGCGTAAAGAACCTACCTCTGACATCTCCTCTATACCTTCCTCCTAATATCTTAAAACTATGACCCCCTCGTACCAGTCAATCCTATCCTGGGGAAAAGTCTCTGGTTATTGACTCTATCCATGCCTCTCATTATTTTGTACACCTCGATCAGGTCACCTCTCTTCCTCCTTCTCTCCAGAGAGAAAAGTCCGAGCTTAGTCAACCTCTCTTCATAAAACAAACCCTCCAGTCCAGGCAGCACCCTGGTAAACTTTCTTTGCGCCCTCTCCAAAGCCTCTGTATCTTTCCTATAGTAGGGCGACCAGAATTGGACACAATATTCCAAGTGCGGTCTCACCAGGGACTTGTAGAGCTGTAGCAAAACCTCGCAACTCTTAAACTCGATCCCCCTGTTAATGAAAGCCAAAACACCATATGCTTTCTTAACAACCCTATCCACTTGGGTGGCAACTTTGAGGGATCTATGTACCTGCACACCCAGATCTCTCTGTTCCTCCACACTGTTAAGAATCCCGTCTTTAATCCTGTATTCAGCATTCAAGTTCGACCTTACAAAATGCATCACTTCTCATTTATCCAGGTTGAACTCCATTTGCCATTTCTCAGCCCAGCTCTGCATCCTGTCTATGTCACGCAGCAGCCTGCAATAGCCCTCATGAATAGTTGGCCCGAAGGGTCAGTCTCTGTACTGCACGACTTGATGACCTGCATCATTTAACATTATTCTGCATTCATCTGCACTTTCCATCATTTACTGCACCCTACCCCAACCAGACATCTGGTCCCTTCTAGATTAATGCGAGTGAAGCTTAGAAACCTATCAATTCCCCGCTGACAAGGCAAGATCACGATTTCCTTGTGTGCTAAAGGGTGTTCTAAGGTTTAGACAATGCACCTTTGTCAAAATCTATTTTACAATCAATATAATTATAACAAGACTGTTCTGCTACAGTTCACTCATGCCCCTTAATTTTCTGAGTGGCTAAAATGTGTCTCTCCTAACCTCAACTATACTAAACGGTGGATCATCGATAGCACTCTAAAGCAGAGAATTCCAAAGATTCACAAATCTCTGAATAAAGATTTCTCTTCATCCCAGTCCTAAACGACCAGCCCCTTACCCTGAGGCTGTGACCCTCTGCTTTAGATTCCCAGATTCTTAGTGTCTACTCCGTCAAACCTTTTGGATAAGATTTTATTTTTAAAAGGACCCTGGAGCAACTTTGTGATGATGACAAAGAGCTGCTCCTCGCTGGACATAAATAGCACAGTGTCGAGAGTGTGCTGCTGGAAAAGCAGGTCAGGCAGCGTCCGAGGAGCAGGAGAATCGACGTTTTGGGCATAAGCCCTTCATCAGGAATGACTTAGCTGAAAAGCTTCAGGGCAGAAGAGATGGCCTGGGGGATGGTGCAGCGAGAAAGGTCCTTGTTGAGAGAGGAGGAGAACTTCTTCAAGATAGGCATCCTTGGAAAAGGCTTCGCAGTAAGGTTAAAATCAACTAGGAGGAAGTGAGGATTGCAGATGCTGGAGATGCTGCCATTAAAAGCACAGTGTAGAGTTAATGGAGGACCGCATGGAAAGCTAGCCAGAAGTCTAGTCTAGTGAAGGCTGGAAGCATACACTATACAGTGCAGAGTAGACTGTTGAACATGAGGCAGTAGAGGTTAGGGAATCGCCTCTGTCTACAAAGTTCAGAGGCTAGTATGTATCTGTGTGTCACGTATGATAGAATTTAATCTTAATGTGCAGAAAATAGAATCCCTGTTATAACGAAACTTGAATGTGAAGACAATTCCTGACTTTGTCTTCTCCTTGTCAAGTGTGTCTTCAGCCCAAACCCTTCGCTATTGGCATAAACAAATCAAACCTCTTCAGGACCTTGGCAGTTTGGCAACCCGGGTGCGGGGGGGTCGGCGTGGAGGTGATTCTCCTGCGGTTGGCACTTCGACACACTTTGGACCAGTGTAGATGGAACTTTGACGGTCCTCAACCGAAGGGGTCAACGTTGACACTGTTTGAAGAGGCAAACCGTCCTGCTTCCCAGTCTCTCAACATCCCTGGAGAACTCAAATTAAAATGTGCGCCTTCTTTCCCTGCTTCCCTTCAAAAGAGCAGGCTGCTCTCAGATCATTGCCGTTCGCTGAACAGAAAGTGACTGCTCGGCCTGTTCTGCTGACGTGACATGTTTGGGCCTGCAGGGTTTCCTAGTGAAGGAGCCTGCCTGGGCTTTTCCAAGGGGAACATTCTCTGGGGTTCAGGCCACTTGTGGCTAGCCTTGTCTATCATTGCCGAAGAGCAGCTCAGTTTTATTAACTTCCACACCTGTTTTCTGTTCGCCCCAGGTAACATCGAGAAGAATCTCAGTTATGCCGTGTTACACAATGACTACAAGGTCAAAATTCTCTGGGGATTTTTTTTTCAATGAAGTCTCTCCCCACCCAGCAGGTGTCCAGCCACACTTAACTGTAGCTCCTCCAATATTTATTGTCCTCAAAGATTTTGTACGAGGGGCCCACCTAGTGTCAGTTTTGCCACTGACTGGCAATGGGTCTCCCTTTCTTTAGCAGTTTAGATCCAACTGAGGTCACAGATTAACCCCTCCTGTTCTGTTTTGAAATTTGTAAAGCTCTAAGATCACTTAACATTTGCCTCCTATTCAGGCTCAAGGCTTGAGCGTCTCTGGTCTTGGCATGTAATCTTGACCTTTCACATTGGGGCTGAGCTGCAGAAAGATTTGGACGTTGGTCTGTTAAACCTATTCTGTCACTCAGTTAGACCGTGTCTAATCTACCTTAGTCATAGAGTCATACAGCACGGAAACAGACCCTTCGGTCCAACCAGTCCATGCCAAACAGTCCCACCTGCCTGCTCCTGACCCATATCCCTTCAAACCTTTCCTATTCATGTATTTTTAAACATTTTAACTGTCCCCACATGCACCACTTCCTCAGGAAGTTCATTCCACACACATGAACCACACTCTGCGTAAAAAACATCGTCCCTCATGCCTTTTTAAAATCTTTCTCCTCTCACCTTAAAAGTATGTTCCCTAGTCTTGAAATTCCCCACCCCAGGGAAAGACACCTGCCATTCACCTTCTCTAAGCCCCTCTTGATATTCCGGAAGGAAATTGCAGTCCTTACCTGGTCTATTTGTGACTCCAGACCCACTGCAATGGGGCTGACTCTTAATTGCCCTCTGAACCAGGCACTCAGTTCAAGGGCATTTAAGTCTTGGCAGCCTGGACCTCCTGAACGTTTAAAGAGAAGCTGAGGAGCAGGCCATTCGGTCCAACTGATCTATGCTTGAGCATATCTCCTATCTTTCTTAATCTCATCCCAGCAACATTTCCTCCTGTTCTCATTCCCCCTCGTGTTGCTTCCTCTTAAATGTATCTCAGAGAGTCAACGCTACCAATTCCTGGGGTAGTGAGCTCCACACTCTCACTATCCTCTGGGTGAGGAGGTCACCCTGAATCCTGGATGGGTTTACTAGGAGAAAGTGAGGACTTCAGATGTTGGAGAGTCAGAGTCAAAAAGTGTGGCGCTGGAAAAGCGCAGCAGGTCAGGCGGCATCCGAGGAGCAGGAGAGTCGATGTTTCGGACATAAGCTCCTCATCAGGAAAGGGCTTATGCCCGAAACGTTGACTCTCCTGCTTCTCGGATGCTGCCTGACCGGCTGTGCTTTTCCAGCGCAATACTTTTTGACTTTATTAGGGCCTATCTCATTGTTGACAGCCCTGCATTGGCTAAAGGAAGATGTCAGGCACTTACTTCTGAGTTGAAGCTTGAGGGTGAAAGTCCCAAGAGACTTGAGGTGAAGGTCCAGGCGGCCAGTTGAGGGGCATTTGACCTCATTCAAGGTTCTCTCTCCATCCAGAAACCCATGTCAGTCAACAGGAGGTCAAGTTATGACTGCCCAGCAACAATTCCATCCTTCGACATAAATATAAGAAGACCTGCACTTTCCCAACCTCAACTCAATGTGCCTTATGGGCACTTAGGACTAAAAGTGTAGGCTTCCAGCTACAAACTAGGAGTTGCTGCAGCCAATGTGCACACAGGAAGCCCCCAGAAAGGGCAATGTGATATGACCCAGACAATCTGTTCAGGGAGGTTGCTGGTGGGTGAACCAGTAGTGCAGTTGGCTTTTCTCTACTGAGAGGTCAGGACTCCCCCTAGGCAGTGCAGCATTCCCTCAGTACTGCACTCGGAACGTACGCCTGAATTTTGTGCACAGGTATCTGAAATAGCCAAATCCCAAACCTCACTTTTCATGAAACAGTTAAATAAATATTCTCTTTTACCATTATCCTTCACACCATCTCGCTGTGCTCAATCACATTTGGTACCGTGCTAATTTACATTGGATGATTTGTTTTTGTGAGTTCCCTAAAACCAATGGAATGTACATTTTGAGATCTCCAGTTTTATGGGTTTGTAGAAGCTTAGAAAACTTACAGGACAAAGAGGGACCGCGCAGCCCATAGTATTTGCACTGGCTGAATAAAGGAGCCGCGCATTCTAAACCGACCTCCCAGCCCCTGGTCTGTGACCCTGCAGGTAAAAACAATGACTGCAGATGCTGGAAACCAGATTCTGGATTAGTGGTGCTGGAAGAGCACAGCAGTTCAGGCAGCATCCGAGCAGCTTTGAAATCGACGTTTCGGGCAAAAGCCCTTCATCAGGAATAAAGGCAGAGAGCCTGAAGCGTGGAGAGATAAGCTAGGGGAGGGTGGGGGTGGGGAGAGAGTAGCATAGAGTACAATGGGTGAGTGGGGGAGGGGATGAAGGTGATAGGTCAGGGAGGAGAGGGTGGAGTGGATAGGTGGAAAAGGAGATAGGCAGGTCGGACAAGTCCGGACAAGTCAAGGGGACAGTGCTGAGCTGGAAGTTTGAAACTAGGATGAGGTGGGGGAAGGGGAAATGAGGAAGCTGTTGAAGTCCACATTGATGCCCTGGGGTTAAAGTGTTCCGAGGCGGAAGATGAGGCGTTCTTCCTCCAGGCGTCTGGTGGTGAGGGAGCGGCAGTGAAGGAGGCCCAGGACCTCCATGTTCTCGGCAGAGTGGGAGGGGGAGTTGAAATGTTGGGCCACAGGGCGGTGTGGTTGATTGGTGCGGGTGTTTCGGAGATGTTCCCTAAAGCGCTCTGCTAGGAGGCACCCAGTCTCCCCAATGTAGAGGAGACCGCATCGGAAGCAACGGATACAATAAATAATATTAGTGAATGTGCAGGTCAAACTTTGATGGATGTGGAAGGCTCCTTTAGGGCCTTGGATAGAGGTGAGGGAGGAGGTGTGGGCACAGGTTTTACAGTTCCTGCGGTAGCAGGGGAAAGTGCCAGGATGGGAGGGTGGGTCGTAGGGGGATGTGGACCTGACCAGGTAGTCACGGAGGGAACAGTCTTTGCGGAAGGTGGAAAGGGGTGGGGAGGGAAATATATTCCTGGTGGTGGGGTCTTTTTGGAGGTGGCGGAAATGTCGGCGGATGATTTGGTTTATGCGAAGGTTTGTAGGGTGGAAGGTGAGCACCAGGGGCGTTCTGTCCTTGTTACAGTTGGAGGGGTGGGGTCTGAGGGCGGAGGTGCGGGATGTGGACAAGATGCGTTGGAGAACAGGGAAATTGCGGTCTCTAAAGAAGGAGGCCATCTGGTGTGTTCTATGGTGGAACTGGTCCTCCTGGGAGCAGATGCAGCGGAGGCGGAGGAATTGGGAATACGGGACGTCATTTTTGCAAGAGATAGGGTGGGAAGAGGTGTAATCCAGGTAGCTGTGGGAGTCGGTGGGTTTGTAAAAAATGTCAGTGTCAAGTCGGTCGTCACTAATGGAGATGGAGAGGTCCAGGAAGGGGAGGGAGGTGTCAGAGATGGTCCAGGTAAATTTAAGGTCAGGGTGGAATGTGTTGGTGAAGTTGATGAATTGCTCAACCTCCTCGTGGGAGTACGAGGTTGCGCCAATGCAGTGCTCCAGAGAATAGATCCAGGCTCCTTTTCAATGAGTTGAGGGTTCTGTACCTCAACTCCCAAACTGGGCAGAGAATTCCAGACACCCACCACCTTCTAGGTCAAAGGCTGTTCCTTATATTTCCATTAAATCATCTACTAATCACCTTATATCCGTTAGCGATGATGAGTCTTTAATACATTGTTTAATATTGAATGCTGATCTCATTAGAAAAGTAGTTACAATTAAATGACCAGGACTTTAATTCATGAAGCCTCCTAGTCACATCTTTGGATGGCAGCTTACAGAAAGATCTGTGTCTTGGGTTTCTGTTGAGTTTAAACCTTCCCAAATTAATCTGTTACCAGCTTAGATCCAATGGGGGGATCTTTTTAGAATCGCTACAGTGTAGAAACAGGCCATTTGGTCCACTAAGTCCACACCAACCCTCTGAAGAGCACCCCAGCCCATCCCTCCATTGCCCATGGCTAACCCACCTTAACCTGCACATCTTTGGACTGTGGGAGAAAACCCACGCAGACACAGGGGAGAATGTGCCAGCTCCACGCAGACAGTCACCTAAGGGTGGAATCGAACGCACATCCTCAGCGTTGAAAGGCAGCAGTGCCAACCATTGAGTTACTGTGCCACCTCAACCCAGTCAGTTGGACTAAGTCTGGTTTTAACTCCCAGCGAGTGGACTTTGGTTGAGTTGAAAGTCATTCAGGAGTTCAGTTCACTGCTGCCTTCTCCAGGACAATGAAGGATGAGCAACAATTACTGACCCAGTCTATGGCTCACTCCCACATGCTGTGGATGTAAAAAAGCTGAACTCCAAGCTCTCTGCCCTCTTCCAGTTCATTTGTTTTTATTCTGAGCTTCCTCGCTCTTCAATTCCACCGATATTTCAACAGTTTGGATGGTCATTTGCCTTACCGTTTTTCGAGAATTTGTCCAATATGTCTCCTCACTCCTTGCCTCCACTGCGTAACACCTCAGAAGGGAGAGCGAACAAGGCATTTTGCAGCTGTTAGCACGTTGCAATGTATCATCGTGCAAAGAGAGCTACCCATCTGATGTAGTCATACCAATAAAGTGGTCTAATGGTTATCTGGGGACATCCTTTCTCAACGCTATCTTTGTCCGACTGGGATCCAGGAGTAAATTGTGTGCTCTGACCTTTGACATAGCGCCTGATTTGAAACACTAATGATTTGAAGAGCTTTCCCATCGTCAGAGTGACCGATATTGATCTTCAGACTTCCACAGTGGATCTGAAACTACAGCGATGCCAATGCCGGCTCCCCGTCGGTCCCCACGGTAACAAGTGCATCAGCTTTAACGACTGAATGTCTTCAAGAATGAATTAGTTGTTTGCAAGGTAAACATTGAGATGCTTCGTCCATACGGTTTGTGGCTTTAACACCTCGGTCTGCAGTCCATGTTCCTGCTGTGTGAGTGAGGTTAAAGGCAGGGCTACTGTGACAATTTGTAACCTCCTTAACCTGCTGGTTACAGGCTAGAAAACTCCAGGCCAGAACCCAGTCGGACAGTCTCACTGAGCTGGGCCAGCAGCGTCCATTAGCTAGCATTCCGAACATTCTCACAGCCCACTCGGAGTTATTTACACCTGTATCCTTTGTCAATACATTGACACACTTGGAGCAGCTTGCTTGGATGAATTGAGGATATAAGGAGTGGGAGACCACCCGTGGGGCTATCCAGACTGCCCCACACCACCATTAAACATGCTCTCCCTCACTCAGCACTCACTCCCCAACCATTCCAAAGCATGTCCACCATCTCTAGAGTTGATATGGAGGAGCCGGTGTTGGACTGGGGTGGACAAGGTTAAAAATCACACAACACTGCTTTTGGCGTGGTATTGTCTTAAACCATCAGGGTTGACTTGCCACTCAATTGGCACCCTGGGCATAATGCTTTTGTAATCACTTTAAATTTGGCTTTCTTGTGCTTTGTCCTGATGAGTGCCACACAAGCAACATCAGAAAGGTGGCTCTCTTGTCAGTGACATAATTCCTATTTAAGAGTCTCTGACAATGACACACTGTTCCTTTTCACTGAGGTACGCAGATGGATGGCTGAGGGCTTCTCAGCTTGGAATGAGTGAGCAGGGTACTTCACTTGGCCATCCCTTGCACTACCCAATCAGCTGGCATTCTTGCTCCCTACCCTGTGTGATAGGAAGGGCCAGCTGTGTTGGATGGCAATGCAATTGTGATGCTCCTCAGGTCGAACAGCCCTGAAGCCAGTCGCTGTAAAGTGACCACAGCCTGTGGGTCCTAGAGTGTCGACAGAGTTAGGAGGGGAGTGTCGCAGATGGGGGGGATGGGGCAACGTGTTTTAAGTGAAGCTTTCCTTGGTGTCTTGTGCAGGTGACAGTGGATCCTCCCAGAGCTCAGTGCCTCAGCAGATCTCGAATTATCCAAGATAATAGATCAGGCTCCATGAGGTGTTTCAACTGGACGGAAATCAATTCTGTCTGCTCTTTCCCTTGACCTTTAACAAGCTCTCTAGGTTTCCATGGTGATAATATGGCCCTTTTCCAGAAATGAATTGAGAGTTAGCTCCCGGAAGAGCTCACACTCACTCTGTATATCGAAAGACAATCTCTGCCCGAGTCCCCCAATCACTGGTGCCAGCAGAGGCTGCCATCCCTCTCTGTGAACTATCTCCTGGGTGATTGTCCTGTGGAAGTCCTAGTGGGCCATTCTGATTGCCTCGCTCCAATACTTTCAGTGCCGTTTCTCTCCAATAGGTTTTGAGATGCCCTGTTCTTTTTCTATCTCTCTGTAACCTCCAAAGACCGGAGCATAAAGGAGGGAAGTAGGCCCATCAAATCTACTTTGCCATTTAATGAGATCTGATAATCTTCAACTCCACTACCCTGCCTTCTTCATATAACCCTAGATTCCCATTACTGATGAAATACCTGTCTTTGTCAGCCTTGAGCGTACTAAATGACCCAACCTCGACAGACCTCTGCGGTAAAAACTTTAGCAGATTCACTCCCCTCAGAGAGAGGAAATGCCTCCTCATGTCTGTCTTATGTTGGCACCCCCTTATTCTGAAGTTGTCAGAGGATGACGATGGTCTAGTGGTATAATTGTTGGGACGTCAGTCCAAAGACCCAGGAGGATTCTGGGAACCCCGTGTTAGGATCAGGCCACGGCAGATGTTGGAATTCGATTTCTACAACAAAAAAACACTGGCATGGAGAGTCTAAGGATGGCCATCTGGTTCACTAATGTCCTCCTGGGGAACTGACCTGACCTGGCCTTCACGTGACTTAGGACCCACAGCAATGTGGTTAACTCCGATCTGCCCTTTGGGCAATAATTCTTGGATGAATAAGTGGAAGAAAAATATTCTGGTCTTGGACTCTCCCAAACACCCTCTCCACACCTCTTCTGTCAACTCCTCAAAGAATCTGTTATATTTCAATCAGGTTACACCTCATGCTTCGAAATTCCAATGGATTATTTAGTACTTTAACCCTTTGAGACTTTTTAGATTTAGATTACTTACAGTGTGGAAACAGGCCCTTTAGCCCAACAAGTCCACCTCCGAAGAGCAACCCACCCAGACCTATTCCCCTACATTTTATCCCTTCACCTAACACTACGGGCAATTTAGCATGGCCAATTCACCTGACCTGCACATCTTTGGACTGTGGGAGGAAACCGGAGCACCCGGAGGAAACCCACGCAGACACAGGGAGAATGTGCAACCACCACACAGACATTTGCCCGAGGCAGGAATTGAACCCGAGCCTCTGGCGCTGTGAGGCAGCATTGCTAACCACTGTGGCACCGTGCCACCCATTTTGTACCAGTTAAAGTCCTCATCCCCAGTTACGTGTGGGGCACTTAACTGGAACTGCCCCGTGTAGAGTTTCTCCGGTGCAGCCACTAGTCTTTCCTGAACTGAGACCCAGAATTCCACTGGGAACAGGATTCGAAGAAAAATCCAGGTCATGGCCTTAGAAAGAGGGCTCACTTTGCTGATTACCCACAGTGGTATGTGGGGGTTCTGATTTAACGAGGATAGGATAAATAGACAAAGTCTTTTCCCTGGGGTGGGGGAGTCCCGAACTAGAGGGCATAGGTTTAAGGTGAGAGGAGAAAGATATAAAGGAGACCTAAGGGGCAACCTTTTCACGCAGAGGGTGGTACGTGTATGGAATGAGCTGCCAGAGGATGTGGTGGAGGCTGGTACAATTGCAACATTTAAGAGGCATTTGGATGGGTATATGAATAGGAAGGGTTTGGAGGGATATGGGCCAGCAGGTGGAACTAGATTGGGTTGGCATATCTGGTCGGCATGGACAAGGTGGACCGAAGGGTCTGTTTCTGTGCTGTACATCTCTATAACTCTACGACTCTATAACGGAATCCTTACCCTCAATTGCAGAGTGACAAATATCAGGTGTTGCAGTTGAACAGGAAACGCACGCTTGCCATAAAACTACTAATCTTCTGCTGACCTTTCTGAAGCAAAGGGTTGACCTTTAGTGGGTTTTCATGAGCTGCCAATATCTGAGAGACGCCTGCTGTTTCAAGACACGTGAATCTGTCGTGAGGGTAGGCCATTCAGCCCTTCAACCGGGGGAAAGCGAGGACTGCAGATGCTGGAGGTCAGAGTTAAAACGTGCGGCGCTGGAAAAACACAACTGGTCAGGCAGCATCCGAAGAGCAGGGGAGTCAACGTTTCGAGCATAAGCCCTTCATCAGGAATCCTGATTGACTCACAGTCAGCCCTTCAAGTCCTCTGTGCCATTTGGTACTATCATGGCTGATTCTAACCTCAAATCCACTTTCCTGCCTTGCCTTAATATCCCTGTGACTCCGTCATCAGTCAAAACTCTCTCATTGACCCCTACTCCCCACCAACCTCCCAGGGGAGAGAGCTTCAATAAAGATCTTGGCCCTGCCAGAGGAAAGTGTTCTCCTTGCCTCACTCCGAGATGGGGAGACATCTTGATTTGAAGATGTGTCCTCTCCATTCTGGTCTGTCCCACGGAGGGGGAAACATCCTTTCAGTACCCACCCTTGGAAGAGACCTTCGAGGTCACCTGTCATTCTAATCGGCACCACCACAAGCCAACACACCCAAACCTTTCCCCCCTGAACTGAACACCACCAGACACCCCAACACCCCATCCCAACCAGATCGAGAGATCTTCACATCAGATATGACCAAAATATTCTTTATATATAGAGGTAGTGATTGTAATGAGGTCAGCCAGGTGAACCTCAAAGAATCTGAGTTCCCTGATTGGGGCTGTTGACCTGGTCCAATCAGGGAGCCCTGGCTGACAGATATAAACAGGAGGGGTCAGAGGTTCTGTTCACTCTGAGAGCTGGCTCTGAGGGAGCTGGATCAGCGTCAAGGACTTTCCATGAGTAACTAAAGGAGCTACTTCAATAGGGACTGAGCATGATTGAGCTACAGGATAAAGCCATCACGACGTCTCATTCAGAGATGAATCCATCTTCCAAGTTTCCGAACCGGGTCAATCAATAGCTTTTCCAGTGGTTAGTGCAATGTCTCCACCTGCTGGCTGTCTTTGGAATCTCTGTGCTTTTCCACGGGCAGACCCATCCCAATTCGATGGACAGACTTAATTGCAGAAGCTTTCACCTATCCCCTTATTCTGTAAAAGGGCTGAAGGATGGTTTCTCTGGGAAATCCACAGGTTGCAACTCTCAAGCGAATGGAGTCTGTGCTCATTTTATTTAAGTGCATAGCCGTAGGATTTGTACACTTTATAGCACAGAGAGAAGCCAAGCTCTTTAAAAATATTGACGAGACTAAGGCAAGATATTTATTGTCTGTTCCTAATTAAACCATAATACCAAAGATATAGGAGTAAAATTAGGCCATTCAGCCCATCAACTCTGCTCCACAATTCAACCATGGCTGATGTTTCTCAACCTCATTCTCCCATAACCCTTGTCCCCTTACTCACTCAGTGACTGGACCTCCACAGCCCTCTATGGCAATGAGTTTCACAGATTCCCCACCCTCTGGCTGAAGAAATTTCACCTCAACTCAGTCCTAAAGGGAGAATTAGCCATTTGGATACAGAACTGGCTCAAAGGTAGAAGACAGAGGGTGGTGGTGGAGGGTTGTTTTTCAGACTGGAGGTCTGTGACACAGTGGAGTGCCACAAGGATCGGTGCTGGGTCCTCTACTTTTTGTCATTTACATAAATGATTTGGATGCGAGCATAAGAGGTACAGTTCGTAAGTTTGCAGATGACACCAAAATTGGAGGTGTAGTGGACAGCGAAAAAGGTTACCTCAGATTATAACAGGATCTTGAACAGATGGGCCAATGGGCAGAGAAGTGGCAGATGGAGTTTAATTCAGATAAATGTGAGGTGATTCTAAAGGGCCATCCCTTCACCCTGAGGCTGTGTCCCGGGTCCTAGTCTCTCCTACTGGTGGAAATATATTCTTTATCATGGCCCCTCAATATCAACCAGATATCCCCTCACCCCATCCTTCAAAACTCCAGCGAATGCAGACCCAGAGACCTTAACCACTTCTCATACGACAAGCCCTTCATCCCCAGGACCAGGCTAGTAAAGCTCCTCTGGACACCCCCCCCCCAAGGCCAACACATCCTTCCTCAGCTACGGGGTCTAAAATTGCTCACAACATTCCCAGCAGTACATCCCTGCTCTTGGGTTCCAGTCCTCCTGAAATGAATGCGAATTGCATTTACCTTCCAAACTCCAACTGAACCTGACCAGAGGGGAAGTGACATCGCTTGAAAGGTCAGTTAGGAGTCAACCACATTGCTGTGGGTCTGGAGATACCTGCAGCCAGACCAGGTAAGTACAGCAGATTTCCATCCTTGCAGGACATTAGTGAGCCAAATTAGGTTTGACAACAATCAATCATTGGTACCTTGTTTTTAATTTCAGGATTTTATTAACTGAATATAAATTCCAGCAATGGGATTTCAAACATGTCCTCTAGGCATTACATTAGATTTGTATAAATAAGGCCGATTGATGGATGGATTGAGTTATTGTTGTCACATGTACCGAGATACAGCAAAGAGCGTTGTTCTGCATGCTATACAAGGGTGCATCAGGGTAGTGGAACAGAGTGCTACATCCACAGAGAACATGCAGACACAGAGAAATCAGAATTAAGGTTTGAGAGGTCTGTTCAAGAGTCTGGTAACACTGGGGAAGAAGCTGTTTCTGAATCTTTTTGCAAGTGTTTTCAAACTTTCATATCATCTCCCTGACAGAAGAGGGTGGAAGAGAGTATAACTGGGGTGGGAGGGGTCTTTGATGATGTTGGTTGCTTTCCTGAGGCAGTGGGAACTAGAGGTGGAGTCAGTGGATGGGAAGGTGGCTTGTTTCATGGACTAGGCTGTGTTCACAACTCTCTGTAATTTCTTACCGTCCTGGGAGGAGCAGTTACTATACCACACTGCATCCAAATAGAATGCTTTTTATGTTGCATCTATAAAAATTAGTAGGAGCCCCTGTGGACATGCTGAATTTCCTTAGCCTCCTAAGGAAGGAAAGGTGTTGCTGTACTTTCTTGACCATTGCATCGATGTGGGTAGACCCGGACAGATTGGTGGTAATTGTTGCTCCCAGGAATGTGATGCTCTGGACCATCTCCACCTCAGCACCACTGAGGCAGGCAGGGGCGTGCCCTCCACTCTGCTCCCTCGTTTTGCTGCCATTAATGGAGAGATTGTTGTAGTTACACCACGCCACTAAGGTCTCAATTCCATTCCTGTATTCTGTTGTTATTTGAGATCTGAGCTACAATGGTGGTAGAGTCAGCAAACTTGTAAGTGGAGTTGGGGCAGAATCTGCCCACACAGATTAGTAGGGGCCTGATGACGCAGCCTTGCGGGACACTGGTGTTGAGGATTACCGTGCAGGAGACATTGTCACCTATCCTTACTGATTATGGTCTATCCTTCAGGAAGTCATGGATCCAGTTACAGAGGGAGGAGCTGAGACCTAGGTCTCTGAGTTTAGAGATGAGTTGGTTTGGAATTATGGTGTTGAAGGTGAAACTGTTGTTACCGAGATGTTCCTGGAATCAGTGGAAGGCCAAGGTGATGGTATCTGCTGTGAACCTGTTGTGCTGATTGGCAAATTGCAAAGCATCAAAGCATTCTGGGAGGCCAGAGGTGATGTGAGCCATGAAGAACTTTACAAAGCACTTCATAATGATGGTGGTCAGAGCCACCTGCTGGTAGCCATTGAGGCACGCTGCATGGTTTTTCTTTGGGACAGGGATGGTGGCTGTCTTCTTGAAGCAGGTGGGGACTTCAGATCGTATTAAGGAGAGGTTAAAGCTAAGTGCGAATACTCTCACCAACTGGCTCACACATGATCTGAGTGTACGGCTGGGGACTCCATCTGGGCTGGTCACTTTCTGAGGGCTCACTTTCAAGATAGCAGCTCTAACGTCAGCGTCAGTGATCGTGGGTACAAGTGCATCTGAGGCTGTTGGGATAGGTTTGATCATTTCACTGCCCTTCTGTTCAAAGCAAGTGTAGAATACATTGAGCTCATCAGGGAGGGATATACTGTTGTCCACAATTCTATTCTACTTTGCTTTGTAGCCCATTACATCGTGTAAGCCTTGACATAAACAATGGGTGTCCCTATGGTTAGTTTGAGTCTCAGCTTACTTTAATATTGCTTCTTGGTGTCTCTGATGGCCTTACAAAGGTCATACTTGATTTTCCTGGATAGGTCAGGATTACTTGACTTGTGTGCCTCAGTCCTAGACTTCAGGAGAGAGTGGATGTTTCGGCTCATCCACGGTTTCTAGTTGGGGAACACGCAGTCTTGCACATGCTTACCAATGATGTCTGTAACGGTGCTGGCACATTCACTTAGCTTGGCCACTGAGGTCTTGAATGGCGATCAGTCTGCCCATTCTAAGCAGTCCCAACGGAAGACCTTCCGCTGCCTCAGACCAACACTGCGTTATCTTCGGCGCTGGGTCCTCACTTTTCCATTTCTGCGTGTCAACCAGGAGGGGGAGCACAGCGTTGTGATCTGATTTTCTAAAAGGTGGATTAGCAATGGAGCAGTAGGCATCTTTGATGACTGTGTAGCAATGATCCTGGATGTTCGGGCCTCCGGTGGGATAGGGGATGTGTTAATGGTATTTTAGGAGCACATTCTCAAGGTTGGCCTGGTTGAAGCCACTAGTTACAATGAAAAAAGCCTCGGGGTATTCTCTCTCAAGACTGTTTGTTGTGTTGTATACTATGTCAAGTGCTGTGCTTTACGAGATGGTGTCATCATGCACCATCTCCCTCTCCCAACTCTTTTAAATGTAGAATGCATTGAGTTCATCAGGGAGGGATATATTATTATCCACATTTCTGTAACTGGATCCATGACTTCCTGAAACATAGACTACAATCAGTAAGGATAGGCGACAATACCTCCTCCACGATCATCCTCAATACCACTCCCAACTCTTTCCAATCCAATACCCACCCTCCCTTCCTGACAAATTTCATCCTTCTAAAAATTACACTTGAAAGGAGTTCCATTGTCCTTTCAAAGTTAAAAACACAACACCAGATTACAGTCCAACAGGCTTATTTAAAATCACAAGCTTTTGGAACGCTGCTCCTTCATCAGATAGCTAGTGGGACAGGATCATAGTCTTTAATCACTAAGTCTTTAATCACTTAGAATGGGCATGCTGGTTTCGATCCATTAATATGTAAATCTCAGAACTTCTTTCAAGTCACATTCCTGAGATAACTTAAGGTTTTGTATAAAAAGTGACATCCCAGCTCAGACAATGCATTAGAGGTGTGAGGTTAGAATCTGTCAGAGATGGTGTCTGTCAGAGACAGACTCTAACCTCACACGTTTAGCACATTGTCTGAGCTGAGACGTCACATTTTTTTATAAAACCTTGATTTATCTCAGGAATGTGAATTGAAAGAAGTTCTGAGATTTACATGTTAATGAATCAAAACCCACATCCCCATTCTAAGTGATTAAAGACTGAACAGCAATCTCGGTTTGTTCAATATATTGCAGCAGTGGTATGGCACTTTAATCTTTTACTATAAATTCTGTGTGTCTATGATCCTGTCCCACTAGCTACCTGACAAAGGGGTAGTGCTCCGAATAAACCTGTTGGACTATAACCCGGTGATCTTTAACTTTGTCCATCCCAATTCAACACCGGCACCTCCACATGGCATCTTCCTTTCAGGCAGAGTAATCCAGATGGTGATCACAATGGCAGAGATCCGGTGAGCATTGGTGCTATCGGAGATGTAGGTGGAGCCATGATCCAATGGAACTGACTCAAGGGACTGAGTGACATCCTTCTGTTCCAATATCTTCTACTTTACAAATTTAATGGGGAAATACCAAACTCTCAAACTCTCCGGTTTCCTCCCACAATCCAAAGATGTGCAGGTTAGGGTGGATTGGCCGTGCTAAATTGACCATAGTGAATTGGCTAGATTTATTGGAAATGTCTTAATTATATTGAGAAATAGGGCACAGCAAAAGACAAAGTAATATTTAAAAGATGTTACCAGCGTTCCAAATCAGGTATTGTGGTGCAGTGGGTAGCGACCTTGCTACTGAGCTAGGAGTCCCACCTCAGGATCAAGTGACCAAGGGAGGTGCATTCATATCATGGACAAGCAGTGAATCCTTCCGATACACCCACAGCTGACATGGAGAGCGTCCTACTCAACTAAACGTGATGTGCAATGACACTCCGTAAGCTACAGCTCCTGGTGAACAACGTCTGGAAAACCCAGCCAGCGGGTAAACACTCACTTTGTCTGTGTCATGCTCCAGCAAGTAAAGTCATAGAGTAATTGAGCATGGAAACAGACCCTTCGGTCCAACCAGTCCATGCCGAACATAATCCCAAATTAAACTAGTCCCACCTGCCTGTTCCTGGCCCATATCCCTCCAAATTCATGTCCTTATCCAAATGTTTCTTAAACATTGTAATTGGAAGCACATCCACCATTTCCTCTGGCAGTTCATTCCACACACGAACCACCCTATGTGTAAAACAATTGCCCCTCGCCATTTTTAAATCTTTCCCCGCTCACCTTAAAAATATCCCCTCTCGTTTTGAAATCCCCCCATCCTGGGGAAAAGATGCTTGTCATTCAACTTATCTGTCCCCCTCAGGATTTTATAACTACCTCTATAACCCCTGAACCTCCTACACTTCAGTGAAAGTGAAAGTGAGGACTGCAGATGCTGGAGATCAGAGCTGAAAATGTGTTGCTGGAAAAGCGCAGCAGGTCAGGCAGCATCAAAGGAACAGGAGAATCGACGTTTTGGGCATGAGCCCTTCTTCCTGTCCAGCCTCTCTTTATATCTCAAGCTCTCTAGTGTTCCAAGGGAGAGGAAGAGTGAAATTACCGACCAAAATTACCATAAGGTTTTCTGAATGCATTTTTTAAACCTCCTGATCACTGGTGAGGTTTTAGGTGGAGGATTTTAGTTAAACTCCGTGGAGTTCAGAAAGCCAGCCAGGAATGATATCAAGAGGAACCACACCCAAAACTAAACACATCTAAGACCATCTGGGAAACCTCGCTGACTACTGGACGATGATCAACTGACAATATGAATGGACATTGACAGATTCAGGAGTAGTGCAGAAGAACGGTGTTAAAGTGAAAGGTCAACCAGGATCTCATTGAAAGATGGCGTAGACATGAAGGGGCTGAACCATAGAATCCTTACCGTGTGGAAGCAAGCCATTCAGCCCATCAACCTTCTTTGAGTGTTAGTGTGAACTATAACCCTGCGTTTCCCATGGCAAACCCATCCAGCTTGCATATCCCTGGATACTACGGACAATTTAGCACAGCCAATCCAACCTAACCTATACATCTTTGGATTGTGGGAGGAAACCGGAGCACCCAGAGGAAACCCTCGCTGGCGCGGGGAGAATGTGCAAAACCCCAACACAGACAGTCGCCCGAGGCTGGAATCGAACCCAGGTGCCTGGCGCTGTGAAGTAGCATTGCTACCAGTGAGCCACTATGCCACCCCAATGGCCTGCTGCTGCTGATGTCATTGAAAGATGGAGCAGACATGAAATGATGAATGGCAGGAGCCCTCAAGATATTAATGAAGTGTTCATATAAGCACTTGAAACACCAGAGCACACAAGGCTGTTGGCTATTGGGGGGTTACGATCGATAAATGATGATGACCAGCATTGATGTAATGGGCTGAAGGTCCTTTTCCTGTGCTGTCACATCTCTATGATACTACTCCAGCTCCAGGCTGATACTAATGTTCTTTTCTTGCTCTTAAATGTGATCCTCATTTAAAAGAAGTCACTTTTCAGCTCTGTTGAAATCAACTGGATGAAGGTTATCAACTGACCCAGTGGATGATGATTAGATTAGATTAGATTCCCTATGGTGTGGAAACAAGCCTTTCAGCCCAACTAGTCCACACCGACCCTCCGAAGAGTAACCCACCCAGACCCATTTTCCCCTCTGACTAATGCACCTAACACTGTGGGCAACTTAGCATGGCCAATTCTCCCTGACCTGCACATCTTTGGACTGTAGGAGGAAACCCACGCAGACACGGGGAGAATGTGCAAAATCCACACAGACAGTCGTCCGAGGCTGTGAATCGAACCTGGGACCTCGGTGCTCTGAGGCACCAGTGCTAACCACTGTGCCACCGCGCTGCCCCATAATGCCTCACGCTGCACATATTTGCCAGTACAATATAAGAAGCAGCTGCAGCCTCTTGACTGACCTGATGGTGGCAAAATCGCATCAGAGTTACAACCCTCTGTAAATTAGCAAAATAACTCACGCAGGCTGGTTGTATATCGGCTCTTCGAGAGACTGACGCTTAGAAATCACCACTCTCTTCCGAGCAACTGGGGTGGCTGGCTTGCACACAGCAAGATCCCACAATCAGTAAAAATGGGCAGCTACAAATGCATGGAGTCAGAAACAGACCCTTCGGCCCAACCAGTCCGTGCTGAACATAATCCCAAACTAAACTAGTCCCACCTGGCCTGTATCCCTCCAAACCCCCCATTTCCTGTTCATGGACTTATCCAAATGTCTTTTAAAAATTGTAACTGTACTCACATCCACCACTTCATCAGGAAATCTATTCCACACGTGTACCACCACCTGTGTAAAAAAGTTGACTCTCATGTCTTTTTAAAAATTTTCTCCTCTCTAAAAATATACCCCTAGTTTTAACATCCTCTACCTGAGGGAGAAGATACCTGCCATTCACCTTATCTATGCCACTCATTATTTTATAATTCCCTATGCGGTCACCTCTCAGCCTCCTAAAATCCCGTGAACAAAGTCCCAACCAATCCAGCCTCTCCTCATAACTCAAACCCCTCATTCCCAGCAATATCCTGGTAAATATCTTCTGAACCCCTTTCTATAACAGGGCAACCAGAACTGGGAACAGTACTTCAATGGAAGCCTTAGCAATGCTCTGTACAACCTCAACACAACATCCCAATCCCTATACTCAAAGGTCTGAGCACTGAAGGCAAGTGGGCTAAACCCCTTCTTAACCAACCTGTCTACATGTGATGCAAACTTCAAAGAATTATGTTCCTGGACCTCTCCCTGTTCTATAATACTACCCAAGGCCCTACGTTTAATTGTATTAGTCCTGTCTTTGTTTGTATACCAAAATGTAACACATCACACTTATCCAAATTAAACTCCATTTGCCACTCTTCAGCTGTTGGTTTGTATTTTTGTAAAGGAGGCAGGAAATGGGGCAATTGTTTGTGCACTGCATGGATAGAATTTCCTTCTGCAATATAGTTAAAAATCACACAACAGCAGGTTACAGTCCAACAGGTTTATTTGGAAGCACTACCTTTCGGAGCGCTGCGCCTTCATCAGATGGTCGTGGAGTATAAGATCAAAAGGCACAGAATTTATAGCAAAAGTTTACAGTGTGATATAACTGACATGATATATTGAAAAAGACCTGGATTGTTTGTTAAGTTTCTCATCTTTTAGAATGACCATGTTGGTTCCAGTTCTTTCATTTGTAAATCCCAGAACTTTATTAAGGTTACATTTTCAAGTGACCTTTAACAATAGGTGCCATGTTGGCCCAGATGATGCATTGAAGGTGTGAGGTGTCCTGCGAGAGGCTGTCTGTGCCCCAATGTTCAGACTGATTCTAATCTAAAAAACAGATTTACAGAATCTCACATGGATTCATGCAGTTTTTGAGTAAAATAAAATGTACAAATGTACAAATTCATCCCACAAACTTATATGTGTGTGTGTGTGCATGTGGGTGTGTGTGTGTGAGAGAGTGTGTGTATGTGTGTGAGTGTGAGTGCAAAGGGGTATAAGTCTGTGAAAGGGTGCATATGTGAGTGTGGGATTGTATGTGTGAGCGCTTGTGTATGAGAGAGGGTCTGCTTGAGTGTATAGGCCTGTAGGAATTTGTGTGTCTGTAGGAGTTCCTGTGTGTGTAAGAGTGTGTGTGGATAGGAATGACTGTGTGTCAGTGTGTGTGTGTGTCCATGTGTGTGTGTGTGTGTGTGTGTGTGTCCATGTGTGTGTGTGTGTGTATGTGTGTGTCGGTGTGCATGTGTCCGTGTGTGTGTCTGTCCATGTCCGTGTGTGTGTGTGTGTGTGTCCATGTGTGTGTGTCCATGTGTGTGTCCGTGTGTGTGTGTGTGTCCGTGTGTATGTGTGTCTGTGTGTGTCTGTCCATGCGTGTGTCCGTGTGTGTGTGTGTGTAATGCAATGGGGTCACCTGTAGTGTGACGTGAACCCAAGGTCCCGGTTGAGGCCATCCCCATGGGTACCGAACTTGCCTATCAGCCTCTGCTTGGCCACTTTGCATTGTTGTCTGTCCTGAAGTCCGCCTTGGAGGATGGTCATCCAAAGGTCTGCGGTTGAATGTCCTGGACAGCTGAAGTGTTCTCTGACTGGAAGGGAACACTCCTGTCTCTTGATTGTTGTGTGGTGTCCATTCAGAGTAGCCTCTGCTCGGTCCTACCAATGTACCATGCCTTAGGACACCCTTGCTTGCAGCATATGAGATAGACAACATTGGCTGAGTCACATGAATATCTGCCACGTACACATAAATTCTGTGTCTTACAATCTTATACTCCACAACCACCTGATGAAGGAGCAGCGCTCCGAAAGCTAGTGCTTCCAAATAAACCTGTTGGACAATAACCTGGTGTGGTGTGATTTTTAACATGGTTTAATAATGATTTGGAGGAGCCGGTGTTGGAATGGGGTGGACAAAGTTAAAAATCACACAACACCAGGTTATAATCTTTGAGGAGAAAGTGAGGTCTGCAGATGCTGGAGATCAGAGCTGAAAATGTGTTGCTGGAAAAGCGCAGCAGGTCAGGCAGCATCCAAGGAGCAAGAGAATCGACGTTTCGGGCATAAGCCCTTCTTCAGGAATGAGGAAAGTTTGTCCAGCAGGCTAAGATAAAAGGTAGGGAGGAGGGATTAGGGGGAGGGGCGTCGGAAATGTGATAGGTGGAAAGAGGTCAAGGTGAGGGTGATAGGTCAGACTGGGATGGGGGCGGAGAGGTCAGGAAGAAGATTGCAGGTTAGGAAGGCGGTGCTGAATTCGATGGATTTGACTGAGACAAGGTGGGGGGAGGGGAAATGAGGAAACTGGTGAAATCCGAGTTCATCCCTTGTGGTTGGAGGGTTCCTAGGCGGAAGATGAGGCGCTCTTCCTCCAACCGTCGTTTTGTGGAACAGTCCATCTTCCGCAACTACACTGGCCCCACCGCCCACCTTTTCCTCCGCTACATCGATGACTGTATCGGCGCCGCCTCGTGCTCCCACAAGGAGGTTGAACAGTTCATCCACTTCACCAACACCTTCCACCCCGACCTCAAATTCACCTGGACAGTCTCAGATTCCTCCCTCCCCTTCCTTGACCTTTCTATTTCTATCTCAGGCGACTGAATCAACACGGACATCTACTACAAACCGACCGACTCCCACAGCTACCTGGACTACACCTCCTCCCATCCTGCCCCCTGTAAAAACGCCATCCCATTCTGCCAATTCCTTCGACTCCGCCGCATCTGCTCCCAGGAGGACCAGTTCCAAAAACGCACAACCCAGATGGCCTCCTTCTTCAAGGACCGCAATTTCCCCCCCGATGTGGTCGACGATGCCCTCCACCGCATCTCTTCCACTTCCCGCTCCTCCGCCCTTGAGCCCCGCCCCTCCAACCGCTACCAGGACAGAACCCCACTGGTCCTCACCTACCACCCCACCAATCTCCATGTACAGCGCATCATCCGCCGTCATTTCCGCCACCTCCAAACGGACCCCACCACCAAGGATATATTTCCCTCCCCTTCCCTATCAGCATTCCGTAAAGACCACTCCCTCCGTGACTCCCTTGTCAGATCCACACCCCCCACCAACCCAACCTCCACTCCCGGCACCTTCCCCTGCAACCGCAGGAGGTGCAAGACTTGCGCCCACACCTCCCCCCTCACCTCCCTCCAAGGCCCCAAAGGAAACTTCCATATCTGCCACAGATTCACCTGCACCTCCACACACATCATCTATTGCATCCTCTGCACCCGATGTGGCCTCCTCTATATTGGGGAGACAGGCCGGCTACTTGCGGAGCGTTTCAGAGAACACCTCTGGGACACCCAGACCAACCAACCCAACCACCCTGTGGCTCAACACTTCAACTCCCCCTCCCACTCCACCAAGGATATGCAGGTCTTTGGACTCCTCCATCGCCAGACCACAACAACACGACGGTTGGAGGAAGAGCGCCTCATCTTCCGCCTAGGAACCCTCCAACCATAAGGGATGAACTCGGATTTCACCAGTTTCCTCATTTCCCCTCCCCCCACCTTGTCTCAGTCAAATCCATCGAATTCAGCACTGCCTTCCTAACCTGCAATCTTCTTCCTGACCTCTCCGCCCCCACCCCAGTCTGACCTATCACCCTCACCTTGACCTCTTTCCACCTATCACATTTCCGACACCCCTCCCCCAAGTCCCTCCTCCCTACCTTTTATCTTAGCCTGCTGGACAAACTTTCCTCATTCCTGAAGAAGGGCTTATGCCCGAAACGTCGATTCTCCTGTTCCCTGGATGCTGCCTGACCTGCTGCGCTTTTCCAGCAACACATTTTCAACACCAGGTTATAGTCCAACAGGTTTATTTGGAAGCACTAGCTTTCGGAGCGCTGCTCCTTCATCAGGTGGTTGTCCTTCATCAACTACCTGATGAAGGAGCAGCGCTTGGAAAGCTAGTGCCTCTAAATAAACCTGTTGGACTATAATCTGGTGTTGTGTGACTTTTAACTTGGTTTAATAATGTCTTTATTGGGGTGAAAACCGCTAAACTAGATGGGACTCCAGACTAATACAAAAGTGATTGACTCTTCAATAGTCTAGAAAGCCACTCAGTTGTAACTAAGAGCAGGTAGAGAAGGGCAATAAATTGATGCGAACATCCCAAGAATGAATTAAAATACACGCACCACAGGATCTGATTCAGTGATCAGTTCAATTAAAGACCTTTGTGTCGCTAATTAAGATTTACAAGTTGAAGCAGCTTTCTTTGATTTGCACTTCAGCTCTCATTATGTGGAACATTACTCAGGATTTGAAGTGCTTTGAGTAATTTTGTGGTTTCCAATGTCACATAGACCTCCAGCTCACTTGCTGCACAAACCAAACATTGCTGGGATCTCACCAAATATTCTGCGTTGCTTCCGGGGCAAGGGAGGATCTTATTCATAATCGTTAGACAGATCTGTGAATGAATAGATTCACAAAAAAGGCCCTTCAGCCCATTGAGTCTGCACTGACTTAACCAACACTAAAGGCACACCAATCCAAGTTTCCTGCACTTAGCCCATACCCTTGAATGGTACAATATTTCAACGGCTCATTCAAATGTTTTTGACAGGTTATAAGTTTTCCAGCCTCCACTACCTTCCCAGGCAGTACATCCCAGATTCCCACCACCCTCGGAGTGATAATTGTTTTTCTCTCAAATGCCCTCTGAAACTCCTGCCCCTTTCCCCTGAAACCTCATGATTGACCCCTCAACCCATGGGAACAGCTGTCCTGTCCATACCCCTTGTAATCTTATACACTCCTCAATTAATACACAGAAGTGAAAGGACTGGGGCTTCATGTTAAGGTTTATAAGGCCAAGTACGTGTCCTTCGATTGAAATGTGATCGCTGGTTTATCTTTCCAGGAGAAGGTGAGGACTCCAGGTGCTGGAGATCAGAGTCGAAGAGTATGGCGCTGGAAAAGCACAGCAGGTCAAGCAGCAGGACAGTCGATGTTTAGAGCATAAACTCTCATTCCACTTAGCGCGTGGTGTTGAGAATCAGTGGATTTAAGCAAAAACAGCAGGCTAACGGTGTCGTAGGGGATAATTTTGATAAAACAAAGCCACTGTGGATGCTTCAGATCAGAAACACAAACAGAAGTCGCTGGAGAGACTCAGTTGCCATCTGCAGGCACTGGATGTAGATTTGCTCACTGAGCTGGGAGGTTCATTTCCAGACGTTTTGTCGCCCTACTAGGTAACATCTTCAGTGGGCCTCCAGGGTGAAGCACTGTTGATAATTCCTGCTTTCTGTTTATATGTTTGGGTTTCTTTGGGTTGGTGATGTCATTTCCTGTGGTGACATCATTTCCTGTGGTGATGTCATTCCCTGTTCTTTTTCTCAGGGGGTGGTAGATAGGGTCAAACTCGATGTGTTTGTTGATAGAGTTCCGGTTGGAATGCCATGCTTCGAGGAATTCTCATGCACGTCTCTGTTTGGCTTGTCCTAGGATGGATGTGTTGTCCCAGTCAAAGTGGAAAACCCGCTAAGACCTGCAGGCAGCCAGGAGTCAGGGTCAGCCAAGCTGTGCTGGAGAGTGTGATGTTAATGGAGGAGAAAGTGAGGTCTGCAGATGCTGGAGATCAAAGTTGAAACTTTATTGCTGGAACAGCACAGCAGGTCAGGCAGCATCCAGGGAACAGGAGATTCGACGTTTCGGGCACAGGCCCTTCTTCAGGATGTTAATGGATTCAATCGAAGGGGAACCAGATAATTACTTGAAGAGGAAAGAGAAATGGCAGGAGAGTGCGACGTAGAGTCTCTACTGTGCAGGAAGCAGATTATTCGGCCCATTGAGTCCACACCGACCCTCCAAAAAGCATCCCACCCAAACCCACCCCTCCACCCCCCTATTCTATCCCTGTAACCCTGCATTTCCTATGGCTGATCCTGCCTAGCCCACACATCCCTGGAAAGTATGGGCAATTTGGAATGGCCAATCTGTCCAATCCACATTAACGGCTTCTGCGTTCTGTCCACAAAAAAAGACAGTAGGCTTCCAGCTGCCTGCCACTTCAACACCCCACCCTGTTCCCCGGACAATGTCTCTGTCTCGGGCCCAGTGTCTCATTCATCAGGTTTCCTGTGTGTTTTTCTCTTCTGGGTTAGGGAGTGGTTTGTGAAACATAAACTTGATTGGCTTTGGAATGCAACATAATAGTTCCCGTCTTTGTCACACAGTTAAACATACTCATTTCACCTTCACTCTGTCAATTGGACGCAGCTTAGTGAAAAGTTAAATTCTGGGACAGGACACACAATACAGAGGACTATTAATAGGGAATAGCTTGAGGATTCTCAGGTTCTGCTTTTTGCCTTCCTGAGCTTTGTGCCCCTGCACATCCTAGCTTGTCCAATCTCTCCCGACAACATGCTGAGTCAAAGGGCGAGGTTGGACAAGTTAGGACCTTTTTCTTTGGACCATAGGAGACTGAGGGGGCACCTTACAGAGATGTATAAGATCATGAGAGGCATGGATAGGGTGAATGCACTCAGTCTTTTTCCCAGGGTTGGGGAATCGAGGACTAGAGGACATCAGTTTAAGGTTAGAGGGGAAAGAATAAAAGGGAACCTGAGGGGTAACTTTTTTTACACAGAGGGTGGTGTGCAAATGGAATGAGCTGTCAGTGGAAGTGGTTGAGGCGGGTACGTTAACAACATTGAAAAGGCATTTGGGCAATTACATGGAGAGGAAAGGATTAGAAAGATATGGGTCAAGTGCAGGGAAATGGGGTTAGCGTAGATGGACATTTTGGTTGGCATGGACCAGTTTGAGCCAAAGAGCCTATCCCAGTGCTGTAGAACTCTATGACTCTATTACTCTCTGTAAGGCAAGGTGAAATTATTCTGTTACTTCTATTAAATACTCTTTAGATATAAACTTTGTCACAACTAGAGAATATTTAGCCAGACTCCAAACTGACTCTGCTTATTGTTGGGGGCAGTGGGGGGTCAAAGTTGGGTTTGTAGCGTGCAGTTCTCCTGCACTCATGAACAGAAGCACAAGTTCCACCGAACAAAATTTCAGAAGCTAAGTTTTGGAGCTGCCAATGTGCCAGCTTGTTTATTTTGTGAAAGAGTAGTTTTCGTTTTTCTCCCCAGGTACATCCAATGTTCACAGAGACTCGGGGTTTCAGGTATATGGGTTGATAGAGTGTCGGGTATAGGTACAGATCATCTGTAGGCTAATCGCAGCTTCTGAGCAGCTTCCACTGATCGATTCTTTACAACGCAAATGTTAACTTCCCAACATAAACTGGTCCTGGGCACAATTCCCAGGATTCTGTGGCTATCAGGATTATGGTCCATTTTCTGGGCAGGTGTCTTGTGAATATTACCTTCTGCAGGCTACGTAGCCAATCATAGGTTAGAGCTTAGTCTGGGGCAACCACCTGATTTGGACAAGCTTCTTTATTGAGTGAAAGAACAATAAACAAAGACGGTGCAGTGAGACACACACACACACACACACAGACAGACACATACACACCCACACACACACACACAGACAGACACATACACACACACACACACACACAGACAGACACATACACACCCACACAGACACATACACACCCACACACACACACACAGACAGACACATACACACACACACACACACACACAGACACATACACACACACACACACAGACACATACACACCCACACACACACACACACACACAGACAGACACATACACACCCACACACACACACACAGACAGACACATACACACCCACACAGACACATACACACCCACACACACACACACAGACAGACACATACACACACACACACACACACACACAGACACATACACACACACACACACACAGACACATACACACCCACACACACACACACACACAGACAGACACATACACACCCACACACACACACAAACATACACACACAGACACATACACACCCACACACACACACACACACACACAGACACATACACACCCACACACACACACACACACAGACACATACACACCCACACACACACACACACACCCACAGACAGACACATACACACCCACACCCACACACACACACAGACAGACACATACACACCCACACACACACAGACACACAGACAGACACATACACACCCACACACACACAGCCAGACACATACACACACACACAGACAGACACATACACACACACACACAGACACACCCACACACACACACGACACACACACACACACACACATACACATCCACACCCACACACACACACAGACACATACACACCCACACACACACACACAGACACATACACACCCCCACACACACACACACACAGACACATACACACACACACACACACACAGACAGACACATACACACCCACACACAGACACACACAGACAGACACATACACACCCACACACACACACACACAGACAGACACATACACACCCACACACACACACACACACAGACACATACACACCCACACACACACACACACAGACAGACACATACACACCCACACACACACACAGACAGAAACATACACACCCACACACACACACACACACACAGACAGACACATACACACCCCCACACACACACACACACTCGGACACACACAGACACACACACAGACACACACACATACAGACACACACACAGACACAGACACACACAGACACACACACAGACACACCCACACACACACACACACACACACAGACAGACACATACACACATACAGACAGACTCACACACACACACACAGACACACACAGACACACACACACACAGACACACACACACAGACACACAGACACACACAGACACACACACAGACACACACACAGACAGACACATACACACCCACACACACACACATACAGACACACACACACACAGACACAGACACACACACACACAGACACACACACATACAGACAGACACACACAGACACACACACACATACAGACAGACAGACACACACACACACAGACACACACACACAGACAGACACATACACACACACACACCCACACATACACTCATATAGACAGACACACACAGACACGCACACATATATACACACACATGCAACAACACACAGACAGACACATACACACCCACACACACCCACACACACACACTAACAGACAGACACGCACACATATATACACACACATGCAACAACACACAGACAGACACATACACACACATACAGACTTACAGACACATATACACACACACATATATACACACGTGCGCACACATACAGACACACACAGACAGACAGACACATATACACACACACACATACGGAAACACACATAGACAGACACATATACACACATACATACAGACACATACCACTTTAATTTTACATTAGATTCCCTACAGTGTGGAAACAGGCCCTTCGGCCCAACCAGTCCACACCGACCCTCTGAAGAGTAACCCACCCAGACCCATTTCACTCTGACTGATGCACCTCGCACTATGGAGCAACTTAGCATGGCCAGTCCACCCGAGGTAAAAACGAGGACTGCAGATGCTGGAAACCCGAGTCTGGATTAGAGTGGTGCTGGAAAAGCACAGCAGGTCAGGCAGCATCCGGGGAATAGGAAAATCGACATTTCGGGCAAAAGCCCTTCATCAGAAATGGCTGATGAAGGGCTTTTGCCCGCGATGTTAATTTTCCTGCACCTTGGATGCTGCCTGACGTGCTGTGCTTTTCCAGCACCACTCTAATCCACCCTAGCCTGCACATCTTTGGATTTTGGGAGGAAACTGGAGCACCCAGAGGAATCCCACCCAGGCCCAGGGAGAATGTGCAAATTCCACACAGACAATCGCCCAGGGCTGGAATTGAACCTGGGACCGTGAGGCAGCAGTGCTAACCACTGAGCCACCATGTCGCCAAGCCTAGTCAATCGAGTTTGAGTTTTACCCTGGGTATGCCCAGCCCTGACTTTATCAATATTACAAATCTTCCGTTTCATATTGTGTTCCACCCTGAATTCATGAGAAGTCAGTTGTCTCTTTTGACATTTGGATTCCAAACCAGTGCACACCCTGAACCAGCACAGTTTGTTTTGGAAACAGTGAAATTCCAATGAACAGAAATAATGAGGTCTTCAATGAATAAGGCAGCAGAGAAATGACATTTATGGTGGTCATTATCCTCCAGGTGAGCAGTAATCCTCATCCCATACTCCCTATCTCTTCCTCCCCAGTCCTTCAGCAGTGGGATATGGGCTGGGTGCTGGCAGGTGGGACTAGATTGGGTTGGGATATCTGGTCGGCATGGACAGGTTGGACCGAAGGGTCTGTTTCCATGCTGTACATCTCTATGACTCTATGACTCCCTCTCTGACTTGCTAACACAACTCGATAACTGGTTTACAACATAAACTTTGGTCAGCCCACAGCTGGTGCACTGTGTGCAGTTTTGTTGGGCCACACTATAGGATGGATGTGATTGCACTGCAGGGGGTGCAGAGGAGGTTCACCAGGATGTTGCCTGGGATGGAGCATGTCAGCAATGAAGAGAGGCTGGATAAGATCGAGTTGTCTTCTTTGGGGGTGACCTGAGGTGTGTACGAGTATAAGGGCCATGGACAGGATGGATAGGAAGCATCTGTTCCCCTTAGCTGAAGAGGCAATAACAAGGGGGCATAATTTTAAAGTGAAAACCAGGAAGTTTAGAGGAAATTTGAGGCCAAACATTTTCACCCAGAGAGCGGTGGGGATCTGCATTACGTGGCCTGGGAAGATCATGGGGGAAGGAATCCTCACAACCTTTTAAAAGTACGTGGATGAGCACCTGAAATGTCAACATGTTAAAAATCACACAACACCGGGTTGTAGTCCAACAAGTTTATTTGGAAGTACAAGCTTTCGGAGCGCTGCTCTTTTATCAGGTAGTTAGTGGGGCAGGACCGTAGGACACCAAATTTATTGTAAAAGGTCAAAGTATCATACAACTGATCCGCTATATTGAACAAACCTAGATTGCTGTTCGGTCTTTAATCACTCCGAATGGGGATACAGGCTCCGGTTCATTAATATATAAATCCCAGAACTTTGTTCAAGTCACATTCCTGAGGTAACTGAAGGTTTTATATATATAAAAAGGTGATATCTCAGCTCAGACAATGTATTAAAGGTATAAAGTTAGAGTCTGTATATATTCCAATCTTGAGTCAGACTGGTTCTATTTCCAAAGCAGGAATTTATAAAATGTCACGTGGACTGACTGCCTGCAGATTGTGTGCTTTTTGAACAAAATAGATTGTATCTGCAAACACAAATCTGCATATGCAAATTCACACCATAGTCAGGAGTCAATTCAAGAGTAGCTTTATTTGACATTTCTACCAAATACAACAGATACAGTAAAAACGAGACAGCGTTCCTCCAGGATCAATGTGCTACATGGACAACACAAACTACACAGTCATACACAGGGTGACATAAAGTGCATAAGAAGTGCAAAGCAAACAAGACAGCACAGTAATTCCTGATACACCAAGCCAATAGGCACAGTGTTTACAAATTACAGTGTAATGATAGAATGATAATTAATAAAACAATGTTCTCGCAGCAACTCAAAGTTGGGCAACAGAGTTTCAGTTGGAATAGAGTCCAATCATACAGTGTTAAGGAGCCTGATGGCTCGGGGGAAGAAACTGTTGCACAGTCTGGCTGTGAGAGACTGAATGCTCCGGTACCTTCTGCCAGATGGCAGGAGGGAGAAGAGTTTAAGTGAGGGATGTGAGGGGTCTTCAACAATGCTCTTAGCCTTTCGGATGCAGCGTGTGGTTTAAATGTCTGTAATGGAGGGAAGAGAGACCCCGATGATCCTCTCAGCCGTCCTCACTATCTGTTGTAGGGTCTTATAATCTTATATGTGTGTGCATGCATATGTGTGTGCATGCATATGTGTGTGCATGTGAGTGAGTGAGAGAATGTCTGTTTGTGAGGGAGAGAGTGTGTGCATGTGTGGGGTGGGGGGGATGAAGGTTGGGAGAGTATGTGTGTGTACGTGTGCGTGTGTGTGTGTGCTTGCTTAACATAGTATGTGCATGTGTGCGCGAGTGTGCTGGAATATATGCCTGTGAGAGTGTGTGTGTGTGTGTGTGTCTGTGCCCTCACATATTTTTTCAATCTTTCTCCTCTCACCTTAAAAGGTTGGACCGAGAGGATCTCCCTGAGTGCTTGAGTACAAAATCCGAAAGCCAGTTCTTCCAAATAAACCTGTTGGAGTATAACCTGGTATGGTGTGATTTTTAAATTTGCCACCCCAGTCCAACACCACTCCTCCACATCTTGAAATGCCATAACATTCAAGGTTATGAACCAAGTGTTGGAAAGTTGGATTAATGTTAATTGAAAGTTTTTTTTGTCCATACAGACTCAAAGGACCTCTTCTGCCCTATGTGACTCTATGGGCTGAGTGTGTATGTGAGGCCTTGCAGCAGCATGGTGAGGGACAATGCTGGTGAGCTCCAAAGTGCAGTGTTGAAGGGTACGCGGCTCAGTGATGTGCCACGATGTTGTGGTGAGGCTGGTACATCTCAAATGCCAATGTCTATGGATATGGGGCATGTGCAGCCACTATATACGGCATGTGCCCTGAGCTGTTGTTGCCAGACATCTCTAGTGTGGAGTCTGAAGGAACAAGCAGAGAGCTGGATTGCTCAGCTACCTGCTCAGACGTCCGGGTGGGGAATAGTCACCATCGCCTTTCTACCTGGTGGCCGGGAGAGTGGAAATCTACATTTTAATGAACGGATGGTTAAATAATTACGCGGTGTTAATGCACGCTATTCATGCAAATAGACCTCTCACAGCTCATTAGCAAGAGTCATAGAGACATACAACACAAACAAATCCTTCAGCCCAACCAGTCCAGGCCGAACTTAATCCCAAACTAAACTAGTTGCACCTGCCTGCTCCTGGCCCATATCCCTGTACAGATTTATTTTTCACTAATTTATCCAAATGTCTTTTACACATTGTAACTGTATCCACATCCACCACTTCATCTGAAGTTCATTCCTTACATGAACCACTTCCTGTGTAAAAAAAAATTGCACCTCATGTATTTTTAAAATCTTTCTCCTCTCAGCTTAAAAGACAGGACTGAGGGGTCTGTTTCCATGCTGTCCATCTCATAGAATCCCCACAGTCTGGAAACAGGCCATTTGGTCCAACCAGTCCACACCTACCCTCCGAAGAGTAACCCACCCAGACCGATGCACCTAAGCTGCAGGTCCCTGAACACAATGGGGAATTTAGCATGGTCAATCCACCTAACCCGCACATTGTTGGACTGCGGGAGGAAACCAGAGCACCCCACGCAGACACGGGGGAATGTGCAAACTCCACAGGGGTAGTCGCCCAAGGGCTCGACCCCAGGACTCTGGCGTTGTGCTAACCACTACACCACCGTGCCACATCTTGATGCCTCTCAATATCTGCACATCCACTGGATATTTCTCTCTCAATAGCCATCTCTCGCCCATCCACCTTGACCGGACTGCAGACTAAGTTCATTGTTGCTTTAACTTCGGCGCAAACGTGAGTTCCTTAAACTCAGTGCCCAGCCGTTTTGCAGCATTTTTACCCTGGAGAGTTTAACACCTATACATGTCCACTCACTGACTGACTCCCTTCTGGATTTTTTCTGTATTTCCCTAGATTCCCGTTTCCAGATGACGGTGTGGGTTCTCTGCAATTTTCTTAATGCACTAAATTGCTAATTCCCAGTTCCACATGGCCAGGGTTATAAAGTTCCTCATTTAAAATGCATTTATACAATGAGGTTTCTAAACATCTCAACACCAAGCCTACAATAACAAATCGAAGAAAAAAACTGAAACAACATCTCCAGCTTCTTAAAAACAGAAAACAAAATACATAATTTAAACTTAATGTCGTGCATTCTCCCGAACACGGTATAAAATGAAAATTTTTCTGGTGGAATTTCTTTCAAACCTTTTATCTAATTATTTTAAATGTGTCCTTGGGTTATCAAAATATACTGCAAGTGCAAAACATTTCCCCTTTGTTCCTTTGTAAAACACCTTTTTTTACAGGTAATTAGTAATTCTATCTCTAATTAAACATGTCATTCTTCCCCATATCCTAAATGTGAAATGAACTTGTGATTACTCAATCTCACTTTTCGAAAATGAATATTGTGCTGGCCACTCTCCAAGTTTCTATGACATACCTTGCGATGTGGTTATTGAGTTTTAGAGCCAATAACTTCAGAGTATTATTAATGAGTTATTCCCCTCTCTTATACAGGCATCTCAACCAGTCCCAATCCATTGCCGCTGATGCTCCCTTCATTGTGAAATATCACACAACGCCAGGTTGTAGTCCAACCAGTGTATTTGGAAGCACTTACTCTTTCATCAGGTGGTTGTGAAGGAGCAGCGCTCCGAAAGCTAGTGCTTCCAAATAAACCTGTTGGACCATAACCTGGCGTTGTGTGATTTTTAACTTTGTGCACCCCAGTCCAACACCGTCACCTCCACGTCATCCCTTCATTGCATCAGGCGCACAGCCCAATCCCTTTAGATTAGATTAGATTCCCTACAGTGTGGAAACAGGCCCTTCGGCCCAACAAGTCCACACCAACCGTCCGAAAAGTAACCCACCCAGACCCGTTTCCCTTTGACTAATGCCCCTAACACTATGGGCAGTTTCCCATGGCCAATTCATCCTGACCCTCACATCTTTGGACAGTGGGAGGAAACCAGAGCACCCGGAGGAAACCCACACAGACACAGGGAGAATGGGCAAACTCCACACAGAAAGTCGCCCGAGGCTGGAATCAAACTTGGGACCCTGGTGCTGTGAGGCAACAGTGCTAACCACTGAGCCACCGTGCTGTTCCCCCGGTGAGCCACCGTGCTGCTTTAAGAGCAATGCAACCACACACAGACACAGCTCCAAGAGACATTGTGTCTGATGCTGGAGCTGCCTATTCATGACTCCTCTTGCAAGACTTTCTTTTTGTTTGCTAAGTGTAAACTACATTTTATGGAGTTATTTCCCCACGGCTCAGTTAATCAGGGCATGTAATGAATGAAACCGAGCGTTTTACATGAGAGATATGGGATTGCCTGGTGGGAATCCTCCAGGATGAGTCGTTTCACACTAACGCCCCCAGCTGACTCACACCCGCTCGACTTAGCTGGGAGGAACAGCAGTGTGGCACTCCCTTACCTGCCTGCTCCAGTTGGCTGATTGGCCCCAAACAATATTATTTTATCAATGATATCAGATTCCTCTAATTGTTCTGACTACTGTATCCAATTTAATATGCTTGTTTTATTTACCCCCTGCCCACATTCCTCTCTCTTATACCAATATCAGAATTTCTGCTCCTCTGAAGGTATATTTAACCTTTCACAATCTTACCCAAACGTCATTGAGTCATAGAAATGTACAGCACAGAAACAGATCCTTCAGCCCAACTCGTCCATGCCGACCAGATATCGCAAATTAATCTGCTCCCATTTGCCAGCACTTGGCCCATATCCCTCTAAACCCTTCTTATTCCTGTACCCATCCAGATGCCTTTTAAATGCTGTAACTGTACCAGCCTCCACCAATTCCTCTGGCAGTTCATTCTATACACGCACCACCCTCTGCATGGAAAAGTTGCCTCTTAGGTCCTTTTTAAATCTTTCCCCTCTCACCTTAAACCTATGCTCTCTAGTTCTGGGCTACCCCACCCCCAGGGAAAAGACCTTGACTATTCACCCTATCCATTCCCCTCATGATTTTATAAACCTCTATAAGGTCACCACTCAGCCTCTGACGCTCCAGGGCAAACAGCCCCAGCCTGTTCAGCTTCTCCCTATAGCTCAAACCCTCCAACCCTGGCAACATCAATGTAAATCTTTTCTGAACCCTTTCAAGTTTCACAACATCCTTCCTATAGCAGGGAGACCAAAATTGCACACAATATTCCAAAAGTGACCTAACCAATGTCCTGTACAGCCGCAATATGACATCCCAACTCCTGTACTCAGTACTCTGACCAATAAAGGAAAGCATACCAAACGCCTTCTTCACTATCCTGTCTACCTGCGACTCCACTTTCAAGGAGCTATGAACCTGCGGTCCAAGGTCTCTTGGTTCAGCAAAACTCTCCAGGACCCTCCCATTAAGTCCTTCCCTAAGAAAACTTTAAAAATGCAGCACTTCACATTTATCTAAATTAAACTCCATCTGTCAATCCTCAGGATCCCATTGCACTCTGAGGTTACCTTTTTCACTGTCCACTACACCTTCACTTTTGGTGTCACCTGCAAGCTTACTAACTATACCTCCTATGATCATCTTTCGCTCTGAGTTTAGCTGCTCTTGTGATTGGACAGTTGACCAGGAAAACCATTGCAGGCCTTTTTTCTCAATTGAGAGGAGCCCTAATCCTAATTGGAAACACTAATTTGAATGCTTCACCCCAAATTTAACCCTGACTCAGACCCTAACCCTAACCTTAACTTTAATCACTCACTCTGATCCCAATGTTAACACTGATCACTCATCCCAATCCTCACCCAAATGTAACCCCGAAACCTGATCCAGACTCTAACCACAAATTGGATTTATCACCCTAACCCCAATCTCAATCCTAAACCCTCAACCAAACTCCTATCCCGACCTTAACCCCGAACCCTGACACTCACCATAATCTCAACCTTAACCGTAACCCTTCACATTGATTCCCCAACCATAACCTTATCCCTAATCACTTAACCTAAACCCAATGCCAATTTTAACCTGACCATGACCTTAACGGTATTCCAAATTTAACCATTAAGACAATCCTGGAAATAAATAAACCTGACTCTAACCCTAACTCTAACCCTAAACCTAAACCTAACTCTGACCCAGACCATGACACTAAACCCTACCCCAACCTGTAATGCTGAACCGAACCCTAATCCTAACCAAAACCCAATAACCTGAACATAACTCTGACCCAGACCATGACACTAAACCCTACCCCAACCTGTAATGCTGAACCGAACCCTAATCCTAACCAAAACCCTAAACCTGAACCTAACTATGACCCAGACCATGACACTAACCCTTACCCCAACCTCAATCCAGACCCTGACCCTAAGCATAACCCTAACCCCAACCCTAAACCTAACTCGAGCCCTAACCCTAACCCCAACCTCAACCCTGACCCTGACCCTAAGCATAACCCTAACCCCAACCCTAACCCTAACTCGAGCCCTAACTATAAACCCTAACCCTAATCCTAAACCTAACCCAAACCCAAATCCTGAGCCTAAACCTAACTCTGACCCAGACCATGACACGAATCCCTACCCAGCGATCCTAATCCAAAAGCTAACACTAACCCTAACCCGAACCCTAATCCTGACCCTAAACCTAACTCTGACCCAGACCATGACACTAACTCATACCCTAACCTAAATCCTGACCCCAACCCAAACCAAAATTCTTACTCTAACCCAAACCCTAACCCTAACCCTCAACCCTAACTCAAACCCTAACCCTAACCTTAACTCTAACCATAACCCTAGCCCTAACCCTGATCCTAACCCTGATCCTAACCCTATCCCAATCTTAACTGTGACCCTCACCATAGCCCTAACCCAAAACCTAACCCTAACCCTAAACCTAACTCTGAGCCAGACCATGACACTAACCCCTACCCCAACCTTAACCCTGACCCCAACCGTAAACCTAATCCTAACTCTATCCCTAACCCTAATCCTAACCCTAATTCTAACCCTGAACCTAATGCAAGCCTTAACCCTAATCTTAAAACTAACACTGACATGAAAGCGAACTCTGATCCAGACTATGACATTAAACCCTACCGCAAACATACCCCTGACCCCAAACCTAAACATAATTCTAACTCTAACCGTAACCTTAACCCCAAACCAAACTCTAACTCTAACCCTAACCATAAACCAAACCCTAACCCTAACCCTAATCCTAAACCTAATCCTAATCCTAACCCTAACTCAACACTAACCCTAACCTTAAACCTAACCATAACCCTAACACTGACCCTGAACCTAAAAGTAACCCTAACCCTAAACCTAACCCTATCCTAAACCCTAACCCTAACTCCAACCCGAACACGAACCTGAACCCTAATCCTGGACCTAAACCTAACTCTGAACTAATCCATGACACTAACCCTTACCCCAATCTTAGCTATGACCCTAACTGTAACCCTAACTCTAACCCTAACCCTAACCCAAAACCTAACTCTGACGCTGAGCATGACACAAACCCCTATCCAAACCTTACCCGAAAACCCCAACACTAAATCGAACCCTAATCCACACTCTGACCCTAACCTAAAACTAACCTTAACCCTAAGTCTAACCCTAACTCTGACCTAATCCCTAACCCTAACCCTAACATTAACCCCGATCCTTAATCTAACTCTAATGCTGACCATGACACTAAGCCCTATCCCAATTTAAACCCTGACCCTAACACTAATCCTGACCCAGACCCTGACCCTAACACCTACCTCAAACTTAATCCTGACCCCAACCCTGACTCTGACCCCAAACCTGACACTGACCCTTTCACTCATGCTGTACCTAAACCTGACCCTAACCTGAACCCTTAACCTCACCCTAACTTTGACCCTAATCCTGACCTTAACCCTAACTCTTACCCTAACCCCAAAACTGACTCTGATTTTAACCCTGACTCTGACCTTAACCCTGACCCTGACCTTAACCCAACCCTTACCCTAACCCTGACCCAACCCTAACGCTGACCCTGACCCAGACCCTTAAAGCTGGCCCGAAACCTAACCCTTACCCTAACCCCAAAACTGACCCTGATTTTAACCCTGACCCTGAACCTAACCCCAATCCTGATTCTGATCCTGACCTCAACCCTAACCCTGACCCGGACACTGACAAACCCTGACCCGAAACCTGACCCTGACCCTGACTCTAACCTTAAGCTTAAACCTTACCCTAACCCTAAACCTAACCCTAACCCTATCCATAAACCTAACCCTAAACCTGATCCAGACTCTAGCCAAAAAATGGATTTATCAACCTAACCCCAAATTCAATCCTAATCCCTCACCTAAACCCCTTTCCCAACCTGACCTTAATGCTGACCCTGGAGATAAATAACCCTGACATTAAGCATAAATATGAGCCAGAACATGACACTACACTCGACCCCAACCCAAACCCTGACCCTGACCCTAACCTTAAGCTTAACCCTATCCGTGGCCCTAAATGGAATTTTGACTCTGACCATCACACGAACCCCTATCCCAGCTTTAACCCAAACTCTAACACGAACCCTAACCCTGACCCTGACCTTGACCTTGACACTAACCCTAACCCTACCCTTGATCCTGACCCAGAGCCTGACACGAACACCTACCTCAACCTTAATCCTGACCCTAATCCTGACACTAACCTGACCCTAACCCTTGCACTAACCCGACCCTGACCCTGACCCCAACCCTAACCCTCACCCTAACCGTATCAACTCCAATGCTAACCCTTACCCCAACCCTAACCCTAACCATAATCCTAATCCTAGCCCTAAACCTAACCCTAACCCTAACTAACGCAAACCCAAACCCTGACCATGGCCCTGACACTAACTCTCACCCTGACCCTGAACCAGACCTTAATCCTGACCCTAGACCTAACCCTTACCCTAATCCCAAAACTGACCCTGATTTTAACCCTGAGTCTGACCCTAAGCTTGACCCTGACCCTAACCCCAATCCTGACCCTGACCCTGATTCCAACCCTTACCCTGACCCTAATCCTGACCTTGATCCTAACCCTAACCTTAACCTTGATACTGACCTTGAGCTTAACCCTGACCCTAACCCTGTGCCTGACCAAAAGTTTGATGACCTGATGTATGAGACATCAACATTTGCACTTGATTCACTTTGTCCAAAACCACAACTGAAAAACGGAACTGTCTAGTTTGCTGACCAGTCAGTACCTCTCAGCTCAGAGCCCACATTTGAATTCTGCATTGGTGCAAATCGATAGCACGTTTGGCCTGTAACTTTGAACCAGATGACAGTGCAACAGGTGCAGCAGATACATGGGAATGCCAGCCCCTATAAGCTCCCCTCCAATCCACCCATCATCCCGACTTGGAAATATATCGCCGTACCTTCAGTGTCATGATTGGAATGAGTTTGGCCAGGTGGATATCACTAAGTATGAGTTCCCAAATTGGGGCTAGTAATCTGGTCCAGTCAGGAAGTCCAGCCTGACAGATAGAAACAGGAGTCTCCAGGCTTGTTGTACGCCCATCCAGGAGGCTTGGATTCCAGCATCTGCAGTTTGTTTGTCTCTGTAAGCAAACCCAGGCAGTGGGCTATGGAGGAGGTCATCTCTGCTGACTACCTGCCCCTCTTCTATGGTTACGTCCGTGCCTGGGTCTCCTTAGAGAAGGACCATGCAGTGTCCACCAACCCACTCAATGTGGCTAGGGAGAGGTGGGCACTGTGGGGAGTTCAGTGGTGTATTTCCCCTCCAACTTTATTTTGAATTAATCCTTATCCTTCCCCTTCATTTTGATTTTTACATAAGCATTGCCCATTCTCGGTGGGCTTTGCCTGTTACTGATTCCCTGGCCATGTGAGTGTTACCTCCTGGTGGTAGAAATATTGAATAAAGTTCTTACACGAAAGAAAAATAAAATAAACAGGATTCTCCTCACTCTAAGGACTGGCTGTGAACTGGCTGGCCAGGCTGTGAACATGAAAATAAATGGTGATTTGAAATACTGGAGTTATTTCAGAAAGTATTTGCCTCAGTAAGGTGCACAATGTAATTTGAAGATGATTCAACTTAGATTTCAAGAAAATGGAATATGTTCAAGGAGTTTGGAAAGAGCAGTCACATTGGAGATGGGGCTGTATTTTCAAAAGAAGGGGATCAGAGGTGAATTATTTTGAAGAATGGTTGATGATGTTAAAGGGGACAATACCAGGTGAGAGAGAGCACCATTTAGGTGCATGCAATGTTCCCACAGCACGACTGCAAAGGAAAGCTGGTGTGTTTCCAAGGCAGGCTTGACCAATATCTCCCCATCAACCCAGCGAGCGTCACTGAAGCCGGTCACCTGCTCGTTGTCACCTTGCTGCTTGTGCACAGATTGGCTGCTGTGTTTTCCTGTGTTACATCAGCGGCCACATTTCAAGAGCGCTTCACTGTTGGAGAAAATGCCTTAGATCGGTAAGGTTTGAGCCAGCTGATAATCTGCACAAAACAGGCCAATTTGAAGATATAGTTTGCGAGGAAATGTGAGATTCTGCTGATTTCTGTCTGGAATTTCATTGTTTGCTGATGTTGCTGCTGGTTTTCAGGCATGTCAGGCCTGAGTTCTACTTGAGAGCCTTCTTGCTTATTTTTAAATGTAAATAAAATGCCCATCACCCATTGTGTATTGCTACTATCTTGTTAATATGGATTCTGTTTACTTAAGCATCTCTGGTGGGTTTATTTTCAGCTGAATTAATATTTACAACGTCCAGTATTTCTGGGCACAACCTGTGTTCTGAGCACTACAGTGCACAAAGTCTGTGGTCATGTGACAGCATCCGTGTAATGATTGGAACAGGGTTGGCCAGGTGGACCTCATAGAATGTGAGTTCCATGATTGGGGCTGTTAACCAGGTCCAATCAGGGAGCCCTGGTTGACAGATATAAACAGGAGAGGTTATTTTCACTTGGTGTTTTTCATTGTCTTGCAGAAAAAAAAAGAAAAAAAAGAAAAAAAAGAAAAAAGAGAATTAAAAAAAAAATAAAAAAATAAAAAAATAAACAGGAGAGGTTATTTTCACTTGGTGTTTTTCATTGTCTTGCAGAAAAAAAAAGAAAAAAAAGAAAAAAAAAAGAAAAAAGAGAATTAAAAAAAATAAATAAATAAACAGGAGAGGTTATTTTCACTTGGTGTTTTTCATTGTCTTGCAGAAAAAAAAAGAAAAAAAAGAAAAAAAAAGAAAAAAGAGAATTAAAAAAAAAAAAAAAATAAAAAAATAAACAGGAGAGGTTATTTTCACTTGGTGTTTTTCATTGTCTTGCAGAAAAAAAACGAAAAAAAAGAAAAAAAAAGGAAAAAAGAGAATAAAAAAAAGAAAAGAAAAAAAAAGAAAAAAATAAAATAAACAGGAGAGGGGCGGGGGCTTGCTGGGTCTGTATTGTCTGCACTTTTGTATGTAATGGTATTGTCTAATGTATAAATGTCATTGTCACTGTCTTGTCACATGTGGAACTGGGATTTGAGGTTTGTCCTCCTCTCCCTGTAAAATCGTTGAACGGTAGGGTTTGGGGCCTAGCTTTGCTGCTCCTCTCCCTTGTAAAACTGCTGTCTTTTGTGTACAGCTGTCAATGTTTTTTGTAAACTGTTTTGTAATTTGTTTAATAAAATATAAATAAACAGGAGAGGTTATTTTCACTTGGTGTTTTTCATTGTCTTGCAGAAAAAAAAAGAAAAAAAAGAAAAAAAAGAAAAAAGAGAATTAAAAAAAAATAAAAAAATAAAAAAATAAACAGGAGAGGTTATTTTCACTTGGTGTTTTTCATTGTCTTGCAGAAAAAAAAAGAAAAAAAAGAAAAAAAGGAAAAAAGAGAATAAAAAAAAGAAAAGAAAAAAAAAGAAAAAAAAAAAATAAACAGGAGAGGGGCGGGGGCTTGCTGGGTCTGTATTGTCTGCACTTTTGTATGTAATGGTATTGTCTAATGTATAAATGTCATTGTCACTGTCTTGTCACATGTGGAACTGGGATTTGAGGTTTGTCCTCCTCTCCCTGTAAAATGGTTGAACGGTAGGGTTCGGGGCCTAGCTTTGCTGCTCCTCTCCCTTGTAACATTGCTGTCTCTTATGTACAGCTGTAAATGTTTTTTGTAAACTGTTTGTTTGTAAAAAAAAAACAGGAGATTCAGAGTCTTCTCAGTTTAGGAACTGACTCTGTGCTGGCTGGTGTTACAGTCAGTATGTTACTGTTAGTTTCTGCTCCCTTTTTTGGAGGGGGAAACCTGATTCCTGAACTGGCTGAATTATTTAGCCAGTTTGTTAACTGGCATTCCTTTTAGTGAGGTCTGATTGTTAAACTCCTGATGCACATAATGTGTTTCAGGTGTAATCTCAGTTCTCATTAGGGGGTTGTTGTTTCACTGGCTGGTTGCAGCCTGTGTTATTCTCTCCTCTTTCTGAGAAAAGGACAATGTTAATTTTATGGTAGGGCTTAGCCCTTGGACTGTAGTTTTCTTTGTTTTTTGTATGTGTCTTCACTTTCTATTGGTGTTTTGGACTGAGTCCTGTGGAAGACATGCATTTTACCAGAGGAGCTGTTCCTGTGGGGAGGCCTAGCCCTGGACTGGGCCTCTGAAGATTGAACACCTGTGTGTGTGCTGGGAGGTGAGCAGTTGCTGTATCCTGGAGTTTGGGAGAAGACCTTTCCTTCAGGAGTGGACCAAACCCCTGTGAGTTAACTGCACCTGTACTATGTACTGTGTTCTTGTGAGTCGGCCTGGCTCTCCAAGGCTGGACCAGGACTCCGTTGAGACTGAACTGTGGGGTGTGCATTTGCTGCCTCCAGGAGTGGACTCTGCCCTTGATTGTGGACTGTTTTTTAACAACGGATTCTGCAGTTTGGAGCGGCCTCTAATTCTGACATTGCACATTGTATACTGGAGTGGACTCTTCCTGGAAATGGATTCCATATCTTGAAGACTGTGTATAAATTTGGACTGTACCAGAAGGGAGTTTTTTTTTTGGGTAGGTGGGAGGGGCGGGGGCTTGCTGGGTCTGTATTGTCTGCACTTTTGTATGTAACGGTATTGTCTAATGTACAAATGTCATTTTCACTGTCTTGTCACATGTGGAACTGGGATTTGAGGTTTGTCCTCCTCTCCCTGTAAAATGGTTGAATGGTAGGGTTTGGGGCCTAGCTTTGCTGCTCCTCTCCCTTGTAAAAAAAAATTAAACAGGAGAGGTTATTTTCACTTGGTGTTTTTCATTGTCTTGCAGAAAAAAAAAGAAAAAAAAAGAAAAAAAAAGAAAAAAGAGAATTTAAAAAAAAATAAAAAAATAAACAGGAGAGGTTATTTTCACTTGGTGTTTTTCATTGTCTTGCAGAAAAAAAAAGAAAAAAAAAGAAAAAAAAAGGAAAAAAGAGAATAAAAAAAGAAAAGAAAAAAAAAGAAAAAAAATAAAATAAACAGGAGAGGGGCGGGGGCTTGCTGGGTCTGTATTGTCTGCACTTTTGTATGTAATGGTATTGTCTAATGTATAAATGTCATTGTCACTGTCTTGTCACATGTGGAACTGGGATTTGAGGTTTGTCCTCCTCTCCCTGTAAAATGGTTGAACGGTAGGGTTCGGGGCCTAGCTTTGCTGCTCCTCTCCCTTGTAAAACTGCTGTCTTTTGTGTACAGCTGTCAATGTTTTTTGTAAACTGTTTTGTAATTTGTTTAATAAAATTATAAACAGGAGATTCAGAGTCTCCTCAGTTTAGGGGACTGACTCTGTGCTGGCTGGTGTTACAGTTGGTTTCTGCTTCTCTTTTTTTGGAGGAGGAAACCTGATTCCTGAACTGGCTGAATTATTTAGCCAGTTTGTTAACTGGCATTCCTTTTAGTGAGGACTGATTGTTAAACTCCTGATGCACATAATGTGTTTCAGGTGTAACTCAGTTCTCATTAGGGGGTTGTTGTTTCACTGGCTGGTTCCAGCCTATGTGTTACTCTTGTCTCTTTTCACTCTGTCCTTTTCTCAAAAAAAAATGTTAATTTTGTGGTAGGGCTTAGCCCTTGGACTCTAGTTTTCTTTAGTTTTTTTGTATGTGTCTTCACTGTGTTTGGACTCAGCCCTTGTGGAAGACATACATTTTACCAGAGGAGCTGTTCCTGTGGGGAGGCCTAGCCCTGGGACTGGGCCTCTGAAGATTGAACATCTGTGTGTGTGCTGAGAGGTGAGCAGTTGCTGTATCCTGGAGTTTGGGAAGAAGACCTTGCCTTCATGCATGGAACAAACCCCTGTGAGTTAACTGTACCTGTACAATGTACTGTGTTCCTGTGAATGGGCCTGGTTTTCCAAGACTGGGCCAGGATTCCATGGAGACTGAAAACCTGTGTGCTGTGGGGTGTGCATTTGCTGCCTTCAAGAATGGACTCTGCAGTTTGGAATGGACTCCATTTTGGACAATGCACCTTAAAAACTGGAGTGAACTCCATTCCTGGGAATAGACTCTATATTTTGAAGACTCTATATTTGGACTGTGTACCAGAAAGGACTGTTTTTTTGGTAATTAACTGTGTATTGTGTTGTTTGTTGGGTCTATCACCTGCACTGTCTTGTGTGTCCCTGGGTCTGGCAGGCCTTACTGTGAGCTGGGAGGCTCATGGGTTGTCCTGAAAGCTGCCACCCTGAGAGCCAGAGGGTGGGTAGGCAACCCAGATGCCAGTTGCCCCGAGAGCCAGAAGGTGGGTTGGCTGTTCTGAGCGCTGTCGTCCTGAGAAGGGGTAATCAGGACGTGCTGTCCTAGAGATGGTTGAAAGGTGTGTCAGAGCAGCCGAGAGCCAGAAGGCGTGTAGGAGCAGGCTGAGATCCGGAAGGCTTGTGGGCTACCCTGCACACTGTCATCCCAGGGAAGGGGACAGGCTGTCCTAGAGGTGGCCGGAAGATGTGCCAGGATAGCCCACTGGCCGGATGGCACATCAGGGAGGGTGAGAGCCCAATGGTAATTAGGGGCAGACTGAGAGCCAGAAGGCAGGTAGCCGTCCTCAGTGCTGTCACCCCGGATGGGTAGCGGGGCGGGCTGTCCTAGAGGTGGTCGAAAGGTGTCAGGGCAGACTGAGAACTGGAAGGGGCATGGGGTGGACTGAGAGCCGGAAGGTGGGTAGGTTCGGGCTGCCTTAGAGTGGTCGGAAGGTGGGAGGGACAGGAGCTTGCTGAGTCTATATTGTCTGCACTTTTGTATGTAACAGTATTGTCTCATGTACAAATGTCATTGTCACTGTCTTGTCATATGTGGAACTGGGATTTGAGGTTTGTCCTCATCTCCCTGTAAAATGGTTGAACGGTAGGGTTTGGGTCCTGGCTTTGCTGTTCCTCTCCATTGTAAAATTGCTGTTGTATACAACTGTAAATGTTAAGTTTTCCTTTTTGTAAACTGTTTTTTGTAATTTTGTAATAAAATAAAAGTAAATAAACCGGAACATGGGGCAGTACAGTGGCTCAGGGGTTAGTACTGCTGCCTCACAGTACCTCACAAAGGACCTTCACCAACTTTTACAGATGCACCACTGGGAGCATATGGTCTGTGTACATCGCGGCCTGGTACAGTAACTGCTCTGCCTAGGACTGTAAGAAACTACAGAAGGTGGTGTGCACAGCCCATACCATCACAGAACCAACCTCCCATCCACGGACTCTGCTTACATGGGGGAAGGCCTGCCAACATTGCCAAAGACCCTTCCCAACCCAGTAATGCTCTCTTCCAACCTCTTCCATCAGGCAGAAGATACAGAAGGAGAAAGTGAAGACTGTAGACGTTGGAGATCAAAATCTGGAATGTGGTGTTGAAAAGGCACAGCAGGAATGCTAATGCCCTAAACGTCGATTCTCCTGCTCCTCAGAAGAAATCGAAGTTTGAAGACATTCACCAACAGGTTCAAAACAGCTTCTTCCCCACTGTTGGTAGTCTACTGAATGGACTCTTCGACCTCAAATAATGCTAATCTTGCTTTGTACATGTCCTGTGCAGTGTAACCTTGTATGCCTTGCTCTGTCTAAGCTCCCTATGTTGTTGTTTGCTATGTTCTGCCTGTACTGTTCACAAAACAAACAAAGTTTTTCACTGTATTTAGGTACATGGGACTACAATAAGTCAAATCAAGTCGGAGACTGGTTCATGAAGGGTTAACCATAGGATCAGCTCCATGTTGAAAGCAGCTTGGAGTGTATCCACTTGAAGGTGGATTGAGAGAGATTATCACTTAGCCAATCCATGGAGCTTTTAAGTTACACGTGCAGCCTGAGGCCTACAGCCTGTGGGGCCATCAATAACATGAGAAGGAACAGCAAGAAGGTACTTGTTGACATATTTGTTATCCTTATCCTTTTGTTTGAATGGGAATTCTTATCCTACCTTCAGGCAGTTCAAGGTCATGAAGTTTGAAGCATAATAGTTTACTAAGTGCAGCTGAATTACAGTTTTCATAGATAAATACAATAAATGTCTTTATTTCGTGAAGTAAAAAGGTCTTGAACTATGGTCACTGCGATGTTAGTGAGGTTAGTAATCTAAAAGATGGATTGTCCCAATTTACTTTAGCCAGTTGTCAAGCTCAGTTGAATTGATCTGACTGGGAAAGGCATTTATTGTATGAAAACCTCTCAGGTTGACTAAAGGTAAAGTTGTCATTGTCCCATAGGGCTGCTCTCCCATTAGAGAGAGCGCTGACTGGTGGTGGTTTAACCTGAGGGTCACTGCACCTGAGAGGTTGAGGCTCAGTAACCTCAGCTGTTGATGGGAATCAAACCCACGCAATACAAACCAGCTGTGCAATCACTCAGGAGCTTGGGAGGCTATTAATTCCCAATTGTTTTCTGCAGGGCCAATCAGAGTCAACTTTCCAACCAATCAGCACCCTGTTCTCCTCCAGAATAATTTGGTTCGAGCGTTGGTGCTCTTGCATTTGTTCTGACGAGTACAAAGCATCAACTTCACCAAGATATCTCTATTTTTCAGCAAAGACATTAATGTGATAGCGAGCAGATGATCTGAATTTGTACAATGTGCTTTATAAATGGAAGTTTTTTCTTTTGGGATGAGAGAAGTTGGATGGTATACCAAGCTAACTCTGTATTTCACTGTGGACATGATTAACACTGAACAGCTCTGAGAGATAGCACCTTAGACAGTGCAACCAGGCTGGAGGACATAGATTTAAGGCTTAGGGAAAGGGGTATAGAGGCATCGTTTAGAAGCCTTTCACAATATGTGGTAATGTCCTGGCACTCAGTGTCTGAGGATGACAGAAGCAGAGATGATTTATTTATTTAATCAACCTGTTCAGAGATGTTATTACACACATCTGCATCAGGTGGAACTTGAACGTGGACCTCCTGGCTCAGAGATAGGGGCATTATCACTGCACCACAAGAGGAAGTGAATGATTCAAAATGTGAATTAGATGGGCACGTGAAGGAAATAAACTAACAGAGTGTGGAAATGGGACTAAATGGAGTTTACTACTCCTTGTTTAGTAATGTCCAGTGAGGTGGCAGGAGTTGGACAATCGGGTGTTGGAGAATTAATTTTAATGGAATCGATAGATGTTTTGCCTTTGTCAGAACTTTGGCTCCAAGCCAACGCCAAATGTTTCCAAGGCAGCCAACATGTTCAGACTCCAAGGGGGACTACCCACACCACCCTCTCTTACAGCTTCCCGGAACGATATTATCCCTCTGGTGAAGCCATTGTCCAACCCTGAGGGAATTTCTAGCCTGGATTCATGCCTTCGGGACATTACTGAGAATGCATTCCTGAATAGAAATGGCCACAGGCTAGATCTTTCTTCTCGCAAAGGTGGACATGAAGGATCATGTTGGTGCCAGGAGGAAAGGAAACTCTGATGGCGATGGTCGCACGTGAGGGTGGTGTGGGTGATTTTCCACCCAGAAGCCAGAGTGTGGGGCTAGCGAGCCCTACTGTTCTAAAGCCTGATGGGCACGGACTCAGTGAAAACAAATATAATTTTAAAACTTTTTCAAGATACTTCTATTCGTATTGTGGACTTTGAGTGAGTCAAGTACTTTTTAAAACTTTGTAGTCCTATGCTCAACTTTTTTTTTAATCAGTCTGTTCTGTAACAAACACTTAAAATATCTGGTACCCAGTACTGAGTATGATGTCAAAGCGGTGACTTTACAAACTTTTCAATGCACTCGCTCGGGTGCACGTGACAATAAAGGCTATTCTAATCTATTCAGAAGCTGCTGAGAAATCTATATTCATTGATACACACTGTGTTTCTCTTGGCAGCATATGTTCTGTCCAGAGAGAGAGAAAGACAGATATTTGCTCCTTAGTAACCACAGGCACCACTCCCCCTCTAGGGTGAGCGAGCCATGGTTCAACTGGTAGTGCAGTTATCTTGCAGTCAGGAGCTCGGCATCAAGGCTGTGATCCCAGAGCAGTTCTGAAAGAGTGCTACCTTGTCAGAGCATAAGGGTAAATCTTTAAACACGTCTGATTTGGTTTCTCAAATGAACATTGAAGACTTTATAGCAGAAATCAAAGAGAAACTGGGGATATCACCTTAACTTTTATGTGACAGCCATTATCTGATGAAGGGTAACTGGACTTGAAACATTAAGTCTGCTTTTTTCTCTTGATAGATTCTCTACAGTGTGGAAACAGGCCCTTCAGCCCAACAAGTCCATACCGACTCTCTAAAGAGTAACCCACCCGGACCTATTTTACTCTGATTAATGCACCTAACACTATGGATAATTTAGCTTGGTCAATTCACCCTAACCTGTACATCTTTAGACTGTGGGAGGAAACCAGAGCACTCAGAGGCAACCTACGCAGACACGGGGAGCATGTGCAAACTCCACACAGACAGTCACCCGAGGCTGGAATCAAACCCGGGTCCCTGGTGCTGTGAGGCAGCAGTGCTAACCACTGAGCCACTGTGCCATCCCCAAGTGCCAGACCTGCTGAGTTTATCCAGCAGGTTCTGTTTCTGTCATTAAAACAAACAATCTGGTTCGTATCAGGATGTGACAGCTTGCTGAGCATGTATTGGCTCTTTCATGTTTTGTGTATGACAATAGCAACTGCACTTAAAATGACTTCATTAGCTGTAAACTGCTTTGGGATCGATGAGATTGTAAAAGGATTTATATAAATGTGACACTTCCTCTTCACCTAATGCCACTAGAACATTATTTACTCCCTTTCTCTAGTGCCCATTTATCCAGCTTTCCCTCCAATACTTCTCCACTAATCACCTCACTGGCACCTTGTGCTAACAAGTTCCAAAGTCTCACCATTCTCAGGGAACAGAGGTACTTCCTGAATCCCTTTTCAAATTTACCAGTGAGTGAAATTGCTAGCCCATGCTTTCAGCCCCACACAGAGTGGAAATGTTTTCAAAAGGGCAGGAGTTCTGTAACAAACACTTAAAGTATCTGGTACCCAGTACCGAGTATGATGTCAAAGCGGTGACATTACTCGGATATTGAGATGTTTCACTTGCATCACATTAGAGTAATGCCCCTAAGTTATAGTTCTAATCCTAAGGGGAAGAAGCCAACATTTTGAATCATCAGCCTTATGATTCATATATGAGAGTGCAACCGACTGACATATTATAATCAAGTATGGGATTTATGATACTTTGGAAAGGAACCAGGAGGTTTATTTTTTGAATGCAGTACGTGTTATGATAATCAGGAATGCACTGCCTGGTGGATGCAGATGCAATTAGTAGCATTCACTAGGAATTGGATCTCATTCTGTCATGGGCCAGCATTTATCGCCGACCCCTAGTTACCCAGAGAAGGCGGTGGTGATGTGCCTTGGTGAACTCATGCAGACGATAAATAACTGGGCAGGAGAGATTCCCCAGATCAGAAGGAGAGAAACAGGAGGGTTATAGTGATTGGAACTAGACTAATCTCATTGACTATGATTAGGAGATGCCGGTGTTGGACTGGGGTGTACAAAGTTAAAAATCACACAACACCGGGTTATAGTCCAACAGGTTTAATTGGAAGCACAGCAATTCAGGCAGCATCCGAGGACAGGCAAAATCGACGTTTCGGGCAAAAGCCCTTCATCAGGAATAAAGGCAGAGAGCCTGAAGCGTGGAGAGATAAGCTAGAGGAGGGTGGGGGTGGGAGAGAGTGGCATAGAGTACAATAGGTCAGTGGGGAAGGAGATGAAGGTGATAGGTCAGGGAGGAGAGGGTGGAGTGGATAGGTGGAAAAGGAGCTGGGCAGGTCGGACAAGTCCGGACAGGTCAGGGGATCGAGTTTCTGGAGGTTAGAAGCTAGGATGAGGTGGGGGAAGGGGAAATGAGGAAACTGTTAAAATCCACATTGATGCCCTGGGGTTGAAGTGTTCCGAGGCGGAAGATGAGGTGTTCTTCCTCCAGGCGTCTGGTGGTGAGGGAGCGGCGGTGGAGGAGGCCCAGCACCTCCATATCCTCGGCAGAGTGGGAGGGGGAGTTGAAATGTTGAGCCACTGGGCGATGTGGTTGATTGGTGCGGGTGTCTCGGAGATGTTCCCTAAAGCGCTCTGCTAGGAGGCGTCCAGTCTCCCCAATGTAGAGGAGACCGCATCGGGAGCAACGGATACAATAGATGATATTAGTGGATGTGCAGGTAAAACTTTGATGGATGTGGAAAGCTCCTTTGGGGCCTTGGATGGAGGTGAGGGAGGAGGTGTGGGCGCAGGTTTTACAGTTCCTGCGGTGGCAGGGGAAAGTGCCAGGATGGGAGGGTGGGTCGTAGGGGGGCGTGGACCTGACCAGGTAGTCACGGAGGGAACGGTCTTTGCGGAAGGCGGAGAGGGGTGGGGAGGGAAATATATCCCTGGTGGTGGGGTCTGTTTGGAGGTGGCGGAAATGTCGGCGGATGATTTGGTTTATGCCCGCCCACCTTCTGAGGACCCCTTCGCCCACCTCCAACACACTGCATCCACCTGGACACCCCGCGCTGGCCTATTACCTGCCCTCGACCTCTTCATTTCCAACTGCCGCCGGGACATTAACCGCCTCAACCTGTCGACCCCCCTCCCCCACTCCAACCTCTCACCCTCACAACGCGCAGCCCTCCAATCCCTCTGCTCCAATCCTGACCTCACCATCAAGCCAGCGGACAAAGGGGGCGCAGTGGTAGTCTGGCGCACTGACCTCTACATCGCTGAAGCCAAACGCCAACTCGAGGACACCTCTTCCTACCGCCCCCTTGACCATGACCCCACCCCCCATCACCAAACCATCATCTCCCAGACCATACAGAACCTCATCACCTCAGGAGATCTCCCACCCACAGCTTCCAACCTCATAGTCCGGGAACCCCGCACTGCCCGGTTCTACCTCCTTCCCAAGATCCACAAGCCTGACCACCCTGGCCGACCCATTCTCTCAGCATGCTCCTGCCCCACTGAACTCATCTCTACCTACCTCGACACTGTCCTATCCCCCCTAGTCCAGGAACTCCCCACATACGTTCGAGACACCACCCACGCCCTCCACCTCCTCCAAGACTTCCGTTTCCCCGGCCCCCAACACCTCATCTTCACCATGGATATCCAATCCCTCTACACCTCCATCCGCCATGACCAGGGCCTCCAAGCCCTCCGTTTTTTCCTCTCCAGACGTTCCCAACAGTACCCCTCCACCGACACTCTCATTCGTTTGGCCGAACTGGTCCTCACCCTTAACAATTTCTCCTTTGAATCCTCCCACTTCCTCCAGACCAAAGGGGTAGCCATGGGCACACGTATGGGCCCCAGCTATGCCTGTCTCTTTGTTGGCTACGTAGAGCAGTTGATCTTCCGTAATTACACCGGCACCACTCCCCACCTCTTCCTCCGGTACATTGATGACTGCATTGGCGCCACCTCGTGCTCCCGCGAGGAGGTTGAGCAATTCATCAACTTCACCAACACATTCCACCCTGACCTTAAATTTACCTGGACCATCTCTGACACCTCCCTCCCCTTCCTGGACCTCTCCATCTCCATCAGTGATGACCGACTTGACACTGACATCTTCTACAAACCCACCGACTCCCACAGCTACCTGGATTACACCTCTTCCCACCCTACCTCTTGCAAAAATGCCATCCCGTATTCCCAATTCCTCCGCCTCCGCCGTATCTGCTCCCAGGAGGAGCGGTTCCACCATAGAACACACCAGATGGCCTCCTTCTTTAGAGACCGCAATTTCCCTTCCCACGTGGTTAAAGATGCCCTCCAACGCATCTCATCCACATCCCGCACCTCCGCCCTCAGACCCAACCCCTCCAACCGCAACAAGGACAGAACGCCCCTGGTGCTCACCTTCCACCCTACCAACCTTCGCATAAACCAAATCATCCGCCGACATTTCCGCCACCTCCAAACAGACCCCACCACCAGGGATATATTTCCCTCCCCACCCCTCTCCGCCTTCCGCAAAGACCGTTCCCTCCGTGACTACCTGGTCAGGTCCACGCCCCCCTACGACCCACCCTCCCATCCTGGCACTTTCCCCTGCCACCGCAGGAACTGTAAAACCTGCGCCCACACCTCCTCCCTCACCTCCATCCAAGGCCCCAAAGGAGCTTTCCACATCCATCAATGTTTTACCTGCACATCCACTAATATCATCTATTGTATCCGTTGCTCCCGATGCGGTCTCCTCTACATTGGGGAGACTGGACGCCTCCTAGCAGAGCGCTTTAGGGAACATCTCCGAGACACCCGCACCAATCAACCACATCGCCCAGTGGCTCAACATTTCAACTCCCCCTCCCACTCTGCCGAGGATATGGAGGTGCTGGGCCTCCTCCACCGCCGCTCCCTCACCACCAGACGCCTGGAGGAAGAACGCCTCATCTTCCGCCTCGGAACACTTCAACCCCAGGGCATCAATGTGGATTTTAACAGTTTCCTCATTTCCCCTTCCCCCACCTCATCCTAGCTTCTAACCTCCAGAAACTCGATCCCCTGACCTGTCCGGACTTGTCTGACCTGCCCAGCTCCTTTTCCACCTATCCACTCCACCCTCTCCTCCCTGACCTATCACCTTCATCTCCTTCCCCACTGACCTATTGTACTCTATGCCACTCTCTCCCACCCCCACCCTCCTCTAGCTTATCTCTCCACGCTTCAGGCTCTCTGCCTTTATTCCTGATGAAGGGCTTTTGCCCGAAACGTCGATTTTGCCTGTCCTCGGATGCTGCCTGAATTGCTGTGCTCTTCCAGCACCACTGATCCAGAATCTGGTTTCCAGCATCTGCAGTCATTGTTTTTACCACCTTAATTGGAAGCACACTAGCTTTCGGAGCGACGCTCCTTCATCAGGTGATTGTGGAGGGCTCGATCGTAACACAGAATTTAAAGCAAAACTTTGCAGTGTGATGTAACTGAAATTATACATTGAAGAATTGATTGTCTGTTAAGCCTTTCATCTGTTAGAATACAGTGATAGTTTCACTTCTTTCATGTGGGTTTTGTGATTTACACATGAAAGAGGTGAAACTATCACTGTATTCTAACAGATGAAAGGCTTAACAGACAATCAATTCTTCAATGTATAATTTCAGTTACATCACACTGCAAATTTTTGCTATAAATTCTGTGTTACGATCGAGCCCTCCACAATCACCTGATGAAGGAGCGTCGCTCCGAAAGCTAGTGTGCTTCCAATTAAACCTGTTGGACTATAACCTGGTGTTGTGTGATTTTTAACTCATTGGTCCAGGTTAACAACCCCATAGTCAATCAGGAAAGCCTTGCATAATCAATATTAAACAGGAGAGTTAGAACCCCCTCAGGTTTAAGGAGCGACTTCTGGGCTGAGTGGGCTACAGTCAGTGTTTCACTGCTGCTTTTTGGGGGGGGAAGAGAAAGAGAGAAAGAAAGTTTATTAACTGTTTTGTACTCTGTTTTTGGCAATGGGCTCTGCATACTGTGGTGGATTTTATTTCCAACCATGCACTTTGTATACTGGAGTGGACTCTGTTCCTGGGAATGGACTCTACGTTTTGAAGAGAACCGTTTATGGTAATGGACTGTGTACCAGAAGGGATTCTGTTTGTCAATAATTGACTCTGTTTTGTTGGTTGTTGGATTTATCACTTGCGCTGTCCTGTGTGTCAAACAGGACAGGCTCTCATAGGGGTGACCGGAAGGTGGGTCAGGGCAGACTGAGAACTGGAAGGGGTGTACGGGGTGGGCTACCTTAGAAGGTGGGAGAGATGGGTGGATTTCTGGGTGGTGCCTGTATTCTATACGCTATTTCTTATCTGATTGGACTATCTTGTTTGTATGTATTTGTTCTCTGTTACTTTTGTGATGACTAAAGTGAGATTTGAGGCTTGTCCTCATTTCTCAAATGGTTGAACGGTGGGTTTGGGGTATGGCTTTCCTGCCCCTCTCCCTCGGAAATTGCTGTTATGCTGTATACAGCTATTTATGTTAACTGTTTGTAGGCTGTACTGTTTAATAAAATAAATATATATAACAAAGAAAAATAACAACAGGAGATTAGAATGACCTCTGTTAAAGGAACAAGTATAACCAGGGGACTTAGAATCTTAGTTAAAGAATAAATATAAGAAGGAGATTTAGAACTTCCTTAGTTCAGAAAAATATATAAGCAGGAGATTGGAGCCACCTCAGTTGAGGTTTGACCCCAAACTGCCTGGCCACAGCTGATGTTCTGTGTGCTAGCAAATAAAAGGTGACTTGATGATGGGACCCAGCCTCTATGCAGTCGTTTCAAGGGGTTGGCCTAGAAAATGGGCCAAATAGCCTCCCTCCGCTCTAAGATTCCATGAATATGGGTTGGAGCAGAGAGCTCAGGGCAGACAGTCTTGGGCTGAAAGGCTTTTATTCTCTGTCCTGAGTCCGAAACATGAAAGGATAACTAAATGCGTGAATGTTTTCTTCAACCAGTTTGAGGGAGTGATTGTTGATACATAGCTGAAACTGTCTTTTGATTCTCTAATGATGGCCAGAGGCATGACTCTTGTCTGTCATCAGCTTGCCTGAAGCTTGGGTAGTGTTGCAGATCTGCCCAACTTCAGCTGTCAGCTTTCCCCTTTTTATTGTGATTTATCTGGTTCAGTGGTAACATCGCTCACAGAAACCTTCCACTATTCATTCATCCACGTGTACAGATTTCACTAAAATGCTCAGGCACATTACCTATCTACAGGGGAAACAACAAGGTTACTGTACACTTTACAAAACTCAATGTCATTTGTCTCCCTGGGGTATTAATGAGAGGCATGCAATTTTCTGAGAGCATGATTAAGTTTGTTCATCTCAAAGAGAAATCATTTTAATTCCATTATCATTGGTAAAGGGTGTTACGACATGGTGAGGGAGGATGAATTGGGTCCTTGCTTTTTCACCCTCTTGGTCAGGCATAACATTCTTTATAGTATACAGCTACATCATTCTTTGATTAAAACATCCCACTAACCAAAATTGAGGAACTCTTATCTGAGTGAAAGAAAGAGGAATTTTATTACTTAGTAAACCTCAAGAAAATAATATGGTTAACATATGCAAACATAGGTTAAAAACTTTAAAAAAGGGTCTAGCACAGAAAGGAAGGTAATGAATAGGCAGATTTTGAAAACCATCTTTTAAATCCTTGAGGTCTTTGGTTTTAAGCTAAGACTATGATTACTTAACTGAAACCTTGTACCGTCAGCAGTAACAATATTTATGGATATTCTTGATTTTGCAGCAATTATTTATTTCTCTGATTTACTTAACTACCAGATGCCGTTCATGGAAAGCCAGAGAGAAATGAGAAAGACTTCCAGTTCTGGTATTAAATCCATTTCCTTCTACCCCTCACTCTCTCCTTACCCAAAAGTTGTTGGTTGAAATAATGTTCCTTTGTACATTCTAGTGCCTGGCTTCATTGTTTGCTTCCCAGGTTGAATAACTTGTCAGTGACTTCCATTCCAATGAAATGGACACTTCTGGAAAGGTATCAACCAAACTTCAGAGACTTATTTCAGTCATTTTGATGAACTTCAGTTCCATCTGCACGTTATTCATTGACTTCATGAACTGGCTGAACCTATGGCTAGATAAGCACTCTGGAGCTCTCAAGTCAGTGATTATTCCTTTTTTTTTTGGGATCCTTTTTCCCCTGTGACCTTTCAAAGGTATTATAAACTGGATGATAGAAGCCAAAAAAACAAGGTTCCTTTTTTCTTTTTATTCCTTCACAGGATCTGGGCATTGCTGCTCATTCCTAATTGTCCTGAGGATAGTTCAAACCTTAAAAAAAACATTGCTATGGATCTTTTATTTTAAATTAATTTATTATTGTCTCATGTACCTAGTTACAGTGAAAAGTTTTGTTTTGTGGAGAGTACAGGCCGATCATACCATACAAAGTGCATGAGGGTAATAGAACAGAGCAAGGAATATAATGTTACAACTGCAGAAAGATGCACAAAAAACAAGATCGATATTAGACTTCTCATTTCAAGTCTAATAACAGCGGGGAAGAAGTTGTTGAATCTCTTGGCACACATGTTTAAGCTTCTGCGTATTTGATCTGATGGAAGAGTGGGAGGGGACTTTGATGTGAGCTGCCTTTGAGGCAGTGGGTACTATAGACTGAATCAATGGATGAAAGGCTGGCTTATGTGATGCACTGGACTGTATTCGCAACTCTCTGGAGTCACCTGTCTGTCAGACCAGATAAGGATGGCAGATTTCCTTCCCTATAAGAAAACTAATGAAACACATTCAAATTTCGCCACCAGCTACAATAAGATTCAAACCTACAGCCCTAGATCATCAACCTAGCTTTCTACATTACAAGTCCAGTGACAACACCACTGCACCAGCACCATTTTAACTGCTAGGCCAACAAGGGACTCTCTGTAATATTCAGCAGCATTTCTCCCCATGACAGATTTTGGAGGCAACATTAGTGATGATTTCAATTTTGTCTGATAAGTTTTACATAGAACATAGAACATAGAACATAGAAGAATACAGCGCAGTACAGGCCCTTTGGCCCTCGATGTTGCGCCGATCCAAGCCCACCTAACCTATACTAACCCACTATCCTCCATATACCTATCCAATGCCCGCTTAAATGCCCATAAAGAGGGAGAGTCCACCACTGCTACTGGCAGGGCATTCCATGAACTTACGACTCGCTGAGTGAAGAACCTACCCCTAACTTCAGTCCTATATCTACCCCCCCTTAATTTAAAGCTATGCCCCCTTGTAATACCTGACTCCATACGCGGGAAAAGGTTCACACTGTCAACCCTATCTAACCCCCTAATCATCTTGTACACCTCAATCAAGTCACCCCTAAACCTTCTTTTCTCTAATGAAAACAGCCCCAAGTGTCTCAGTCTTTCCTCATACGATCTTCCTTCCATACCAGGCAACATCCTGGTAAACCTCCTCTGCACCCGTTCCAGTGCCTCCACATCCTTCCTATAGTATGGCGACCAAAACTGCACACAATATTCCAGATGCGGCCGCACCAGAGTCTTATACAACTGCATCATGACCTCAGGACTCCGGAACTCAATTCCTCTACCAATAAAAGCCAGTACGCCATATGCCTTCCTCACCGCACTATTTACCTGGGTGGCAACTTTCAGAGATCTGTGTACATGGACACCAAGATCCCTCTGCTCATCCACACTACCAAGTATCCGACCATTAGCCCAGTACCCCATCTTTTTGTTATTCTTCCCAAAGTGAATCACCTCACACTTAGCTACATTGAATTCCATTTGCCACCTTTCTGCCCAGCTCTGCAGCTTCTCTATATCCTGCTGTAACCTGCCACATCCTTCCTCACTGTCAACAACTCCTCCGACTTTCGTATCATCCGCAAACTTGCTCACCCAACCTTCTAACCCCTCTTCCAGGTCATTTATAAAAATGACAAACAGCAATGGTCCCAAAACAGATCCTTGCGGAACACCGCTAGTGACGGCACTCCATGAAGAAACTTTGCCATCAACTACTACCCTCTGTCTTCTTCCATCCAGCCAATTCCTAATCCAAACCTCCAACTCACCCTCAATGCCATATCTCCGTATTTTCTGCAGTAGCCTACCATGGGGAACCTTATCAAACGCCTTACTAAAATCCATATATACCACATCTACCGCTTTCCCCTCATCAACCTCCTTCGTCACCTTTTCAAAGAATTCAATAAGGTTTGTGAGGCACGACCTGCCCTTCACAAAACCATGCTGACTATCCTTGATCACATTATTCCTATCCAGATGTGCATAAATCCTCTCCCTTACAATTCTCTCTAAGACTTTGCCCACAACAGAAGTGAGACTCACCGGCCTATAGTTACTAGGGTTATCCCTACTCCCCTTTTTGAACAAGGGAACCACATTTGCTATCCTCCAGTCTTCTGGCACTACTCCTGTAGACAAAGAGGACATAAAAATCAAGGCCAATGGCTCTGCAATCTCCTCCCTTGCTTCCCAGAGAATCCTAGGATAAATGCCATCAGGCCCAGGGGACTTATCTATTTTCACCTTTTCCCGGATTTCCAACACCTCTTCTCTACATACCTCAAAGCCATCCATTCTACTTATTTGTGACTCAGTATTCGCATCGACGACAATGCCCTGTTCCTGAGTAAATACTGAAGAAAAGTATTCATTCAGTGTCTCCCCAATCTCTTCTGCCTCCACACGCAACTTCCCACTACTATCCTTGACTGGACCTATTCCTACCCTAGTCATTCTTTTATTCCTAACATACCTATAGAAAGCCTTAGGGTTTTCCCTAATCCTACCGACTAAGGACCTTTCATGTCCCCTCCTTGCTGCTCTTAGCTCTCTCTTCAGGTCCTTCCTGGCTACCCTATAACTCTCAATCGCCCCAATTGAACCTTCACGTCTCATCTTGAGATAGGCCGCCCTCTTCCATTTAACAAGGGATTCCAATTCCTTATTAAACCACGGCTCCCTCGCACGACCCTTTCCTCCCTGCCTGACAGGTACATAATTATCAAGGACACTCAATAGTTGCTCCTTGAACAAGCTCCACATATCATTTACACTCTTGCCTTGGAGTCTACTTTTCCAAGCCACACATCCTAAGTCATGCCTCACCGCATCATAATTTCCCTGACCCCAGCTATAACTCTTGCCCTGTAGTACACACTTATCCCTCTCCATCACGAGAGTAAAAATCTCCGAATTATGGTCACTATCCCCAAAGTGCTCACCTACCTCTAATTCTAACACCTGGCCTGGTTCGTTACCCAGAACCAAATCCAGTATGGCCTCACCTCTTGTTGGCCTATCTACATATTGTGTCAGGAAACTCTCCTGCACACATTGAACAAACACTGACCCATCTAACGAACTTGAGCTATAGCTTTCCCAATCAATATCAGGAAAGTTAAAGTCCCCCATAACAACCACCCTATTACTGTCACTCATCTCCTGAATCACCTTCCCTATCCTTTCTTCAATGATTCTAGGACTATTAGGAGGCCTGTAAAAGACTCCTAACAGGGTGACCTCACCTTTCCTATTCCTAACCTCAGCCCAAACTACCTCAGATGGCAAGTCCTCATCCATCGTCCTTTCCACCACTGTAATACTATCTTTGACAAGCAATGCCACACCTCCCCCTCTTTTACCCCCACCTCTGACCCTACTAAAACATTTAAATCCTGGAATGATGGTTCCTGTATAACAGTTGGAGTATTATTTATAGTAGAATGAAGGGTATGTAGTTTAGTCTGATTTTAGAGTAGGAGAAAAAGCTGGTGCAACAACAAGGGCCAAAGGGCCTGTGTTGTGCTGTTCTATTTTCCCAAGCATTAAAATGTAACTAGGCATGCGCTGTTATTGGAAGGAATATTGAATATATCTTATAGAGAATACAGTACAAGCAAAACAGGCTGATGCTGAAAATTTCACACATTAAGAAGGTACGAGTTTACAATGTACTACCTCAAGGCTGAAGGGTTTAGAGGGGTATAGGCTAAATACTGACAAAGAGGACTAAATTAATTGAGGATATCTGGTCAGCATAGCTGATTTGGACTGAAGGGTCTGTTTCCATGCGATACCACTTTTTGACTTGCCAACTCTCTTACCTATGGTGGCTCAGTGGTTAGCACTGCTGCCTCACAGCACCAGGGACCTGGGTTCAACTGCCTCGGGCAACTGTCTGCGTGGAGTTTGCACAGTCTCCCCGTGTCTGTGTGGGTTTGCTCTGGTTTCCTCCCACAGTCTAAAGATGTGCAGGTTAGGATGGATTGGCAATAGTATTAGGAGCATTAGTCAGGGGTAAATGTAGGGGAATAGGTCTGGGTGGGTTGCTCTTTGGAGGGTTGGTGTGTGGATTTGTTGGGCTGAAGGGCCTGTTTCCACACTGTAGGTAATCTAATCTAATCTACCGTCTAACTCAACCCTGCAAATCTTTCACCTTAATTGCAGTCTCCTCTGAGAGCTCCTAATGAATCTACATCTTCTACCCTGTCTGACAGTGATTTACAAATCCTGACTACTCAGCACGTCAAATAAATGTTTATTGAGTCATCTCTGCTTCATTGGTCAAAGTCACCTTGCATCTGTGTCCTCTCACTCTCATTTTCAGCACTTCAGCCAGTTTCCTTATTGAGATCCTTCAATGATTTTTAAACACCTCTGTCAAATCTCATGTCCCCCTCAGCTGTAGGGGAAATAAACCCAATCTATCCACATGACTGTGTCCCCAGTTCCATTTTAATTGCTATCTTCCTCATGTTCAGTTTACTTTTCAGACTTGCTATAAAATTACGGTCAGCACTGAAAAATCTCCCACACCTCCTTCCTTGTCACACTATGATTCATGTTTGCAATAATTCTTTACTAGTACAAGCATAGATGAAGATGGAGCCCTGATCAGATAAAATTGTAACACATTCTGTTTTTGATACACTTTATGAAGTGCTGATTGTGTGCTTGCTCTGCGATTAAAACAAGTCAAACTTCCTTGTCCTTTATCTCCCAGAATAAACACTTATTGCATATGTGACTCATGCCTCAGGCAGTTTGAGGGAAAACAATAGCTTTCCTGTTTCAATCTGCTTGGAACAATAAACACTGGTTTCCTACCAGTGCATTAAACTGGGCAGGATAGGCTGCAGATGCATATCTTTACAATGATGAGGAGGTGCTGGTGTTGGACTGGGGTGGACCAAGTTTAAGAAATCACACAACACCAGGTTATAGTCCAACAGATTTATTTGGAAGCATTAGCTTTTGGAACTCTGCTCCTACGTCTTTGGAAGAACGTGATGAAGGAGCAGTGCTCCGAAAGCTAGTGCTTTCAAATAAACCTGTTGGACTCTAACCTGGTGTTGTGATTTTTAACTTTATTTACAATGTTAAAGTCCAGTCCAGGTATGAGACATGACACTGGATGCTTGATGACTGGCCTGGATGCAAAGGGCTGAAGGGTCTCTTTTTCAGTGCTCTATAATTGTAGTTGCTCATTCCATTACTTAAGAACAAATGTATCTGTTGACTATTTTGGAGATTAATAAAAAGTTACTGTGGGTGATCTGTCAGTTGGACAAGTCTCTGTTTTGTTAAAACTTATTTTTGTGAAGCTTTAATCAGGAGACCCTGACGCCTTGATGTGATTTCTTTTTCAGGACTAAACATATTTTTTAGAATACCAATTTATTGTCACTTGTATTTATGAAAATACAGTGAGATGTGTATATGTCACTACAATTCTGTGCCATTTTAATTACAGAAATGATTTTTAAAGTCAGTTCTATGACTAAATAATTGAAACAAAGTTAGGACGAAATTCATCATTTCTTTCCTGCACAATAATCTGGGAGCAATTATGGGATTTAAATAAAAATTATTTTAATTAACAGGATGTGGGCATCACTGGTTAAGCTGCCATTTATTGCCCAGAGGGCAGTTAACTGTTAACCACATTGCTGTGTCTGGAACCATGTGGATATCTAGACCAGGTAAGGATGGTAGTGTCCTTCCCTGAGGACCATTAGTGAAAGAGATGGGGGGTTTTTTCCAATAATAGATTCATAATCATTGTTAGACCCTTAATTCCAGGTTTTCATTGGATTCCAATTCCACCATCTGGCCACAGTGGCATTTGAAACCAGGCTCACAGAATGTGATGTGGGTCTCTAGATTAACAGTGCAGTGATAATACCACTAGGCCACTAAGGATGTCACTGCTGAAGGTGGCCCTGAGGCCATCTAAGGAAGGATCTTTGGATTACACACTAGCACACTACCACCACCACAGCTGACACTGAAGTCACTGCACTGTCACCATAGCAAGGAAGGGCAGACTCAGACCCACCAAGTCACCGATGTTGAAGCAATCAAGTCACTGCCACATTGCTGCAAGGTCACGAGGAATCACCGTGTTGCCACCACTGAAACCGCCCCATCACCGTCAGGAGGAAAGGACCAGGCCCACTCACCATGGAGCCTTCTCTAAAGCTGCAGCCCACTATGGCCAAGAGGAATAGACATCCAAATCCACCGATTGGCAATTGGTTGATGGGACATGGGGAGAAGGCAGGAAAATTGGGGTGAGGGGCATATCAGCCACAATCGCATGGCAGAGTAATCTCGATAGGCCAAATGGCCTCTAACTCTGCTCCTATTTCTTAAGACCTCCCACCACCGCAGCTGTAGGAAAGAAGAAAGGGAGAACTTTGATACAAAAGAGAAATGGAAGAAGCAGAATGGTTAAAAAAAAAACAAGGAAGAATATGGCTGGCCAGGTAAGTGTGAGCGTGTGGGCATAGAGCCCGAACACTTCCTACTCGCGCCCTCAACACCCCCATCTTACCCTGTGGCCATTCTACAATTTTTATTAAGGTGAGGCAAAAAGGGAGCGGATGTTGATAGGTGTCACCCACCTCCTGTCCCTTCAGCGTCTACCCCAGACACAGCATGGCATCAGGTGAATGGGACACTCTTCGTCTTTGACTGTAAGTGCTCCCAGATTCTCTATGTCCCTTTCGATGATATGAAGACATAAGAGATTGTAATTAATGAACCCTTGATACAAATTCTAAGACCATACATTCACCAGATGTATTCAGCTTGGGTGAACTCATTGGCAATGTTTCGTTCACAGATTTGTTTGATGCCCAATGGAGACTCTGGTCCAGATCATCCAAATTTTTCACCTTGACACTAAGAAAGGACACTGCTAAATCTGTTCTTGAGTTCAAGCTGTGATTTAAAGGAAGAAACCGAAATTAGGTGCCAAATTTGTTCCTCTTGAGCTAAAATAAATGACAATATTTCCACTGTTTTGGTAAGTAGGTACACTCTCATAAATTCCACTAACTTCTTTCACAGGATCTTGAGAAACGTCCACACAAAACTTAATGACTGGAGTGATAATCACAGACATGAATCAAACCCAAAATGGAATAATGTTGGCTGCGAAGGTCAACTCTGAACCATGAGTGGTCAGGTTTGCGTACTGCTGAGCTGTTGGGTAAATTGTGCTGGATTTACTTTGCCGTGTTACCTGAGGGTTGTATTTGGGGGTTCTGTCTGGTCTCTGCCTGGTGATCTCTCTCAGAAGGTTCAATGTATTGGAGAAAGGTACTTGATTAAAAGGCTCAGTGGGGAGTACATAATTCTTCTGTGTTATTATGATAACGCTGGTCTGATGGCAAGGTTTCACTTGCAAGCCAGTTACATTCATTAATGACCAGATAATCTCGTGTCTTGTTTTTATTATTGCCGTTGGAGTAACATGTTGGAAATCAATCCCCTGTTATTTCCTAGAGTTGTCACAAATGTTAAAAATTTTATAAACAATTCCCTGTTCTCCCTATCTTTTAAACCTAGATTGATTAAAAAAACTCAGACTAGGTTTCTGTACCAAGCAAGAATTATCATTTCTTATGAAGCAATAAATTTCAGCTACAGGTAAACAATTTTGCTCTGTCCATCTGTAATGTTACTAGTTAAAACTCTAAATCTTTATAAGCTGTCCCCCTACACACGCTTACTCACACACATATACATGCACACAGACACACACACACTCTCTCACACATAGTCTAACATACACACACAGACATATACACACTCTGACACATTCACATATACTCACATGCTCTCGTGCGGGCTCTCACACTCTTGCTCTGTCTCTGTCCCTCTGTCACATTTGTGGAAGGAAAGACTGAGAAGGCATTTCAACGTTCCATGTTCACTGGGTTCACTAAAGATGATTCCTTTGCCTGATCAGGACATGCTGTTTCTCAATCTTCTGTCTCCAGGTGCTTTGCCCTGTTTGCATGAAGCACACAGTGTTTGGTTCACCTCTGACTTATTGATTAAGAGCAACTGATGAGGGCAAATAAATTGACTTTCTTCACGTATTGTGGTGTTTTCTTTTACTGCAGAGAGAGAGAAGGGACAATTCCTTCCCTTTCATAGGTCCCCCGGCTTCTGCCTAATCATTCACATCCACAAGCTGTTCAGCTCCCTGCTGACCAATTACATATTTGTCGGCAGGCAGAAGGCCGTTGTCATTAATAACATTCACCAGACCAATTAGCAATTTGTGCCAGCCGGATCTCTATTCTGACACAGTGTTTGGGTCCAGCTCGTCTGCATGTAGACAGTCTACCACTGTTTGACAAACAGCAGTATAAACAGCGCTGACAATGATGGCCAGGTTACCGGCTTCTTCTTCAAGGTACAACAACCTTTTCCACAATCCTCAGTCTTTAAAACAGTCGTTTTCTTATTTCAGTCTGCAATCAATAATACAGAAATGTAAGAAAATGGCACAATCTTCCTTGATAAATATTGACCAGGCCATCAGAGCGAGCTCTCCCAGTTGATAAGACACACCGCTGTCGAATATTAAAGACCCTCAGGCCTCACAATAACCTCTCAGCTGAGGCCAGCACTGCCTCAGTCTAGGCACTAGGAGTGTCAGCCTGGACTTGATGTTCAATTTCACTCATTTTAGCCCAGATCATATACACATTACATTTCAAAATAAAATGGCATGACCAATGAAGAATCTGCATTAAACAGCATACAACCTTCAATGTGCCAGGGCTGGTACATAATCCTCAGGGTGCCTGGGCTGATGGAGAGCACACACTAGACTAAGATTGGCACACAACCCTCAGTGCATTAAGGGGGCTGGTGTATAGACCTCAATATGCCAAGACATAGAACATAGAACATTACAGCACAATGCAGGCCCTTCGAATCTCGATGTTGTGCCGACCTGTGAAACCAATCTGAAGCCCATCTAACCTGCACTATTCCATTATCATCCATAAGTTTATCCAATGACCATTTAAATGCCCTTAAAGTTGGCGAGTCTACTACTGTTGCACACAGATTGTTCCACATCCTTACTGCTCATCTGTCCTATATCTATCACCCCTCAATTTAAAGCTACATCCCCTCGTGCTAGCCATCACCATCCAAGGAAAAAGGCCCTCACTCTCCACCCTATCTAATCCTCTAATCATCTTGTATGTCTCTGTTAAGTCACCTCTTAACCATCTCTCTAACAAAAACAGCCTCAAATCCCTCAGCCTTTCCTCACAAGACCTACCCTCTATAACAGACAACATTCTGGTAAATCTCTGCACCCTTTCCAATGCTTTCACATGCTTCCTATAATGCGGTGACCAGAACTGTATGCAATACTCCAAGTGCGGCTGCACCAGAGTTTTGTAGAGCTGCAAGATGACCTCATGGCTCTGAAAATCAATCCCTCTACCAATAAAACCTAACACACTATATGCCTTCTTAATAACCCTATCAACCTGGGTGGCAGCTTTCAGGGATCTATGCACCTGGACACCGAGATCTCTCTGCTCATCTACACTACCAAGAATCTTACCAAAAATTAACCCAGCACCCTGTATTCCTGTTACTTCTTGCAAAGTGAGTCACCTCAGTCTTTTCCAAGTTAAACTCCATTTACCACCCAGCTCTGCAGCTTATCTATGTCCCTCTTCAACCTGCAACATCCTTCAGCACTATCCACAACTCTACCGACCTTAGTGTCATCCACAAATTTACCATCTTTCTATGCCCTCATCCAGGTCATTTATAAACATGACAAACAGCAGTGGCCCCAAAACAGATCCTTGTAGTACACCACTAGTAACTGAACACCAGGATGAACATTTCCCTTCAACCACCACACTCTGTCTTCTTTCAGCTAGCCAATTTCTGATCGAAACTACTAAATCACGCTGAATCCCATGCCTCCGTATTTTCAGCAATAGCCTACCGTGGGGAACCTTATCAAACACCTTACTGAAACTCATATACACCACATGAACCACTTTACCCTCATCCATCTGTTTGGTCACTTCCTCAAAGAACTCAATAAGGTTTGTGAGGCACAACCTACCCTTCACAAAACTGTGTTGACTATCCCTAATCAAATTATTCCTTTCAAGATGATTATAAATCCAACCTTTTATAATCCTTATAATAAGACCAGTATACAATGCTCAATACACCAAGGCTGGTAGACAACCCACAGTGTACCAAGACAGGTACATAACACTCCATGTGGCAATAAAAACTCATATTCTGCATTAAGACTTTGGCTTTCTTGCAGGCTGTTCCATGCAAGAGCTTTGTATTTTCTCAAATTCGATGAGTGTGCACATTGCTTTCTTTTAAGGTCTTGTCATAATAATATAAAGTGAAGAGGGATCAATAAACCGAGCAAGAGGAGAGTGAGCACTACTGCTGCAACTCTCTGGAAGTTTTTCAACAGGAGCCCTTTAAATTACAGTAGAACTCAAACGTCAAAACATGCAGTTCGCACTTTCTGAAAACAAGATTGCATCAAAAAGTTTGGCAAGAGCCTTTTTAACATGACTTCAACTTGTATTTGCCTTCGGGCTGAATTGCTAGGTTCGAACCAACTTGCAGAATCGTGAAGTTTCTGTTCGACTGATTCAAAACATTCCCTAAACAATTGTCAGTGAAAACGGTTGGCACAAGGTTCTCTGCATCCCCCTCCATTTGTAATGACCCCTTTGTTCTTTCCATGTTTCTGTGGTGGAGTTGTCTGTAAGTAGTCATGCATCGTTTCCCCTGAACTGGTTTGTTTCTCTGCCTGCGATACCACTCTTTTTAAGCATTTGTTTTGCAGGTTGCAAGGGAGTTCCCTTAGAAAGGGAAGGAATGGAATGAAACAAAGAACTAGAAATAGGAGCAGAAATACATCTCGTGGCTCCTTGGACTGGCTTCACTATTCATTTTGCCTGTGCCTTAGCTTGGGATTCAGTTCCTCTTTGCTGCTCACTCCCTCATCCTCAATTCCCCAAGATGCTAAACATCCATCAATCTCAGCTTCAAACAATGGAGCACCCATATCTCTCTGGGGTGAAGAATCCCACAGATTCACAACCCTTTGAAATGGGGTAATTTCTCCTCCTATTAAATCATAGAATCCCAACAGTGCAGATAGAGGCTGTTTCACCCATCAAGACAGCTTCAAAGAGCATTCGACGTTATCCCTATAATCCCACAATTACCATAGTTCACCTTATCCTGCACATCCCTGGACATAATGGGCAATTTAGAATGCCCAATCCACTCTAACCTGCACATCTTTGGACTGTGGGAGGAAACCGGAGCATCCGAAGGAAATCCACGCAGACACAGGGAGAATGTGCAAATTCCACACAGACTGTTGCCCAAGGCTGGAATCGAACCCAGGTCCCTGGCACCGTGAGGCAGCAATGCTAACAGTGCCCACCCTGAATGTTTAGCAGGGGATAATAAAAATTTAAATCACGTTATTAAAGGTGATGCTTGGAGAGATGTCAGCTGATGTTTCTGATGACTCACTCTGTGTCGTGGAACAGGTTGGCGAAGATGGTAGGTGGGGGCTTGTGACTGTTAGAATGACAACAGCAGAAAGAGGGCCCGAGTGAGTGCCAGGTGTCAAACAGAGGCTGCGGCTTTGTGTAACATCATGTGTGAAAATGTGAAGTTGTTCACTGTGGAGGAGAGAACAAACAGGGAAAAGCTGTAGAAAGCTGCAGCAGAAAGGGACTTGGAGGAACTTGTGCAAGAAACACAGAAAGCTAGCACACAGGCACAGCAGGTAATCGGAAAGGGTCATGAGATGTTGGCGCTTTTTTCGAGGAGGTTGAAGTGTAAGAATAGGGAGGTCTTACTGCCACCGTACAAGGTGCTGGGGAGATGTAAAGCACGGAAACAGACCCTTCGGTCCAACCCGTCCATGTCAACCAGATATCCCAACCCAATCTAGTCCCACCTGCCAGCACCCGGCCCATATCCCTCTAAACCCTTCCTATTCATATACCTATCCAGATGCCTTTTAAATGTCGTAATTGTACCAGCCTCCACCACTTCCTCTGGCAACTCATTCCATACACGTTCCGCCCTCTGCATGAAAAGGTTGCCCCTTAGGTCCCTTTTATACCTTTCCCCTCTCACCCTGAAGGGTTAGGAACGATATTATGTCATTGGAGGCAGTTCAGAGAAGCTTTGTCGGAGGAATTGTCTTATGAGCAAATGGTCAAACAGGTTGGGGCTCTGGAGTTTAGGAGATTGAGAGGTGATCTCATTGAAGCACATCAGATTCTTAAGGGGCTTGACAGGGTCAATGCTGAGAGGATATTTCTCCTCATGGGAGAGGCTGGGACAGAGGGCATAGTCTCAGAATAAAGGGATGCTGATTTAAGACAGAGCTGAGGAGGAATTTCTTCCCTCAGGGGCTTGTGAGTCTTTGGAACATCTTGCCACAGAGAGCTGTGGGGGTCAGAGTCCCTGTGTGTATTGAAGACTGAGATAGATTCTTGATCAATAGGGAAGTTAAGGGAATGGATAGGAAAGTGGGTGTGAGGAATGTCTGACTACCCATGATCCTATTGAATGGCAGAGCAGTGTGTGTGGCCTGCTCCTGTTTTTTTTATGGTCTTTTGGTCATGAGCTGACAGACAACATGGGGTTCAAGATGGTGACCCAGAAACAAGCCCTTGAGGGTGAGGTTGAGGCTATATGATGGAGTGATCTTCATTCTGAGGAGAGAGCCCAATGCAATGGAGTGCGTGAAGATCTGGAGTGCTAGATAGCAGACGTAATCCAATATCCAATCTTCCCAGCTCCAGCAAATCTAAAGCTTGGACCAATTGCCTCAAACGTGTCAGAGGAGATTTAAAACACATCGCAGGCCACTAATTGCTGAACAGATCCTAAAAGATCACAGAGACGTTTTGCACAGGTTTTAGATTGCTTCCCATCAAATACCATCCCCAGGTATGTGAGAGCATGACAGTATTTGCCAAGGAGAGTTCTGGCTGCCTTATTCCAGTCTGAGCGAGCGAGGGGGGGCGCTGGAAGAAAGGGGAGTATTCAAGAAAGTGACAACTCTGACAGACTGCATCAGCATCATGGGTAAGGTTGAGGAAAAAGACTGGGAAAACTGAGGGCAAAAGGATTGCAATAAATCTTCGAAAATCTCCCATCACCATATGCCAAGCATTGTAGACGTTTTCCCAATGCATGCCAAAGCAAGGGTCTTTACCACCCTCAGTGCACAGGGTGGCTGGACAGTTGTGGATGCCATTTAACACTTCCACTGGTGTGGAAAAGTATCAAGGTAGAGAGCAGAGGTGGTCATTGAGCTTTCCAGAGTGGAATCTATTGTGGACGCTCTGCTTGGTTATGGATATGGGAACACAATAGATACAGGCCATGATCAGAGTCAGGTGTACCTGCTGGAGAAGATTTTGTTATTTATTTGTTTTGTGCGACATGGGTGTGGCTGGCTGGGAACAGCATTTATTGCCCATCCCTAATTGCCCCTTGAGAAGGTGGGGGGTGAGCTGCCTTCTTGAACCGCTGCAGTCCACCTGCTGTGGGTTGACCCACAATGCCCTTAGGGAGGGAATTCCAAGATTCTGATCCAGTGACACTGAAGCAGCAGCAATATATTTCCAAGTCAGGATGGTGAGGGGCTTGGAGGGGAACTTGCAGGGGGTGGTGTTCCCACGTATCTGCTGCCCTCGTCCTTCTAGATGGAAATGGTTGTGGGTTTGGAAGGTGCTGTCTGAGGAGCCTTGGTGAATTTCTGCAGTACATCTCGTACATACTGCTGTGACTGAGCATGGGTGGGGAAGGGAGTGGGTGCTTGTGCCAATCAGGTGGGCTGCTTTGTCGATTGGATTGGTATTGGAAGATGCATGGAGTCACACTGGTAAGTCACAGACTGACACCCGGATTCTGACAAGACAAGAGTTGAAGCAGAGGAGCAGCAACTGATAGATGTTGGTAGCAATGAAAGGAATTGTCAGTTTTGTGAATGGTTTGGCAAAATTAAGTACTTAGATGTGCCCTGGTGATGCCAAGGTACACAAGGCTGTGGACCAAGTGCTAGGAAATGGGACTAAGATAGTGAGGTTGTATTTGACTGGCACAGACTCAATGGGTTGAAAGGCTTTTTTTCTGTGTTGCATGACTCTATGATTCTAAAATTTTTGGCTAATTTGTCATCAGAGTATAAACCTCTCGGCAAGCTCACTTAGTCACAGAGTCAAAGGGATGGACAGCACGGAAACAGACCTTTCAGTCTAACTCGTCCATGCTGACCAGATATCCCAACCTAATCTAGTCCCATTTGCCAGCATTTGGCCCATATCCCTCTAAACCCTTTCTATTCATATACCCATCCAGATGCCTTTTAAATGTTGAACTATACCAGCCTCCACCCTGTCCCCAGCAGCTCATTCAATACATGCACCACCCTCTACATGAAAATGTTGCCCCTTAGATCCCTTTTATATCTTTCCCCTCTCACATAAACCTACGCCCTCTAGTTTTCACCATAAACCTACGCCCTCTAGTTCTCACCATAAACCTATGCCCTCTAGTTCTGGGCTCCCCCACCCCAGGAAAAAGATCTTGTCTATTCACCCTATCCAACCTCTCATGATTTTATAAACCTCTATAAGCTCAACACTCAGTCTCCAACTTTCCAGGGAAAACAGCCCCATCCAATACAGCCTCTCCTAGAGTATCAGAACGGATTAAAGAGCGGCTTTCTCTGGAATCAAACAACTGTGAATGACAACACTGGAGGTGAAGAGCCATGCTGTCAATGATGAAGTTACCTTGCAATGTGATACCAGTGAGAGAGGACTTGGTTTAACCCTTACAAAGCCAGGACTCCCAGCTGTGTCTGTGGCCGGACTGAGAACACAAACTGAACAATTCAAATGGGTAAGCAGCTGGTGTCTTTACTGGTGAGCACTTTAACCAATACCTGCCTGGGAGTGACCAAGTCATGGCAGTGATCAAACACAATCCTCTTCAAAGCATCTCCCCCGAGTTGCTGCAAAGCATCTTTTTCCTCCCTTTATTCATTTACAGGATGCGGCTGTCACTGGTGAGGCAGCTTTTAGTGCCCATCCCTAATTGTGTTAAGGGTCAATCACATTGCTATGGGTCTGGAGTTACATGTAGGCCAGACCAGGTCAGGATGGCAGATTTCTTTCCCAAAAAGGGCAATCATCATTGTCTCTTAAATCCAAAATACTTTCAAATTCAACCATCTGCCGTGGTGAGATTTGAACCCAGGTCCCCAAAACATTACCTAGGTTATGGGATTAACAGTCCAGTGATAACACCACTGGGCCATTATCTCCCTCAGGCAAAATCAAGGACTGCAGATGCTGGAGCTCAGAGTTGAAGAGTGTGGTGCTGGAAAAGCACAGCAAGTCAGGCAGCATCTGAGGAGCAGGAGAGTCGACGTTTTGAGCATAAGCCCTTAATCAGGAACTTTGGAGGCTGCATGATTGGCTGTGCTTTTCCAGCACTACACTCTTCGACTCATTATCTCCCTCACACTGCTTTATTCACAGAGATGTCATCTGGGTATGACAGAGTGACAGAGAGCGAGAGAGAGTGAGAGAGAGAGAGATGCAAAATCTGCTAGTCTTGAGATTCAATCCAGTGCAGAAATTGAATCATAAAGCAAGTGTCTTTCTCAAATCAGGAAGACTGTGGGAAAAGCTTTGCTAACCCACGATAGGCCCACAAAAGCAAATTTGGCCAAATTGTACCAGGACACCCAGAATTCCTGAGCAGCTCATGAACGGGTCAGACAGCACACAGACAATGGAATACACTTTAAGCTTCCATGGACATGACAAGAGATCTCAAAGCCCTAAGGGCAGTTTCACAACCCAGCGACGGCAAAGCCTCACAAAGAGCAAGACTGACAGACAGGCACCACAGGAAAATGGAAGCACCTCACCACTTCAGAAAAGACTTTAACACCTACCTGGGAAGATGAATGGAACCATGATACTGTCAGGATGTTCCATTGTGTGAAGGAACAGGACATTCATCCGATAAACTGTTTTCCAATTAGCATCCTTGCAACTGAATTATTCCATTTCCAGAAACATGGTATTTTCCCGTTTTTTAATCAGTGTCATTGTGCAGCATTACTATAAAACTGGTCTCATCCTCAGCTATGGGAGGAGAAATCACATTCTCTGTGCAGACTGTCAGTTCTGTGTCAGCTAGTCTGTTTTCTCCTCCAGCGATATCACTTGCAATAAACTGTTTGTCAATTTCACTTCGAGCTGTGTTTTGTGATCTCTAACCTACTGGGCAAATTTCTCCGACAAAGACTATGCAGCACGGTGCAAATAGCCAAGTGCTGTAGGGAGTGGTGATGAAGGGAAGGGCAGAAAACCTCAAGGACATGTCTAGTATTTATGAGTATGGGACAGATGCAGATGAAGTGATAGCCCAAGGTGGTATCTTGTGCAAGGGTAATAGTGTCATTATTCTGAAGGGAGATGGAAAAAACAAATGCTGAGGCACATCCAGACTAGTCAGGGAATTGAAAGGTTCGGGTCTAGACTGAGGGAGGTGTGAGATGTACTCTGCTGGCAATGAGATTAAGGACCATACCAACCATGTTTGCGACAAATATTGAGCTCAGCAAGATAAAAGGTGAAGTCGCTGTAATAACTCAGGAAACTCAACTGCAAAGGAATGTTGTTTCTTGCTGAACACTAAAACAGAGCTACGACTCCTGCGTTGGCACATCCTAGCCCTGGGTCAGACAGTTGTACAGACCCATCGCTGAGTCTGCCTTTTTTATTGTATCAGGAAGTACTCTTACACACACAACTGAGGGTTTCTTTTTCCCCATCTCCAAAGCACCGTGACTTTTTAAAAAAGTTATTAACTGTCCCCAGTAAATCACCCGTGTAGCCAATTGGATATTTACCTGCAGAGCCCATTGTGGACACTGTAAACCATTGGGGGCAGCACGGTGGCTCAGTGGTTGGCACTGCTGTCTCACAGCGCCAGGGACCAGGGTTCGATTCCAGCCACGGGCGACTGTCTGCATGGAGTTTGCACATTCTCTCCGTGTCTGCGTGGGTTTCCTCCCACAATCCAAAGATGTGCAGGTTCGGGTGAATTGGCCATGTTCAATTGCCCATAGTGTTAGGTGTATTAGTCAGGGGTAAATGTAGGGAAATGAGTTTGGGTGGGTTACTCTTCGGAAGGTCGATGTGGACTTGTTGGGCTAAAGGGCCTGTTTCCACACTGTAGGTAATCTAATCTAATGAAAGTGAGGGAGGGAAAGGGGCTAAATCAAACTGGAGTTGGAGGGGAAGATAAAACACTGTATTTCCCCCCCTCCCCCTCCCCCATGGTTGGGTCTGCTTTATAAAGGTTTCAGGCAATGAGTTCCAACAAGGCAAACCATTACCTGGGGAACTCACACTCAATGATCTCCAGGAGGAGGTTAATGAATGAATGATTCCCCACAGGCCTTGTAAGGACCATAAAGCTGCCCTCTCATTAGAGAGCGATGACTGGTGGTGAATTAATCTGAGAGTTACCATGCCTCAGACAAGGGGAGAGATGGGAAGGAGAGTCCTTCATGGTAACCTCAGCCAGTGGAGGAATTAAACCAGAGCTGTTGACATTGCTCTGCATCACAAACTAGCCAGCTGGGCCAGCCCATCCCCAAGCAACAGAAAGCGTTGCCCATGACGTGCCAGTTTGGGGTGCACCTCTTCACTCTTACAGGATTGATTAGGATTGGGACTTTGACCAACGGGCACCAAAGACTATCAGTGCACCTGTAGAAAGCCCAGTTCAGTTGCTATAGCATGAGTACTGCACATAGCATGGTATGTTCGCTCTAACTATGGAGACAATGGTTCACTTGTTCAGTCATCATGTGTGAGTGACAACGGTCCTCCGTTCACGAGTGAAGAATTCATAAGTAAATGATTAGGAAATTCAACAGCACAATGCAGCGCCTCCACACCATTCCCAGAGAAATGGAAAGGCTGAGGTGATTGCAAAAGAATCCTGAAAGAAAAACAAGCAAGTCTAGCACAGACTTGTACAAGGCAATCTTTGAGTGGAGGAAAGGCATGAGAAATAGACCATTACGCTCCACACCCAAACCACTCTTCAACGGCTATGTAAACTACTCGGGCCATATATAATCCAAGCTGGGAGTAACAAAACAAAGGTAAAACAGCAGAAAGCCAAAGGTCAGTAAAACTGCCAAGTCACCGCTGGAGCTGAGCACTGGAGAGCCAGTTAAAGCACAAACATTCAATTGTCCCAACAAGAGTCAGTCCATGTGACAATGTGGGATGTGAGCAGTGGGGTCACCACAATCGTATACGAGGGACATGATTGATCAGATATTCTGTGGCCAGGAGCGAAAAATCAATGGTGTGTTGCCTCCCTCATGCCAGGATCAAGGATATATCAGACAGGGTGCAGGATGTTCACAAGGGGGAAGAGGGGCCAGCAGAAGGTCATTGTACACATTGGAACTAATGACATGGGAAGGGAAAAGGATGAGATTCTGAAGGGAGAATATAGAAAGTTAGGCAGGAATTTAAATAGGAGGTCCTCGAGGGTAGTAATATCTGGTTTACTCCGAGTGCTACAAGCTAGTGAGGGTAGGAATAGGATAAAGCAGATGAATGTGTGGCTGAGGAGCTGGTGTATGGGAGAAGGATTCACCATTTTTGGATCATTGAATCTCTTCTGGAGTAGAAGTGACCTGTACAAGAAGGATAGATTGCACCTAAATTGGAAGGGGACTAATATACTGGCAGGGAAATTTGCTAGAGCTGCTCGGGAGGATTTAAACTAGTAAGGTGGAGGGGGAGGGGATGGGACCCAGGGGGATAGTGAAGAAAGAGATCAATCTGAGACTGATACAGTTGAGAAAAGAAATGACTCAAACAGTCAGGGTAGGCACGGACAAAACAGAGAACAAGGTAGGACTGATAAATTAAACTGCATTTATTTCAATGCAAGGGGCCTAACAGAGAAGGCAGATTAACTCAGGGCATGGTTAGGAACATGGGATTGGGATATCATTGCAATTACAGAAACATGGCTCAGGAACGGACAGGACTGGCAGCTTAATGTTCCAGGATACAAATGCAACAGGAAGGACAGAAAGACAGGCAAGAGAAGAGGGGAGTGGCGTTTTTGATAAGGGATAGCATTACAGCTGTGCTGAGGGAGGATATTCCCGGAAATACATCCAGGGAAGTTATTTGGGTGGAACTGAGAAATAAGAAAGGGATGATCACCTAATAGTCAGCAGGAAATTGAGAAATAAATTTGTAAGGAGATTTCAGTTATCTGTAAGAATAATAGGGTGGTTATGGTCGGGGATTTTAACTTTTCCAAGCATAGACAAGGACTGCCATAGTGTTAAGGGTTTAAATGGAGAGGAATTTGTTAAGTGTGTACAGGAAAATTTTCTGATTCAGTATGTGGATGTACCTACTAGAGAAGATGCAAATCTTGACCTACTCTTGGGAAATAAGGCAGGGCAGGTGACTGAGGTGTCGGGGGGAGCATTTTGGGGCCAGTGACCATAATTCTATTTGTTTTAAAATAATGATGGAAAAGGATAGACCAGATCTAACAGTTGAAGTTCTAAGTTGGAGGAAGGCTGATTTTGACGGCATCAGGCAAGACTTTCAAAAGCTGATTGGGGGCAGATGTTCACGGGTAAAGAGATGGATGGAAAATGAGAAGCCTTCAGAAATGAGACAGTATGTTCCCGTTAGTGTGAAAGGAAAGGCTGGTAGGTATAGGGAATGCTGGATGACTGGAGAAATTGAGGGTTTGGTTAAGAAAAAGAAAGAAGCATATATCAGTTATAGACGGGATAGATCGAGTGAATCCTTAGAGTATAAAGGCAGTAGGAGTATGCTTAAGAGGGAAATCAGGAGGGAAAAAGAGGACATGAGATAGCTTTGGCAAATAGGATTAAGGAGAATCCAAAGGATTTTTACAAATACATTAACGATAAAAGGGTAACTAGGGAGAGAATAGGGCCCCTCAACGATCAGCAAGGCGGCCTTTGTGTGAAGCCCCAGGAAATGGGGGAGATACTAAATGAGTATTTTGTATCAGTATTTACTGTGGAAAAGGAATGGAAGATATAGAAAGTGGGGAAATAGATGGTGACATCTTGAAAAGTGTCCACATTACAGAGGAGGAAGTGCTGGATGTCTTGAACCGCATAAAAGTGGATAAATCCCCAGGACCTGATCAGGTGTACCCTAGAACTCTGTGGGAAGCTAGGGGAGTGATTCCTGGGCCTCTTACTGGGATATTTGTATCATCGATAATCACAGGTGAGGTGCCAAAGGACTGGAGGTTGACTAATGTGGTGCCACTGTTTAAGAAAGATGGTAAGGACAAGCCAGGAACTATAGACCAGTGAGCCTGACGTTGGGCAAGTTGTTGGAGGGAATACTGAGGGACAGGATGTACATGTATTGGGAAAGGCAAGGATTGATTAGGGATAGTCAACATGGCTTTGTGCGTGGGAAATCATGTCTCACAAACTTGATTGAGTTTTTTGAAGAAGCAACAAAGAGGATTGATGAGAGCAGAGCAGTAGATGTGATCTATATGGACTTCAGTAAGGCGTTCAACAATGTTTCTCATTGGAGACTGGTCAGCAAGGTTAGATTTCATGGAATACAGGGAGAACTAGCCATTTGGATACAGAACTGGCTCAAAGGTAGAAGACAGAGGGTGGTGGTGGAGGGTTGTTTTTCAGACTGGAGGCCTGTGACCAGTGGAGTGCCACAAGGATTGCTGCTGGGTCCACTAAACGTCATCATTTGCATAAATGATTTGGATGTGAATATAGGAGGTATAGTTAGTAAGTTTGCAGATGACACCAAAATTGGAGGTGTAGTGGAGAGTGAAGAAGGTTACCTCAGATTACAACAGGATCTTGATCAGATGGGCCAATGGGCCAAGGAGTGGCAGATGGAGTTTAATTTAGATACATGCGAGGTGCTGCATTTTGGGAAAGCAAATCTTACCAGGACTTATACACTTAATGGTAAGGTCCCGGGGAGAGTTGCTGAGCAAAGAGACCTTGGAGTGCAGGTTCATAGCTCCTTGAAAGTGGAGTCGCAGGTAGATAGGATAGTGAAGAAGGCGTTTGGTATGCTTTCCTTTATTGGTCAGAGTACTGAGTACAGGAGTTGGGAGGTCTTGTTGCGGCTGTACAGGACATTGGTTAGATCACTTTTGGAATATTGCGTGCAATTCTGGTCTCCTTCCTATCGGAGGGATGTTGTGAAACTTGTAAGGGTTCAGAAATGATTTACAGGATGTTGCCAGGATTGGAGGAAGACGCTGAACATGCTGGGGCTGTTTTCCCTGGAGCGTCAGAGGCTGAGGGGTGACCTTACAAAGGTTTATAAAATCATGAGGGGCATGGATGGGGTAAATAGAGAAAGTCTTTTCCCTGGGGTGGGGGAGTCCAGAACTAGAGGCAGGTTTAGCATGAGAGAGGAAGTATGTAAAAGAGACCTAAGGGGCAACTTTTTCACACAGAGAGTGGTGCATGTATGGAATGGGCTGCCAGAGGAAGTGATGGAGACTGGTACAATTGCAACATTTAAAAGGCATCTGGATGGGTATATGATAGAAAGGGTTTGGAGAGAAATGGGCCAGGTGCTGGCAGTTGGGAATAGATTGGGATAGGATATCTCATTGGCATGGACGAGTGGGACCAAAGGGTTTGTTTCCATGCAATACATCTCTATGACTCTCTGACTCTATATCCTCACACCCACAGGCATCTACATACAACTAGAGAAACTGTGCCTTTACTGTGGGCAGCAGGGGACCAGAAGATGGGTTTCCGTGCTGGATATCTCTCTGACTATGGCCAGTGTGGTCTCACCACCTGGATCAGGTAAGCGACAAGTATCAGTCCCAGAGTCCCCTGTACCTCAGCAGCAACAACAAATTAGCAACTGTTCCCATGATAACAACAATCACCACGGGAATGACAATCCCTTGAAAAGGAACCTCACTCCTGGAAGGAGCTGAGGTGAGCTGAAGAACCAGCGACAAACCGTTAGGAATTTATGAATATAATGCACGAACAGAGACTGATGAAAATGGAACTGACTAGAGTTAACACGCAGTGCTGGTAATGAATGATCAATTTCTTTCTCGCCATGTATAACTTGTGTAACCGCACATGGTGTGATTTCTCTTTAAAGTGAAAAGGCGGATATTTGGAGAAAGAGGACGGTACGTATGGACTGCCTGGCTTGCCGTAGCCACGTGAACTCTACCTCTGCTGTAAGTGCCTGTTGTGTGCCGACCTTCAACAAAGGGTTTGTGAACAGACCAATCAGGAGCACAAGTAGGCCATTCAGCCCCTCGATTCTTGTCCATCATTCAATAAGATCAGAGTTGAACTGCATTTATAAGGCATCTGGATAGGTATATGAATAGGAAGGGTTTAGAGGGATATGGATAAATGGGACTGGGTCAGATTAGGATATCTGATCTGAGTTGGACTGAAGCATCTGTTTCTGTGCTGTATGACTCAATGATCCATATTCCTGGGTTCTCCTGATACCTTACACCCCTTGATTAATAAGAATCTATTCAGCACTGTCTTCAAAATATTCAAGGATTCTGTGGCTGTTAATCTTTCAGAGAGAGAGTTCTAAAAACTCATAACACTCTGTGTGATTAAAGCGTACCTCATCTCCATCTTCAATGGGCCACGCCTAGTTCTGGATTCCTCCTTTAAACTAATCTTCTTTCCACTTCCATTCCGTCAAGACCCTTCAGGATGTATCGGTCACGTCACCTGCTAAAGGTCCAGGACATACGAGCCCAGTCTGTCTGAACTTGAAAGAAGGAATAATTTGGCAAGTGGAGTGATTTATTAAATTCCAACTGGATCAAGTAAAAGTTTCTGACTTGAACATAGAGTCTCAGGTCGACAGGGTAGTGAAGAAGTTATTTGGTACACTCGCCTTTATTGGTCAGTGCACTGAGTGTAAGAGTTGGGAGGCAAAAGTGAGGACTGCAGATGCTGGAAATCAGAGTCTAGATCAGAGTGGTGCTGGAAAAGCACAGCAGGTCAGGCAGCAACCGAGGAGCAGGAAAATCGACATTTCGGACAAAAGTCCTTCATCATTCCTGACCCGCTGTGCTTTTCCAGCACCACTCCAATCTTTTAGAGTTGGGAGGTCATGTTGTGGCTGTGCAGCACATTGCTTCGGCCACTTTTGGAATACTGCATGCAATTCTGGCTTCCCTGCTTTAGAAAGGATGTTTTTAAACACAAAATGGTGCAGAAAAGATTTACAAGGATACTTCCAGGGTTGGAGGATTTGAGCTATAGGGAGAGGTTGAACAGGCTGGGGCTGTTTTCCCTGGAGCATCGGAGGCTGAGAGGTGACCTCATAGAGGTTTATAAAATCATGAGGGGCATGGATAGCGTAAATAGACAAGTTTTTTACCCTGGGGTGGGGGAGTCCAGAACTGGAGGGCATAGGTTTAAGGTGAGAGGGGAAAGATATAAAAGAGCCCTAAAGGGCAAATTTTCGCACAGAGGGTGGTGTGTATATGAAATGGCCTGCTGGAGGAAATGGTGTAGGCTGATACAATTACACCATTTAAAAGGCATCTAGATGGGTACATGAATAGAGTCGAAGAGTGTGGAAAAGCTTATACTCAAAGCATTGACCCTCATGCTCCTCGGACGCTGACTGACCTGCTGTGCTTTTCCAGCACCCAACTCTTTGACTCTGATCTCCAGCATCTGCAGTCCTCCCTTTCTCCAGGTACGTGAATAGGAAGGGTTTAGAGGGGTATGGGCCAAAGGTTGGCAAGTGGGACTAGATCAGTTTAGGATATCAAGTCGGCATGGACAAGTTGGACCAATGTGTCTGTGTCCGTGCTAGACATCTCTATGACTCAAAATAAGAGACAGACTGTCAAGCTGAGGAGTAAGGGATCTGGTTTTGTTGTCAAAGGCCGAGTTATTTCGAGGAGTAGTCAGCAGAATTTTGAAGGTGAGGAGATGAGGGAGTGGAGAGGCGTGTGAGTTGCAATTAAACAAGAGAACCAAACCAAGTTGGCAACTGTAAAGGACTGCGTGCTGTCCTTTCATTGTCATCATTTACAAAGTAAATGAGCCCTGAAGGTGTGTGGAAACCCACTGTGGTAAATGTGGATTGCCAACTCTATAACATTCCGCCCAGGAGAAGCATCATTGTTAAACAAAAACATGGAAATGTCACAGTGTTTCCTCCCTGTATCCCTTGAGTACCTTTATTGATTGTAAAGTTATCCAACTGTGCAGAGCCTTTGAAAGAAAGATGGAAACTCCCAAAACACTTTCCTCCAGAGAGTTGACAATTCCAATTAAAATTTAATTTGAAGATGGTATGAAAAAGAAATAGACCTTTCAATTACATAGGTGGAAGTTCGTTCAATAAAGCCTTCTTTATTAACCTCTCCCTTCAAGTTTGGAGCCAACTTATATAATAAATAATCACTTGTTATCTAAATGTATCTTTGTCCTACAGTTTTAAACCGCACCTACTCAACACCCTTAGGAAATGTTAATAATTTGTCCAAATATTGACAGAGCTCCTGCCTGAAGCAATGTCAAGTTTTAACAATTTTGTTGCAGAGTATTTACAAGCTAAAAATTGCCTAAGTGTCTTCGACTTCAGTGTAGTGTTCCGATGGGAAAGCACATAGGTATGGAAATCCTGGTTAAGTATTCTGAAAACTTCAATCACATCAAAGTTACAAAACTACATTATTAATGCACTGCCTGGGAGAGTGACCGAGCCAGATTCCATCGGAGATTTCAAAAAAGAGCTGGATATGTATTTGGAAAGGATGAAGATAAAGGGCTATGGAGATAGACTGTGAAATGGTGTGGCATGGTAGCTCAGTGGTTAGCACTGCTGCCTCACAGTGTTGGGGACCTGGGTTTGATTCCAACCTTGGGCAACTGTTTATGTAGAGTTTGCATATTATCTGCAACAATGGAGCCCCCCATGGCTGTGTACTCAGCCCATGACTGTGTCACCAAATTCTAGATTAATGCCATTTACAGGTTTGTTGTGACAACGCCATAGTTGCTTGAATCTCAGATGGCAATGAAACAGACAACAGACAGGAGGTGGAAGACCTGGAAAAATGGTGCACTGAGAACAACCTCGCTCTCAAAACCAAGGAACTCATTATTGACTTTCAGCAGGATGTTACTCATGCGCCCTGACACATTAACAGCACAGAGGTGGAACAAGTGGATAGTGTCAAGCTTCAGGGAGTGACCATCCACAACAAGCTTTCTTGGATTCTTCATGTGGACGCACTGGTTACAAAGGCCCAACGATATCTCTTCTTCCTCAGGCAGCTGAGGAAATTTGACATGATGGCGAATACCCTTGCTGACTTCTATAGGTACGCCATTGAGGGCATTCTGCTGGATGTATCACTACCTGGTATGGCAACTGTACCATTCAAGATCGGGGATGGTTACAGAGAGTGGTGAACATAGCCTGGACAATCACAAAGGCCAACCTCCCATCTATAGAATCCATCTACCAGGCCCGCTGTCAAGGGAAGGTTGCCAGCATTCTCAAAGATCCACCCCACCCTGGTAATGCTTTTCTACAACCTCTACCATCGGGGAGAAGGTACAGAAGCCTGAACACACACATCATCCGGTTTCATAACAGTTTCTACCTTACTGTTGTTAGAATACTGAATGGACTCACAAATCTTTAATATTCACCTGTACCTGTGTTTTTGTTTTTGCTGCTGTTTACCTATTATTTATTTATCTATGCTACTTAACTCTGTGATCTGCCTGTATTGCTCGCAAGACAAAGCTTTTCACTGTGCCTCGGTACACGTGACAATAAATCCAATTCAATTCAATTCTGCGTGTTGACATGGGTTTCCTCCTGCAGTCCAAAGCTGTGTAGGTTAGATGGATTGGCCATGCTAAATTGCCTGTAGTATCCAGAGATGTACAGGCTGGATGGGTTACCCAGGGGAAATGCAGGGATGGGTTGGGCCTGCGTGGGATACTTTTCGGGAAGTGGGGGCAAGTGTACTTGATGGGCCAAATGGCCTGCCTCCACACTGTTGGGATTCTATGTGTGGGACTAGCTGGGTAGCTCTATTGGGAGCTGGTGTGAGTGTGAATTCATTATAGAGCCAGGAACTAAAGTGTTATACAAAGGTGTTGCAGTAGGGAATATTTTCTCAGCTGCACCTGCAAGGTTGGTAAAGAGGAGGAGAACTGGGAGGGACTGGTCTTGTGCAGTCTGAACTGGGGTCCTCTTCCAAGCAAAATTAAATTAGATGGAGTTCTCTTTACTAAAAGCATAATTATTCAAATAATCACAGAACTCCTAACTACATATTTGGAAAGAAAGCAAAACCCCACCATTTGGTACCACTGGCCTGTACATGGTGGAGAGCTTAAAGTGTGGTTCAAAATGGCTGCCATGGTTACTGAGCAACATGAGATAGACATTTGTGGTTCATCAATGGGGTTCATCTTTTGGGGAATGCTGAAGGTTTCAAGGCAGGAATTCAATTGGAAGTGATCTTAGTATGTATGTACAAGAACAGAATTGGTTATTGCTTTCAAGTTGCAACATAAAGCCCCGAGTGAGTTCAAATACAAACATATCTTGGAGTAGAACTGCTTCCACAGAGTTGGCCACAATCCACAACAAGTGAGCACATTTCATTACGAGTGGTCAACTTGGTTTTGTTCCAGGTTTCCGTAAGGGAGGATAATTCAGAAGTATGTTTGTGTTTGACTTCAACACCTGACACATAAAATTGGCTAAATTGCAGATGAATAAATGTGAAGGTAACACAGAGGATATAAACCTTGAAGGATTTGTTTTTTTAACAACTTTGGAGTGATGTCCTTTCAAGAGCTTGGAAGGAGTGAGAACTGCAGATGCTGGAGAGTCAGCATGGATAAAGTGTGGAGCTGGAAAAGCATAGCAGGTCAGACAACATCATAGAGTCACAGAGATGTACAGCATGGAAACAGACCTTTCGGTCCAACCCGTCCATGCTGACCAGCACATTTCAGGTCAGAATCTTTCATCAGAACTGGGGAGGGGGAAGGGGGCTGAAAAATAAATAGAAGGAAAGGGTAGGGGCTGGGGAAAAGGTGGGTGGGATGGCGATAGTGGACACAGGTAGGAGGCGATTGTGACTGGTCAGTGGGAAGGGTGGAACAGACAGGTGGGAAGGAAGATGGACAGGTAAGGTCAGGTTAAGGGGACGGGTTGGAGAGGGAGGGCTGGGCCTGGGATGAGGTGGGGGGGGGGCCGGTTTTGGGAGATTTGGAAGCTGGTGAATTCAATGTTAAGGCCGCCCAGTTATAAGCTCCCGAGGCGGAAGACGAGGTGTTCTTCCTGCAGTTTGTGTGAGGCCTTATGTTGACGGTGGAAGAAGCATTTTGAGATGGCATAAATTCTACCTCATCAGATTTCCAAGTCAGAAATAAGCGCTTATCATGAGGGATTATAGGAAATATCTTTACACAGTGAGATGTTCTGGCATTGAACACAAACTGAGTAATCTGAGCTCCGATTGGGAGAGAGCGCCTGCCCATTATCTTTCTTTCTCAGCTTTTTTGAATCAATGTCCATTTGGGAGAGACAAAATGACAATTAGATCTAACCACAAACAACCCTAAAGCATCTGTTTCAAACCACTTTTCCATGCTTCAGAACATCTGCAAGGGATGTTATTTCATTTCCCATCTGGAAGTGATGTGCAAGTGAGGGAAAGAGCTGTCTATCACTGACAGGCCTCTCAATAGCTGCAGTCCCTGTGATGAAAGCTGATACTCAAACAGAGCGCAAAATCTTCCAGACTCCACAAGAAAGTAAAAGCCTGACACGCACTGGAAGTCATCAAGGTGCATTTGCTGCATGTTGATTGGTTTGGAGCAATTCTGGGGGAAGGTAAAGGTGTTCAGTCCGAAAGTCTTACTCAAATCAATGGGCTGACATCACAAGTTGTAACTCACCATGTGCTGCAGGGAGTGTTGGTGCAAGTGTGGTCTGAAAACATCAAGGACACCTTTATCGCTGTAAGACTGTGATGGGCAGGCAGAGATGACGGGATAGCCCAGGATGGCATCTTGTACAAAGGAACGGAGTCCATCAGAAGAGGTTGAAACACATAATTCAAGCTATCCAGACGTTGTATCTAGTCTGAGAAAGGCAAAAGAACTGGGCAGGCACATGAAATGAAGCTAATTTATATTACTTACAGTGTGGAAACAGGCCCAACAAGTCCACACGAACCCACCCCCACATTTACCCCTGCACCTAACACTACAGGCAATTTAGCATGGCCAATTCACCTCACCTGCACATTTTTGGACTGTGGGAGGAAACCCACTCAGCCACAGGGAGAATGTACAAACTCCACACAGTCAGTCACCTGAGGGGGGAATTGAACCTGGGTCTCTGGTGCTGTGAGGTAACAGTGCTAACCACCGTGCTGCCCACTAGGGCCAGTACTCATATGAATATCAAGTTAACAAACTGGAGAGCTGTTTCTGATATTTGTTACCCCAGATAGAGCCGTAGGCAAAGCCCAGAGTAGCCCTTTACACTCCCAGAGGAACTCATTACCTTGTCAGTTGACGTCAATGACTACTCGCAAGATCTTAGAGCACACTTTAAGTGCTGTGCTTTCCAGAAATTGTGGTGAGCCACAATAGCCCTCGATCCATGAGTGATTAATTCAGGCACATCATAACTCATTGGGTACTACGGCAGCACGCATTTCATCTCTACGTTATCCCCAAATCAAATCAAAAGGTGAAGTGAGGGTGAAAAATCCCAGAACTGCTCGAAAACAATAAAAGTTGAGCAAACGCTGCGCAGGCTTACACAAGGCAATCCTGGAGTGGAGAAATGCACGTACTGAAAACCTGGAAAAGAATCTTGACCGACAGCTAATATAATGGCACACCCACGGTGCTCATCAAATTGCTAAAAATTATGAGTGAAGCCAGTAGCAAACGTGAGTAACAACATTAAGATAAAATGACAGGAGACCATATTTCACTCCAGATCATTGGCAGAGCTGGGAGTTAGAGAGCCAATTAGCATACAGATATTCAATGCTCAGCACAGGAGTCAGCTTAAATGGCAATTTGGGACTTGTGCAGAGCAGTGATGACCTCAACTGTAGCTGGTGAACATGATGACAAGCTATGTTTGCAACCCGCAGACATTTACATTGGGCTGGAGAAACAGTTCCTTCACTACAGACAGACATGAGGAAGATGTGATGTTGCCACCTGCACAGCGTATGGAGCAATCAATAGACCTCATGGTGCACCATTCCCCAACAAAGACAACAAAGCAACAACAGTAGTTACAAAGGCAGCAGCACTCACCACAGAGATGGACCATCATCCCTAGGAGCGATGAGTTACCAAAAGAGTTGCTAACAATAGCACAGAGGTGTACCATTGGAATAAAAATTACATATGCAACACAGAGACTGATGAAAGTGGGACTGTGTAGAATGGACACATGAATTTTGTTGGTGAATTGGAATTTTCATCGTTGACTATATATATTGGGTTCGTTTGAGCTGCATTTCATAACGTGTGCATTTTTCTTTGCAAAAAGCAGGACATTTGAAGAATTGCATTTGTGGATTGTATAGTATGGCTTGCCATAGTCATTTAGTTTCTGCTGCAACTTGCTTTCACTGTAGTTTTGACGTTATGTAGGTCACATTAAACTCTCTGAATGGTTATAATAAGACATGACTACATTTATTCTCTATTGTCCTTGCAATGAAAGCCATGAATCCATTTTCCTTCCTAATTGCTTGTTGTACCTTCTCGCTGTCGTGTAATATACATACAAGGATATATGGAAAGTGCATCAGGTCAACTGGTTTTCTTGATGTCAAGTCTGTTTTGTTGGATATTTGGGGTCCAGCTGCATTTAGGTTTGCAAGAACTGCTGCTGGGTTCTATGGGAGTTCCTACAAGACCTCAAATTCTGTCAACATTTGGATTCTTAATTCTGTCACAGGTTATAGGTACCACTGTCGAGGTTAGCATTTATTGTCCAAGACTTGGTCAGCCATTGCAGAGTCATAGAGTCATTGAGGTCTACACCATGAAAACAGGCCCTTCGGCCCAACTTGCCTATTTTGCACAGTTTGCACCCTTTAAACTAGTCCCATTTTCCTGCAGTTAGTCCATATCCCTCCATACCCATCCCATCCATGTACCTGAGTATAGTGCTGGAAAAGCACAGCAGGTAAGGCAGCATCCAAGCAGCAGGAGAATTGATGTTTTGGGCATGAGCCCTTCTGATCTCCAGCACCTGCAGTCCTCATTTTCTCCATCCATGTAACTGTCTTAGTGTTTCTTAAATGATGACATTGTACTCTTTTCCACTACTAACTCTCTAACCCATTCCAGACACTCACCACCCCCTGTGTGAAGCAATTGCACCCTCTGGAGCCTTTTGTATCTTTTCCCTCTCCCCTCTCATCTTAAACCTATGCCCTCTAGTTTTAATCTCCCCTACCCTGAGGAATAACTGTTTGCTATCTGCCTTATCTATGACCCTCATGATTTTTTAAACCTCTATAATGTCACCCCTCAGTCTCCTATGTTCCAGGGAAACAAGTCCCAGCCTATCCAACCTCTCCTTATTCAGCCACGTTGCTGTGGGTCTGGAGTCATATGTAGGCCTGACTGGGTAAAAGGAGCTTGGTTGATCAGATGGGTTTTTGTGACAATCAATGATCGTTATCGATTTTAAATTCATTAATTGAACTAACATTCCACCAGCTGCAGTGAGGAGATTTGGACAGTAGCCTGGATTACGAGCACCAGTGACATGACCCCTACACCACCAAGCGCTCAGCTTCAACTCACTTCCATAGCTCTTTACTTAGTCATGTGACTATGGCATCATAGTACTTTGTGAGTATCCATACTTCCACCATGATACAAAACTTTCATTACCGTGGAGGAGAGAATCAGATTGTTTTTAAAAGCAGTGGGGTGACACGGTGGCTCAGTGGTTAGCACTGCTGCCTCACAGCACCAAGGGATGCCGGTTCGATTCCAGCCTCAGACGACTGTCTGTGTGGAGTTTGCACATTCTCCCTGTGTCGCGTGGGTTTCCTCTCACAGTCCAAAGATGTGCAGGTCAGGTGGATTAGCCATGGTAAGCACAGGGTGACAGGGATTGGGTGGGATGCTCTTCAGAGAGTTGGTGTGGACCTGAATGGCCAGCTTCCACACTTTTGGGATTCTCTAATTAATTGGATAGGAAGCAGAGCCGGTTGATCAGATGCGTAATGGGGGTCTTTGCTGGCACCATATATGTTCAAGAGCAAGTAACTGCAATGTTCCCTTACACTGCAGTCACTTTGGGCCTAATGTTTCCTTCAAGCTACAGTGCAGTGTAAATTATCTCAATCTTTCCTCTGGGTAGTTTGAGATACTCGTCCTACCACTTTAGTGATCTACCCAGAACAAGAGTACATCACTCATCACAAAAGAAGTAATTTAAAGGTCATTGTTAAAGCATTAGAAGTCTCCAGCATTACTGTAACACTTAGAAAAACTCTTCCTCCCGTGAAAGGAATGTATCTCTATTTATATATCACCTCTCAGGGCAGAAAACCATCCCAAAGCATTTTTACAGCTGTCAAGACAAACTGTTGCCTATTGAGCCATGGCTCAGTGTATTATCTGAGCCACAAAAGACCTTAAATGTTGTCTTTAACATGTCTCTGGGAATCCTTTACCAGGCATGACATTATCCCATTTACAGTAATAGTTCATCCACTGCAAAGGCTAAGAAATTCCATTGACATTATTTTGAGGATATTGCAGTCACACTATACCCTGGATACTGTGTCCAAACCCCTTCAGAGTGACCATGATGGATAAATGGTACACTAGTCCATCCCTTATCCACTTCTCAAGTCATAGAATCAGACAGCGCAGAAACAGACCCTTCGGTCCAACTCATCTACACCATCTAGATCCCAATCTGACCTAGTCCCATTTGCCAGCACTTGGCCCACATCCCTCTAAACCCTTCCTATTCGTCTATCCATTCAGATGCCTTTTAAATCTTGTCACTCTACCAGCCCCCACCACTTCTTCTGGCAGCTCACTCCATACACGCACCACCCTCCGTGTGAAAAAGTTACCCCTCGGGTCCTATTTAAATCACCTTAAACCAACGCCCTCTCGTTTTGGACTTTCCTACTGTGGGAAAAAGACCTTGTTTATTCATTCATGATCTTATAAACCTCTATAAGGTCACCCCTTGGCCTCTGATGCTCCAGGGAAAACAGTCCCAGCCTATGCAGCCTCTCCCTACCTGTCAAATCCACAAACCCTGGCAACATCTTTTCTGCACCCTTTCAAGTTTCACAACATAATTTCTATAGAAGGGCGACGAGAACTGTATGCAGTATTCTAAAAGTGGCCTAACCAATGACCTGTACAGCCACAACATGACGTCCCATCTCCTGTACTCAATGGTCTGACCAATAAAGGCAAGACTGCCAGAAGCTTGACACATTTATCACTCTCTCTCTGTACAGATTCTCCCTTTCTCTGTCCTCTCTCTCTTTGTCCCTTTCTCTCTCTGTTTTTCTCTCTCTGTCTCTCTGACAGTTCAATCTCTGTCAACATCGAGCTTTGCAAAAATCGACAAGAGGAGCCGTTAAGGAGCTGTGTACATGCCCTGGAGGTTACCACCTGTTCTTTTCCAGTTGCCAGGTAACCAGTATTTACAAACTTCAGCATAAAGCAATCTTCTACTTGTTTCCCGCTGTTGAAAATGTTGAGAATGTGTTGGCAGTAGAACAACCCTTCGATGCAAAGGGCCAGAAACTTAGCTTCTCTTTCAGTTCTTAATGAAGTTATTAATAAACAGTTTAACAAGGTGGTTAAGAAAGCACTTAGCACACTTACCTTCAGTGCTCAGGCACTGAGTATAGGAGTTGGGACGTCATGTTGAGGTTATACAGGACATCAGTGAGGCCTTTTCTGGAATATTGCGCACAGTTCTAGTCACCGTGTTATGGGAAGGATATTATTAAACTGGAGAGGGTTCAGGAAAGATTTAACAGGATGGTGTTCAGAATGGATTTATAAAAGTAGACCAGGTCTTTTTTACACTGGGACGTAAGAGGTTGAGGGGTGACCTTATTGAGGCTAGTAAAATCATGAGGGACATGGATAAGGTGGGGGGTTTCAAAGCTTGGAGACGTTATTTTTAAGGTGAGAGAAGAAAGATTTAAAAAGGACATGCGAGGCAACCTTTTTATGCAGAGGCTGGTTTGTGTGTGGAATGAACTGCCAGAGGAAGCAGGTAGATTAGATTCCCTACAGTATGGAAACAGGCTTGTCGGCCCAAGTAGTCCATACTAACCCTCCTAAGAGTAACCCAGGAAGCCCTGACTAATGCGCCTAACACTATGGGCAATTTAGCATGGCCAATCCACCCAAACCTGCACATCTTTTTGGACTTTGGGAGGAAACCCACACAGACACAGGGAGAATGTGCACACTCCACACAGACAGTCACCCAAGGCTAGAATCGAACCTGTGTCCCTGGCACTGTGAGGCAGCAGTGCTAACCACTGAGCCACCGTGCCACCCAGTACAGTCACAAGGTTTAAAAAACATATGGATAAGGACACGAATATGAAAGGTTTGGGGGGCTATGGGCCAGGACCAGGCAGGTGGGACTAATTTAGTTTTGGATTATGTTCGGCATGGACTGGTTGGACCGGAGGGTCTGTTTCCCTGCTGGCTGACTCTACAAAGGCATCACTGAGGCTAAAGGAAGCTGCCCACATCTCTTTCTAAAAGTAACACAGGAAATACAAAGTGATCCCATTCTCCCACAGCAAACGATGACAGGGATGAGCAGGGGATCAAGTGGAGAAGCCTGTGGTTCAGAAGAATGAGATGTTGACTCATGAAATGGAATAAACGATGAAAGTCCAGACTTTTATTTTCCCCAGTGTTCCAAACTACGAACCACCATCTTTAATGACAGGCCATTTAGGATTGAGATGAGAAGACCATTCCTTACTCTATTGGTCATAAATCTTTGGAATTCTCTGCAGCAAGTGTCTTTGAATTTTTCTTTCATTCACTCTTGGGATGTGGGTGTCGCTGGCTGGGCCCAGTATTTATTGCCCATTCCGTGAGAAGGTGGGGGTGAGCTGCCTTCTTGAATCGCTGCAGTTCCTCTGGTGTAAGTGGACCCATGATGCCGTTGGGAAGGAGTTCCAGGATCTTGATTTAGGTCCGGGATGCTCAATCCATGAGGAAATTCAAGACTGCGGTGGGTTTTGGTCACTAATGGAACTGAGGGATCTGGGGATAAAGACAGGGGAGTGGGATTGTGTTGGAAGATCTTGAGGACCAAACGAATAGTCTACCGAATGCTTCCAATTCTGGCGTTCTTAAAATGAATCTTAGAATCACGTGGGGATAACTAATGGAAAGTTTTGCCTAACTGATGGCTGTCAATGGGGCAGGGCAACTTTTCGAAGTCCATTGGTCCGAACCCATTCTCAGACTTTTATTTTTTTTTAACATTTATTGGTTTGATCGTGGGATGTGAGTAACAGCAGTGAGTTTACATTTGTTGCTTGCTAGTGATCACCCAATTTGTATGGAACTGAAAGTGTATTTATCTCAGGCAAGACTTGAGGTTGTAGAATCCTTGACCTGGAGAAGGTTAGTCAATCAGCTGAGTATTAGTATGGCCTTGCAGCTTATTTTTCCAGTGCCTTTGAGAGGACTCTTGCCTTCAAGCCAGAGAAGCACTGAAAAAGGAGCTGGAGGAGGCCATTCAGCCCTTCAAACATGCTCTGCCATTCAATATGATCATGGCTGATCCTCCAACTCATCATCACATTTCTACTTTCTGTCCATGCCTCTCGATGCCTTTAAGACATTATCTACGTCTATCTCGAATGTATTCGGTGACTTGGCCACCACAGCCTCCTGTGGTAGAGAATTCTACAGGGTGACCGCGCTCTGAGTGAAAAAAATATTTCCTCACCTCCATCCTAAATGGCCGATCCCGTATCCAGAGACTCTGACCCCTGGTTCCAGACTCCCCAGCCAGGGGGAGAAACATCCTCCCTGCATCTCGTCTGTCCTTTTAGAATTGTATCCATTTCAGTCAGTCCTCCCTTACCCTTTTCAACTCCAGTGAGTACAGACCTGATTGAAACAATCTCTCTTCACGGGATATTCCAGCCGTCCCCCTGGTAGATTGTGGGTTCCATTCCAGAGATCAGTTTCTTCAACCTTGTGACAAAATCCACAACTGATAAAACGTTCCTCATGGAGCAAGCTGCAGGTAACACTGCTTGGCAGTTTTAGCTGGTTCAAGGGCATGCCGAATTTGGCAACTGTAAACTTTCTCTCAAGGTTCGCTGGTTTTTACTAAAATGGAAATGACTGAGGAAATTGTATACTTTTCATCAAGCAGGCAAAAACTCAATCATCATGAAAATCTCCACATGGAACATCACCCACGATACCTCATGGATATGAGTCTCCCTCCAAAAGATATTTCTTGCTTCACCACACTGACATTATCCTTCACCATCAGCTTCAAGAAGTCAGGAGTGTGGTGGAATACTCCCTCTTGTCCTGGATGGGTGCAGCTCCAACAACACTCAAGAAGCTTGACACCATCCAGCACAAAGCAGCCCCCGCTTGATTGGCACCACATCCACAAGCATCCGCTCCCTCCACCACCGATGCTCAGTAGCAGCAGTGTGTGCTATCTACAACATGCACTACAGAAATTCATTAAAAATCCTCAGAGAGCACCTTCCAAACCCACGACCACTTCCCTCTAGAAGGACAAGGGCAGAAGATACATGGGAACATCAATCCCGGTGAGGATACGGGCCTCTGGGAGGTAGATCAAAATGGATAAAGGAGCTGCACAACATGGCTTCTGCTTTGCTAAATTAGATTGCACTGAACCCCACAGAAACAAGAAACCGCAGATTGATGTAATTCCATTTAAAAACAAACAAGAAATAATGGTTTATTCTAAATTACAGTTAGAGACAAAATGGTTCCCTGCGCCTATGTAACCACCTGCAGCGAATCTCTAAAGCTATATAAAAACTAACCACACTTTGCAAGCTGCGAATCTTTGTAAAGGTGACATAAACCATTATGACTTAATCAATATCATTGGTTCAAGCAACTACCCATGAAGTTATATCATATATTAATTGGCTGTTACTATGTGATCATGCTCCATGTCTGATGATTAATAATGTATATACAGCTTATGCAAACTCTGTAAGGTTGTTGGATTCTTTTGATTGCCAAGAAGTTTTCCTACTTCTGGGTGAATCAGAGTCTGGAAATGTGTTGCTGGAAAAGTGCAGCAGGTCAGGCAGCATCCAGGGAACAGGAGAATCGACGTTTCGGGCATAAGCCCTTCTTCAGGAATGGGGAAAGTTTGTCCAGCAGGCTAAGATAAAAGGTAGGGAGGAGGGACTAGGGGGAGGGGCATCGGAAATGTGATAGGTGGAAAGAGGTCAAGGTGAGGGTGATAGGTCAGACTGGGGTGGGGGCGGAGAGGTCGGGAAGAAGATTGCAGGTTAGGAAGGCGGTGCTGAATTCGATGGATTTGACTGAGACAGGGTGGGGGGAGGGGAAATGAGGAAACTGGTGAAATCCGAGTTCATCCCTTGTGGTTGGAGGGTTCCTAGGCGGAAGATGAGGCGTTCTTCCTCCAACCGTCGTTTTGTTGTGGTCTGACGATGGAGGAGTCCAAAGACCTGCATATCCTTGGTGGAGTGGGAGGGGGAATTGAAATGTTGAGCTACAGGGTGGTTGGGTTGGTTGGTCCGGGTGTCCCAGAGGTGTTCTCTGAAACTCTCCGCAAGTAGCCGGCCTGTCTCCCCAATATAGAGGAGGCCACATCGGGTGCAGAGGATGCAATAGATGATGTGTGTGGAGGTGCAGGTGAATCTGTGGCGGATATGGAAGTTTCCTTTGGGGCCTTGGAGGGAGGTGAGGGGGGGAGGTGTGGGCACAAGTCTTGCACCTCCTGCGGTTGCAGGGGAAGGTGCGGGAGTGGAGGTTGGGTTGGTGGGGGGTGTGGATCTGACGAGGGAGTCACGGAGGGAGTGGTCTTTACGGAATGCTGATAGGGGAGGGGAGGGAAATATATCCTTGGTGGTGGGGTCCGTTTGGAGGTAGTGGAAATGACGGCGGATGATGCGCTGTACGTGGAGATTGGTGGGGTGGTAGGTGAGGACCAGTGGGGTTCTGTCCTCGTGGCGGTTGGAGGGGCAGGGTTCAAGGGCGGAGGAGCGGGAAGTGGAAGAGATGCGGTGGAGGGCATCGTCGACCACGTCGTGGGTGAAATTGCGGTCCTTGAAGAAGGAGGCCATCTGTGTTGTGCGTTTTTGGAACTGGTCCTCCTGGGAGCAGATGCGGCGGAGTCGAAGGAATTGGGAGAATGGGATGGCGTTTTTACAGGGGGCAGGATGGGAGGAGGTGTAGTCCAGGTAGCTGTGGGAGTCGGTCGGTTTGTAGTAGATGTCCGTGTTGATTCGGTCGCCTGAGATAGAAATAGAAAGGTCGAGGAAGGGGAGGGAGGAATCTGAGACTGTCCAGGTGAATTTGAGGTCGGGGTGGAAGGTGTTGGTGAAGTGGATGAACTGTTCAACCTCCTCGTGGGAGCACGAGGCGGCGCCGATACAGTCATCGATGTAGTGGAGGAAAAGGTGGGGGGTGGGGCCAGTGTAGTTGCGGAAGATGGATTGTTCCACATATCAGAGTCTGCCAACCCAGCGCAGTAACATACAATAAACGACTGGTTGCATGTTGGACGAAGAGTCGTTTACAGGTGTGTTCATTGACCGATCACGGAACCCAGTGACCTACAGATCATCACCTGCAAGCTCCCATACAAGCCACTCACCATCCCGTCTTGGAAATATATTGTCGTTCCTTCATTGTCAAAATCCTGGAATTCCCTCCCTAAGGGCATTGTGAATTTCCTACAGATTGGAGTAGTTTAAGAAGGCAGCTTCATCACCCCCTTTTTCAAGACCAATGAGGGACAGGCAATAAATACTGCCCCAGTCACTAATGCCCGCAACGTATGAATGAATGGAATTGGAGAACAATCCAACCAATGTACATTTCTATGCAGGAGACCTTGAGTTCGAGTATATTCTAAGTAATGTCCCGAAGGCATGTATCCAGGCTAGAAATCTCCTCTGAGTTGGACAATGGCTTCACCAGATGGATAATATCATTCTGAGAAGCTTGTAGGAGAGGTTGGCGTTGGCTTGGAACCAAAGTTCTGGATAAAGCAAACCACCCATTGATTCTACTAAAATTCATTCTCAAACACTTGATTGCCCAACTCCTCCCAACTCACTGGACGTTACTAAATGCGGAGTAGTAAACTCTGTCATAGGAGCACAGCCTTTTGTCCCATGCGGGGCACATTTAAAAGAGTTAACAACTACTCCAACACATCTTTCTCTTACCTCCCCTCAATCCCTGAGTCCCGCAAACTGTTAGAAGCATTCATTCAATTTCCTTTGAAAAGTAAATATTGAGTAACAATCCACCACCCTTCAGGGCAACACCTTTCCAATCATAACTACTCATCAAGTCATGCAGCACAGAAACAGACCATTCGGCCCAACCAGTCCATGCTGACCCTAATCCCAAACTAAACTAGTCCCACCTGCCTGCTCCTGGCCCATATCCCTCCAAAGCTTTCCTATTCATGTATTTATCCAAATGTCTTTTAAACATTGTAATTGTACCCACATCCACCACTTTGTCAGGACATTCGTTCCACACATGAGCCACCATCTGTACAAAAGATTTGTCTCTTATGTCTTTTTTAAATCCCTCTCCTCTCACCTTAAAAATGTGGCCCCTCGTCTTGAACTCCCCCAGCCAAGGGGAAAGACAACTACCATCAACTCTATCTGCACCTCTCTTATTTTATAAGCTTCACTCAAGTCATCTCTCAACCTCTTATGCTCCAGTGAAGAAAGGTCCTAGCCTATCTAGCCTCTCCATGTAACTCAAAAGCAACATCCTGGTAAACCTTCTCTGAAACTTCTCCAACTTAAATATTATCCCTATATTTCACTCTTCCATCTGTTGGGATTTGATTTACGAACGACCCTGCTATTTCAGGTACTCCCCCAGGGATTCAGGCAGTGTCTACAATTGCAAATGGAATCCTGTACCAAAAACGGGAGTAACTCAGCAGACCTGGCAGCATCTGTGGAGAATCTACATTTCAGGTCTGGTTCAATCAGAACAGATTGGAGCTCGGAAATCTGTAGCCCCACGTGCAATAACCTCATAGGGACTACAATGTAGGGGCAAGAGTGGGCCATTCAGCCTCTTGAGTCTATCCCACCTTTCAATCCGCTCATGGCTGAGCCATGGCTGATTCCATACGGGTGGCATGGTGGCTCAGTAGTTAACACTGCTGCCTCACAGCACCAGGTTCCCAGGTTTGATTCCAGCCTCGGGTGACTGTCTGTATAGAGTTTGCACATTCTCTCTGCGTGGGTTTCCTCCGGGTGCTCCGGTTTCCTCCCACAGTCCAAAGATGTGCCGGTTATGTGAATTGGCCCATGCTAAATTGCCTGCAGTGTTAGGTACATTAGTCAGAGGAAAATGGGTCTGGGTGGGTTACTCTTCGGTGGGTCGGTGTGGACTTGTTGGGCCAAAGGTCCTGTTTCCACACTGTAGGGAATCTAATCTAATGTACTTGGTTAAAAATCACACACCAGGTTATAGTCCAACAGGTTTATTTGGAAGCACTAGCTTTTGGAGTGCTGCTCCTCAATCAGTCCAACACCAGCATCTCCAAATCATCCATGTACTTGCCTTTGGCTCATATCCCTTTGCTTAACAAAAATTTATCTATCTCAGATTTAAAATTAACAACCGATCCAGCATCCACTGCCACTTGTGGAAGAGAGTTCCAAACCTCCCCCACCCTTTTGTGTGTGGAAGTGCTTCCAAACATCTCTCCTGAATGGTCTGGCCCTAATTCTCAGACGGTGTCCTCTAGTTCTAGAGTCTCCAACCATTGGAAGTAACTGCTGGTGCATATCTCAGGAGGTTGTGGTGCTACCCTTGATTTCTCCAATTCGCATTAACTTCACCTGAGTGCAGCACCTCATGCCCTCAGGCTTGCTGTACGAACATGGTCTCCTTGTCTGCTGTCATCTTTCCCAACAAAGACGCCATAAGCACTGAGGCCTGCTGTGCCTGCCAGATAGAGATGGGGGTGTCCTGAGCTTGTTGTTGACTGAGAGAGAGAGAGAGAGAGAGAGAGAGAGAGAGACATAGAGAGAGAGAGAGAGAGAGACAGAGAGAGAGAGAGACATAGAGAGAGAGAGAGAGACAGAGAGAGAGAGAGAGACATAGAGAGAGAGAGAGAGAGGGAGAGCTGTACCGCCTGCAGTAGTCAGTCAGGGTGTGGCTCACAGAGCATCACCATCCTCCTCCTCAATCACACACTCAGGCATGTTACAAATTCTGCCTGAGACTCAAACCAAGTGGCTGTGGGTGTGAGTAAACAAGTGTGTGCATGTGTGTGTACATGTGTGCGTGTGTGTGTGTGCACAGGTGTGTGCCCGTGTGTGTGTTTGTGTGTGGTGCACCAACATCTGAATGAGGAGAAGCAGCAGGCCAGTCAGCCCATCCAGCCGCATCATCATTCATTCAGACTGCGGTTAGACTTCTGATTCCACATTTCCCACCCACCCCTCGATAATCTTTCTTGCCCAACAACAATCAATCCACCTCCACCTTAAAAGTACTCAATGATGGTGTGTGAGGGATTCCATGGGTGTAGGAATATATCTGTGAGTTTGAATTTTCAAAATCCTCTTGTGTTTTTAATTGCACCCCACCCCGCACCTCCTCAACCATGAAACCTCCTCTCTCTATGTCCACAGCCTTTCTCTATCTCCACACTCTCTCTCTATCTCTACAGCCTCACTCAATCTTCATGGGCTCGCTCTCCACAGCCTCTCTCTATCTCCCCAACCTCGCTCCATCTCCACAGCCTCGCTCTATCTCCACAGCCTCGCTCTATCTCCACAGCCTCTCTACCTCCATAGCCTCCTCCAACCCTGTATCCCACTGCTCCAATTTTGGCCACGCAGAGATTTCCCGATGCACGTTCCTATGGCTAGGCTTCCAGATGGCCCAACCCCTGTGCTCCAGAACTCTCATCTCAAACGCAGCTCGTCTTTCCTGTCAATCCTTTCCCCTTTAAGGTGCCCCATCCAACCTCATCTTTAGCCAGGGTTTTGACCACCTGCCCTATCGCCTCCTTAACTAGTACGATGATGTCCTGTGACACTCGATGACACTCCTTTGAGTCATCTTGTGTTGCTCCAACGTGTTAAAGATACAGAGCAAATGTAAATTGATCCCTGCGTGTGTAAACCTGCCAGTTTGTGCAAACACATTTGCTTAATGTATTGAAAGCTTCTGGGACAATTACCCTGTCAAATCATTTCTCAGGGTGAAGAGTATAAATCACTCCCAAAACAAAACGTAGACAGGTTTGTGGAGAAAATAAATCATTTGCGGGGTGTGCTGTGCAGGTGTGGGGTGGAGCTGAGACCAGTCCAAAGAAGGGATGGTCTTTTAGGGTGCAATTACTTATCCCTTTATTAAAACAGAGCTCTGCAATGACAGATATAATTGCTGAGTTTGAAAAGCAGGAGACAAGCAATTTAACTTGTTGGGCTTGTGTTTTGATCTCTTCACTTTGGGCTCTGTTTAAAAGCTACCAACAAGAATCTGACATTCCTTAATGTTCTTGAATTTTGAATCTTTCAGTGGAGTTGGAGGGGGGAACATTCTATCGCTTATTTGGAGGACAGAGGGCAACGAGGGTTGGCAAAGAGTGTTTCAGTAACATGGCACCGCAAGAGACAACTCTTACCAGTGCACATATTGTCCACGTTTTAATCATGCTGGATTTAGAGTCCAAGGTCATCAACTTTATAAAAGCACAAGGAGGGCACATGGATAGAATGAATAGCCAAGGTCTTTTCCCAAGGGCAGGTAGTTTTAAACAAGAGGATGTCGGTTTAGGGTGAAAGAGAAAATATTTAAAAGGGAACTGAGGGGCAACGTTTCACACAGAGGGTGGTATGTGTATGGAATGAGCTGCCAGAGGAAGTGGTGGAGGCTGGTACAATTACAACATTAAAAAGGCATCTGGATGGGTATGTGAATAAGAAGGGTTTGGAGGGATATGAGCCAAATGCTGGTAAATGGGACTAGATTAATTTAGGATATCTGGTTGGCATGGACGGGTTGGAAAGAAGAGTCTGTTTCCATGCTGTAAAACTCTTTAATTCCATGCTTTCTGTGAACTGTATTCTTTGTTCTCTCTCATACCCAGTCTAATAATGCCTCCCTATTAAAACTTTCAGCCAAATTTACAGAGCCCTGGCATTAGACTTTTCTCAAATCTGAAATAAAAATAGAAATTGCTGGAGAAACATAGCAGCTATGGCAGCCTCCATGAAGAGAAAAACTGAGTTAACATGATGAAGTTTCTTGTGAAGAAGACTTATACCGGGCTCAAACTGTTCACTGTTTTTCTCTATCTCCACCGATGCTGCCAGACCTGCCGAGTTTCTCCAGCCCTTCTGAGTTTGTTTCCCTATGTTTTCCGAACCTCTGTGATCTCAGGTCTCCTCTGAATCTGATTTGTTTTGTTTCCTTAATGCCCGTCACTCCACCCTTGACCATTGAAGCTCTCTGGCTCATTCCATTTTTAGAAACGACATAAATCCGCATCATTCTTTCAATTCCTCGTGCCCGTTTTAAAACAGGGTCATCATCCAGTCCAATTCAGGAAATAAGGATGACGTTGATTGTACACAGGATATAAAGCCCAGCCTGACAGCCAGGTGCAGTGCTGAGGGAGTGTGTTACCTTTGGGATGTGACTGTAAATTCTGATTCTGTCTGCCCTCTCAGTATCGCACCCCTTGGGAAGAAGAGGAGGAGGTTTCTCTCCAGCACAATTGTGTCATTTATCCCTTCAATCAACATCGCAACACAGCAGAATATCTGGTCAACATCGGATTGAGGGAGTTTGCTGTCTGACAAAATGGCTGCCATGTTTCCTACATTACAGTAGAGACTAAGATATGTCGGACATAAGGTGCTTTAGAACATCCTCGGCTCATGCATTGAACCCTCCTTGGCATTGTTGGCCAACACCAGGATTGAGCGGTGGAGGGCTGGGTATGAAACTGGCACGGGTACTCCCACACACACCCCCAGCCCCACCCCCACCCCCAACATTCCTGAAGCTGGAGGAGAATCCAGTTCTTCCCCCCTGGGGACAGATTGTCACGTGTGCTGAACCAGAACCATCAGGACAATCGCCAAGGGAATTGAGCGGAAACCTTTCCGACCAGAGACAGCAAGACGTAGCTGAAACCAATAATATCGAGGCATTTAGGGGGAAGCAGCTGAGGGAGAAGGGAAGAGGAACGTGTACACTGTAGTGAAATGAGGAAGGTTAAGAGGAACATTTAGCATTGGCATGAACTGGATAAAGTGGAGAGTGTGTCACTGGGAAAGCACAGCAGGTCAGGCAGCATCCGAGGAGCAGGAGAATCGACGTTTCAGGCCTCAGGAAGGGCTTAGCCTGGAATGCCAATTTTCCTGCTCCTCGGATGCTGCCTGAGCTACTGTGCTTTCCCAGCACCACACTCTCGACTCTGATCTCCAGCATCTGCAGTCCTCACTTTCTCCTAATGAACTGGATTGAGGTTTACATTCAAAGTAATCCTAACTTTGGAATTATTTAAAACACGCTCTGGGAAATGGCGATCTGCAATTGTCAATTTTACCACAACCATCTCATTTCTGGCAGCTCATGGCTTTAGCTTCATCCCTTTGCCGGGCATAAAGGATGATTCAGTGATCCAGATTAGACTGTGGTTAGCTATTCGCACACATCTTCTCCATTATCTAATTGTAAATTCAGTAATTGATGCCGCAATGTCAATTTGTAATGATCTGCCAGTATATATTTATAGCCAGTTGGTTCTGTTAAAACATGCCTCACAGATAGTATACTCATCTGACAACATGTCTGTTTTCATTGTCACTGTGCATAACCTAAATAGTGATCACGTTAACAATGGCCAATCTTTTGCACTGTGTTGTTGGAAGTGTGCTATTTTACCTGTTGGTGCGAGTGCTTTAAACATTATGCTTGGGTGGGTGAGGGGGTTACTGTTTGGAACTGGTTTTGCCTTAAAGGCTCAACTTCAGCATAAGATGATGACAACATGTTCCTGACTATTGGTATCATCAGCGCTCCTTAGATTCAAGATACACAGGGCCATGGGTTTTTAATGACAGATCTTTGTGACAAATTTTCAACCTGCAGATCTTTGAGCATATGAGGCAGGATTTCCCAGTAATCATGGGATCTGGAATGCAAGCTGTATATAGAAAATAAGTGCAGGAGTAGGCCATCCGGCCCTTCAAACCTGCCCCACCATTCAATATGATCATGGCTGGCTGTGCAATCTCAATATCCCACTCCTGCTTTCTCCCCATACCCCTTGATCCCTTTAGCTGCAATGGCTGTGAACTGGCCCCAACAGCTTCCTGTGGGAGAGAATTCCACAAATTCCCAACTCTCCGCATGAAGAAATTCTTCCTCATCTCAATGCTGAATGGTTTACCCCTTATTCTTAGACTGTGGCCCCTAGTTCTGGACATTCCCCAACATTCTTCCCACATCCAGCCTGTCCAGTCCCATCAGGATTTTATATGCACACACCCAGGAGCTTTTCCTCATTACAAACCAGATTGTGTGACAAATTATAAAACAGCAGGACAGACAGGGTCTAGACTTAGGGGGCCCTGGATGGTCGATTATTTTGTGGAATCCCTACAACAGTGTGGATTCAGCCAACTGAGTCCACACCAACCCTTCAAAGGGCACCCCACCACCTACCTACCTACCTATTAACCCTGTAATTCCCATGGTTAACCCACCAAGCCTGTACATCCCTAAACACCATGGGCAATTTAGCATGGCCAATCCAGCCAGCTTGCATATCTTTGGACTGTGGGAGGAAACCCACGCAGACATGGGGGCTTGAATGTACAAATTCCACACAGACAGTCACCCGAGGCTGGAATCGAACCCAGGTCCGCGGTGCTGTGAGGCAGCAGTGCTAACAACTGAACCACCGTAAGCCATGTAAGAGGTTTTGATAGAGGTAGGACTGGTATCTTCACACAGGGTAGCAGTTGTGGAATTCACTTCCAGAACTAGTTGGAGGCAGGAATGCCATCCATGTTCAAAATGAGATGGCAAAAAGGTGTATGAAGAAAAATAGAGGAAAGAGTTTGGGAACATTATGTGAAACTGTAAAGCTCATTTGTATGCACGGAGGTTAGAGGCACATGGTCCAGTTAAGCCAATAGTTTGTTATTGTGCTGTAACTTTTATTTATTTGTGTTGGAGAAATGGGAGCAAGAGGTGTTGCATTTTGGGAAAGCAAATCAGGGCATGCCTTACACACTTAATGCTAAGGGCCTCGGGAGTGTTGCTGAACAAAGAGACCTTGGAGTGCAGGTTCATAGCTCCTTGAAAGTAGAGTCGCAGGTAGGTAACATAGTGAAGAAGGCGTTTAGTATGCTTTCCTTGATTGGTCAGAGTATTGAGTATTGGAGTTGGGAGGTTACGTTGCAGCTGTATAGGACATTGGTTAGGCTACTTTTAGAATATTGTGTGCAATTCTGGTCTCCCACCTATTGGAAGGATGTTGTTAAACACGAAAGAGTTCAGAAAAGATTTGTAATGATGTTGCCAGGGTTGGAGGATTTGAGCTACAGGGAGAGGCTAAAAAGGCTGGGGCTATTTTCCACAGAGCGTTGGAGGCTGAGGGGTGACCTTATAGGGATCTATAAAATCATGAGGGGCACAGATAGGATAACTAGACAAAGTCTTTTCTCCAGGTTTGATTAGTTTGATGCATTTCCCTACAGTGTGGAAACTAATCAAACCTGGAGAAAAGACCTTGGCTCTTAATGAGTGGAGTCCAAAACTAAACTGAAACTAGGTTCAAGGTGTGAGATTCAAAAGGGATCTGAGAGCAACTTTTTCATGCAGAGGGTGACAGCTGTTTGGAATGAACTGCCAGAGAAAGAGGTGGAGGCCGGTACAATTGCAACATTTAAAAGGCATTTGGATGGGTATATGAATAGTGAGGTATGGGCCAAATGCTGGCAGATGGGACTAATCAGTTTAGGATATCTGGTCTGCATGGATGAGTTGGACTGAAGGGTCTGTTTCTGTGCTGTACATCTCTATGACTCTATAATTATGGCTGATCTTATCTGAACCTTAACTCCATTGCCTGCCCATTCTGTATAATCTTTCCACCCATTACTGATTGAAGATCTGTCTCCCCCTTACATCTGGTCAATGTCCCAGCATCCACACAATCTGTGGGAGTGAATTCCAAAGGTTCACGATCTTTTCAGAGAAGCAGCTTCTCCTCATCTCTGTTTTAAACGTACTACCCCTGCTCCTAAAACTGTGGCCTCCCTTTCTAGATTGGCTCACGGGAGGAAGCACCCTGTCTACGCTTGTACAGAGCTTGTCTGACCCAGCGCTGAGTGAAATGAGAGCAAGGAGACATTGGAGGACTGGTGGGAATGTAAATTTAAGATATTGGACTGTGATATTCCCCCAACGTCTCGTTGTTGTTTTCAAATCCTGGTAATCTCTGCACCCTTTCCTTTTTCCTCTCTTACCACCTCCAGCCCCACGATTCTCTGAAGTCTGCGTTTCAACATGCCATCACTGGAGACTGTCTTCAGTTACTTGGACTTCTGAAATATTGTCTCTAAGGTCCACTTCACTCTGCCCTCGTTCAAACCAACCTGTCTGACACGTTACCATTCACTTCCTGTACTGTCTCCTGTGAGTGGGGCCCCAGTTTTGTTTCAGACCACGGCTGGATGTTTTATATTTTTTAAAAAACGGTATGGTTGAGAGAAGGTGGCTGTGTTGAAAATAACGACGCTGACTCTGCCGAATGGGTTAAAGCCCCTTTTATTAATTCTTCCCCACCCTGTGCCATCAAGCGATTGCCCCACACCGTTCACACAGAGAGAACCACAGCGAAAGTTAAAAACCCAGAATGGAAGGTTCACATCCAAAGTGCGAGGGAAACACCGTTACAAAATACCATTACATTTCCGAGCGGGTCGGTGGGTTTTGTCGAAACACCCAAAGACAAAAGTCAACAGTGCAATCCGTTATCCGAAATGGAAGAAGGGTTGAGTCATCAGGATTCCGGGAGAGTTGTCTTGGAATGGGCTGAAGCCTGGAGCTGTTAATACGATGTCACAGTGCGTGTTTCTGCAAAACAAGCAGAGAGAAACTCGTCAAAACTCCTCCCAGTCATGACTGGTAACTAGCTTGCAAACCGGGACCGAAGGAGGAAGGGACATCCTGGGGGGTGGGGGGTGGGGGGCAAGGACCGCTGGTGGTCAAGTCAGCTCGCCTTTGCTTCTCGTCCCTTTGTCAGCTCAATTGCAATGCAATAGGAGGGTTGAGATAGTGAGGACTTGCAGGAGAGTCAAGAGTTGACAAAAGTGTGGAGCTGGAGCAAGCGCAGCTTCCGAGGAGCAGGACCCTCCATCAGGAAGGTACCCAGACCAGGCAATGGAGCAAACGGCTCTGACAATATTTCTCTCCCGGGTTTCCATATCCCTCCAGAGTTTCATCCGCCTATCCAATGTAACGTTGAATGTTAACGTGGTATTGGGTCCGATTCTAACTCAGTGGAAATGCGGTGCACGACAGAGTTAAAGAATTGTACCCAATGGCTTCTTCCTCAACCACTAACCTCAAAGAATAAATCTCCTTTACAGGATTGATGCTGTTTCTCTTGCCCGTGTCACTTCTTATACGTGACAGATCTGTAACCGTATGTCTATTATTATTAATAAACACTGCTAATATTTATCATTTTTGGTTCTACTTGAGTGGGAAAGGCACTATTATTGCAATGATCTTGCATTGAAGAACTGCTTAATTATGAAGCAAAAAGAAAATATGGTGTGGAAGGCCATTATTTGACCCAAGTGCTTGTGCCAGCTCTATCAATCTAATGAGAACCACTTCCCTCACTGTTTCTCTCTCACTTGTAACTCTAAGCCCAAGTGCCTTTTAAAAGTTACTGTTGAGTCTGTTCAGATAGAACAGTGCAGATCACAAGTGATTAAAAAAAATGTCTCCTCAACCTCTGTAATGTTCTTCTGAGGACCATCTTCATCACTCAGCATCCTGGAAGGAGGTTCTCTTCACTTAATTTCTACAAAATCCTTCATGTTTCTTAAAAACTATGATTCAGCTCCCCGAGGCTCCTCTTGCTCCAAGGAGAGGAGACCAGTTCCACTCAGGTTGACCGAGGTTGGCACGGATTTCACTAGCAATCAGGCACCAGTGCATGCCATTCTCAGCTGACAGAGAAAAGATGGGGGTTACAAGCACCCTTTTGTCAAGTGTGGAATCAACCTGAGACACTAACAACTCTCCAAGACCAGGGCCACTGAGATTGAAGGGAGAACCAAAGCCAGGGTTTCAACTAAACAATGAGACCAGTTAGACGATACTGTTATTGAAGTTCCGGCAATGAGTCATTGGACTCAAAGCGCTGATTCTTTGCCCCACAGATGCTGATAAACCCCACTGAGTTTCTCCAGCAATTTCTGTTTCCGATCTCCAGCATCCTCGGCTGTTACATTCCTGGAGTGATGTTTGAAGGATTGTTGATGATGGAAAACAATGAAATGGCAGGTGAATTGAGCAGGGATTTTTCATCGGTTTTCCAGTACCTGGGATACAGGTAGCATCCCAGAGGCAGGGATAATTCAGGAAATGGAAGGGAGATGGGAACTCAAGGAAAAATCACAAACCCCATGAACTTATATTCCTCAAGGGCTGGTGAAGTGACCTTATTGAGGTCATAGAGTCAGAGACTCAGAGATGTACAGCACGGAAACAGACCCTTCAGTCCAACTTGTCCATGCCGACCAGATATCCCAACCCAATCTAGTCCCACCTGCCTGGCCCATATCCCTCTAAACTTTCCTATTCATATGCCCACCCAGATGCCTTTTAAATGTTGCAATCATACCAGCCTCCACCACTTCCTCTGGCAGCTCATTCCATACACGTACCACTCTCTGCATGAAAAAGTTGCCCCTTAGATCTCTTTTATATCTTTCCCCTCTCAACCTAAACCTATGCCCTAGTTTCCTTGCTTTATTTTAAACTTGTTGTTATCATATCCTCCCCTCCCCCATTCCACTCACTGTCCTTTCCAGTCTGGCAATGAGACACACCATTGTTCAGCCATTCTCACATTCCGATCACCTAATGGTTTCTCCACCAGCACCCAACACCCACTACCCCCACCCTGACCACCACCACCCCGCTGAACCAGAGCTCAAATGCTGTCCCTTCCACATCAACTCTGATGAAGAGTCAGTCTCAACTCGAACCGTTAGCTTGCTCTCTCTCCATGGATGCTGCCCGACTCCAACATTTGTTGTTTCCACTAGCTGATAACTAGGGATTATAATTTCAAGATTGTCAGCGAGAGATCTAGGAGTGAGATGAGGAGAAACTGCTTTACTTAGGGCGTTGCTAGGATTTGCAAAGCAGTGCCAGGGAGAGTGGTGGAGGTGGATTCCGCAGGAGAGCTGGATATATTATAGAATCTCTACAGTGTGGAAGCAGGCCATTTGCCCCATCAGGTCCACACCAACCCTGTGAAGGATACCCACCCCCTCTGCCCTATAACCCTGCATTTGTTTCTAACTTAGGCACTATGGGCAATTTAGCATGACCAATGCAGCTAACCTGTGCACTGTGGGAGGAAACCCATGCAGACACAGGAGAATGTACAAACTCCACACAGGCAGCCACCCACAGCTGGAATTGAACCCAGGTCCCTAGCACTGAGAGGCAGCAGTGCTAACCACTGGGCCACCGTGCTGCCTAATGATATCAATTAATTTTATGAAGGGATGAAATTTCCTGATGACAAAAATCGTTGCTCAACTCATCTTCATTTCCACTGATTGTCCAGACCCACTTCGGAGACTGCAGCAGACCTACAAGTAATTGCCAGTACCCCACTGACTGACTCATTAAACTAGTCTCATCATAGATCTGCAGTAATGTACGCATTATCTTTGAGTCACCCTTCTATCTCAGCTGCTCTCGACTTGGAGAGGAGTTGTTCCTGTCTTCGGCTGCTTCTGCTCATTGCAAGAGGGAACAACTCTCCTTCCTTGTTGCTGCGTTTGTAATCTGGATTGGTTTGGAGGGGTCGTTGTCTGGTGCACTGCGGTGGTGCTTTAGAGGAAACAGGGGAGGGAGAGAGAACAACATCACCCTGTGGTCTACACTTGGAAAGAAGGAAGGCAATTTATTTAAAGGGGAGATCTTGAATCGGATTGACTCGTGTCCGGTTTTGTACCTCAAATGCAAATACAAGCCAGGCGAACCTTCCAAACAAGCATTTTCCGTTCAGTATCACACCCAGTGTGCTATGGATGTTAATTTATAATGAGGACCTACCAGTTCTTATCGCTGTAACTGTGGTGCCTCCTGATGTTTCTTTTGAGTCACTCCCGCTAAGACTGAAACAAAACCAGGAAATGGAACCAATTAGAAAATGTTATGGCATTATTTTAAAGAGTAGCACTTGTCACAGAATGCCGGAAGACTCCTAATTTATCATTCATCCATGTGAGAGCCATTGGAGCTCAACTGTATAACGTAGGGCTGGAGACTGTTACAGGTCAGACAGGTCAAGGAGGAGTGAGCCATCGAGTCTGGATAGCAGGAATCTACAGAACTTGGTGCTAAGGATCATTCACAAAGGATCATTCTACAGGAGGGTCTGAACATCTTGCAATCACAGGATGGAAGGCAACATCAGAAAGACTTGCGAAATTTCTTAAACGGAGCGTCTAAGGCTATTGGATGGTGAAATGCATTTGATGTTATTTTTAAGTTCAATTAATTCACTCAAAGGATGAGGGCTGGACAGCATTTATTGTTCATCCCAAATTGCCCGGAAGGCAGTTAAAATTACTGTCGGTCTGGAGTCACACATAGGCCAGACCAGGATAAGAACAGCAGATTTCCTTCCTTAAAGCATCAGCGTACCAGATGGACTTTTTTTTGTAATTAGTGTTTTATAGTCAGCAACAGTGTACAGATTTTACTGTATTTATTTACTGTAGTAGGATTTAAAGCCAGGTTTGCGATTTCTGAGAAGATTTGTAGCTCAGATTAAGGTTCAGGTTGTAAGTTAGCTCGCTGAGCTGGAAGGTTTGTTTTCAGATGTTTCGTCACCATACTAGGTAACATCGTCAGTGAGCTTCCGGTGAAGCACTGGTGTTACGTCTCACTTTTTATTTATGTGTCTCGGTCTTTTAGGACACATAAATAGAAAGTGGGACAAAACATCATCAGCGAGCCTCCAGTGAAGCGCTGATATTATGTTCCACTTTCTATTTGTGTGTCTTAACAGACCAAGACACATAAATAAAAAGAGGGCCATACCACCAGTGCTTCACCGGAGGCTCACTGATGATGTTACCTAGCATGGTGACGAAATGTCTGAAAACAACCCTTCCAGCTCAGTGAGCTAACTTGCAACCTTAAAGCCAGGTCCCTGGACCATAACCTGGGCCCATGGTGGTAATGTCACTAAGTCACTGACTCCCCACGTAGATTGGTCGGTCCAAAGATTTAGTGGGCGTGGCTTCTCTTTACTTGGTGAATACACCCGTTGGAATGAGGGAGAGAGGTGTGGTCAGATAAAGGTTGGCGTACTAATCTGGAATATGCCCGGTCACTCATAAAAAAGAAAGGTGTTGGGCTGCATGGCAGAGTGGAATTTCTGTCATCCGTTCAGAGTCAGAGTAATATACACATTGCACCCCCGAGAGTTAATAAACAGCAAATCTATGCACGAGCATTAGTGATGCCCCAATGGACTTCAACACAGCAGCTTTACCAAACAGCTGATCCATCGAGGAGCTTCTTGTAATTCTCAATCTCAGCCTCAAGTCTCATCTTGATGTTCAGCAGGGCCCCATAATCTTTCACCTTCTGTTCGAGTTCAGACCTCAAGTTGGTCAGCTCCATCTCCAATCTGGAAACATTCATCTTCAGGTTCTCAAGTTTCCCACAATACGTATCATTGATATTCTGAATGTTGGCTTCCAAGAAAGCATTCTGCAAATGGGGGTGGGGATGGGGGCGGAGAGAGAGGTGAGGTGGGGTAGGAAAGAGGCAAAATTGTGAATACTTTTCGAATGATATCCTCGAGGGGTTCTGTCAGTCAAATACATTAATGTGGAGCCAAAGAGATTTCAATTCTCCAATAGCTTCCTGCCACCTTCCACCTCCCCCATCACCATCACCACCCTGTCTATGACCCATTGACAGTTTTGCAACTGACCCAACATACCTGTACCTCATGGAGGTGGGAGATGGGGGGAACATTCAAGATCAGTGTCCAACACCACTCTTTCTCTGTTGGTCTTCAAAGAAGATGGAGGCACACAGAGTCTCGCACTTACAGCACAGAATGAAAATGTTCATGTCCATGCTGGGTCCATAACTCTCTGACTACATTAATCTCGCAGTCCTGGAGGCTGCATAATTGCAAGTGAATATCTAAATGCAGCTTAAATGATAAGAGAGACCTTATCAAAACCCTTGCCAAAGTTCATGTCAAATACTTTGCCCTTGTCAACACTCTCGCATGTCTCTGTCATAGATCCCCTACAGTGTGGCAGAAGGCCACTCAACCCACCAAATCCATACTAACCCTCTGAACAGCATCCCACCCAGATCCACCCACCCGCTCTATATTTCCCAAGGCTAGTCCACGTGGGCTGCACACTATGGGCAACTTAACATAGCCAATCCACCCAAGCTGCACAGCTTTGGATTCTTGGAGGAAACCCACGCAGACTCAGGGAGAATGTGCAAACTCCGCACAGACTGTCACCCGATGCGGGAATCGAACCTGGGTTCCTGGCGCAGTGAGACGGCAGTGCTAGCTACTGAACCACTGCACCTCCTCAAGAAATTCAAATTGGTCAAGCATCTTGTTCCTTGAATAAATCCCTGCTGACTGTACCTTTTCAATCCAGGGATTAATGGATTTCAAACCTCATCAATAACAGCCCCCCCCTTACAGAAAATAGACCATCCAGATATAAACTGCCCTCAGAATTCTCTCTCATCACTTCCCACCACTGAGATCAGTCTGACTGTCCTGTGGTTTCTGGTTTATCCCTTCCTCCCTTTTCTCATAATGAGATGACATTGGCCATTTTCCGGCAACTAACCTTTGGCCAGAGATGGCTTGAACATAACACTGTTTGACAATGAGGGTCTCTGCTCCCTCCTCCTTTACCTCCCTCAACATCCCTCGCTATTCCTTCTTGAATCCCTGCCATTTCACTCACACAATGATTTTAAGCAGCTGCTTTGCTCAGATAAAATTTGACTTGGCCCTTCTCCAGTTTAGAACTTTTATTCTCAGCCTAGACTTATCCATAACTATCCGAAGTCTAACTCGGTTGTGATCACTGTCTCCAAAATGCTGCCCCACTGAAGTCCGGTTGGAGACAATAGAAAAACTGCAGACGCTGGAATCCAAAATGGATGAGCAGGGGGCTGAAAGAACACAGCGAGCCAGGCAGCACAAGGAGGTGGAGAAGTCAATGTTTCAGGTGTAACCCTTCTTCAGGACTCGGGGTGGGTGAGGGAGAAGTTACAGATAAAGAGAGAAGGAGGAAATGGAGAAGGGGGGAGAGTAGCAGAATGACGAGGTGGTGATAGGTGAACACAGGTCGTGGGTATGACCTGGTTGGTCGATGGGAGGGATGAATCCAGTTGGTATCACGATGTGGAGTAGCCAGTGTTGGGCTGGGGTGGGCAAAGTCACTCGGCGCTGGCTTATAGTCCAATGGGTTAATTTGAAATCACAAGCTTTTGGAAGAACTTCACCTGATGAAGGTGTAGCGCACTGAATGTTTGTGATTTCAGATAAACCTGTTGGAACTATAACTCGGTGTTGTGTGACCTTTGACCTCCTCCCTTGTTGGGCTCTCTGGGGATCTGAGAGCAAATACCCGCTTACTGTGTGACAATGGACCAACGAGACTTCTCAGGGAGAGCGTGAGGACTGCAGATGCTGGAGATCAGAGTCAAAACGTGTGGCGCCAGAAGTTCGGATTCCAGTGTCTGCAGTTTTATTTGTCTCTAATCAGGTTTCAGTGGGGCAGCATTTTGGAGACAGTGATCATAACTGAGGTAAGACTGAGAATAGTTATGGATAAAGGTAGGTTGGGAATATAAGTTCTAAATTGGAGAAGTGCCAAGATGAACAGCCCATGCCCGAAACGTCGATTCTCCTGCTCCTCGGATGCTGCCTGACTGGCTGTGCTTTTCCAGAGCCACACTGTTTGACAATGAGCCTTCACGAAAGGCAAGGGGCTGCCTTCTGTCACAGTTCCAGGCATCCTGCTGTTTGGGTTATATCTGAAGTCACAGATGGCAACATCATGTACCAGTAGGTCGTCAGTTAAAATGAGAGGCATTGACTGAACCCTTCCGTCCACACTTACCCCGCTGAGCAGAGAATTATACTCCGCCTCCAAGCTCTGAAGTTGCCTGTGTAATTCCTTAATCTCAAGACTGGAGGCTTTCGCTGCCTCATTGACCTCTACAGTCTGCTTCGTCTGTGTTTCCACCTTGAAAATGGAGAAGAAAATTGTAGTCAAATGCAGGCACTATGGTAGAGGTGAAATGAGATCTGAGGGGTGAATAGCTCATCCCCTGGGATTATATCCAGCCCCAGGCTGCTGTGAAAACCCTGGTCTATTGACTACGACGTGGCCGCATGGCTTTGAGTTGATGCCATCCAAGATCTAATGGAGACAGGGCATCAGCACAAAACAGCTGCTAAACTGGACAGTGCATGCCTCACAGCAGGGATTAAATGCAACTTTAGAAATCAAAACAGCGAGACAGGTTTTGGGAGTGAAGCTTAATGTTTTCCAATGGCAGGATTTTCCCAATAGCAGGACAGCAGTGACTGACAGAGATGGAATATAAACGTTAAGTTGAGGTAAAGTCGCCATGGTCCTGCTCTCTCATTACAGAGAGATGACTCATGGGGTTTTAACCTGAGGGTCATCAGGCCTCAGGCTAGGCAAGAGGTCGGGTGTCTGTGTGTGAGAGTGTGTATGAGAGTATGTGTGTGTGTGAGTGTGTATGAGAGTATGTGTGTGTGTGAAAGTATGTGTGTGTGTCTGAGAGTATATGTGAGAATGTGTGTATGTGTGTGTGTGTTTGAGTGTGTGAGAGAGAGTGAGTATGTGTGACAAACAATCAAGGTGTTTTTCAGTGTATAATTTCAGTTATATCACACTCTAAACTTTTTCTATAAATTCTGTGCATTACAATTGTGCCCTCCACAACCACCTGATGAAGGAGCAGTGCTCTGAAAGCTAGTGCTTCCAATTAAACCTGTTGGACTATAACCTGGTGTTGTGATTTTTAACTTCGTACGCCCCAGTCCAACACCGGCATCTCCAAATCATGTGTGTGTGAGAGACAGAGTGTGTGGGTGTGTGTGTAAGACAGAGTGTAAGAGTGTGTATGTGTGATAGCGTGTGTGTGTGTGTGTGAGAGACAGTGTGTGTGTGAAGAGACAGTGTGTGTGAGAGAGAGTGTGTGAGAGGGTGTGTGTGACAGATTGTGTGAGTGAGTGTGCATGTGTGTGTGAGAGAGAGAGTGTGTGTGTGTGAGAGAGACAGAGTGTGTGAGTGTGTGTGGGTGTGTCTCTTTCTTAGGCATTAGTGGCTGGTGGGAGGAAAGTCCACCCCCAGCAAACCACAGCGAGGACCCCTTGGCAATTGGTAGACTCACCATGGACCATCCTGACGCTCGAATCCCCAGGCTAGCCTCACAAAAAGGAGTTCAACAGGCAGATTAACTGGAGTTGTTCACACCCTATTTCTGATCAGTCACTGGGAAAACCCACAGTGGCTGCAAATCCCTCCCAAATCCAATGATCACTCTTTTCTGATAGCCGTGGTCTCTAAAAGCCTGGCAAGATTCCCATCTTGAACTAACTTTGCGATTATTGTCTATCAAAATAAGGGTTCCAAAACCTTCAACATTACATTGACCTAACTGTCTCCTCTCTCTGAATTCAGTTTGGAAATGGAACTTGTCCCCTTCTGGATTCACAGGTTTACACGTACAGATACCTACCTGTAATTTGTACCAATTGTCAAGTTCACTTTGATTCTTCTTGCAGAGGGCATTATAGTTCTCCCTCATTTCACTCAGTTGCTTAGTAATGTCAGTGCTGGCTTCAGCTGAAACATCCACAGTGACTGTACCAGTCATTTGCTTCCTCAGTTCAACCATTTCCTAAAACCAAACACACACACCCATTAGGGACTTCTCTTTGAGATATTTACAATGTTGATACGCATTGAAATCTTTCACACACACAATAAATCACATTTCAACGAGGGCTGAGCATGTGGCATCTTCCGTCAAGGAGACATTGTCCTCCATATTGAATGATCTCAAATTCATGGTTGGTCGCTGATAGACCCAAGGGCGGCACGGTGGCCCAGTGGTTAGCACTGCTGACTCACAGCACCAGGGGCCTGGATTCGATTCCAGCTTCGGGCGGCTGTCTGTGTGGAGTTTGCACGTTCTCCCTGTGTCTGTGTGGATTCCCTTGGGGTGCTCCAGTTTCCTCCCACAATCCAAAGTTGTGCAGGATAGGATAAATTGCCCATAGTGTTCAGGAATGTATTGGTTAAGTGCATTAGTCAGGGGGGAAAATGTAGAGTAATAGAGTAGGGGAATGCATCTGGATGGGTTATTCTTCAAAGGGTCACTGTGGACTTGTTGGGCCGAAGGGCCTGCTTCCACAGTGTAGGGATTCTAAGTTCAACTCAGTGACTCTTGGGCATTGATGGTTTGGGAGTAGACCCCTCAAGGAGTGAAACAGCTGACAGATGGGTGATGGTGCCAAACTTACCTCTTCATGGTTCTTCTTCAGGTTCGCAAGGTCTTCATTCGCTGCCGCTATATCACCTTCCAAAATGGAGTAATTCATTATATATTCCTCTTTCAGTGCCTTCAGGTCTGCAATATCACATTCCACAGACTGCTTGATGCACAGCTCATTCTCATATCTGGTTTGAAGATTAGGAATGAAAAATAACTTGTTCAACTAGAGCAAGGATTGAACGTGATGGGTTCAATGGGCCGAAGGGCCTCTTCTGTATTGTATGATTCTATGATGGATCCCACAAACAGCCAATCAGATCCATACGTGAGATACCAACACTGCCCACTCGTGGAAGCAGTACTGGCAAAACTTTGAGGCACTCGACCACGTTCAGAAACAACAGTCACCAAGGTCTCCATGCTTTAAGAATGAACTGGCTGTTGATAATTCTGCTGGACCTCTCTCTCAACACACACCCACCTCCCATGCCCCTGCGGTTTGTTACTTTGATCGATTGAGATTGTGGACGAGCTGGCTTGGAGAAATCCTCAGTCCCTTGTGCAGTGAATAAATAATACAGACCCAGTGATTGCTTTTGGTATGTTTCCAAATTAGCGTGAAAGCCATCGAGTTAAAACCCTGGAATGGCCTTGCTAGTCATCATATGGGCAGCACAGTGGCTCAGTGGTTAGCACTGCTGCCTCATATTGCTAGGAACCCGGGTTCGATCCCAGCCTCGTTTGTGTGGAGCTTGCACATTTGCCCCGTGTCTGCGTGAGTTTCCTCCTACAGTCCAATAATGTGCAGGTCAGGTGGATTGGCCATGCTAAATTACCCCATAGTGTTATGTGCATTAGTCAGAGGGGAATGGGTCTGGGTGGGTTATCTTTGGAGGGTCAGTGTGGACTGGTTAGGCCAAGAGGCCTGTTTCCACCCTGTAAGGAATCTAATTTAATCAGTAAGTTAAAAATCACACAACACCAGGTTATAGTCCAACAGGTTTACTTGGAAGCATTAGCTTTCGGAGCGACGCTCCATCATCAGGTGGTTGTGGGGCAGGATTCTGCCCTGATGAAGGAGCGGCGCTCCAAAAGCTAGTGCTTCCAAATAAACCTGTTGCACTATAACCTGGTGTTGTGTGATGTTGAACTTTGTCCACCCCAGTCCGACACCGGCTCCTCCACATCATAACCAACAGTAAGACACAAAAGGGACACCACAACCTTCTCAGAAGGCACAGAGGGTCAAACCACAAATTGCCTACAGAGCCGAGTTTTCTCTCCACATGGGTGCGACATTGTTCGATCGGTAGAGAACAGAGGTACGTACTTGGTTGTGAAGTCCTTTGCAGCCAGAGTTGCATTGTCAAGGTCGAGAGCCAGGCGAGCGTTTCCAAGATGAAGTGCCAGTATCTAGAGTGAAGAGCACACAGGGTAGACCATGAGGACACAGGCATTCACCCAGGTACACTCAGATTGATGAATGAGTTGGATGCTGTGTTGATGGGTGTTTGGTGAGGTGAGGCAGTACGGGGGCTGTGTCCATTGAGACGGACTAGGCAGCCAGTTTTCCCGCCTTCGAGCCTCAATGTGGCACACGTGTTTTGGAAAGGCACATTCCACCATATGGTGAAAGTGAAGAGGGCAGGCGCAGGAGACCAGAATCAAAAGGTGTGGTGCTGGAAAAGCACAGCAGGTCAGGCAGCATCCGAGGAGCAGGAGAGTCGACATTTCAGGCATTAGCTCTTCATCAGGAATGAAGAGCTAATGAAGGGCTTATGTCTGAAACATCGACTCTCCTGCTCTTCAGATGCTGCCTGACCGGCTGTGCTTTTCCAGCACCACACTTTTTTGACCCCATTCTCCAGTGTCTTTGATGGTGCAATTGGTGGTTGGTTAGCTCAGGTGGCTGATTCACAGCAACCACCTGAGGTTCAATTCCCACCACTGGCTGAGGTTACCATGAAGGACTGTCCTTCTCAACCTCTCCCCTCTCCTGAGGTGCAGTGACCCAGCTGTTTCTCCCAAATGGGAGGGAAGTCCCTTGGAACCATAGCAACTGTAACTCATAGCTGAGTGGAACAATGTCCAGGAGTCTTGTCTATCACTATGTTCTTTCAAATGCTAATGTCAGCTTGAACACTGAGGTAGACAATACCTCTGAGATTTAGCTTTAATTTATAGACAGATCGATAACATTATTACAAGCACTCATAATAATTAGCAAGACAGCTTCCAAATCAGGATAGCACACTCACAGTAAATTGGAATACTTTATCCCTTGAAGCTGTTGTTGATCAGGTTTCAACAGGATATCTCAACTGAACAGAATTTATAAGTTAATACTCTTAACTGAGTCCCTTATCCTGCCTGACAGCTCCTGAAGCCCAGTGTGAAAACAGGTTCCAGTTCTGCTGATGGTTATCTGACTCAAAACATTAACTCCACTTTCTCTCTCCACATATGCTGCCGCACCTGCTGTGTTTCTCCAGCGATTTCTCTGAAACGCAGCGCCAGATCTTTTCAAGAGGTTTGCCTGTGGAACGGAATGAGTTACAAGGCTCCTCAGCCATTGCAGGGGTGGGAGGGGGTCACATACATTTAGACTGGCTCATGGTCCCACTACAATGACTGGTAGAGTGGGATTCAATTCCTGTGGCAGGAATTTAGAGTGGCACTGTTTTTTACACTCCGTCTAGTTTCAATCCTGTTAGTTTCTCAGCAGGCAGGAGTGCCCCAAGAGTGGCTGAGGGGGGGCATCCTTAACCTAATCACATTGGCATTTTATCCTTCAGTGAAAACAGACGGTCACATCCGCTAACTGCACTGAGACTGAATCTGAATGACAGTGCACAGGCAGTACCGTTATCCACCTCCACCGACCCTCCCCCCACCCCCAGCGTCTTCGGCGCTCAGCAAAGAATTAACATGGCGGAAGATCGCACATCTCTGAACATGCAGCTCTGCTGTCCACTCACCTCCTCCCTCAGTGGCTTGATCATTGCATCATAAGCAGCATAGTCGATGCCTGATATGGCCTTCCCAACTTGGAATTGTTTCAGCTGCAGTTCTAGCTTATTATTCTCCTCCTCCATCTCCTTCACCTTCTGCAGGTACGTGCAAAGCCGGTCATTTAATTTCACCATGGTTTCCTTCTCATTGCCAATGCAGCCTGACATCCCTGACTGAGACATTGAGACTGACCTTCCTCCTGAACCCCCAAAGGAACCTCCTGCTGACCCCCCGAAGGAACCTCCTGCTAACCCTTCGAAGGAACTCATCCCCAGGTTCCTTCCTGCTCCATACCGTTGGCTTGAACTTGTGAAGCTGGACCTGGAGACCATCTGCCCCCCACCCACACCCCTTAAACCACCATGCAACCCACCCACTGACATTGCTGATGAGCGTAACATGCTTAACTGCTTAAACCCGGGAAGTAAAAACACTTATTGTCAACAGCACTCAAACGTCTCTCCTCGTGACTTGCAGACTAGGCTACAACTTCACAAAAGTAGCTATGAACTGGCTGGGAATAGCTCTGAGCATCCCATTCTCCAGCCTGTTGCAGCTGACTTTATAAAGGCCAGTGTGTGTAACTGACCCGCCCAGCTGAGCAAGCATTGGATTTTACTCATCTCCACCTCCACGATGATTGACACCAAAACGTTTAAACCTTCCCCCTTCTGTCAACCTAGCAACTGCTGACAGAGATAAATCCTTCCGTAGCAACAATTAGTTTGAAATATTTGCAAATTGCCAGCTGGAGTTTGGGGGAACAATCTCCTCTTGTTCAGAAACGTGACGCACACTCTCTCCCTCCTGAACCGGGGAGGGGAGCTGTCACTCCAGATGGAACATTACAGCTCGGTAATGTTCGGCCCTCGATGATCTGGGGAGGGGTGTCCCAGATGGAGGGCTGTGGATGTGGTTTCCAAATGGAATTAAATGGGGCGTTCGTTTCTAATGGTAACCTCAGCATTCTGAGCTCCCAGAGGAAGAGGTGGACTGCACGAGCGAGGGTGCAGGGGAGGTTCGCCAGAATGTTACCCGGCCTGGAGGGATTCAGCGATAGAGAGAGGCCATTGGCTTTGCTGTCTGCAAAGCAGGGAAAGCTGGGGAAGTGGGGGTAGAACCGAATTGGGACGTACAAACTTCTGAGGGATGTGGATAGGCTAGATAGGGAGACGGCATTTCTCTTAGTGGAAGAGTTCAGGTAAAAATCTGGAGGCTGAGAGGAGCTATCTGGAACTTACTTTATTCATTCATGGGCTGTAAGTATCGCTGACCAAGCCAGCATTTATTGCTCAACACTAATTTGCCCAGAGGCAAATGAAGTTATGAAGTGACTGCATTGCTGTGGGTCTGGAGTCACAGACTGGTAAGGATGGCAGTTTCCTTCCCTGAAGGACATTAGTGAAACAGATGGGTTTTTCCGACAACTGACAACAGATTCATTAATTCCATGTTTTTAATTGGATGCAAATTCTACCATCTGATGCAGCAGAGTTTGAACCCAGGTCTCCACTTACCTGGGTCTCTGGATTAACAGTCCAGCGATAATGCCGCAAGGCCATCACCTCCACTGTACGCTTAAAGGGGTGGTAGAGGTGAGAATGCTCGAGATGTTTAGGACGGCACGGTGGCTCAGTGGCTAGCACTGCTGCCTCACAGCACCAGGGACCTGGGTTTGATTCCAGCTGCAGGCGACTGTCTGTGTGGGGTTTGCACATTCTCCCCGTGTCTGCGTGGGTTTCCTCACAGTCCAAAGATGTGCAGCTTAGGGTGGATTGGCCGCGGGGATTACAGGGTGGAATGCTCTTTGGAGTGTTGGTGTGGACTTGAATGGGATGCTGTTGGGATTCTATGTATTTAGCTGAGGACCTAAAACTACGTCGCAAACAAGTCTGCAGGCCAAATGCTGGGAAATAAGGTTAGAATACCAGCACAGACATGATGGGCTGTGTAGCCTTTCTTCTGTGTTGTAAAGAGTCTACGACTCTTATGAACAGTCATGATGTGGAGGTGCCGGTGTTGGAATGGGGGTGCACAAAGTTAAAAATCACACGACACCAGGTTATAGTCCAACAGGTTTATTTGGTTGCACCTGATGAAGGAGCAGCGCTCCGATAGCTAGTGCTTCCAAACAAACCTGTTGGACTGTAACCTGGTGTTGTGGGATTTTTAATCTTATGACCAGCGCAGCTTCCTGCTGTCACTTGGACACTTTACTCAGGTTGAGCGATCAATCTCAGGCTGAGGGTCACTGAAAGACAACAGGCTCAATGTGAACTGAGCAAGACTCACAAGCCATCGTAACAAACCCATCAATACTGCCCCCACTCTCCTCCTCGCTGAACTCAAGCCAACCTCATCTAACTTACTTGAACCCCTGTTCCTGGGCAGTTAACCTGCACTGGGGTTTGCAGACTCTATTTGCCATCCAAACTAGCTCCCTCTCCCCTTGTATCCTTCACCACTCCTCCATCCCTACTCAGAGCACGCTTAACTTCCTGGGTGGCCAAAAGCAGAGAGCTGAGAGAGAAGGGAGTGTTTGTTTTCACAGAAACTTTACAACGGCTCATGCATAAGACTCCTTAGATCCACAGCTGTGTTCACTCCTTTTGCAATGTCCCAGCCCGCTCTGCAATCTGGTATTTCAGGTTATTCTGTTCCCCTTGTCGCTGCTGAAGGGGGAGCGTCTGTCTTACACTCTTCCTCCAAGTTGTTCTTTCTCCTTCACCCGAACGGAGAGTTGAACCACCATAGAGCAAGAAAAGTGAATTCCAAGCTGCTCTGCATTTGAAAGCAGAGAGCGCTGGAGAAACTCAGCAGATCTGGCAGCCTCTGTGGGGAGAGAAACCGAGTTTCGAATCCAGTGCCCCTTCTTCAGAACTGGAAGCAACTCGAATGTGGTGGTATTTGTGCTGTTGATGGCGGGTAGGGTAAGGTAGGGGATGAAGAAGTGCCCATTATATCGAGAGAGCAAGAATTGTAAAGCAATGACCAACTAGTGTTGAAGATCATACCCTGAATGCTGAATGCATTCCTGGTTACAGTATTATTGAACGGGATGCAAAGGCACTGGAGAGGGTACACAGAATACTTACAATGATGATCCCCAACAGATACGGAAGACGTGAGGGGCAATTTTTTTGCACAGAGAATGGTTCGTGTATGGAATGAACTTTCTGAGGAAGTGGTGAACATGGGTACAATTACAATGTTTAAAAGACATTTGGATAAGTACATGAATAGGAAAGGTCTGGAGGGATATGGGCCAGGAGGAGGCATTTGGGACTAGTTTAGTTTGGGATTAGGGTCAGCATGGGCTGTCTGGACCAAAGGGTCTGTTTCCATGCTGGATGACTCAATGACTATGACTTATTTGGAAGCCATGATGTGGAGGAGCCAGTGTTGGACTGGAGTGGACAAAGTTAAAACTCACACAACACCAGGTCATAGTCCACTAGGTTTATTTGGAAGCACTAGCTTTTGGATTTTGTATTCACACACTCACGCAGACCCTCTCTCATAGTCATGCCCTTTCTCAGACACCCACACACACCCACACTCACACACTCACACGCCCACCCTCTCACAGGCATATACTTTGTCATACTCATGCACACACATACTCTCTCCCTCCCTCCCTCTGTCACACACATGCACACACACATATACACACTCTCTCTCCCTCCCTCTCTCACACATATATACACACTCTCTCTCTCCCTCCCTCCCTCATTCTCACACACATACACACACACAACACACACACGTACACACACACATACAAGTCTGTGGGATAAATTTGCATTTGCAGATTTGTGTTTGCAGAAACATTCTATTTTGTTCAAAAAGCACACAATCTGCAGGCAGTCAGTCCACGTGACATTTTATAAATTCCTACTTAGGAAATAGAACCAGTCTGACTCAAGGTTGGAATACAGATAGAGTCTAACCTTATACTTGGAATGCATTGTCTGAGTGGTAATGTCACCTTTTCTTTAAAAAAAAACCCTTAAATTATCTCAGGAATGTGAATTCAAAGAAGTTCTGAGATTTACATATTAATTAATCGAAACCTGCAGTCCCATTCTAAGTGATTAAAGACTGAGCAGCCATCTAGGTTAGTTCAATACATTGCCTCAGTTGTACGCCACTTTAATCTTTTTCTATAAATTCTGTGTCCTATGATCCTGTCCCACTAGCTACCTGATGAAGGAGCAGAGCTCCGAAAGCTGGTACTTCCAAATGAACCTGTTGGTCTATAACCCAGTGTTGTGTGATTTTTAACTTTATGTGGAAGTGGTTAACAATCTGGGTCTCCTTTCTGCTTGTAAATCGAAGGCTGAGGGAGTGACCTGTTAGAGTTCTTTGAAATAATGTAAGGTATTGACACGGGGGATAGAAAGAGAGAGAGAGAATATCTTCATTCGTGGGGATGCAGACAAAGAGAGATCTTCAACACAAGGTGGTCACCAGGAAATCTGGTCCGGAATTTGGGAGAAACATCTTCCTTCGGAGGGTGGTGAGGAGTGAAATCCACTCCCACTCCGAAGGGTTGAGGTGAATAGTTTCAAAGAAGAAAAAGAACAAAGAAAATGTACAGCCCAGGAACAGGCCCTTCGGCCCTCCAAGCCTGAGCTGATCCAAATCCACTGTCTAAACCTATCGCCCAATTCCTAAGGATCTGTATCCCTCTGCTGCCCACCTACTCGTGCACCTGTCCAGACACACCGTAAATGAATCTACCGTGCCTGCCTCTACCATCTCTGCTGGCAATCTGTTCCAGGCACCTACCACCCTCTGTGTGAAATACTTGTATACCCCTCTTAAACATTTCTTCTCTCACCTTGAATGCATGACCTCTCATTATTGAATCCTTCACCCTGGGAAAAAGCTTGTCTCTATCCATACAGTCTATACCCTTCATGATATTGTAGACCTCAATCAGGTCTCCCCTCAATCTCCTTTTTTCTAATGAAAACAATCCTAACCTAGTCAACCCTCTTCATAGCTAGCACATTCCAGACCAGGCAACATCCTCATAAACCTTCCCCTCACCTTCTCCAAAGCGTCCACGTCCTTTGGTAATGTGGCCACCAGAACTGTACACAGTATTCCAAATGCGGCTGAACCAAAGTCTTGTACAATTTTAACATGACCTGCCAGCTCCGATACTCAATACTCCGTCCGATGAAGGCAAGCGTACCTTATGCCTTCTTGACCACTCTATCCACCTGTGCAGGTTTCAATTGGTTTAAGGGAAAGCAAGGCAAGCTCATGAGGGTCAGAGGATTTAAGGAAAGAGAAAGACCAGGGTTGAAGGAGGTAGAGAAAGATGGCAGATCTAAATGAGGAAAGATGGGATGGACGAGTTTGGCTGGAATAGCCTGTGTCTGTCCTGTATATCCAATGTAAATCTTATGTAAAAAATTGAATGTTAAAACAAAGCATCAAATAAAGATTGACAGATTTCTAGAGGGGTATGTCGATTGTGTGGGAAAGTGGTGTTGAAGCAGTTGGTAAGCTATGATCTACTTGCCTGGTACAGCAGACTTGATGGGATGAATGGCCTTTCACTGTTCTGACCTTCCTGTGCTAAGGCGCAATGTTCATAGAGGGTAAGAAGCCTCCATCAGCAAGCCCACACATCCACTTTTCATCTGCATTGTCCAGTTGTCCCTTAGCCAATTTGCCCCTACACAGGGGAGGTTTAGTAGTGTTATCGCTAGATTATTAATCCAGAAACTCAAGTAATGTTCTGGGGACCCAGGTTCAAATCCAGACTGAGATTTGAATTAAATTTATCGGTGGAGGTGAGGAATAATCTGGAATTAAGAGATTACTAATGACCAGGAAATGATTTGCTAATGTCCTTTTGGGAATGAAACTGCCATCCTTACCTGGTCTGACCTCCATGTGACTCCCCACCCACAGCAATGTGGTTGACTCTTAACTGCCTTCTGGGCAATTAGGGATGGGCAATAAATGTGGCACCACAACTGTAAGAGCTGCATCCTCTCCTTGTCTGGTCTCTTCATGTGTCATGTTACCGTGTCCATTGGTAGAAATCAGGACCAGGGAACCCTCAACTGGACCCAGCCCAAGGTGGGGATGGGAAATAACTACACAGCGGCTGATATCCTGTCACCAAGTTATCCTTTATTTACATGTGCATTACAGTGCATGGGCTCTGACTGGCCGGCTCAGAGCCAGCCCGTAGATTAAGGAGAGTCTCTGATCCTTCTGTTTATATCTGTCAGCCGGGGCTCCCTGATTGGATCAGGTTAGAGCATAGAACATAGAACATTAGAGCGCAGTACAGGCCCTTCTGCCCTTGATATTGTGCCGAATTGTGAAACCAATCTGAAACCCATCAATCCTACACTATTCCATTATCATCCATATGTTTATCCAATGACCATTTAAATATCCTTAAAGTTGGTGAGTCTACTGCTGGAGCAGATAGAGCATTCCATGCCCTTACTACCCTCTGAGTAAAGAACCTACCTCTGACATCTGTCCTGTATCTATAACCCCTCAATTTTAACATTTTTAGGTTAACAACACTAATCTAGGATCTCATATAGTCAGAAAGACATAGAGATGTACAGCACAGAAACAGACCCTTCCGTCCAACTCGTCCATATACCCTAAATAAATCAGTCCCATTTGCTAGCATTTGGCCCATATCTGTCCAAACCCTTCCTATTCATGCACCCATCCAGATGCCTTTTAAATGTTGTAACTGTACCAGCCTCCACCACTTACTCTGGCAGCTCATTCCATATACACACTACCCTCTGCGTGAAAAAGGTACCCCTTAGGTCCCTTTTATATCTTTCCCCTCTCAACTTAAACCTATGCCCTCTAGTTCTGGACTCCCCCACCCTGGGGGAAAAAACATTGTCTATTTACCCTTTGCACGCCCCTCATGATTTTATAAACCTCTATAAGGTCACCCCTCAGCCTCCGGTGCTCCAGGGAAAACAGCCCCAGCCTGTTCAGCCCCTCCCTGTCGCTCAAACATGGTCAAATGAGATCCCCCCCACAGGGGAGGGGGAGGGGCAACAAGATTGGGACTGAAGAGTGTCCCCTAACCCAGAAGCAAAGCCTTAGAATTGAAAGTCAGGGCAGGGGTTGGAGGGATTGAAGGGGTTTGTCCATTGTTGGTTGGGAAGTAGCTGATTCTGCGTCAGGGTGTTACCTGATAAACATCGAATCAAGTCTTGCCAAATGCCAATCACCGTCCTGAGCCAAAAAGCTACCTACATGAAGTGTTTGAAATGTTTACAAGCAACCAGCAAAACACTGCACTTGTATTCGTTAACACAGCAATTTTGTTTGGAGCGAACGTCTTTCTCACGGCTGGCAATGTTGTTGAGAAATCTATCACTGGATTATCTTGCAAACGTTTGGATCCAAATGGTTTGACTGAAGCCCAGGGAAGGATCAGAATAGGAAAGGCCCTTCAGGGTCTTTCAAACCTCCTTCCCTGTCCCAGAGTAGTGTCGATCTGGATCACTGCATCAAGCTGCGGTGATTCCGTGGAAAACGTTCTCGGGGCATGGAGGGAGACACAACTTCCAATTTCCGCGTGCAGGCAGAAGATCCCAACGTAATTTGCAACACCCTCTCGTTGAAGTGCACGCACTACTGTCAACGCAGCAGCCACATTGTGCACAGCAAGATCCCACAGCGAGCAACATGATCTGTGCTGGCCATGTTGGCTGATGGATGGAAATTTTGGCCAGCAAGAAAATTCCAGGCGCTCGCCTTCATGATGGTGCTGTGGGATCTATCAGATGTGACATTGGCTCAATCTCCTCATTGGGAAGGTCTCTGTGTGTGGGTCACTCGCCCACCCATCTGCATGTCAGCTGGGGGTGGGGTGTGAGCTGATTATGGTCTAGCTGTAACTCTCACCACACGCCTCCCTTTCAATGGAACCCTCTTCCCACAATTATATGTGGTACGGGCAGACCAGAGCATTCATCATGTCAATGTGGTTTCCTTGACTAGTTTCACCCCCTCACAGTGGGCAAGGGTTGTTTTTCATTTTAGAAGGAAGAGTCCTAATACTGAACCCAGGAAAATCCACAAAAAACCTTCATCCAGCCTGAACGATATCTATTGACCACTGCTCTCATTTTTCTTTTGATCAGTTGGTTTTAGAGTCGTAGCGATGTGCAGCACAGAAACAGGCCCCTCAGTCCAACTCGTCCATGCTGACCAGATGTTCCTAGGCTCAAGGATAGTCTATCCTTGATTTTTATCAGAGGAGTCATAAATGGGCCGGGCTCCGATCAGTCTGGTTTGGTACAGAGATGAAAAGGATTTTGAGAGGCCTTTTGGTTTATATGTAAACAGATGAGACTTCAGGCCAAAGTGCTCATGTTTTAGAAGCGACCTGTATAATGAAAGGGGAGTGGTCAGCTCTCAAGCTGAGCAGTTCAATCCAGAACTAGGTAAAGGTGTTCAACAGTGAGCTGTGCAGAAACACACTCTATCTCTTTCCACCCTTCAAGCTTCAACCTGCACACATGTGTTCCATTTGTACTGGTTTTTAAGGGGGGTTGCTTATTGGGATAGTTGTGTATATTCGGAACAGCATAGTTAAGTCTAGTTTGGATAGACTGAGTTCCGAAGGGGTGCTTTATTCTGTTCTTTGTGTTACAGTGTGCAGTTTAATGAGTAAAGTTTTGTCTGTTTTAACATCTAATAGTCAACCTAGCTACCTCACTCCAGGTAATTTTCACTGTACACTTACAAATTGTAAAGTTATGGTCTGGTCTGCCTGCTTTAAGAATGTTTTGAGTGGTCTGGCCTAGTCCATAACAACAGGTTGAAGAACATAGAATCGAAGAATATAGAATCCCTACAGTATGGAAACAGGCCATTTGGCCCACCAAATCCACACTGACCCGACAAAAAGTGTTCCACACAGACCCATTCCCTTACCCTATTACTCTACATTTCGCACAACTAACGCACTGAAGTTTGATGAGGAAAATATCTGAAATTGAAAGCTTGTCTCGTAAAAGCTCCAACTGATTGTTGTAGCAATCCATCTGGTCAACTGTCCTCCCTTAGTGAGGGCAATCCACCAGCCTTGCTTGATCTGGCCAACACATGATTCTAGACCCATGTCAATTGCTTTCTGAAATAGCTGAGGAGTGCATTCCATTCCATGGCAATTAGGGATAGGCAACAAGTCCTGGACTCAGCAGTGATACCACATCCCATGAAGGGATAAAGAAATAAATAACCTTCAACTCTATTCCTTTAGCTCTCTACACCTTCTCAATCTTCCTGAATACATACTTTCTGAATCACAGCTTCAGCCTAATTTTCTCCTCATTTCCATCGGGTTTGAACCATAAGATCCATAAGGCATAGGGGCAGAAATCAGACCATTCGGCCCATTGAGTCTGCTCCACCATTCAATCATGGCTGATAGGTTTTTGACCACGTTCTCCCACTTTCATCCCACTCAAGAACCTACCTATCTCTGTTTTACATATACTCAATGCCCTCTGTAGCAACAAATTCCACAGATTCGCCACACTGAATGTACCACATTGAAGCAGTTTCCTGTGATAAGTGGTTGTTTATCTTATTAGTACAGTAGCGGACACCAGCTGTAAATTCCTGTCCATCATCCTGACTTGGACTTGTCACGGGGCTCCTTCTCCTGCAGTTCTGTGGGAATATCTGCTCCAAATAGACTGCAGCAGTTCAAGAAAGCAGCTCACTGTCACCTTCTCAAGAACTATTGGGTCAATGGGCTGAAGAATGGCAGATGGGATTTAGCCTAGATAAATGCGAGGTATTGCGTTTTGGTAAAACAAAGACAGGACTTATACAATTGAAGGTAAGGCCTTGGATAGTGTTGCAGATCAGAGAGACCTTAGAGTTCAGGTGTAAAAGACATCTGGATAGGTACGTGAATAGGAAGGGTTTGGAGGGATATGGGCCAAGTGCTGGCAAATGGGACCAGATTAATTGAGGATATCTGATTGGTATGGACAAGTTGGACTGAAAGGTCTGTTTCTGTGCTGTACAGCTCTATGGCTCTGTGACTCTGTGCACATCTTTGAAATTTCCATCGCATATGCTTAGGATGGTTAAGAAGGCATTTGAGGCACTCTGAGTGCCTTCATTGCTCACTCCTTTGAGTATAGGCGTTGAGGTTGTAAGGGATGTTGGTGAGGCCTCGTCTGGAGTATTACGTCCAGTTCTGGTCGCCCTGTTTTAGGAAAGGTAATTTCAAGCTGGAGAGGGTTCAGAAAAGATTTACCAGGACGTTGCCGGGAATGGAGAGCTTGAGGTATCAGAAGAGGCTGAATAGGCTGGGACTTTTTCACTGAAGTGTAGAACACTGAGGGGTGACCTTATAGAGATTTATAAAATCATGAGGGGTACAGATAAATTGAATATCAGGTGTCCTTTTTCTAGGAGGGGGGATTTCAAGACCTGGGGGCATATTTTTAAAGGTGAGAGGAGAGAGATTTTAAAAAGACATGAAGGACAGTTTTTTTTTATATAGAGAGAGTGGTTCAGGAGTGGAGTGAGCTTCCAGAGGAAGGGTTGGATGCGTCTGCAGTTGCAATATTTAAAAGACATTTAGATAAGTACATGAACGTTTGGAGGGACATGGGCCAGGAACACGCAGGAGGGACGAGTTTAGTTTCATAACATGGTCGGTGTGGACTGGCTGGTTTGTGCCCATACTATATGACTCCATGGCAATACAGATTGGGCAACAAATACTGGCTCAACCAGTGACACCCACATCTCAAGAAAGAACAACAAAAGCATGAATATGCCACATGGTTGACACTTCCCAAAGCAAAATGTGATTAGAATCAATGACAGTTCAGTGCGGACATGTGCCAAATCCAAACACTGTTTAGCAAGGCAGGTAGAAACCTGGCCCGATATGTTAATGAATAAATTGGCTCTTACCCATTTTTTTATAATAACAAATTTAGAATAACAGAGTTCTTCATAACCACAACCTATTGATTATATCAATCAAAGTCATGTCGGATTATAAGAAGAAAGGATAGGGTGGGGCACTCACTATTGGCAGAACACCCTGGTGTTTGGTGACGGAGGGTGGGCTGACTCTGAGTGGAGACTAACTGTGAAGGGCTGATAAACAAGGAACTACTTTGGTCTGAAAGGTTAAGGAAGGAGGTGAACAGTTAAATGATGCTGACCATAGAAACCTGACAGTGCAGGTAGAGGCCATTTGGCCCATCGAGTCTGCATCGACTCTCCAAAGAGCATCCCATGCAGACCAGACAACAACCTCTCCTCCACGCTATACCTACATTTCCCATGGCTAACCCACCTAGCCTATACATCCCTGGCCACTATGGACAATTTAGTATGGCCAATCCACCATCTTTGGACTGTAGGAGGAAACCGGAGCATCCAGAGGAAACCCACACAGACATGGGAACATGTGCAAACTCCACACTGCTAGACATAGAGTCATAAAGCTATCCAGCACAAAAACAGCCCCTTTAGTCCAACTCATTCATGCTGACCAGATATCCTACATTAATCTAGTCTCTTTTGCCAGCATTTGGTCCATATCCCTCTAAACCCATCCAGATGCCTTTTAAATGCTATAATTGTACCAGCCTCCACCACTTCCTCTGGCAGCTCATTCCATACACGCACCACCCTCTGTGTGAAAAAGTTGCCCCCAGGTCCCTTTTAAATCTTTCCCCTCTCACCGTAAAACTATGCCCTCTAGTTTTGGACTTTCCTAACTTGGGGAAAGACCTCGTCTACTTACTCTATCCATTTTCCTTATGTGAAAAAGGACATGCTCACTCAGCATGGGGTGTGATGATCTGGCCACATTGATGGGCAGGTGAATGGAGCATGCGCACTGAGCGGGTCCCTGCATGTGTGAGACAGTAGTGGTGACCCCCAGTCAGGTCTGGTCAGGTCTGAAAAGCTAAGGAAGTAGGTGAACGTTGAAATGATGCTGACCGTAGGTCGCTATATGGAATGCACTGCTAGCAGTGGTAGTAGAGTCAGATACATTAGGGACATTTAAGCAACTCTTGAATAGGCACATGGATGATAGTAAAATGAAGTAAAATGTAGGTTAGTCTGAACTTAGAGTAGGACAAAAGGTTGGCACAACATCACGGGCCGAAGGGCCTGTACTGTGTTGTACTGTCCTGTGTTATATGCTCCACATCTAAAGCCTTGTACATTGTGGAGAGGAGGAATGGTAGAGGTGAAGCATGTGATTGTCATTCTCTCCAGAACATTGCAAACCGTGCTTTCTTTAAGTAGTTACATTTTCTGATAAGATTTCTTTCTTTCTGAAGGAAGAGGCAGTGGGTAAACATTATACCAGGCCGTTGCAGCACGCTCTGCGATTTAAAGTTACCTTCCTTCCAGAACAACATGAGTGAACTTTATCCTCCTGTGCAGTGTATGGTCAGTCTTCACCTCAGGTAACAGGAAAATTAAGCATCGGATGTTGAGGAGCTGATTTACCTTCAATACCACTTCTGCCCCACATTGTGATCTCAAACTCTGAGGGTTCCTGTCCCCGTCTCCCCACCCATTGGGGAACTGACATCTTGCCAAACTTGGAGATTTGCTGTCATTCTTGTGTTTAGATGAGTCATCAATCTGGTTAGTTGTAATTGTATAAGAGTGAATCACAGAGACATCAAGTGCCAATGATAATCACTGCGATTAGACATTGTTGTTTCACCTACCCTATAATTTAATGTGTGTGGAAAATGAGGCAGGGGTATAATGTAACAGATTCCGCTTTCAGCTCCATACATTGCCAAGAAAGCACTTTAATGGTCAGTGCAAAACCATTTATTAGAGTTTATATTTTCCTCCCTTGACAAAAGATTTGCATGTAACAGAGCTGGCCGTGCCCATTCATGCCATTAATATGTTGCTTGTTTTGATTTCTTTCTATAAACAAATCTCAAAATGCTTTCACACATCAGAAATTAAAAGATACAAATGAGGTGAGGGTAGGACAGTCATTGGGCAGGCTCTTGTTTTATCAAGTAAGTTGATGGAAACCCTTCTAATAGCCATTTGAGGTGTAGAGTCATACAGCACAGAAACAGACCCTTCGGCCCAACTCGCCCATACCAACCATGTTTCCCAAGTTAATCTGGTCTCTTCGCCAGCACTTGGCCCATATCCCTCTAAACCCTTCCTATTCATATACCAATTCTGATGCCTTTTAAATGCTGTAATTGTACTAGTCTCCACCACTTCCTCTGGCAGCTCATTCCATACACCCATCACCTTCTGTGTGAAAAAGTTGCACTTCAGGTCTATTTTAAATCTTTTTCCACTCACCTTAAACCTACACCCGCTAGTTTTGGATTCCCCTGTCCCTGGTGAAAAGATTTTGTCTATTTATCCTAATCATGCCCCTCATGATCTTATAAACCTCTATAAGGTCACCCCTCAACTCCATCAACAAACACATCGACCTGGACCCAATATACCAACCACTACAGCGGACAGCTGAAACTGACAACCGGAAGCGGCAGGGACAGACCACTATAAACACCGAAGGAAACATCAAAGAAGCGCTTCGCAGGAGGCTCCCAAGCACTGATGATGTCGCCTAGCCAGGGGACGAAACGTTTGCAACAAAAACATCCAGCTCGGCGAACAGAACCACAGCAACGAGCACCCGAGCTACAAATCTTCACACAAACTTTGATCACCCCTCAGCCTCTGATGTTCCAGGCTTTGAGTAACACAGTGGCTCAGTGGTTAGCACTGCTGCCTCACAACACCAGGGATCCGGGTTCAATCCCAGTCTCGGGCAACTGTTTGGAATTTGCTCATTTTCCCCATATCTGCTCGGGTTTCCTCCAGGTGCTCAAGTTTCCTCCCACAATCCAAACATGTGAAGGTTAGGTGAATTGGCCAAGCTAAATTGCCCATAGTGTTCAGTGATGTGAGGGTTAGGTGAATTACTCGGGTAAGTGTACAGTAATGGAATGGGTCTGGGTGGGATGCTCTTTGGAGGATTGGTGTGGGCATGTTGGGCCAAGTGGCCTGTTTCCACATTGTAGGGATTGTATGACTTCTATAAGTCTATTCAGTCTCTCCCTGTAACTCAAAACCACCAGTCTCGGTAACATCCTTGTCAATTATTTTTTGCACCCTTTCCAATATAATAACATCCTTCCCTCAGTGGGGTGACTAGAGTGGTATGCAGTACTCCAAATGTGTCCTGACCCGATATCTTGTACAGCCATAACATGATATCCCGACTCTTGTACTCAATGTTCTGATCAATGAAGGCAAGTGTGTGCTAAACGCCTGATTCACTAACCTGTCTACTTGCGACGCCACTTTCGACGCACTACATACATGTACCATGAGGTCTCTGTGTTTGACAACACTCCCCAGGGCCTGGCCCCCGTTCCCTCCGTGACTACCTGGTCAGGTCCACGCCCCCCTACGACCCACCCTCCCATCCTGGCACTTTCCCCTGCCACCGCAGGAACTGTAAAACCTGTGCCCACACCTCCTCCCTCACCTCCATCCAAGGCCCTAAAGGAGCCTTCCACATCCATCAAAGTTTTACCTGCACATCCACTAATATCATTTATTGTATCCGTTGCTCCCGATGCGGTCTCCTCTACATTGGGGAGACTGGACGCCTCCTAGCAGAGCGCTTTAGGGAACATCTCCGAGACACCCGCACCAACCAACCAAATCGCCCCGTGGCTCAACATTTCAACTCCCCCTCCCACTCTGCCGAGGATATGGAGATCCTGGGCCTCCTCCAGCGCCGCTCCCTCACCACCAGACGCCTGGAAGAAGAACGCCTCATCTTCCGCCTCGGAACACTTCAACCCCAGGGCATCAATGTGGATTTCAACAGTTTCCTCATTTCCCCTTCCCCCACTCATCCTAGTTTCTAATCTCCAGCAATACGATCCCCTGACGTGTCTGGACTTGTCTGACCTGCCTAGCTCCTTTTCCACTTATCCACTCCACCCTCTCCTCCCTGACCTATCACCTTCATCTCCTTCCCCACTGACCTATTGTACGCCATGCTACTCTATCCCCACCCCCACCCTCCTCTAGCTTATCTCTCCACGCTTCAGTCTCTCTGCCTTTATTCCTGATGAAGGGCTTTTGCCCGAAACGTCGATTTTGCCTGTCCTCGGATGCTGCCTGAACTGCTGTGCTCTTCCAGCACCACCAATCCAGAATCTGGTTTCCAGCATCTGCAGTCATTGTTTTTACCTCATTAATTGTGTAATCCTATCTTACTGTGCCGTATCAAAATGCAGCACTTTGTACTTCTCTAACTTAAACTCCATCAGCCATTCCTCGGCCCACTGACCCAGTTGATCAAGATCCCGTTGTACGTTTTGATAACCTTCTTCACTATACGCCATTCACTAATTGTGGTGTCATCCACAAACTTACTAACCACGCCTCCTACATTCTTATCCAAATCGTTTATATAAATGACAAACAACGGTAGACCCAGCACCGACCCCTGAGGCACACCGCTGGTCACAGGCCTCGAGTCTGAGAACCATCTCTCTACCACCGCCCTCTATCCCCTCCCGTCAAGTTGGGTGAAGAAATCCTGCCAAGAACCAGCCGTGTTAGAGGACAGCATGCCATGAACAAGCTGCCCAGCTGATCTCTCCAGTTTCGGAAAAGAGAACTGGTTTTTTTTTAAAAGAGTGATTGAAAGACATTTTCAGATTGCATTTCCTGAAGATTCCGCAGCATTCAGCATTTTATTCTTTTGCCTTCAAGAATAAGCCATTGGCTGGAGTGTTTTTTTCTGGAGAAAAGCAATCTCTGCAAAGAAGTCTGTTTTATTGTTGTCTTTTCATGAAGTGTGTGTGTGTGCATGTGTGTGTGTCCGCGCGTGTGCATGTGTACGTATGTATCTGTATGTGTGTGTGTGCATGTGTGTATGTTTGCATGTGTCCATATGTATCTGTATGTGTGTATGCACGTGTGTAGGTGTGCATGTGTGCATATATATCTGCGTGTGTGTGTGAGGGTGCGTGTGTGTGCATGTGTGTATGTATCTGTACGTGCGTGTACATGTAAGTGTGTGTATATGTGTGTGAGGGTGTGTATGTGTGCGTGCGCGTGTGTACATGTGTGTATATGTGCATGTGTGCATAGGTATCTGTATGTGTGTGTATGTATGCATGTTAGTACATGTCTGTGTGCATGTGTGAGCATGCATGTGCATGCGTGTCTGAGTGTATATTTGCACCTGTGTGTTTGTACATGTGTGAAAATGCACACACATTGCAAACCCCAGTCATTGGAGTTACGTTGAGTGATCAGATGGGCTGGTGGGCAGAGGAGTGGCAGAGGGAATTTAATTTGTGTTGCCGATGGACGTGTGGCGCTGTCGCTAGACTAGTATTCTAGAAACCCTGGTAATGTCCTGGGGACCCAGGTTCAAATACCTTCATGCAGATGGTGGAATTTGAATTCAATTAAGAAATATGTCTGGGGTTAAGAGTCTAATGATGAACATGAAACCATTGCCAACTGGAAAAATCCATCTGGTTCACTTTTGGGAAGGAAACTGCCATCCTAACCTGGTCTGACTCCAGACACACAGCAATGTGGTTGACTCTGAACTGCCCTCTGGGCAATATTGGGGCAGCGAGTGATGCTCACATCCCATGAAACAATAAAAGAAAATTAGATAAATGTGAGGTGCTGCATTTTGGAAAGGCAAATCAGGACAGGACTTATACCCTTAATGGTAATATTCTGGAGAGTGATGCTGAACAAAGAGACCTTGTAGTACAGGTTCATAGCTCCTTGAAATTAGAGTCTCAGGTAGACAGGGTGGTAAAGCAGGTGTTTGGTACACTTGCCCTTATTGGTCAGTCCATTGAGTATAAGGGTTGGAAGGTCATGTTGTGGCTGTGCAGGACAGTTTTGGAATACTGCGTTCAATTCTGGCCTTCCTGCTATAGGAAGGATGTTGTGAAACTTGAAAGGGTTCAGAAAAGGTTGACAAGGATAAGGCCATAAGACCAGAAGACATCGAAACAGAAATTAGGCCATTCAGCCCATCGATTCTGCTCCACTATTCAATCACAGCTGATAAGCTTCACAACCCCATTCTCCCGCTTTCTCCCCGTAAGCCCTTGATCCCATTGATACAGAGAACCTATCTCAATCTTAAATATACTAAATGACCTGGCCTGCACAGCCTTCTCTGGCAATAAGGTCCATAGATTCCTCACTCTCTGGCTGAAGAAGTTTCTCCTTATCTCCATTCTAAAGGGTCTTCCCTTTACTCTAAGGTTGTACCCTCAGGTCCTAGTTTCTCCTACCAATGGAAAGATCTTCCCAACATCCACTCTGTCCAGGCCATTCAGCATTGTGTGTATTTCAGTTAGATCCCCTCTCATCAAGTATTAAACCTAGAGTTCGCAAACATTCCTCATATGTTAAGCTTTTCATTCCTGGACCATTCTCGTGAACCTCCTCTGAACGCGCTCTCGGGACAGTACGTCCTTCCTGAGATATGGGGCCCAAGACTGTGCATGATACTCCAAATGTGGTCTGACCAGAGCCTTATAGAGCCTCAGAAGTACATCCCTGCTTATATATTCAAGTCCTCAAAATAAATGCCATCATTGCATTTGCCTTCCTAACTACTGATTCAACTTGTAAGTTTACCTTCTTTCTACCAAAGTGCATGATCTCACACCTTCCCATGTTGTACTCCATCTGCCACTTCTTTGCCCACTCTCATAACCTGTCCAAATCCTCCTGCAGCTTCTCCACCGCCTCAATGCTACCTGTCCCTCTACCAATCTTTGTATCATCTACAAACTTAGCCAGAATGCCCTCAGTTCCTTCATCTAGATCGTTAATGTATGAAGTGAAACGTTGTGGTCCCAACACTGAGCCTTACAGAACACCACTTGTCACCGGCTGCCATCCTGAGAAGGACCCTTTTATCCCCACTCTCTGCTTTCTGCCAGACAGCCAAGCTTCTATCCAGGCTAGCACCTTGCCTCTAACACCATGGGCCCTTATCTTACTCAGTAGCCTCCTGTGCAGCACCTTGTTAAAGGCCTTCTTGGAGTCCAGGTAGATTACATCCACTGGCTCTCCTTGGTCTAACCTGCTCATTACCTCCTCAAATAATTCTAGCAGATTTGTCAGGCATGACCTCCCCTTGATGAAACCATACGGACTCTGCCTTATTTTACCAGAGACTTCCAAGTCTTCAGAAATCTCATCCTTCATGATAGATTCCAGGATCTTACCCATGATCAAGGTTAGCCTAATCTGTCTCTAATTTCCCATCTTTTGCTTTACTCCCTGTTTAAACAGGGGTGTCACTTTGCAACTTTCCAGTCCTCTGGGACTCTCCCTGATTCGAGCGATTCCTGAAAGATGACCACTAACGCCTCCACTATCTCTTCAACTATCTCCCATAGAACTCTGGGATGTAGTCCATCTGGTCCAGGTGATTTATCCACATTCAGGCCATTCAGCTTTTCTAGCACCTGCTCCTTGGTGATGATCACCATACTCAGCTCTGCTCTCTCACACTCGGAACGTTTTGGGATATTACTCGTGTCTTTCACTATGAAGACTAACCTGAAGTAATTAATCGGTTCCTCAGCCATTTCTTTGTTCCCCACTACTATCTTTCCAGCATCATTTTCCAGCAGCCCAATATCCATTTTAGCCTCTCTTTTGCCCAATCTTCCTATATATGACTGACTAGCTTACCCTCACATTTAATCTTCTCCATCCTTATTTCTTTTTTTGTTGCCCTGTGTTGGTTTTTGTAAGCTTCCCAATCCTCTGGTTACCCATTGCTCTTCGCCACATTATATGCTTTCTCTTTTGCTTTATGCTATCCCTGCCTTCCCTAGTCAGCCATGGCTGTCTCATCCTCTCTGTACCATGCTTCTCTTTTCTCGGGATGAATCTCTGCCATGTCTCCTGAATTACTCCCAGAAACTCCTGCCACTGCTGTTCCATTGTCTTTCCTGCTGGGCTCCTCTCCCAGTCAATTCTACCCAGATCCCCCCCATGCTTCTGTAGTTGCCTATAATACCGTTACCTCTGATACTATTCCCTCCCTCTCACATTGCACAGTAAATTCAATCATACTATGATCACTGCCTCCTAAGGGTTCCTTCACCTTAAGCTCCCTTATCAAGTCTGCCTCAGTGAACAACACTTAATCCAGTATTACCTGTTCCCAAGTAGATTCCACCACAAGCTGCTCCAAAAAGCCATCTTGTAGACATTCCACAAATTCCTTTTCTTGAAATACACCATCAACCTGATTTTCCCTTCCATCTGCATATTGAAATCCCCAAGGATCACTGTAACTCTGCCAGGGTTGGAGGGTTTGATCTAGGGGGAGAGGCTGAATAGGCTGGGGCTGTTTTCCTTGGAGCGTTGGAGGCTGAGGGGTGACTTTATAGGGGTTTATAAAATCATGAGGGTCATGGATAGGGTGAAAAGACAAGGTCTTTTCATCAGGGTAGCAGAGTCCAAAAGTAGAGGGCATAGGTTTAAGATGAAAGGGGAAAGATTTAAAAGGGCAACGTTTTCACGCAGAAGGGGGTACGTGTATGGAATGAGCTGCCAGAGGAAGTGGTGGAAGCGGCTACAGTTACAACACTTAAAAGGCTGGGTATATGAATAGGGAGGATCTAAAGGGGTATGGGTTGGGTGCTGGCAAACGGGACTTGAATAATTTAAACTATCTGGTCAGCATGGACGAGTTGGACTGAAGGATATATTTCCACGCTGTGCATCTCTATGACTCTATAGTGCAATGTTACTTTTTCTGATAAGATTTATTTCTTTCTGAAGGAAGAGGCAGTGGGTAAACATTATACCAGGCCGTTGCAGCACGCTCTGCGATTTAAAGTTACCTTCCTTCCAGAACAACATGAGTGAACTTTATCCTCCTGTGCAGTGTATGGTCAGTCTTCACCTCAGGTAACAGGAAAATTAAGTATCGGATATTGAGGAGCTGATTTACCTTCAATACCACTTCTGCCCCACATTGTGATCTCAAACTCTGAGGGTTCCTGTCCCCGTCTCCCCACCCATTGGGGAACTGACATCTTGCCAAACTTGGAGATTTGCTGTCATTCTTGTGTTTAGATGAGTCATCAATCTGGTTAGTTGTAATTGTATAAGAGTGAATCACAGAGACATCAAGTGCCAATGATAATCACTGCGATTAGACACTGTTGTTTCACCTACCCTATAATTTAATGTGTGTGGAAAATGAGGCAGGGGTATAATGTAACAGATTCTGCTTTCAGCTCCATACATTGCCAAGAAAGCACTTTAATGGTCAGTGCAAACCCATTTATGAGAGTTTATATTTTCCTTCCTTGACAAAAGAATGGGCTGGCTGTGCCCATTCATGCCATTTATCTGTTGCTTGTTTTGAACAAACAAATCTCAAGATGCTTTCACACATCAAGAATTAAAAGATACAAACAAGGTGAGGGTAGCACAGTCATTGGACATGAGGCTTGTGTTGTGGGTTTAAGGCCGAGACAAGGCTTTGTGGTTGTTGGTTCACTTGGGTGGGCAGTTGTCCTGTAATTAACACAGAGGTGGGAATGCAAGATAGTCAGGGGCACTCTGGATGAAATACCAGAGTGTTGGTGGAGGTCATCGTGAATTCCTCAGTAGGCGGAAAAATCTACAGCAGGGGCTCAAAAGCAAGAGAAGGGCTCATTTCCCTAGTTCTACTTTCTGTTTTAAAAGATTGTGGAAAAAAAGAAATTTATTTCAAGTTTTGTTGACACTCCTGGAGAAGTTTCTTTTACAGGAGGGGTCCTTGAAAATTCACAAAGAAATCACATCGCTGATGTTAACGCCTTGCTTTGAGGCGCGGTTTTGAGTAGGGTTGGACAGGTTCTTGCTTTATCAAGCTACTTTGGAGGAAACCCTTCCAATAAACATTTGAGTCCAAGAGTCATAGAGTCATACAACACAGGAACAGACCCTTCAGCCCAACCCGTCCATTCTAACCAGGTTTCCTAAACTGAACTCATTCCTTTCGCCTGTACTTTCCCCATATCCCTTTAATCCTCTTCCTATTAATGTATTCCCCCTTCAAATGTCTTTTAAATGTTGTAAATGTACCAGCATCCATCACTTTCTCTGGCAGCTCTTCCATACACACACCACCTTCTGTGCGAAAGTGTTGTTCCTCAGGTCCCTTCTAAATTTGTTGTCTCTCACCTTCAACCTATGTCCCTTCGTTTTGGACTCCCCTACACTTGCAAAAAGAAAAACCTTGCCTATTTACCCTATCCATGCCCTCATGATTTTATAAACCTCTTCAAGGTCACCCCTCAGTCTCCGAGGCTCCAGGGAGAAAAGACTCTCCTTATAACTCAAACGCTCCAGTCTCGGTAACATCCTTGTAAATCTTTTCTGCACCCTTTCCAACTTAATAACATCCTTCCTATAACAGGGCAATCAGAATTGTAGTCCAAATGTGGCATTACCAATGTCTTGCACAGCCATAACATAACATTCCAATGTCATAATCAATGCTCTGATTAATGAAGATAAGTGTGCCAAATGTCTTCTTCACCAACTTGTCTACTTGCGACGCCACTTTCAAGGAATTATGCACCTGCATCCCAAGGTCTCTCTGTTTGAAAATACTCCCCAGGACTCTTTCATTAACTACAGAAATCATAGAACATAGAACATAGAACATAGAACAATACAGCACAGAACAGGCCCTTCGGCCCACGATGTTGTGCCGAACATTTGTCCTAGTTTAAGCACCCATTCATGTACCTATCCAATTGCCGCTTAAAGGTCACCAAAGATTCTGACTCTACCACTCCCACAGGCAGCGCATTCCATGCCCCCACCACTCTCTGGGTAAAGAACCCACCCCTGACATCTCCCTATACCTTCCACCCTTCACCTTAAATTTATGTCCCTTTGTAACACTCTGTTGTACCCGCGGAAAAAGTTTCTGACTGTCTACTCTATCTATTCCTCTGATCATCTTATAAACCTCGATCAAGTCACCCCTCATCCTTCGCCGTTCCAACGAGAAAAGGCCTAGCACTCTCAACCTATCCTCATACGACCTATTCTCCATTCCAGGCAACATCCTGGTAAATCTTCTCTGCACCCTCTCCAAAGCTTCCACATCTTTCCTAAAGTGAGGCGACCAGAACTGCACACAGTACTCCAAATGTGGCCTAACCAAAGTCCTGTACAGTTGCAACATCACTTCACGACTCTTGAATTCAATCCCTCTGCTAATGAATGCTAATACACCATAGGCCTTCTTACAAGCTCTATCCACTTGAGTGGCAACTTTCAAAGACCTATGAACATAGACCCCAAGATCCCTCTGTTCCTCCACCTCACTAAGAACCCTACCGTTAACCCTGTATTCCGCATTCTTATTTGTTTTTCCAAAATGGACAACCTCACACTTGGCAGGGTTGAACTCCATCTGCCACTCCTCAGCCCAGCTCTGCATCATATCCAAGTCCTTTTGCAGCCGACAAGAGCCCTCCTCACTATCCACAACTCCACAAATCTTCGTATCATCTGCAAATTTACTGACCCACCCTTCGACTCCCTCATCCAAGTCATTAATAAAAATTACGAACAGCAGAGGACCCAGAACTGATCCCTGCGGAACTCCACTTGTAACTGGGCTCCAGGCTGAATATTTACCATCTACCACCACTCTCTGACTTCGACCGGTTAGCCAGTTCTCTATCCAATTGGTCAAATTTCCCTCTATCCCATGCCTCCTGACTTTCCGCATAAGCCTACCATGGGAAACCTTATCAAATCATGCCATGGTTTCTCTCACCAAAATGCAACAGTTTGCAATTATCTGTATTCAGCTCCATCTGCCACTCCTCTGCCCATCCGCCATCTGATCAAGGTCCAGTTGTACTCTGAGATAATCCTCTACACAAAGTGATGTTTTTCCACAGCTTACAATCTCTGCAGACCAACCTGTTTTAATGTTCTCTCTTCCTGAAGTGTGTGTGTCTCTGTATTTGCATGTGTATATGCATGCATGTGTATGTGCATATGAGAGTGTGTGTTTGTGCGTGTGTGTGCATGTATGTGTGTTTGTGCACAGAATTTACAGCAAAAAGATTACAATGTCATGCAACTGAAATAATATATTGAACAAACCTAGGCTGAACAGCAATCTAGGTTTATTTAATATATCATTTCAGTTGCATGACATTGTAATATTTTGCGATAAATTCTGTATCTTATGATCCTGCTCCACAATCACCTGATGAAGGAGCAGTGTTTTGAAAGTTAGTAATTCCAAATAAATCTGTTAGACTATAACCTGGTGTTGTGTGATTTTTAACTACATTGATTGACTAAGTTTAGTTTTGGTAATATTTCCTAAAAGTATTTATTAAGAAACCAAGCTGATAGATCTTTTTTTTGTTTCAAACCAGGTCACCTTGGTAACTAGGAAAGCCAGTTTAATTTTATGTTACAGTCCTTAGCCCAATGGGACACTGTCCCACCTCAGTTGTAACACTAGCGAATGATCAGTGGAGCCCAGTCATATATTGACACTAAACCCGCTGCCTGGCTTTGGTTGTCACTTCAAGAACCCTTATTCTCAAACCCTTCCAGGCCTGTCTCCTCCCTCCTCCAATAAAACGCAAGGTAATGGTATTGGTCAAGAGATGAACCTTTACAATGTATAATCTGCAGAAAGAGTGGCCCTAGTTAAAAGGGTTTAGGACAAGCTAGCAATCCTGTGCAGCCAACCTCTACACACTGAGGAGAGGCAGAAACAGTGCTGACCATCCCCTCCTTCAGGCATAATCACATCAAACTCAGCAAGTCACTGGACTTTGGAGGTGCGTATTCACTACAACAAAAATGTATTTGACCAACTAACGATGCAGCAGGTCTTTAGGAAGCCTTAAAACATGTCAACCCCAAGTGAGGAGGTGTTTCCACTTGGGTCGAGACCAGGACAAGGGATTATAAATAGAAAATTATCAGTGACCACTTCAGCACCCAGTAAGTGGAGAGAATTTAGAACTCGCTACCGTGAGGCGCAAGAAGCAGAGATGCATTTCAGGGAAAGCTGGATTAGCACATGAAGGAGAAAGCTAGAGAATCCCTACAGTGTGGAAGCAGGCTATTTGGTCCATTGAGTCCACACTAACCCTCCGAACAGTATCTCATCCACAACCCTGAGCCTGCATTTACCATGGCGAATCCATCCAGCCTGCACATCCTTGGACACTACAGACAATTTCCCATGGCCAATCTACCCTAACCTGCACATCCCTGGATACTGCAGACCATGGAGCATGACCAATCCATCCTAACCTGTACATCCCCAGACACTGCAGACAAGTTAGCATGGCCAATCCATCCTAACCTGCACATCCCTGGACACTGCAGGGCAATTTTGCATGGCCAACCCTCCTAACCTGCATATCCCTGGACACTATGGGTAATTTAGCATGGCCAACCCACCCTAATCTGCACATCCCAGGACACTATGGGTAATTTAGCATGGCTAATCCATCCGTACCTGCACATCCCAGGACACTATGGGGAATTTAGCAGGGCCAATCTACCCAACCTGCACATCTCTGGACACTGCAGACAATTTAGCATGGCCAATCCACCCTAACCTGCATATCCCTGGACACTACAGACAATTTAGCATGGCCAATCCACCCTAACCTGCACATCCCTGGACACTGCAGACAATTTAGCATGGCCAATCCACCCTAACCTGCACATCTCTGGACACTATGGACAATTCAGCATGGCCAACCCACCAAATCTGCATATCCCTGGGCACTATGGGCAATTTTGCATGGCCAACCCACCCTAATCTGCACATCCCAGGACACTATGGGTAATTTAGCATGGCCTATCCACCGTAACCTGCACATTTTTGGATTGTGGGAGAAAACTGCTGCACCCAGAGCAAACCCGCGCAGACAAGTAAAGAATGTGCAAACTCCATATAGACAGTCGCCCAAGGGTGGAATCGAACCTGGGTCCCTGACATTGTGAGGCAGCAGTGCTAACCACTGAGTCACCACAATAATAAGGTGAGATAAGGAGCGATCAACTGTTTTTCCCTCAATCATCAGACAATCATCCAAAGGACGGTGATTCCTCTTTTACCTCACTGTTAGATGAGAAATCTTGTACGCACAATATCCATTATAACACAAACGCCAGCACCAGGCAGATGAGCCAAACAATTTGCTTCTGTATTAAAAAGTATGAAACAATTTTATCCAATTCTGTGACTCCTATTAATTTGGCACCAAACAGTAATGCCTGCTATTCCTTGCCACCAACAGGATTTATTTATTTGGAATCTGCAGTTGGTACAAATCTCCTTTAATTAAGATATGGAGGTGCCGGTGTTGGACTGGGATGGACCGAGTTAAAAATCACACTACACCAGGTTATAGTTCAACAGGTTTATTTGGAAGCACTAGCTTTCAGAGCGCTGCTTCTTCATCTGACAAAGGATCAGCGCTCCGAAAGCTAGTGTTTCCAAATAAACCTGTTGGACTGTAACCTGGTGTGGTGTGATTTTTAATTCGGTCCTTTAATTAGTTACAGCATTCACAGTCTATAAATTCAACATTGGTGAAAAGTGAATTCAGTGGACAGGCTAGTGCTAACCATGTGCGAGGTTAGTTTGAGAATGGCTTTTAAAATTATTTGGCAATAGTCTATGTGGCCATTAGCGTGTTTCTCTCACTTCTTGCTTCTCCATTGATTAAGCCAACTCCTGCATTCTTGCTGTGGGTCGCTCCAACCCTCGAACCACCCAGTTATCCTACATCCAAAGAGAAAGCAAGCAGATTCTTTATTATCCAGTTTTCAAATCTTTACTTCCTGATTTTCAACTCTCAGTGCCAATAGCCTTTCTCGCTCCACTCCTCCACACCCCTCCACCCCCCAAGGGTTCAATTGTTTACAGAGTTAGAAAAGTGTTCAAATATTTCAAAGGAAACAATTTTATTTGAACTCCATGCTGACCAGATAGCCTGAATTAATCTAGTCCCATTTGCCAGCACTTGGCCCATATCCTTCTGAACCCTTACTATTCATATACTCATCTAGATGCCTTTTAAATGTTGCAATTGTACTAGCCTCCACCACTTCCTCTGACAGCTTGGATGAGTTCGGCAGAAGGGTCTGTTTGCATGCTGTACATCTCTATAACTCTATGAGACCATTAGACTTTAGAGTTGTGTAAGCCATTCAGCCCATCGAGGCTGCTCAGCCATTCAATGAGAGCACGGTTGATCTGATAATACTCAACCTCACATTTCTGCTTTCTCCCATAACCTCAATTCCACTTCCTGATTAAAAAGCTCGCTCTCTCAGTCTCGAATGACCCAGTCTTGAGAGCTCTTCCGACCCCCATACAATAAAGAATTCCACACATTCACCACCCTCTGAAGGAAGAAATCCCTCCTCATCTCTGTTGTAAATGAGATAATGAGCTGTACTCCTGGACTCTCCCACAAGGGGAAACATTCTCTCTGCACTGACCCTACGCCCCCCCCCAAGAATCTTGCATGAATTAATGAGGTCACCTCTCATTCTCTTAAACTCTGATGAGTACAGGCCCCAATCTACTCAACTTCTCCTTACAAGACAGTCCCTCTATCCCCTGGATCAGCCGAGTGAACCTTCTCTGGACTGCGTCCAATGCTGGTCCACCTTTCCTGAGGTAAGGGTTAGAATTAGGGTCTCCTTCCTCCTGAGCATTGTTTCCTGGCAATCGACGTTCACCTCCCGGGCATTCCAGGTCAGTTCGTTGCACAGTTAGCAACGCGCGTTAAGTCCTGACGCACCTTATTTGCAACGTGACGCCATTGTGCTTGGCGAAGCGAGTGATGCTCAGCGTGAGGACTGGTCTGTAGGACGTGAAGGAATCCCCCGCCACCTAGGCAAGCGCAACTCAACTCAAACAGCAGAGAGAAGGGTCTACGTTGGGGTCCAAACTCCAGAGCAGTAAAGGAGTGCATAGTTTGCTGTAGTGCTGAAGGAAGCCCGTCTGCAAACTTGATTTGGAGATGCCGGTGTTGGACTGGGGTGTACAAAGTTAAAAATCATACAACACCAGGTTATAGTCCAACAGGTTTAATTGGAAGCACACTAGCTTTCGGAGCGACGCTCCTTCATCACATGGTAGTGGCCACTACCACCTGATGAAGGAGCGTCGCTCGAAACGTTAGTGTGCTTCTAATTAAACCTGTTGGACTATAACCTGGTGTTGTGTGACTTTTAACTGTGTGCAAGTGATCTGTGAGCAACATTGCCCCTGCCTGGCCATGATGTGGTACAGCACAAAAGGTTTGAGAAGAACTTCCTTCTGAAATATTCAGCTCTGTTGCTCCGCTGCACGCCCACACCCCCTGTCTCTGATATCTTTCCTCACTCAGTCAGTGCAGCACCCCCCACCCCCCCGCCCTCTAATTTAGCTACTGTTGGGGTGCAAACACTAACAGAGCCTCATGTCAAAGCAGTTGCTCAAGATTCTTGGCACTTTATTGAGCGCGGATAAGGGAGTTCACCTGATGTCTTGGTCAATTTTCCTTCCCTCAATCAACAGGCAATAGGACAAATGGGTCTGATGTGTCATACATCTCATTGTTAGATATAAAGTTTTGTTATATGCAAAGTACCTGTCACAACAAAACAGCCCTTCAAATGAATGCACTGTGTGTCAGGTACTCTGGAATGTTTCCAGAAAGATAGAAACAAGTAACCTCTTTGTCTCACCATCATGCGTTGTGAAACCACCCAGTTTCTCACAGAGAGGAGAGGGCCCAACCTCCACGCTGTGAAAATGGCACTGACCCCAGTGGTCACCTGGGTCGGTTCTTGGGGCCATGGTCTCCACTGGTTAAGGGGGTTAATTCATCAGGTGTGAGGCACTCTCTATGCTGTTATAGAGTCATAGAGTCATGGGGATGTACAGCATGGACATAGACCCTTCGGTCCAACCTGTCCATGTCGACCAGATATCCCAACCCAATCTAGTCCCACCTGCCAGCACCCAGCCCATATCCCTCCAAACCCTTCCTATTCATATACCCATCCAAATGCCTCTTAAATGTTACAATTGTACCAGCCTCCACCACATCCTCTGGCAGCTCATTCCATACACGTACCACCCTCTGCGTGAAAAAGTTGCCCCTTAGGTCTTGTTTATATCTTTCCCCTCTCACTCTAAACCTATGCCCTCTAGTTCTGGACTCCCCGACGCCAGGGTAAAGACTATGTCTATTTAGGGGAGAAAGTGAGGTCTGCAGATGCTGGAGATCAAAGTTGAAACTTTATTGCTGGAACAGCACAGCAGGTCAGGCAGCATCCAGGGAACAGGAGATTCGACGTTTCGGGCACAGGCCCTTCCTGAAGAAGGGCCTGTGCCCGAAACGTCGAATCTCCTGTTCCCTGGATGCTGCCTGACCTGCTGTGCTGTTCCAGCAATAAAGTTTCAACTATGTCTATTTATCCTATCCATGCCCCTAATAATTTTGTAAACGTCTATAAGGTCACCCCTCAGCCTCCGACGCTCCAGGGAAAACAGCCCCAGCCTGTTCAGCCTCTCCCTGTAGCTCAAATCCTCCAACCCTGGCAACATCCTTGTAAATCTTTTCTGAACCCTTTCAAGTTTCCCAACGTCTTTCCGATAGGAAGGAGACCAGAATTGCACGCTATATTCCAAAAGTGATCTAACCAATATCCTGTACAGCCACAAAATTACCTCCCAACTCCTGTACTCAATACTCTGACCAATAAAGGAAAGCATACCAAACGCCTTCTTCACTATCCTATCTACCTGCGACTCCACTTTCAAGGAGCTATGAACCTACACTCCAAGTTTGTTCAGCAACTCTCCCCAGGACCTTACCATTAAGTGTATAAGTCCTGCTAAGATTTGCTTTCCCAAAATGCAATACCTCACATTTATCTGAATTAAACTCCATCTGCCACTTCTCAGCCCATTGGCCCATCTGGTCCAGATCCTGTTGTAATCTGAGGTAACCCTCTTCGCTGTCCACTACACCTACAATTTTGGTGTCACCTGCAAACTTACTAACTGTACCTCTTATGCTCTCATCCAAATCATTTATGACAAAACTAGAGGACCCAGCACCGATCCTTGTGGCATTCCACTGGTCACAGGCCTCCAGTCTGTAAAACAACCCTCCACCAGCACCCTCTGTCTTCTACCTTTGAGCCAGTTCTGTATCCAAATGGCTAGTTCTCCCTGTATTCCATGAGATCTAACCTTGCTAATCAGTCTCCCATGGGGAACCTTGTCGAACGCCTTACTGAAGTCCATATAGATCACATCTACTGCTCTGCCCTCATCAATCTTCTTTGTTACTTCTTCAAAAAACCCAATCAAGTTTGTGAGACATGATTTCCCATGCACAAAGCCATGTTGACTATCCCTAATCAGTCCTTGCCTTTCCAAATATATGTGCATCCTGTCCCTCAGGATTCCCTCCAACAACTTGCCCACCACCAAGGTCAGGCTCACTGGTCTATAGTTCCCTGGCTTGTCTCTACCGCCCTTCTTAAACAGTGGCACCACTTTCGCCAACCTCTAGTCTTCCGGCACCTCACCTGTGACTATCAATGATACAAGTATCTCAGCCAGAGGCCCAGCAATCACTTCTGTAGCTTCCCACAGAGTTCTCGAGTACACCTGATCAGGTCCTGGGGATTTATCCATTTTTAACCATTTCAAGACATCCAGCACTTCCTCCTCTGTAATCTGGACATTTTGCAAGATGTCACCATCTATTTCCCTACAGTCTATATCTTCCATATCCTTTTCCACAGTAAATACTGATGCAAAATATTCATTTAGTATCTCCCCCATTTTCTGTGGCTCCACACAAAGGCCACCTTGCTGATCTTTGAGGGTCCCTATTCTCTCTCCCTAGTTACACCTTGGTCCTTAATATATTTGTAAAAACCCTTTGGATTCTCCTTAATCCTATTTGCCAACGCTATCTCATGTTGTATCTGGCTCAGGGCTACCAACACATTCCACCCTGACCCTAAATTTACCTGGACCATCTCTGACACCTCCCTCCCCTCCCTGGACCTCTCCGTCTCCATCAATGACGACTGACTTGACACTGACATTTTTTACAAACCCACCGGCTCCCACAGCTACCTGGATTATACCTCTTCCCACCCTACCTCTTGCAAAAATGCCATCCCGTATTCCCAATTCCTCCGTCGTATCTGCTCCCAGGAGGACCAGTTCCACCACAGAACACACCAGATGGCCTCCTTCTTTAGAGACCACAATTTCCCTTCCCACGTGGTTAAAGATGCCCTCCAACGCATCTCGTCCACATCCCGCATCTCCGCCCTCAGATCCCACCCCTCCAACCGTAACAAGGACAGAACGCCCCTGGTGCTCACCTTCCACCCTACCAACCTTTGCATAAACCAAATCATCCGCCGACTTTTCCGCTACCTCCAAACAGACCCCACCACCAGGGATATATTTCCCTCCCCACCCCTTTCCGCCTTCCACAAAGACCGTTCCCTGGTCAGGTCCACACCCCCCTACAACCCACCCTCCCATCCTGGTACCTTCCCCTGCCACCGCTGGAAGTGCAAAACCTGTGCCCACACCTCCTCCATCACCTCCATCCAAGGCCCTAAAGGAGCCTTCCACATCCATCAAAGTTTTACCTGCACATCCACTAATATCATTTATTGTATCCGATGCCCCTGATGCGGTCTCCTCTACATTAGGGAGACTGGACATCTCCTAGCACAGCACTTTAGGGAATATCTCCGGGACACCCGCACCAATCAACCACACCGCCCTGTGGCCCAACATTTCAACTCCCCCTCCCACTCTGCCAAGGACATGGAGGTTCTGGGCCTCCTTCACCGCAGCTCCCTCACCACCAGACGCCTGAAGGAAGAACGCCTCAACTTCTGCCTCGGAACACTCCAACCCCAGGTATTCAATGTGGACTTCAACAGCTTCCTCATTTCCCCTTCCCCCACCTCACCCTAGTTCCAAACTTCCAGCTCAGCACCGTCCCCATGACTTGTCCTACCTGCCTATCTTCTTTTCCACCTATCCACTCCACCCTCCTCCCTGACCTATCACCTTCATCCCCTCCCCCACTCATCTATTGTACTCTGTCTACTTTCTCCCCACCCCCACCCTCCTCTAGCTTATCTCTCCACGCTTCAGGCTCTCTGCCTTTATTCCTGATGAAGGGCTTTTGCCCAAAACGTCGATTTTGCTGCTCCTCAGATGCTGCCTGAACTGCTGTGCTCTTCCAGCACCACTAATCCAGAATCTTTTTTCCAGTATCTGCAGTCATTGTTTTTACCCATTCTCAGAACCTGCATTGTTACAGTCACCCAAACCATCTTCCACTTCACCTGGGCGTGATAGAATCACAGAATCCCTACAGTGTAGAAACAGGCTATTCATCCCATCAGGTCCACACTGACCCTCTGAAGAGTATCCCACCCAGACCCATTCCCCTACAATTGCAACATTTAAAAGGCATCTGGATGGGTATATGAATAGGAAGAGTTTGGAGGGATATGGGCTGGGTGCTGGCAGGTGGGACTAGATTGGGTTGGGATATCTAGTTGGCATGGACAGGTTGGACCGAAGGGTGTGTTTCCATGCTGTACGTCTCTATGGCTCTATTTGCCCCTGAATAACGGACCTAACCTACACATCCCTGAACACTATGGGCAATTTAGCAATTCCAATCCACACAGACACAGGGAGAATATACAAACTCCACACAGATAGTTGCCTGAGGCTGGAATCGAACCTGGGTGCCTGGCGCTGTGAGGCAACAGTGCTAACCACTGAGTTACCATACTGCCATAAGGTCAAGAATGGACTGTGCCTGCCTGCACCATGTACAAAAACTCCTGGATAAAGCAGGTGTGGGGGTGGTGAAGAAAGGACCCAATGTCACCCTCACCCTGACAGCCACCTTTGTGTGTGGCTGCATCAAGTTGTGAGTCGACCCTCAGTACACAAACACCAAGTGTCACTACGTACTGAGGTTCTACCTATCTCCAGTGTTGTGAAGGATGGGCCTGGCTTTGCTGTCAGGGAACACTCCAAGTAGTTGGCCCGTTATGTATCACCATCCTTTGTAGAGAGATTTCCAAAGGGAAACACTTTTGACTGCAATCCATCAGGAAGTGGTCAGCACGTAGTGTCCTCAAGACCCTTCGGGAAAAGGATCCTGACGCGTGGTTCCCTGAGCAGACTGACATTTGGCAGAACGCCTCATCGCTAGAACTTTCCAACAAGCACCAAGACGTCACTCACTGGTGGTGAGAAGCGCACTACTAGTGAGATCCTTCCCGGTCGGTTTGTGTCACCGCACGCTGCCCTCGAAGCGGCTGGCCGGGTATAATCTGTCACACATCTCCTGCAGGAATGTGCCTTTGCAATGGAACTCTGGAGGAAGATACAATGGTTTGTGTCGAGGTCCGTCCCAAGTAGATCCGTGACGCGGGACTCTGTGCTTTACGGTCTGTTTCCAGGGATGCACACCGAGACAAACTTGGACTGCTCCTGGAGGACCATCAACATGGTGAAAGATGCTCTTTGGTCTGTCCGAAACTTCCAGACCAAGGCGTTGACCCTGACCGAGTGTTGCAGACTGGCGCATTCCAAGGCCCAGGACTACGTGCTGAGGGACGCACTGAAGCTCAGGGCAGTTGCCGCCAAGGGACAGGTGGGAAAGACCATGGTCTGAGATCTTCCTGCTGAAGGCAAATGAGAGTCCGTTCAGTTATCAGACCCTCCTGGTACCTCAAATACCTGTAAACAATATGCTGTATGAGTAAGAAATGCCTTTGTGTCTTTGGGAAAGTCAAACTCCAACGTTTGCTTGTTCTCAATATGCAAAGACTGCACAGAACTGAACTGCTCTAGTGACCGTGTATGTCTATTTTATATCTGTTGGTGAGCAGATATTTCTTGTGGAATGCTGCCAAGGCTTGGTACATAGTTAATGAGGTAAGCTGTGCAGAATAGTGAGTGTGTACAAATCCTACAAGAGCCCGGACAGTGAGAAAACATTCTTAAAACTCCCCAAAATTGACACTCTGCCGACATCCAGCAAATTTCAGCCCAATTTGTCTAACTTGTTGCTCGTTGGTCCTTGCTCTGAACAATTGGTTGTCATAACTCGCCATCGTGATATTAACTAATTCAACAGAAAGTCTTGGAATGTAAAGACACGGTTTTCCATCCTTCTGCACTACAACAGTCACCTTCACTGGATTCCTAATCACACCAGTTGGCATTATGTATAAGGGAAATTGACCAATAGGCTTGTCTATCAGGCCTTCTCGTTTTCCCATTGGTCAGATCCCATTAGTGAAACGGATCCGTCCTCCCACCTGGCCACCACAGCCAGGTGAGTGCCCAGGAAAGGCAGAACAAGGCTCGAAAAAATACACTGTCAAGTTCTCCAACAGCCGACTCCCCAGCCTCAACCACATGGACCAAGTCTTCTGAATAAAGGCACGCAACCCTCTGCACTGCCCACATCCCAAACTCTCTGCACTCTGCTCTCCAAACCTCGTATGGCCAGCCAGCCACTTCTTATCCCATTCCAACAAAATCACACACCAAGCAAGGAATCTTAGAGTCTTACAGCACGGAAACAGGGCCTTTGGCCCAACTCGCTCCTACCAGCTGCAGAGAAAACAGGCTCAGGCTTCACAATGGATGTCTGTCCTCTGCCCATTCACCGCAAGGCAAGTAGTGAGCATCCAGCTGGGGGAAAGCCCTACCATCGCCCCCCCCCCACCCCACCCCCCCTTCCAGCACCTTGACCTGCCCTGCCAATCATTTCCCTGAATGCCTCCAGTCGTACCACTGCCCAATGCTTACTCCTGTACCTCTGTCTGGAAGCTAAGCATTTATGCACAAGCCAGTTTGTGTGAGAGGTCCCTCTGTGCCTGCCACCTCACTCTCTGCTGGCTTTGGTAACTGGAATACCCCCAACACTCAGAGAAACACATCTGTAGTTAGGAACTGCTCTCACGTGCTCTGACAAGTGCTGTTGCAATCTGCCCGCTTTTACACAGTTCTGATGGACGTTCTCACCATTATTTTGCTTATTTTCTACTCAACCTGTTCTGAAGTGTTATTATACCCCTCTAGAGCAGGTTTGGACTTCTGGCTCAGAGATTGGTACACTACCAGTGCACCACAAGACCACTCAGATACATCCCCCCCTTTGTCATTATTTGTTGCATCAACCTTTTCCATTATAGATATTTCCTAATTATTTTCTTATTACACACGTCTGGAGCAGGTAGGACTCCTTCTTCAGAGATTTGGACACTGCACCACAAGACCACTCAGACACTTTTCCCTCCTCCACCATTATTTGTTGCATCAACCTTTTCTATTATAGATATTTTCTAATTATTTTCCTATTACATACCTTGGGGACAGGCAGGACTTGAACCCGGGTTTCCTAGTTCAGAGATAGGGCCACTACCATTGTATCACAAGAACCCCTCCTCAAATTGTACTTTTTTAAAAAATAAATTAACTGGGTTCAAGTCCTATCTTGTCCAGCATTAAAATAGACCCTTCGGTCCAACCAGTCCATGACGACAATAAACTAGTCCCACCTGCCTGCTCCCAGCCGGTATCGCTCCAAACATTTCTCATTTATGAACTTACCCAAATGTCTTTTAAATGTTGTAACTGTACCCGCACCCACCACTGCCTCAGGAAGTTTATTCCACACACAAACCACTCTCTTGCGTGGAAAAGAAATTGCCCCTCCTGTCTTTTTTAAATCTTATTCCTGTCACCTTAAAAATATTCCTCCTCGTCTTGAAAACCATACCCGAGGGTAAAGGTGGTTGCCTCATCTATATCCTGATGTTTCCTGATGAAGGGCTTTTGCCCAAAACGTCGATTTTACTGCTCCTCTGATGCTGCCTGAACTGCTGTGCTTTTCCAGCACTACTAATCCAGAATCATCTATATCCCCTCATGATTATATAAACATCTATAAGGTCACCCCCACCCTAAACCCTCCCACTCTCCAGTGAAATTGTCCCAAACTATCTATGATGTGGAGGTGCGGTGTTGGACTGGGGTGTACAAAGTTAAAAATCATACAACACCAGGTTATAGTCCAACAGGTTTAATTGGAAGCACTAGCTTTCGGAGCGCCGCTCCGTCATCAGGTGGTTGTGGAGGACACAATTGTAAGGGACAGAATTTATAGCAAAAGTTTACAGTGTGATGTAACTGAAATTATACATTGAAAAATACCTTGGTTGCCTGTTGAGTCTTTCATCTGTTCAAATACCATGACAGTTTCACTTCTTTCATGTGTAATTCACAAAGCTTTTTTTTTAAAGTTGCATTCTCAGGTTAACTGTAACAATTGGTGATAGCTAGACAATATGTTGAAGGTGTTGGCTCTGTCTATGACCTGATGTTTAGATTGATTCTAATCTAAAAAGTGAGATAACAGAGTTCTACATGAATTCATGCAGTTTTTGAGCAAAGTACAATGTAACTCTGCAAGTACAAATTCACCCCACAAAATATATGTATATGTGTTCATGTGGGTCTTTTTGTCTGTGTCTGTCTGTGTGTGTGTCTGGGTTGGGGGGTTGTGAGTGTGAGAGAGAGTCTATATGTGTGTGTACGCGAGTGTAGAGTGTCTTAAGTCTGTGAGGGGGTGCATGTGTGAGTGTGGGAGTGTGTGTCTGGGGTGGGGGGTTGTGAGTGTCTGTGAGAGAGTGTGTGTGTGCGTGTGAGTGTAGAGTGGTCTAAGTCTCTAGAGGATGCATGTGTGAGTGTGGGAGTGTGTGTGTGTGTATCTGGGATGGGGAGTTGTGAGTGTCTGTGAGAGAGTGTGTGTGTTTGTGTGTGTGTGTGTGCATGTGAGTGTAGAGTGGTCTAAGTCTCTAGAGGATGCATGTGTGAGTGTGGGAGTGTGTGTGTATGTAAGGGTGTGTGTGAGTGTCTGTGTGTGAGTGTCTGTGTACGTGTCTGTGTATCTAGCTATTTTCCTCCTAGCACCTCATCTCTCTCTGTCGCAGTGGTTCAAGAAGGTGACTGGCCCAGCACCATCTCAGGGGGTCAAGGACACAAATCTGCAGATTTGAAAGCCTTAATCCCCCTCTGGCTATCATTTATTTTCAAAGATCATGGACAGTTCTTTCTATTTTATGGTTGTATTTTTTTGGATGTCAAACTATAAGCTACTCCTATTTGATTTGTTAATGTTTATGTTCTTCTTTCAGATCTCTGTTATGACTTGTTCTGACACAGCATTTGTCAATGAATCGTTCTCAATGTTACCTGTAGAGAGCCATCAGCAAGATTTATATCTTTTGGTCAGCCTGTGTCAGGATTTAGTAAGCACTCTCTGACGGTAATGAGCCTCAGAGTTAACAATGGCTCACTACACTCCTTTGTTGCAATAATTAACAGGATGCACCCAAGTGATTTAACTATCTGTACAGAATTGTCAAACTGCTGTATACATTTTGAAAATTAGCAGGACTTAATGGTAAGGTCCTCGGGAGTGTTGCTGAACAAAGAGACCTTGGAGTGCAGGTTCATAGCTCCTTGAAAGTGGAGTCGCAGGTAGATAGGATAGTGAAGAAGGTGTTTGGTATGCTTTCCTTTATTGGTCAGAGTATTGAGTACAGGAGTTGGGAGGTCATGTTGCGGCTGTACAGGACATTTGTTAGGCCATTGTTTGAATATTGTCTGTAATTCTGGTCTCCTTCCTATCGGAAAGATGTTGTGAAACTTGAAAGGGTTCAGAAAAGATTCACAAGGATGTTGCCAGGGTTGGAGGATTTTAGCGACAGGGAGAGGTTGAATAGACTGGGGCTGTTTTCCCTGGAGCGACAAGGCTGAGGGGTGACCTTGTAGAGGTTTATAAAGTCATGAGGGGCATGGATAGGGTAAATAGACAAAGTCATTTCCCTGGGGTGGGGGAGTCCAGAACTAGAGGGTATAGGTTTAGGGTGAGAGAAGAAAGATATAAAAGAGACCCAAAGGGGAACTTTTTCACGCAGAGGGTGGTATGTGTATGGAATGAGCTGCCAGAGGAAGTGGTGGAGGCTGGTACAATTACAACATTTAAGAGGCATCTGGATGGGTATATGAATAGGAAGGGTTTGGAGGATAAGAGCCAAGTGCTGGCAAATGGGACTAGATTGGGTTGGGATATCTGGTTGGCATGGACAAGTTGGACAGAAGGGTCTGTTTACGTGCTGTACATGTCCATGACTCTATAATAGAAATTGCTGGAGAAACTCAGTTGGTCCATCTGCATTGGTGGAGAGAAAACAGAGTTAACATTTCCAGTCTGCTTACTCTTCATCTGAGCAGTTTTGAAGAAGGGTCAGTGGACCTGAAATCCTAACTCTGCTTTCTCTCTCTACAGATACTCCCACACCTGCTGAGTTTCTCCAGCAATTTCTGTTCTTGTTCCAGATTACAGGCATCCATTTTATTTTATTTTACTGTACATGTTTAATGCATGACAATGCAGCTCTCTGATTCTGTAAATATCAATTAACTCAAGAAAATCAAACAGCAGAATATAAGTTCAGTCTACTTTAAGAAAGCATTGGTCACTCTACCAAGACTATAGATGTAGTCCTGTCTCCACGGTGATAGTAAAAAATGGAGTTGTATGACTGAATATGGGGTGGAATTGATTCTGAATATGACTATTATTCTAAGCTTCTCAGAACTGTGAATCTCCTTTTCACAGGATTTCTTGGGATCTAGTGTTGAGAGACTCAACAGGGTGATGAGCTGAAGGGCGATCCTTCCACACTGTAAATGTTCCATGATTCTCCAATGTTACAATCAGATTCCCAGTTAACCAACTCCGATCATGACAGCCCTGTCCCAATAGCACGGCCAGCATGAATGGTGATTTAGTTAGCAGGTTAGCTCTCACACCGTACTGTATCGGACTTAGAGTCAGCAGCATACAGCACGGAAACAGACCCTTCGGTCCAACCAATCTATGCCGACCATAATCCAGAACTAAATGAGTCCCACCTGCCTGCTCCTGGCCCATGTCCCTCCAAAGCTTTCCTAATCATGTACTTATCCAAGTGTCTTTTAAACATTGTAACTCTACCGAAGTCTACCACTTCCTCTGGAAGTTCATTCCACACACAAACCACCCTCTGAGTGAAAACAATACCCCATATCTTTTTTAAAGTTTTCTCCTCTCACCTTAAAAATACGCCTTCTAGGCTTAAAAACCCCACTCTGGGGAAAAGACACCTGTCATTCACCTTATCTTTACCCCTAATGATTTTCTAAACTTCCATAAGGTCAACTCTCTATGCTCCAGTGAAAAAAGTCCCAGCCTATTCAGCCTCTCCTTATAACTCAAACCCTTCATTCCCAGCAACATCCTGGTAAATCTCTTCTGAACCCTCTCCAGCTTGTTAATATTCTTCCTATAACTGGGTGACCAGAACTGGACATGGTATTCCAGAAGAGGCCTCACCATTGTCCTGTACAACCTCAACATAACATCCAAACTCCTATACTCAAAGGACTGAGCAATGAAGGCAAGCCTGCTAAACACCTTCTTAACCACCCTGTCTATGGGTGGAAACTTCAAAGAATTATGTACTTGAACCCCGAGGTCTGAGTTCCACAGCACTACCCAAGGCCCTATTTTTAAGGTAGAGGTAGATAAATTGATAACAGTCTTGATGGGCTGAATGACCTGCTCCTGTTCTGTTTTGTAAATACAGTCATAGAGATGTGCAGCATGGAAACAGACCCTTCGGTCCAACTTGTCCATGCCGACCAGATATCCCAACCTAACTGAGGCACCATTTCCACTCAATTCCATCCAGCCCATAAAGGTTGTGGTGGCTCTGTACGGAATGATTCAGTCAGTCCCCATCTCCCATTCTAAACTTGTATCCAGGTTTATATCCTTCAAATACTGACCCAATTTTCTTTTGAGATTATGGATTTTCTCCACTTCCACCTCCCTGAGGTTGAATCACCTCTAGGTGATTTCCACTTCTGCCTAAAAATAATTCTTCCCATCGTCAGGTTCTGAAGAAGATGAAAATCACACAACACCAGTTAATAGTCTAACAGATTGACAGGTTATAGTCCTGGTGTTGTGTGAATTTTATGTCTCCACTCTTCAGGCACTCTGCCTGTAATCCTGATGAAGGGCTTTTGCCCGAAATGTTTATTTTCCGGCTCCTCGGATGCTGCCTGAACTGCTGTGCTTTTCCAACACCACTATGATCCAGACTCTGGTTTCCAGCATCTGCAGTCCTTACTTTTATCTAGTTGATTTTTAACTTGGTCCCCCAGTCCAACAGCCTCACCTTCACATCTGAAAAAGAGGCAGACTAGACTCAAAACATTAATTCTCTCTCTCTCTCTCTCTCTCTCTCCTGTTAAGGAGCAGATGAAATCCTCTCAAAACATACGAAGAAGATAGTCTAAACCCGAACTTTTTCTTCTCTTAAAGGTAATTGTAAGGTGCTGTGTTCCAGTTGCACTTTGATTGGTCAAACTATCAGGCTTGAAAGGAAACACTTTATTCATAAACTATATTTAAAACACAGTCAAAATAAAAACAAAAGAGAAGAATTGGTTTAACTGTAACTCTGTTGAAATGCTTAAATGAATAATATATGTATTAACTACAACTAATTAACTGTTCCAATACAATAACATCCTATAAGCACACCCTTGGCAAAGGCATGGTCAGTAAAATATATTGTCTCACATGCAATTCTAACAACGGGAAGAGGACCCCAACTTTTGGCTATAGCAGAGAGAGGCATAAGAGCTTCCATATCCAGTTTTAAGCCTCCTGCAACTGCTGAAAGCTAAAACTAAATATCCTGTTTCTGTGGGAGCTTAGTCTGACCCATTCAGGCTGCTTCTATTGTTCCAACTTGTAAAAAACACCCAAGGAGAAAGTGAGGTCTGCAGATGCTGGAGATCAAAGTTGAAACTTTATTGCTGGAACAGCACAGCAGGTCAGGCAGCATCCAGGGAACATGAGGGCCTGAAGAAGGGCCTGTACCCGAAACGCGAATCTCCTGTTCCCTGGATGCTGCCTGACCTGCTGTGCTGTTCCAGCAATAAAGTTTCAACAAAAAACACCCAAGGCCTCACAAACTGTTTATTTTATTGGCTTTGGAGCAGACTGCTCCACCCCTCTGTCTCAACCTCTCTTCTCAAAACAATACAGAGTAAAATACACTTCCTAAACCCATAGTATTGCCACACTCTGCGGATACTGCCAGACCTGCAGAGTTTCTATAGCAAACTCTGTTTTGGTGTTGGATATCCAATATCTGCAGTATTTTGTTTTCATTCCTCATAGTGTCACTTTCCACCTGTTATTAAAGCTTTAAATCTGAGTCCTTGTAAGGAGAAAGTGAGGACTGCAGATGCTGGAGATCATAGTTGAAAAGTGTAGTGCTGGAAAAGCACAGCCGGTCAGGCAGCATCCGAGGAACAGGAGAGTCGACGTTTTGAGCATAAGCTCTTCATCAGGAATGTGAGGGTGATACAAGGGGGCTGAGAGATAAATGGGAGGTGGGTGGGGCTGGGGGGAGGTAGCTGGGAATGCCATAGGTAGATGAAGTGGGGGGTGATGGTAATAGATCGAAGAGGAGGGCAGAGCAGATAGGTGGGAAGGAAGATGGATAGGTAAGACAGGTGCTGAGTTGGAAGGTTGGATCTGGGATAAGGTGAGGGGGGGGGAAATGAGGAAACTGGTGAAATCCACATTGATTTCGTGTGAGTGGAGGGTGCCAAGGCGGAAGATGAGGCGTTCTTCCTCCAATCGTCGGGTAGCTAGAGTTTGGCGGTGGAGGAGGCCCAGGACTTATATGCCCTTGGCGGAGTGGGAGGGGGAGTTGAAGTGTTCAGCCATGGGGCGGTGGGGTTGGTTCGTGTGGGTGTCCCAGAGATGCTCTCTGAAACATACCACAAGTTGGCGTCCTGTCTCTCCGATGTAGAGGAGACCACACCGAGAGCAACAGGCTTCGTATAATCCGCCAATCTTTGTCAGAACCTGCCGTGGTCCCATCTGCTCCCAAACAGCTCTCCCCTCCTTCAGTCTGAGGCTAGTGCACCTCAGACAAATGCCTGTCAGTGTTTTGTGTGCCTCTGTCAAACCACTCTACAAAAAGAAGTGTTCCAAACGGAACTCCCACTGAACTCACATTCCGATCAACTTCCTCGACACCCTCTGAAGATCCTCAGATTCTTCCGAGTGTTTGGTGCCCAGGACTGAATGGAGCTCATAAAAATCCAGGAAAACTCCCCTTTATCAGGTGCTCTACATCGTTTTACATAAACGCACCATCCCGTACCATTGTTTGTTTTACGCTCTGAGTAAATCCCTGCCACCTTCAGAGATCTATGCAAATAAACCAACAGAGCAGATTTCAACACATTTGTAAACCTGTGGTGATGGATAGGGATCATACCTATCCTTTGACAATCAAACAAAGAAAATAAAGTGTTAGTGTCCACCCCCTGCCACTGACTACTCCATTAAGTTAGTGCACATTTCATCCAACCTGCTCTTGTTCAGGCATGCTGTTGGGTCACTGTCTTGAAATGTTCCTTTCATGAATATTTGGGATCTGGGTGTCACGAGTGAGGCTAATATTTATTGAACAATGGCTTTGGCCTAGTCACCCAATATGGAAGAGTTGAACACGCAGATTTCTTCTTTCTAATGGCTGGGGGTCTTGTCTCAAAGTTGAGGGAGCTGATTTTATTGCATTTCTCAGGTTACCCCAGGTCCTGTGCACACTGGCGTGGATTATTTCGTTGGCTGAGGAATTGCGAGTGCTGCTGTACCCTGTATAGTGGTTCCCAAGCTTTACAATGGGAATGTCATTAATGAGGGAGCTGAGAGGAATTGGGCTTGCATTAACACAAGGGAGGTGCTCTTGCAGTGTGATGCCCCTCCCTCTGAAACAGGAGTCCCATGTTGAAGAGGTGCGTGATAGCATCTCTCAACTGGTTATTTAGGAAAATATCTGCATCATCAAACCAACCTTGTGTCCCTCTCACTGTGAAAGCAGGTCGGGTATATGGTCCGTGCCATCCAGGGATGTTGGGTATATGGTCCGTGCCATCCAGGGATGTAGGCTAGCCGGATTCGCCAGTGAAAATGTGGGGTTAAGGGACTGAGGTTGGGATGCTCCTTGGAGGGTCAGTAGAGACTCAATGGGATGAATGGCCTCATTCTGCACTGTAGGGACTCTCCCAGGATACCATGGTACAGCTTTACTCCTGGCCCATGATCAACTGGAATACAGAGTGCAGACAATGGAGCTCCTTTGACCATGTGTCATTGATGACATTGTCTCCCAGACACAGGGGAGATTTCCACTGCTTATGGCCTCTCGTGGTTAAGGAGCTTTGTTCAGACAGTCAAGCTGTGCGGACTCTCCTTCAGCACTGTTCCAGTCTCCCTTCCTGGCTCTCCAGCCCTCGTCAGACAGTTCCAGCTTCACACATGCTGCTCCTCCACCTCACCACTGGCCAGAGACACTGACCCTAGCACAGCAGGACCCAAAAGGACTAAATTCTCTCCTCCCTGTGCCTGTCACATGCTGTCAGAGGTCCCACCCCATTTCAGAAGCTGCTCAAAACCGACCCCCTACAGCAAACCTGTGGGCATCCGTCCTCATCAGGCAAGTGATGGATGGTGCTACCAACAACAGTACCTGCTTAGCAATAACCTGCTCAATGACGCCCAGTTTGGGTTCCCCCCAGGGCCACTCAGCTCCTGACCTCATTACAGCCTTGGACAAAAGAGCTGAATCCCAGAGGGGAGGGGAGAGGTTTGCAAATACAAGGCCGCTCAATTGATTGATTGAGTTATTGTTGTTATGTGCATGGAGTTACATTGAGAAATATTGCTCAAAGTTTGTGAGAAGATTTGTAGCTCGAGTGCTCGTTGTTGTGGTTCTGTTCGCCGAGCTGGGAATTTGTGTTGCAGACGTTTCATCCCCTGTCTAGGCGCCCAAGCACTGAGGATGTCACCTAGACAGGGGACGAAACGTCTGAGAAGTATTGCTTTACGTGCTATGCAGACATACAAAGTGCATCAGGACGGAGCACACAATGCAGTGCTACAGCTGCAGAGGAAGTGCAGAGAGAGAGAGGGATCAGAATTAACATTCGGGAGTGTGATAACAGCGGGGAAGAAGCTGTTTTTGAATCTGTTGGTACGTGTTTTCAAATTTTTATCATCTGCCCAACGGGAGAGGGTGGAAGAGAGTGTAACCAGAGTGGGAGGGGCCTTTGATGATGTTGGTTGGTTTCCCGAGCCAGCGGGGAGTGTCGGTTTAATTTGAGAGGGTAAATTGCAGCTTGGTTTAAGCCCCTCCCCAGCCAACACTTCAAGCAGCCTGACTGTTGTCAATGCTGGGGTGGGGTACAGCTACTCAGCATGTCTGTTACTGGGACAGTCCTTACGATGACCAGCCACACATGTGCAAAATTCCACCACTCCACTGAGATCCTCAGACTCTAGTCTGCAACCAGACTCCCAGAAGTCTTTAAATTCACAGCACAAAACATGTCCTCGATACAGCGACATCTCATTTACAATGCTCAGCCTGATCTAAGCAAGGGAGCAAATAATTCAGCTCAGTGTTTTTCCCTTTCTGAACAGCACAGCGGCTCAGTGGTTAGCACTGCTGCCTCACAGCACCAGGGTCCCAGGTTCAATTCCAGCCTCGGGCGACTGTCTGTGTGGAGTTTGGACATTCTCCCTGTGTCTGCGTGGGTTTCCTCCGGGTGCTCCGGTTTCCTCCCACAGTCCGAAGATGTGCAGGTCAGGTGAATTGGTTATGCTTAAAAAAAAAATTGCCCATAGTGTTAGGTGCATTCGTCAGAGGGAGATGGGTCTGGGTGGGTTGCTCTTCGGAGGATCGGTGTGGACTTGATGGGCTGAAGGGCCTGCTTCCACACTGTAGGGAATCTAATCTAATCTAATCTAAACAAAACATCAGCAGTCCTGGTACAAACAGCAACAACACCACCTAGCTGTGCAGGAGAAATGGTGCAATTCAGTCACAATGGAACAGGGAGCACCATTAGTACACCCACTTCAAGAAGGTAAACACACCGTCATAATTATAGACACCAGGGAGGGGAATTAGAACATACTGAGGAAGGGTCTCTGGACCCAAAACGTTAACTCTGATTTCTCTCCAGAGATGCTGCCAGACCTGCTGAGATTTTCCAGCAATTTCTGCCTTTGTTTCAGATTTCCAGCATCCACAATTCTTCTGTTTTTGATTGCCTGCTGTGTTTCCTACATTACACAGCGGCGACATTTCAAAAGTACTTTGTTGACTGCAGAGTACTTTGAGATGTCCTGATGTTATGGGAGGTGCTACATCAATACAAATTCTACTCCCTTGAATTTTATTTCACCTTATAGAATTCACTACTCTCTTCCTCCCTTTCTCAACCATGCAAGAGTTATGTCCTGAGATTCTGCTTCTCTATAAATTGTGCTCCTTAGAATTTGTCCAAATGTTTCAATTGCATTTCACTTAGGTCTTTCAATAACTTCCATTCTTTTTACACGCTAACGGGGCATGGGCATTGCTGGCTGGGCCCAGAATTTATTGCCTGTCCCTAGTACCCCTTAGTGTTGGCGAGCTGCCTTCTTGAACCAATGCAGTCCACCTGCTGTGGGTTGACCCACAGTGCCACTAGGGAGAGAGTTTCAGGATTTTGATCCAGTGACAGTGAAGGAACAGTGACACTTTTCCAAATCAGGATGGCAAGTGACTTGAAGGGGAACCTGAAGATCTTGCCTTGACTTTAATGTCAAACAACTTTAAAAATAATATCTGATAGGCTGGAATTCAAAATAGCCCAAGAATCTTTTATTGGTCAGAGTACTGAGTACAGGAGTTGGGAGGTCATGTTGCGCCTGTACAGGACATTGGTTAGGCCAGTGTTGGAATATTGCGTGCAATTCTGGTCTCCTTCCTATCGGAAAGATGTTGTGAAACTTGAAAGGGTTCAGAAAAGATTTACAAGGATGTTGCCAGGGTTGGAGGATCTGAGCTACAGGGAGAGGCTGAACAGGCTGGAGCTGTTTTCCCTTAAGCGTCAGAGGCTGAGGGGTGACCTTATAGAGGTTTACAAAATTATGAGGGGCATGGATAGTATAAATAGACAAAGTCTTTTCCCTGGGATGGGGGAGACCAGAACTAGAGGGCATAAGGTTAGGGTGAGAGGGGAAAGATATAAAAGAGATCAAAGGGACAACTTTTTTCATGCAGAGGGTGGTACGTGTATGGAATGAGCTGCCAGAGGAAATGGTGGAGGCTGGTACAATTGCAACATTTAAAAGACATTTGGATGGGTATATGAATAGGATGGGTTTGGAGGGATATGGGCCAGGTGCTGGCAGGTGGGACTATATTGGGTTGGGATATCTGGTCGGCATGGACGGGTTGGACCAAAAGGTCTGTTTCCATGCTGTACATCTCCATGACTCTATGACTCTACAATTTGTTCATCCCAATACTGAATTACAATACCATATAAAGCCAGTTGGTGCTACTGGCAAGCAAGGGGTTGGAAACCTGTGTTATCCATTGTGAGGACGCAGATTGAGATCTTCAGTAGGGCAGGTAAAGTCTGGAGTCCCTTGTGGTGCAGTGGTAGCGTCCCTACCTCTTAGCCAGGAGATTGATTCTCAAGTCCCACCTTGTCTTGCACTGTGTAATAACATCCTGCAGCAAGTCGTGTAGAAAATATCTAGGAGAGCTTTGTTGAAAAATCCACATTATGCAGTGAATTTACTTGCCTAATGTCTGATGCTATATAAACACCACTATTGGTAATTATGTTCATTTCAAGTCTTAAAGTCGAGGCAATTTTTCCAAAATAAATGTAGGCTACATCAATATCACTTCTTCTCTTCAACACTGGTGTCATCTTGGCCTGGCAAATATCAGCCCAATACGTGTCAAATCTAACCCTCACACTCGTGTCTTTTCAGATGTTACTGTGTCCCCAACACATTCTGATGCTTTCAATCTGAATAAGATCCTTTCCTCTGATTTCTAGTCCAGGCCTATCCACAGGTGAGATTCCACTGATATCCAGTGGGAGCTGTGCCAAATCCTTGACGGGACATTTTAATGGTTTAAAGGGGCATTTGCATCAAATCTTAGGGTGTGTTAAGGACAAGCAGAATCTTCATTAAAGCATTGACAGCACAGCTTCAATGTTAAAGACCCAACCCTGGTGAGATGGTGGTGTAGTGCATGGACCTAGTCACTTTAAATGAGTGAATGAATGAATTAATCAATCTATTAATTAATCAATCAATCAATTAATTAATGGTTTTATTGTCGTGTGTATTTTATCACAAGAAATACAATAAAATACAGTGAAAAGCTTTCATTTGTCACATGCAGAGGCACAGGCTAATGCTCAGGGGACAGGGTCAAACTCCCACCTTTATAACTAGTCTCCAGTAACGGTGACCATGAAACCATCCTCCAATGTTGCAAAGCTGACCTGGTTCACTCATAATCTTTAGGGAACAAGAACTCACCATTTGGGGTGGCATGGTGGCTCAGTGGTTAGCATTGCCGCCTCACAGCGTCAGGGACCCTGGTTCGATTTCAGCCTTTCGTCTGCTAATTGAAACTATGAAAGATTTTACAAAGTGAACTATTACCTATTTCTTTGTTTTTCCACTATTCTATGAGGTAATGCTTAAGTTTGTAACTCTCATTTCTCCTGCTACTTTGTGTGTGAGCTTTTTTTGTACTGAGGTATCTAAGATGGCGTCATGTGTGCGGATATTATACACTTTTCACTGCACTCCTCCACCTGAGTACATATGACAATAAAATCTAAAAATCCAAGTCTAAAATCTAAAAATGTTGTAACATTGTCGAAATAAAGCCATGTCCTCTCGTGCTAGCCATCACCACCTTAGGATAAAGGCTCTCACTGTCCAACCAATCTAACCCTCTGATTACCTTATATGTCTCAATTAAGTCACCTCTCAACATTCCTCTCTTTAATGAAAACAGCCTCAGCTCCCTCAGCCTTTCCTCATAGGACCATCCCTCCATACCAGGCAACATCCTGGCAAATATCCTCTGCACCCTTTCCAAAGCTTCCACATCCTTCCTATAATGCGGTGACCAGAACTGTATGCAATACTCCAAGTGCAGCCGCACCAGAGTTTTGTACAGCTGCAGCATGACCTCATGGTTCTGAAACTCAAACCCTCTACCAATAAAAGCTAACACACCGTATACCTTCTTAACAATCCTATCAATCTGGGTAACAACTTTGAGGGATCTATGTACATGGACACCAAGATCTCTCTGCCCATCTACACTACCAAGAATCTTCCCATTAGCCCAGTTCTCTCCATTCCTGTAACTCCTTCCAAAGTGAATCACCTCACACGTTTCCACATTAAACTCCATTTGCCACCTCCCAGCCCAGCTCTGCAGCTTATCAATGTCCTCCTTAAACCTGCAACAGCCTTTGTCACTATCCACACCTCCACCGACCTTACTGTCGTCCACAAATTTACTAACCCATCTCTGTACGCCCTCATCCAGGCCGTTTATAAAAATGACAAACAGCAGTGGACCCAAAACAGATCCTTGTAGTACGCCAGTAGTAACTGAACTCCAGGATGAACATTTCCCATCAACCAGCACTCTCTGTCTTCTTTCAGCAAGCCAACTTCTGATCCAAACCATTAAATCGCTCTCAATCCCATGCCTCGGTATTTTGTGCAGTAGCCTGCCATGGGGAACCTTATCAAACGCCTTCCTGAAATTGCCTTACAACTTGACTGATCAGTCTTTGGAATGTATCTGGGACATTTGTAAACCCAAATGGTATCAGCCAATATTGACATTTGGTATCACAAAGCAGATATTTCTTTAGCTTTTGATGTTAGCAGTTCTCCCATTAAATTATCAAATTTAATAACAAATGAGGCAATGCGAGCTGTATTGTCTAACCAATAGGGAGCTGCTTTAGTGGCTGCATTTGCCTTTCTGTAGGTAGGCTGTGCAAAATCTAGTTCATCCATCACGGTTAGGAACTGACACCACTGCTTTGATTAGGTTCAGTAAAGAGATTATCCCGAATGGTCCCGAATTTCTATTTCCACAGAGCTTGTTAGTCCGAGACTCAACCAATAAGGAGGTTGTTTCATTTGCTCTGGAGCTTGCACATCCACACTGTGCCCAGTTAAATTTTGTACATCAAGTGTATCTTAGCAGATTTCCCCGCACTCCTGAAGTAACCTTACCAGATCTTCTAGTTTTCGTTTCTCGAGATACAAGAACACTGTGTCTGTCTGCCGCAGGTTTCCTGTATTAGTTGGTTGAAATTTGGGAAGCTCACTTTGTCTCCATCACCTTCTACCTCGCTCTTACTATCTCTGTCATCCCCCGGTACTGCCACCACCAATCGCTCCTGCTCTCTCTCACCTCCTTCCCTGCAACAATATCAGTTCAACACTTTGCCTTTTCCCTCCTCATTGTCCGAGGTCCCAAAGATACCTTTCAAGTGAAGCACCAATTACTTCCACGTCTTTCCACCTCATTGATTGGATTCGCTGCTGGCAGTGTGGTCTCCTCTCCATTAGTGAGACCAATCTGGACTGGGGTGTGTGTCTGTGTGGTGGTGGTACCTGCTTTGTGGAACATCCCCACTCTTTCCAGTCGCTTCTCAGTTCAATAAACCATTTTAAGATTAGATTAGATTCCCTACAGTGTGGAAACAGGCCCTTCGGCCCCACAAGACCACACCAACCCTCCAAAGAGTAACCCACCCAGACACATTTACCCTGACTAATGTACCTAACACTATGGGCAATTTAACATGGCCAATTCACCTGACCTGCACATCTTTGGATTGTGGGAGGAAACCCTCGCAGACACGGGGAGAATGTGCAAACTCCACACAGTCACCCGAGGCTGGAATTGAACTTGGGACCCTGGTACTGTGAGGCAGCAGTGCTAACCACTGAGCCGCCGTGCCACCCCATGCTAGTGTTTCACCCTGCTGGAATGTTCCAGTGAAGTTCACTGTGAGCTTAAGGGACAGTGTTTCATTTGACAGCCTTCAGGACTCAAGACCATAGATAAAGGACCAGAAATAGGCCATTCGACCCATTAAGTTTGTTCCACCATATGATCATGGCTGATTTGTTTCTCAATCCCGTTCTCCTGCCTTCTCCCAGTAACCCTTGCCCCCCCCCCCCGCCCCCTTACTGATCAAGAAACTGTCTATCTCTGTCTTAAACCCACTCAATGACTTGGCCTCTGTGGCAATGAATTCCACAGAATCCCCACCCTCTGACTGAAGAAATTCCTCCTCATCTCAGTTCTAAAGGGTTGTCCCTTCACCCTGAGGCTGTGCCCTCGAGTCCTGGTCTCTCCTACAAGCAGAAACATCTTCTCCACATCCACTCTAAGCAGGCCTCTCAGTATTGGTTAGCTTCAATGAGATTCCCCTTCATCCTCGGAAAGTTCAGACCCAGAGTCCTCAACCCCTCCTCAAATGACAAGCTCTTTGTCCCCAGGACCATTCTTGTGGACCCCCTCTGACGTCTGTGCATCATTCCTTAGATACGGGGCCCAGAAGTGCTCCCAATATTCCAAATGCAGTCTGGCCTGAGCCCAACATTGAACTGAGCAAGTGTAGAGGCACAACAGATAACACTCCCCCTTCCCCTCCCTCCATCTCAACCTCTTCTTAGAATGAGTTTGTTCTCAGCTATCCTCAGCTCTCATTGACACCCAGTTTCCATTGTGATCACTCCTTCACCACCATTGGCACTCCCTTTGCCTTTGTCCTCTGGGGACCCTCACCATATGTCCCACTCACTCCTCCTTCCCCTGCTGTTCACCAAAAAAAATGCACAAAGCAAGCACAGAACTTGTGGAGAGAAAGCAGAGCAAAAGTCTTGGGTCTGGGGTAAGTCTTCATCGGAACTGTTATTTCACAGAGGCCCACCCTGTCCCAGCCTGATTAGGAGGTGGCTCAAACTGCTCGGGACTGACAAGGCGCTGTTTTTATGTCTCTTCTCGCTGGTGAAGGGGCATGGTCCCCAACTCAAATCCTCGAAAACAACGGTGTGAGGGGCTGAGGTGGGGGCAGAGGATTGGGGGTGGAAAACGGCTCTTGAATGATCTTGCTTCAAGCTTCATCCCTGAACAGACTCGTCACAGACATCTCCGGGAGCACCACCTCATTCCAAATGAAGTTCAAGGCCACGGGCTATTATGAAGTTGCTATCAACATGCGAACTTGGTTCAACTGGGAAGAAGCTGCTTTGTTGACCCTTATTGTCTGCTGTAAATCCTTCCAGATAACCGTGTCTGCACAGCCTGTCCTCCTATCGCTGATAAAACGAGGCAGCGACAAACTGCAATCCCTGGATGCTTATCCATGTCCTGATTCACCGCAGGATGTAGTCTCTGGGTCATTGGGAAAGCAAAAACATCAGTGGCAAATACAAGGAAGGACTGCATTTTATGAACCACAGGCAAAATGAGTGATGGAGAACGAGAGGCCAACTCACGACAGAATGGGTCAGCACCCTCAGTAATAACACACAGACTAACGGAGGGCATCGCATTCCTACAACTGTAGCATGGGCTGTTGATATTGAAACACTCTTCTTCCACCTTGTTGCATGGAGCGACGTAGCATCTCCCTTGAGAAAACTGCCAGACTCTCTGTGTGGAGTTTGCACGTTCCCCCCGTGTCTGCATGGGTTTCCTCCGGGTGCTCCGGTTTCCTCCCACAGTCCAAAAATGTGCAGGTTAGGTGAATTGGCCATGGGAAATTGCCCGTAGTGTTAGGTAAAGGGGTAAATGTAGGGAATGGGTCTGGGTGGGTTATGCTTCGGCGGGTTGGTGTGACTTGTTGGGCCGAAGGGCCTGTTTCCACACTGTAAGTAATCTAATCTAAAAAAAAAATTCCCTGACAAGGGCCCACTTCCATCAATGACCTGCTCCTGACATTCCTGATGAAGGGCTGATGCCCGAAACGTCGACTCTCCTGCTGCTCAGATGCTGCCTGAACCAATGTGCTTTTCCAGCCCCACACTTTTCGACGCTGCTCCTGTTTGTAAGTGGGCCCATTCTCTTACCCATTTACCTTCTCGGGCAGCCCCTGGGGATCGAGGGGGTGACTGGCATCGACGTGGGTTCGATGTGGTCTGTATACTCTGCCACACGTGGAGTGGGAGGGGGTTCTGGGAGGGGTGGCTAGATGGCGGGGATGATAGGAGCAGTTCATATGCTTTTCTAACGACCCCTTGGCTACAGCTTTCAGTCCTCCTCAGTCCCAGGCCAGGAGTATCCCGGAATCGGTGAGCATGAGAAGCTTTGGCACTGTCCGCTGGGAGTCTCCTGCAGGAGCCAACTTCCGGCCTGAGTTTACTGAGTCTGATGTCAGACAAAGGAATGACATGTAGTCCCTTCACAATACAGGGTGCAGATCCATGGCCAACATCAATGCTTTCACAGCATGCTCTTTAAGTTGCTACCCTCTAGATGGTGCTTGTGACCCATCCATGGTTGACGAGTGGTCTTTTCAGACACAAAGTTCCTCTTCATTGTCTCCTTAAATTCTTTCACTGCCTTCCTATTGTTGCTGTAAACATGGCCGATGAGATTCCCAGCATCCTCTGGGAAAAGAAGACAATGGCGGCCTATGCATCAGAATTTGCATCGGAAATAAGCTTTCCGTGATATTCCCAGTCCACTGGCCCAGAGAAACGCTGCAAAACATTTCTCCTCATCTTCGTCCTAAATAATCGACCCTTTTACCTTAAGCCCATGGCACGTCCTTTTGCACTCTCCAGCCTGGGAACACAGCCTCTTAGTGTTGAGCCCTCTCTCGATACAAAAGCAATTTTGAAGAAGGGTCACAGGATCTGAAACGTTAACTCTGCTTTCTCTCTTTGCCGATGCTGCCAGACCCACTGAGTTTCTCTAGCAATTTCTGTTTCTGTTTCTGATTTTCAGTGTCCACAGTTCTTCGTTTCTTTCTGTATATTAGGCAGGTGACCGTCACTTTATGTTCATGGAATCACGCAGTACAGAAGGGTCTGTACAAGTGTGTACTCATGGAAATACTCTAAATCTACACTTGTCCCGCACTCCCACACTAGGCCCATAACCTTGAGTGTTACGGCATTTCCAGTGTTCATCTTTGCACTCTGTCAAGGTTGTGAGATTACCCACCTCAACTGCCCTCCCCAGGCAGATTCTACCTCCCATCTCACTTAGTTATCATGTTTCATGTGGACGTTGTTTTAAGTTGAGGGCCTGTTTCTTTGAAGAATATCACGTGCAGTTCAGTGGAGTTATCTCTTGGCCTGCCCAATCCTGCTTCCCTCCAGTGTTGCCTTCTCTGTCCCTTGCCCTCCCCTTGCCTCCTGCCTTCTGACCTCTCACCTTGGACTCAGGGTCTGTTTTGAGGCCATTCCTTTCTCCTGGCTTCTGTTCTGTGCTGGGCACTGAGGGGATCCACCTAGTGGCCACTGATAGTCACTGCAGGTGGAACCCAGCAGTGCCAACCAACATCTGCCACTAGATGGAGGTAGATCACAAGCTAAAAATAGAAGCATGTCTAAATTTCATTTAACCATTAGTAATGTGCATTATTAGGCAAGTTACAAGGGCCCAGTACTGTTCATATACAGTACAGCATTTTAACTTGTGATTTGGTTTAACCAGGACAGAAAATGTTTAAGGGAACCTAACTCCAGCTTTAACATTGATTCCTATGGAAACCTCTGATTCATTTAAAGTTGTTTCACTTAAAGTAGCAATTCTTAGACGGGGGGTACAATAGTGAGGACAATCATTTTCAAGGCATCGTTTCACATTTCTTCTAAGCTGCACAGAGTGTAGACACATTTTACTCAATTTCTCCTCATCGGACACCCTTCCATCCCTGGAACTAAGTTAATTTTTAATCTTTGTTTATCTCTTGCCCGTGCTTTGCTACTGTCAGAATTCCAGTACTAACAGCCACAAAGAATCAACTGTTTGCACACAATGATTGTTTTTAATTCCAAATAATTATTTACCCATTCGACCAAAGGTTAATTAAGACGATAGCGGTGGGAGCTAATCAGCCCGCTGCCTCTCAGTGGTGAATGGTGGCTATTGTTCCACTGAGTGATGGGGGAAAAGTCAATACCTATCAGAACAATTATCTTGTGCTTAGTGAGATAACATCGCTGGTTAAAGACACCATCCAGCAGGGGGTGAGAATGTGCAACAGCAACTTGCATTTACATAGCACCTTTAAGACTGTGGAAGCGCCTGAAGGCACGTCGCAGGAGTGCCAGAAACAGATGAGGGGTTGCCATACCCTTAACAGATCGTACAGTTGCTCTCTTCTTAAAGACCTGAGGGTCACCACGCCTCAGACAAGGAGGAGTTTGAGAAGGAGAATCCTTCACGGTTAGCTGAGCCAGGGCAAGAATTGAACCCGCATTGTTGTCACCATGTTGCATTGCAAACCTGCCATCCAGCCAACTGAGCTAACTGACGGCCAATGGGGGAACAGAGGATGGGGGGAAAGCGGAAGGGACATCTTAAAGGTAGCAAGGCAGGGGCACACAGAGAGTTTCCAGTTCAGGGCCTGGACAGCTGAAACCATGGAGACTCACAGCAGATTTGCAATTAAACCAAACTTGGCAGAGGACAGATTTGATTTGATTTATTTACTGTCAGGTGGATTTTGTTGCAAAATACAGTGAAAAGTGTGGTGTAGTGTCAATACTGTCTGGCAACATCGGAAAACCAAACCAGAACATGGAATATAAAGGCAGAATAATGGAGAAACTGCCCACCTTTACAGTCTGCCTTGTTAGGTGCTCCATCCTGGGCCATGGGCCTAACGGCCAGACACAATCCCCTTCACCTCACCACTACCGTTTGATGGAATGAAAATTGTGCACACTTCGATGCCATCTTGCCTCCATCAATGCGCTCTCCGCTATGGGTCCTCAATGGCTCTGACCAATACAGACCCCATTGATGCCAGCACATACTGCACCGGCCCGAACCCAACTCTGCAGCCTCCGCCATGAGTTCGCTTCAGGCCCACCTCATTGGTGCAGCACCTGGGTCCAAACAAAGCTCCATCAATCTGCACTGAATACAGACACCACCAGGAACTCAAACTCACCTCTGACAATAACCCCAGTCCGTGCTGCTCGGCCCATTCCATTCAAGGCTGCTGGGCCCACTCCAGTCTGTGCTGCTGGGCCCACTCCAGTCTGTGCTGCTGGGCCTACTCCAGTCTGTGCTGCTGGGCCCACTCCAGTCCATGCTGCTGGGCCAACTCCAGTCCATGCTGCTGCACCCACTCCAGTCCATTCTGTTGGACCCACTCCAGTCCAGGCTGCTGGGCCCACTCCAGTCTGTGCGGCTGGGCCCTTTCCAGTCCGTGCTGCTGGGCCCACTCCAGTCTGTGCTGCTGGGCCCTTTCCAGTTCGTGCTGCTGGGCCCACTCCAGTCTGTGCTGCTGGGCCCTTTCCAGTCCGTGCTGCTGGGCCCACTCCAGTCCATGTTGCTAGGCCCATTCCGGTCCATGCTGCTGGGCCCACTCCAGACCATCCTGCTGCTGGGCCCACTGCAGTCCATCCTGCTGGAAACCACTCCAGTCAGTGCCGCTGGGCCCACTCCAGTCCATGCTGCTGGGCCCACTCCAGTCTGTGCTGCTGGGCTCACTCCAGTCCATGCTGCTGGGCCCACTCCATGTCTGTGCTGCTGGGCCCACTCCAGTCCATGCTGCTGGGCACACTCCAGTCTGTGCTGCTGGGCCCACTCCAGTCCATGCTGCTGGGCCCACCACAGTTTGTGCTGCTGGGCCAACTCCAGTCAGTGCCTGCTGGGCCCACTCCAGTCAGTGCTGCTGGGCCCACTCCAGTCTGTGCTGCTGGGACCACTCTTGTCCGTGCTGCTGGGCCCACTCCAGTCCATGGTCATGGTCCCATTCCGGTCTGTGCTGCTGGGCCCACTCCTGTCTGTGCTGCTGGGACCACTCTTGTCCGTGCTGCTGGGCCCACTCCAATCCATGCTGCTGGGCCCACTCCATTCTGTGTTGCTGTGCCCACTCCAGTCCAGGCTGCTGGGCCCACTCCATTCTGTGTTGCTGTGCCCACTCCAGTCTGTGCTGCTGGGCCCACTCCAGTCCGTGCTGCTGGGCCCACTCCAGTCCATGCTGCTGGGCCCACTGCAGTCCATCCTGCTGGAAACCACTCCAGTCAGTGCCGCTGGGCCCACTCCAGTCCGTGCTGCTGGGCCCACTCCAGACTGTGCTGTTGGACCCACTCCAGTCAATGCTGCTGGCCCCCCTCCAGTCTGCCCTGCTGGGCCCACTCCAGTCTGTGCTGCTGGACCCACTCCTGTCAGTGCTGCTGGACCCACTCCTGTCAGTGCTGCTGGGCCCAATCCTGTCAGTGCTGCTGGGCCCTCTCCAGTCCGTGCTGCTGGGCCCACTCCAGTCCGTGCTGCTGGGCCCACTCCAGTCTGTGCTGCTGGGCTCACTCAAGTCCATGATGCTGGGCCCACACCAGTCCATGCTGCTGGGCCCACCAAAGTCTTGCTGCTGGGCCCTCTGCAGTCCGTGCTGCTGGGCCTATTCCAGTCCATGTTGCTGGGCCCACTCCAGTCCGTGCTGCTGAACCCACTCTAGTCCAAGCAGCTGGGCAAATTCCAGTCCGTGCTGCTGTGTCCACTCCAGTCAGTACTACTGGGCACACTCCAGTCAGTGCTGCTGGGCCCACTGCAGTCCATCCTGCTGGAAACCACTCCAGTCAGTGCCGCTGGGCCCACTCCAGTCCGTGCTGCTGGGCCCACTCCAGACTGTGCTGTTGGACCCACTCCAGTCAATGCTGCTGGCCCCCCTCCAGTCTGCGCTGCTGGGCCCACTCCAGTCTGTGCTGCTGGACCCACTCCTGTCAGTGCTGCTGGACCCACTCCTGTCAGTGCTGCTCGACCCAATCCTGTCAGTGCTGCTGGGCCCTCTCCAGTTTGTGTTGCTGGGCCCACTCCAATCTGTGCTGCTGGGCCCACTCCAGTCCGTGCTGCTGGGCTCACTCAAGTCCATGATGCTGGGCCCACCAAAATCTTGCTGCTGGGCCCTCTGCAGTCCGTGCTGCTGGGCCTATTCCAGTCCATGCTGCTGGGCCCACCACAGTTTGTGCTGCTGGGCCAACCCCAGACCCTGCTGGTGAGCCCACTCCTATTGGTGCTGCTGGAACCACTCCAGTCCGTTCTGCTGGGCCTACTCAAGTCCATGCTGCTGGTCCCACACCAGTCCATGCTGCTGAGCCCAATCCAGTCCGTACTGCTGGTCCCACACCAGTCCGTGCTGCTGGGACCACTCCAGTCCGTGCTTCTGGGCCGATTCCAGTCCAGGCTGCTGGGCACACTCCAGTCAGTGCTGCTGGGCCCACTCCAGTCCTGCCTGCTGGGCCCACTCCATTCCGAGCTGCTGGGCCCATTCCGGTCCGTGCTGCTGGGCCCACTCCAGACCCTGCTGCTGAGCCCATTCCAATCCATCCTGCTGGGCCCACTCCAGTCAGTGCTGCTGGGCCCACTCCAGTCCTGCCTGCTGGGCCCACTCCAGTCCGTGCTGCTGGGCCCACTCCAGTCCTTAGTGCTGGGCCGTTTCCGGTAGAAGCTGCTGGGCCCACTCCAGTCCATGCTGCTGGGCCCACTCCAGTCTGTGCTGCTGGGCAAACTCCAGTCTGTGCTGCTGGGCACACTCCAGTCAATACTGCTGGGCCCACTCCAGTCTGTGCTGCTGAACCCACTCCAGTCCAAGCAGCTGGGCACATGCCAGTCCGTGCTGCTGTGTCCACTCCAGTCAGTGCCGCTGGGCCCACTCCAGTCAGTGCTGCTGGGCCCACTGCAGTCCATCCTGCTGGAAACCACTCCAGTCAGTGCTGCTGGGCCCACTCCAGTCCGTGCTGCTGGGCCCACTGCAGACTGTGCTGTTGGACCCACTCCAGTCTGTGCTGCTGGACCCACCCCTGTCAGTGCTGCTGGGCCCACTCAAGTCTGTGCTGCTGGACCCACTCCAGTCTGTGCTGCTGGACCCACTCCTGTCAGTGCTGCTGGGCCCACTCCAGTCCGTGCTGCTGGGCCCACTCCAGTCCATGCTGCTGGGCTCACTCAAGTCCATGATGCTGGGCCCACACCAGTCCATGCTGCTGGCCCCACCAAAAGCTGTGCTGCTGGGCCCACTGCAGTCCGTGCTGCTGGGCCTATTCCAGTCCATGCTGCTGGGCCCCCACCCGTGCATGCTGCTGGGCCCACCACAGTTTGTGCTGCTGGGCCAACTCCAGACCGTGCTGCTGGGCCCACTCCTATCGGTGCTGCTAGAACCACTCCAGTCCGTGCTGCTGGGCCTACTCAAGTCCATGCTGCTGGTCCCACACCAGTCCGTACTGCTGGTCCCACACCAGTCTTTGCTGCTGGGACCACTCCAGTCCATGCTTCTGGGCCGATTCCAGTCCAGGCTGCTGGGCACACTCCAGTCCATGCTGCTGAACCCACTCTAGTTCTAGCAGCTGGGCACATTCCAGTCCGTGCTGCTGTGTCCACTCCAGTCAGTGCTACTAGGCACACTCCAGTCCGTGCTGCTGGGCCCACTCCAGACTGTGCTGTTGGACCCACTCCAGTCAATGCTGCTGGACCCACTCCTGTCAGTGCTGCTGGACCCACTCCTGTCAGTGCTGCTGGACCCTCTCCAGTTTGTGTTGCTGGGCCACTCCAATCTGTGCTGCTGGGCCCACTCCAGTCTGTGCTGCTGGGCTCACTCAAGTCCATGCTGCTGGGCCCACCAAAATCTGTGCTGCTGGGCCCTCTGCAATCCGTGCTGCTGGGCCTATTCCAGTCCATGCTGCTGGGCCCACACCCGTCCGTGCTGCTGGGCCCACCACAGTTTGTGCTGCTGGGCCAACTCCAGACCGTGCTGCTGGTCCCACACCAGTCTTTGCTGCTGGTCCCACTCCAGTCCATGCTTCTGGGCCGATTCCAGTCCAGGCTGCTGGGCACACTCCAGTCAGTGCTGCTGAGCCCACTCCAGTCAGTGCTGCTGGGCCCACTCCAGTCCTGCCTGCTGGGCCCACTCCAGTCCGAGCTGCTGGGCCCACTCCAGTCTGTGCTGCTGGGACCACTCTAGTCCGTGCTGGTGGGCCCATTCCGGTCCGTGCTGCTGGGCCCACTCCAGACCCTGCTGCTGAGCCCATTCCAATCCATCCTGCTAGGCCCACTCCAGTCAGTGCTGCTGGGCCTACTCAAGTCCTTGCTACTGGTCCCACACCAGTCCATGCTGCTGAGCCCAATCCAGTCCGTACTGCTGGTCCCACACCAGTCTTTGCTGCTGAGCCCACTCCAGTCAGTGCTGCTGGGCCCACTCCAGTCCGAGCTGCTGGGCCCACTCCAGTCCGAGCTGCTGGGCCCACTCCAGTCCGAGCTGCTGGGCCCACTCCAGTCTGTGCTGCTGGGACCACTCTAGTCCGTGCTGCTGGGCCCATTCCAGTCCGTGCTGCTGGGCCCACTCCAGACCCTGCTGCTGAGCCCATTCCAATCCATCCTGCTAGGCCCACTCCAGTCAGTGCTGCTGGGCCCACTCCAGTCCTGCCTGCTGGGCCCACTCCAGTCCAAGCTGCTGGGCCCACTCCAGTCTGTGCTGCTGGGCCCACTCCAGTCCTTGGTGCTGGGCCGATTCCGGTAGATGCTGCTGGGCCCACTCCAGTCCATGCTGCTTGGCCCACTCCAGTCCATGCTGCTGGGCAAACTCCAGTCTGTGCTGCTGGGCACATTCCAGTCAATACTGCTGGGCCCACTCCAGTCTGTGCTGCTGGACACACTCCAATCCGTGCTGCTGGGCCAACTCCAGTCCATGTTGCTGGGCGCACTCCAGTCCGTGCTGCTGAACGCACTCCAGTTCAAGCAGCTGGGCACATTCTCGTCCATGCTGCTGGGCACACTTCAGTCAGTGCCACTGGGCCTACTCCAGTCAGTGCTGCTCGGCCTACTCCAGTCCGTGCTGCTGGGCTCACTCAAGTCCATGATGCTGGGCCCACTCCAGTCCGTGCTGCTGGGCCCACTCCAGTCCATGCTGCTGGGCTCACTCAAGTCCATGATGCTGGGCCCACACCAGTCCATGCTGCTGGGCTCACTAAAATCTGTGCTGCTGGGCCCACTGCAGTCCGTGCTGCTGAGCCCAATCCAGTCCGTGCTGCTGAGCCCAATCCAGTCCGTGCTGCTGGGCCCACACTGGTCCATGCTGCTCGTCCCACACCAGTCCGTGCTGCTGGTCCCACACCAGTCCGTGCTGCTGAGCCCAATCCAGTCCGTGCTGCTGGTCCCACACCAGTCTTTGCTGCTGGGACCACTCCAGTCTGTGCTTCTGGGCCGATTCCAGTCCAGGCTGCTGGGCCCACTCCAGTCAGTGCTGCTGGGTCCACTCCAGTCAGTGCTGCTGGACCCACTCCAGTCCTGCCTGCTTGGCCCACTCCAGTCCGAGCTGCTGGGCCCACTCCAATCTGAGCTGCTGGGCACACTCCAGTCCATGCTGCTGGGCCCACTCCAGTCTGTGCTGCTGGGACCACTACAGTCCATGCTGCTGGGCCCACTCCAGTCTGTGCTGCTGGGACCACTACAGTCCATGCTGCTGTGCCCACTCCACTCTGAGCTGCTGGATCCACTGCACTCCCTGCTGCTGGGTCCACTCCAATCTGTGCTGCTGGGCCCTCTACAGTCTATGCTGTTGGGCCCACTCCAGTCCATGTTGCTGGGCCCCACTCCAGTCCGTGCTGCTGGGCCCACTCCAATCCGTGCTGCTGGGCTTCCTCCAGTCCATGCTGCTGGGCCAACTCCAGTCTGTGCTGCAGGGCCCACTTCTCTCTGTGCTGCTGGGGCGATTCCACTCTGTGCTGCTGGGCCCACTCCAGTCCATGCTGCTGGGCCGACTCCAGTCTGTGCTGCTGGGCCCACTTCTCTCTGTGCTGCTGGGCCCACTCCAGTCCGTGCTGATGGTCTCCCTCCAGTCCATGCTGCTGGATCCACTCAAGTCCATGCAGCTGCACCCACTCCAGTCTGTGCTCCAGGGCCCACTCCAGTCCGTGCTGCTGGGCCCCACTCCAGTCCGTGCTGCTGGGCCCATTCCAGTTCGTGCTGCTGGGCTCACTCCAATCCGTGCTGCTGGGCCCCACTCCAGTCCGTGCTGCTGGGCCCGCTCCAATCCATGCTGCTGGGCTCCCTCCAGTCCATGCTGCTGGGCCCACTCCAGTCTGTGCTGCTGGGCCCCACTCCAGTCCATGCTGCTGGGCTCACTCCAGTCCGTGCTGCTGGGCCCACTCCAGTCCATACTCCTGTGCCCACTCCAGTCCGTGCTGGGCTCACTCCAATCCGTGCTGCTGGGCCCACTTCAGTCCCTGCTGCTGGGTCCACTCCAGTCCGTGCTACTGGGTCCACTCCAGTCCGTGCTGCCGGGCCCACTCCAATCCATGTTGCTGGGTCCACCCCAGTCCTTGCTGTTGGGCTCACTCCAGTCCATGCTGCTGGGCCCACTCCATTCAGTGCTGCTGGGCCCACTCCATTCAGTGCTGCTGGGCCCATTCCAGTCAGTGCTGCTGGGCCCACTCCAGTCCATGCTGCTGGGCCCACTCCAGTCCATGCTGCTGGGCTCACTCTAGTCCGTCCTGCAGGGTCCTCTCCAGTCCATGCTGCTGTGCCAACTCCAGTCCGTGCTGCTGGGCCCACTCCAGTCCGTGCTGCTGGGTCCACCCCAGTCCGTGCTGCTGGCCCCACTCCTGTTCGTGGTGCTGGGCACACTCCCGTTTAAGCTGCTGGGCCCATTCCAGTCTGTGCTGCTGGGCACACTCTAGTCCATGCTGCTGGGCCCACTCCATTCCATGCTGCTGGGTCCACTCCATTCCATGTTACTGGGCCCACTTCAGTCCATGCTGCTGGGCATACTCCAGTCCTTGCTGCTGGGCGCACTCCAATCGGTCCTGCTGGGCCTACTCCAGTCTGTGCTGCTGGGCCCAAACCAGTCTGTGCTGCTGGGCACACTCTAGTCTGTGCTGCAGGGCCCAAACCAGTCCATGCTGCTGAGCCCACTCCAGTCCGAGCTGCTGGGCTCCCTCCAATCCATGTTGCTGGGTCCACCCCAGTCCTTGCTGTTGGGCTCATTCCAGTCCATGCTGCTGGGCCCACTCCAGTCTATGCTGCTGGGCCCACTGCACTCCCTGCTGCTGGGCCCACTCCAGTCTGTGCTCCAGGGCCCACTCCAGTCCGTGCTGCTGCGTCCACTCCAGTCTGTGCTGTTGGGCCCATGCAGACCATGTTGCTGGGCCCACTCCAGGACATGCTGCTGGGCCCACTTCTCTCTGTGCTGCTGGGCCGACTCCAGTCTATGCTGCTGGGCCCACCTCTCTCTGTGCTACTGGGCTCACTCCACTCTGATCTGCTGGGCCTCACTCCAGTCCGTGCTGCTGGACCCCACTCCAGTCCGTACTGCTGGGCCCACTTCAGTCCGTGCTGCTGGGCTCACTCCAGTCCGTGCTGCTGGGCCCCACTCCAGTCCGTGCTGCTGGGCCCACTCCAGTCCGTGCTGCTGGGCTCACTCCAGTCCGTGCTGCTGGGCCCCACTGCAGTCCATGCTGCTGGGCCCCACTCCAGTCCGTGCTGCTGGGCCCACTTCAGTCCGTGCTGCAGGGCTCACTCCAGTCCGTGCTGCTGGGCCCCACTGCAGTCCGTGCTGCTGGGCCCCACTCCAGTCCATGCTGCTTGGTCCACTCCAGTCTGTGCTGCTGGCCCTACTCCAGTCCCTGCTGCTCGCCCCACTCCATTCAGTGCTGCTGGGCCCACTCCATTCAGTGCTGCTGGGCCCACTCCAGTCCATGCTGCTGGGCCCACTCCAGTCCATGCTGCTGGGCTCACTCTAGTCCGTCCTGCTGTGCCAACTCCAGTCCGTGCTGCTGGCCCCACTCCTGTTCGTGGTGCTGGGCCCACTCCAGTCTGTGCTGCTGGACACACTCTAGTCCATGCTGCTGGGCCCACTCCATTCCATGCTGCTGGGTCCACTCCATTCCGTGTTACTGTGCCCACTCCAGTCCATGCTGCTGGGTCCACTCCATTCCGTGTTACTGGGCCCACTTCAGTCCATGTTGCTGGGCCCACTCCAGTCCGTGCTGCTGGGCGCACTCCAATCAGTCCTGCTGGGCCCACTCCAGTCCATGCTGCTGGGCCCAAACCAGTCTGTGCTGCTTGGCCCACTCCAGGCCGACCTGCTGGGCTCACTCCAGTCAGTGCTGCTGGGCGCACTCCAAACAGTCCTGCTGGGCCCACTCCAGTCTGTGCTGCTGGGCCCCAACCAGTCTGTGCTGCTTGGCCCACTCCAAGCCGACTTACTGGGCCCACTCCAGTCCATGCTGCTGGGCCCACTCCAGTCTATGCTGCTGGGCCCAAACCAGTCCATGCTGCTGGGCCCACTCCAGTCCATGCTGCTGGGCCCACTCCAGTCCGTACTGCTGGGCCCAAACCAGTCTGTGCTGCTTGGCCCACTCCAGGCTGACCTGCTGGGCCCACTCCAGTCCATGCTGCTGGGCCCACTCCAGTCCATGCTGCTGGGCCCAAACCAGTCCATGCTGCTGGGCCCAAACCAGTCCATGCCGCTGGGCCCAGTCCAGTCCATGCTGCTGGGCCCTACCCACCACCACAACTGAGCTCTTCAACAAGAGCAAAGTAGAAAGAAGAAAAAAAAAGTGTAAAGAGAGAGAAAAAGGAAGAAAAGAAACAAAATGAAAAGCAGACGACGCAGACGTTCCCCAGGTTCAGGGGCCCTGCTCCACTGCCATCTTACAGGAAGTAAGATCTCGGGGGTTTTGGAAGCTAAGAGAAGTTACAGATGAAGGGGGAGGTTGGAGGGGGTGGGGTCATGGGGCTATTGGAAAGGAAGGATGATAGGGATGGCTGTTGTGCCCCATCACCAGCTACTGGGTGTACATTACAATCAGTAATGATGCCCCTAGATTGTCGAGGTGGCAATCATCTCCACTGTTAGTGGAGGCAGTTAGAGCCCACCATTAACCACCTCAGGCCCACGGTAGATGGCAATGTAAGAGAGTAATCCTGCAAGAGATGTGGAGTACACAGGTACCAGGAATTTTGTAAAGGTCTAACCTTTCAGTAAAAGGAATGCGTCCAGCTAAGGGTGTACCACCAGCGCTAGTCAAAATATTTGGTTGTATTCCTGAATGTTTCCTGACCTCTCTTTCACCACAGTTTGTTATCTACTGTCCCTCATTACACACCAGGTCCCGTTTCCTTTTGAGCGAGAGACTTTTGACCCTGTTTATACAGCGCAGCCGGGAAGTTACCAGTGGGTTGCAGGGATCTCATGGCACACGTGAGATAGGGGCTTATGAGTGAGGTGGGGAAAAACAGACCCTACTCTCATGAGCGGCCGAGGAAGGCGGCTAACTGGGCTCTTTCACCATCAGGTGTGTGAGTTACGGCCTGGAGTTTGATCGCTTCAGCTGAGAAACTCGATGAACCAGGACTCCGTCACTCAGGTAGGCCTTCTGTTTATCTGGGGATGGATAACTGTGACTTGTTGGATACTAGCTGGTGTTGAGAAAGAACGTGAAAATACAGTTGACACAGTCAACGATGTCTTCTGGAGATCTTTCCAGTGGCCCTGTCTACTCTCCCAGCTAGATGTTACAGCTCCTGCCTCAGCTGGAAGATTGTTCAGGATGGCCTGGTCAATATCTATCCAAACGATGGCACCAGTTCCATTTGCCTCATTGCTGCCTGCGGGATCTTGCTGTGCTGTGACAGCATTTCAAAACCACTTGGTTGGACGCGGAGCACTTTTTGTGACATCCTGGGGTGGATGAGAAGCACCACCCACAAGTAAGCCCCTCCTTCCTTCTGTGGCAATGGCTGATGATCACTGGGGCTGGGGTCTGGTTTCTGTTCAGCTCTCCCCTTCATTGGGACACACTCCCAATGATGAGTGGTCGCCACACTCTTGTGACAGCAACTGGTGGAAAACCCGAAAAGGGGAACACTCATTTTATCAGAGAGTTTGGCCCCTATTGCAATATTGATGCCAATCAACAAGATCTTATTTCATCGTCAAAACCTTTTTCAGTCATATTAGTGCATATTTCAATCAAAGTCTTGAGTGTAGGTACTGTATTCTTTCTGAATGCCCTCCCAGTGCTGTCTCCCTGCCTATCTATTAGCTGTGTAGTATGGTGATGGTAAACTGACTGTAGCAATGGATGTTCCAATGAAGGAAGACAGAGGTCCCTCGTCCAATGAGGTTGCTATGCACTTACTAAACTAATGATTGGCTCGTTCTGCTCCTTTCAATATTACGGTGCTCCTAATGAATTTCCCCATCTTCAGAGGAATGGTATTCCCACTTGGTGCTCGGAGGTTACTCTCCCCTGACCTGCACCCTGAACAATCCCTATCACAGAAATCGAGAGTGAGGATCTGTGGAGACTGAGACAGATCTGGCCAGGGTTCCCTACAATCCCCATTGAGAGCCCAGTGATGTCTGGCTGAAGTGACGGAGGGGTGCAGATTGAGGGTTAGACCTTACATCGGGCCAGGTGCCTGGCAGACTACTCCCTGTCACCATCTGACGAACATCTGAGGAGACACCAACAATACAGACCAGTACCAAAACAGAATGGGACTTTCAAAGCTAATGAGGGTATTCTTAAAATCATAGATGAGTACAATTTGAAACTGTAGTTCAATGTTAACAATATGCACGGGGGCACACATGTCCCTCTATAGAATCCCAGAAAATTAGTTCAATTATTCCAACTTCTTTGATCGCATTACAGGTGGATGTCCATAAGACTTCAGTACCCGAGAGACTGGGTTTCATATTCATTAGCAAATAAAGACAAAGTCAGCAGAGTCCCTCAGCACCATATTCTCATCAGAGAAAGAGAGAGAGAGACCATGTGGTTTAACCTGAGGTGAGGGGAAAGGTTGAGGAAGAGACCCCTTCCTGATAACCTCTGACTGTGTGGGAATTGAACCTGCACTTTTGGTCTCACCCTCTGTAAACTGACTGGCCAGCCAACTGAGCGATCCAACTCCCTTTGGAAAATTAGGATCATAAGAATTAACAACAGGGTAGGTCATTTGTCCCATCAGTAAGATCCTGGCTGATTTGATTATGGCCTGAGGACACTTTCTATAACCTTGGACACAGTTATCAATTAAAAACCTATCTAACTTAGCCCTGAATAAAACAAAGGACCCAGTCTTCACCATCATTCAAGGGAAGAGAATTCAGCACGCGAATGATTCTTTGAGAGAGAAAAACACTCCTCATCTGTTTTTTCATAGAATTGCTATAATGTGGAAACAGGCCATTTGGCCTAACAAGACCACACCAATGTTCCGAAGAGTAACCAATACCCTATTACTCTACATTTACCCCTGACTAATGCACCTAACCTACACATCCTTGATCACTATGGACAATTTAACATGGCCGATTCACCTAATGTGCACTTTTTTGGACTGTGGGAGGAAACCAGAGCACCCTTAAAAGGGAAAGCACTTTAGCTATGTCTCACAGTTTGGACCTCCCCCAATAAGCGGAACCATCTACCCTTCCGGTCCCCTCCAGACTGAAATTATACAATGATTTGGAGTTTTTGGATCAGTAGTTCAGAGGAGTTATGACATACCTCTGGAGCAGCTGGAGACTTGAATCTGGGCCACTTGACTCAGGTACTGGCACTACCACCACACCTCATGTACCCCTGTATAATCGTGTAATTGTGAACAATGGTGTAATTGTGAACAATCAATGAATGTGCACTTTCCACACTCTCCCATATTGGTGGAAGCTCTCACTGAATGGGCTAATAACCGCTGGCTTATGGCTAGCAGAAGCGTGTGAGAGAGTGTGAGAGAGAGAAAGAGTGAGAGAGAACAAGAGAGAGAGAAAGAGTGAGAGAGAACAAGAGAGAGAGAAAGAGTGAGAGAGAATGAGAGAGACAGAGAACGAGATGGAGAGAAAGAGAGAGAGAGACAGTGAGAGAGAAACAGACAAGAGAGAGGGAGAGAGAGAGAAAGAGAGACAGATAGAGAGGGAGCGATAGATAGACAGGGAGAGAGAGAGATTGAGAGAGAGAGAAAGACAGAGAGAGTGAGAAATAGAGAGAGTGAGAGAGAAAAAGAGACAGACAGAAGGAGAGAGTGAGAGAGGCAAACAGAGATAGATAGAGATAGAGAGACAGGGAGAGAGAGAAAGAGAGAAAGACAGAGAGAGTGAGAAATAGAGAGACAAAAAGAGACAGACAGAAAGAGAGAGGGCGAGAGAGAAAGAGAGAGAGTTGGAGAGGGAGAGATAGAGAGACAAGGAGAAAGATAGAGACAAAAAGAGGGAGAGAAAAAGAGAAATAGAGAAAGAGAGATAGAGTGAAAAAGAGAGAGAGAGAGAGAGACAGGAACATTCAGGACACAAACACAAAGCAGTGGTATGCTATTATCACAACAAACTTTTTAAAGTATCTGACCACTCCAATTTATTGAGTAACTTAAGATGTGAGACCTAAAATGATATTCCGCCGTTCTCTATAATCTACCTTGTAAAGGTAGAGTATCGATCTGTTGGGCAGTTGTACAGTTTCTACACAATGACTGATGACTGATCAAAGAATGTGGCCTTGGGTTTGTTAACTCAAGGCTGTTGGCCATTCCATTTCATTAGTGCAATAATCCAAAGTACAAATTTATAGTCAAGTGTTCTCATTGGTGCTTTGAAAATCATACTATAGCTTCAATTGGACTCCACCTGTGTTTTGTTTATTAGGGCTGGGGCATGTCATGTTTATCTTTCACTCCTATCATGTGTTAGGGTACATTATGACCAAAGAAAGCAGTTTCCTGCAACCACAGCTGAACAGCAGTTAGATCGATGGTGCAACGAAAATTGTTAATATCTCAAACATAGCATTAAACTATTACTGACCCAAGGTGGACGGAGGGGATGTGGGGTGGGTGCTGGCTAAAATTAAATTATCAATGCATTCTTTCAATCTGAATTTGTTATTTCCGCATGAACTGCAAATTTACATTTATATAATGCCCATGGCTTCCTCAGGTGTATGAAGCAAAATTGAGGTGGAATCTTTCCAGTCCCAGAGGCAGTGGGTATGTGTTCAGAAAGGCAACTTCATTGGGTGGGATGGTGATATCCCAAAACCATGCCTCCTTCACTCTCCACCCAAATTCAGTTCTGGCTGGGAAATGTCAAACTTCTCACCTCATCTTCAATTGAGGTCCTTATGTAGTCAATCAATGACAATGTAAGAGCCTATTCCACCCCCTCCCCGCCCCCCAAACTGGAAATATGGTTAACCCTAAACTGCTCTCTGGGCAATTAGGGATTGGCAATAAATACTGGCCTAGCCAGCAACGCCCTTGTTCCTGTGAATGAATATTAAAATAAAAACCACCATAGCAACCATGTCAACCATAACAACCATAGCAACCATGACTGCGAGAGCCACTAAGTCTCTGATTGGCCAGTACCTGTGGCGAGGTGGGATTTCCACTCGCGGGAAGTTGATAAGAGAGAGCGAATCCCATGCTACCTTCAATCTGCCTTTGATGTCCACAATGGGCCATATTTATCAGCGCCGGGGTTAGCCATGCCGTCTGGGACTATAGTCTTGAGAGTTCTCATGACCATCCAGCAGCCTCTCTGCCCACAGACTACCAGAATCGATTCCGCAGTTGGAGGGATTTGACTTTCCGATGATTTGGCTGTTACTCCTGTTCCACTGTGGTGTAACCACTGTGGTGTAACCACTGTGGTGTAACCACTGTGGAAATATCCTTCTGGGGTGGTGGGAGAGGCGACACATACAACAAAGCACAAGATTAGGCCATTTGGCCCTTTGAGCCTGCACTAGCATTCAGCATGATCACGGCTGATTGTCTCATGCAACACCACATCCTGCTTTGTTCCCACACCCTTCCATGCCTTAACTTGAACAATGTATCTCTCTCCCTTTCTTGTCTTCTGTGGTGGACAATCCCACAGGTTCACTAGCCCCTGAGTGAAGAAATGTTAACTCATCTCAGTCCGAAATGGCCTAACCCGTATCCTAAGACTGCGTCCCCTGGTTTTGGAGTCCCCGATCAGGGAGGAAACTACTTACCCTTGCAAGCATTATGTCCTGACTTGTTAGAATTTTACATGTTTCAAACAGATAACCCTCTCACCTTTTAATTTCTGGTCAGTACAGATCCAATTGAACCAATCTCAACTCATATGCCTGTCCCTCCCCAGTATTAGCCTGGTGAACCTACAATGCACTCCCTCTGTGGCAAGGACATCTTCAATTAAGTAAGGAGACCAAAGATGCGCGCAGTACTCCAGGTGTGGTCTTGCCAGAGTCCTGTACAACTGCAGTAAGGCGACCCTACCTCTGAACTCAAGCACAACACAGACCCTGCGGAACAACCATCTGTTGTAGCAAATTCCCACCTGGTTTTCCAGAAATCTGCCATCAGTTAAGCCACAATGAGTGGCACAGCAGATTCAATGGGCCGAATGGTCTATTACTGCTCTTGTGGTCTTATCTTTCCTCAGGCTGGCCTACTTGTGAATCCAGACCCGTGCTTGATTTCTTAGCTGAAATAGGCCACGCTGCCCACTCAGTTCCAGGGCATAATGGGGATTAGCAGCAAGTGCTGGTCTCACCCAGTGATGCCCACGTGCCATCAGAGAATAAAACACTTCAAACGTGGACAGGGATCACCCAACCCACCCAGTCGCGGACTGCACCAAAGTTATACCACCCTTGCGCTAGGCAAAACAAAAACAAAGATACGAGACACTGAAACTCTCTTCTTTAATCTCTGAGTCAGTCACATTACTTATCTGTGGCAACCACTTTACAATCACCCAGGGCATCATCCACACCACCCACAGGGTCTCAATTTAGAATGGAATTGAAGAGACGTTTCTTCAGCCAGAGAGTGCTGGGCCTGTGGGATTCATTGCCACGGAGCGCAGTGGAGGCCGGGACGTTAAATGCAGAGATTGATAAATTCTTGACTTCAAAGCAGAGATTGATAAATTCTTGATCTCGCAAGGAATTAAGGGCTAGGGGGAGAGTGCGGGTAAGTGGAGTTGAAATGCCTATCAGCCATGATTGAATGGCGGAGTGGACTCAATGGGCTGAATGGCCTTACTTCCACTCCTATGTCTTATGGTCGTATGGCATCTCATTAACTGGAAATCTAATAATCTAACATTGGCTAAGTCTTTAACTTGGGATGACCAAATCCCAATGAAAATGATTGGAACGTTCCAGAGTTCGACGTTTTTTGCAACTCTCCGAGAAAGCCTGCCGAACTGGCTTTCAAGCCTCCTGTACGTTCGATGAGACGGGTATTTGGAAAAGACTTCAGCTCCGGTTTCTTGGAATCATCGAGTTAATCATTTTTCTTTCTCTTCACAATCGGTAAACAAAACCCTATCTCTTATTTGTCTTTGGTACAAACAGACACACACACACATTTCAAATGAATGCTCGCTTGGCAGGTTTAGTTTTGTAAACTAGGCCTAATCCCAGGCGGCAGGCCTACGGATCTCATCTGATTATCCAGCCTATCTTTAGGTGGAGTTTCAATTTATTGTATCTCAGCAATCAGGAGGTGGGCAAAGTCCAGTTTGCCCAACGTGTGATGGACGAGGGAAGCATTCATTTACTTTTACTTTGATCATCAGTCGAATTTCTTCTCCCGTGAAGAGCGAGGATTAATTGTGAAGACTTTCTCACTGGACTGCTCTGTATAATGTGCAGCACCGACTGATAGACTATGTCAGTGAGCTGGACCGGAGATGCACCGCAGGCGTTACCCACACAGGAGTCGTTTGATTCGAGTGAGTATAGCCCTGTTCAGCTTCTCAGTCGGACGAGTGTGTCGGGAATTTTTTTTTAAATTTAGCCTTCATGACAAGGGAAGGGCAATTTGAGGGCTGCTTTATGCAAGGGCCAAAGGTCATGAGTTCATGTCCCAGTCCTACTCAGTGGTCAAACTCACCGATTTCAATTCTGACCGGTGAATGAGATCCCCCTCGGGTCACTGGGGGCATAATCAGCTGGTGTGACAGGCTCTCCTTTCATGTGGTGGGGAGGGCGAATGGGAGGCGGGACAGGGGAGGGGGTTGAACGAGAGGAATAATCCCTCAGCAAATTGACAAAGCAAGAGCCAATACTGTGAAGCATCCTGGAGGACAAGAGTCATACAGATTAAGAAAGGCTCGTTCAAAGGTGTGGATTATACAGATATGAGATACCATTTCTAGTGCAGCCAGGATGGTTTGGTTTGAGCTGTTCCCTATTTTAGCTGTCATCCGATTGGACTAGCTTGATCAGACTAAAATTAGGAATAGTTACAACACCAGATCAAAAACCCTTGTTTGGAATTTCTCTACAGGATGTTTTACATCCGATTTTCAAACTAATTGTAAACAGATGCAGCATTTCCAACATTAACAGCTCTTCATTTCCCCATCCATGCCTTGGTACCCTCCATGTTTCACCACTTTAAGCTAGAGGACACAGGGTACTCAGTCCACCGCGTCAACTCTGTTTCTCCGTGAGTCCATGGCTGATCTGATCATCCTCAATAAACGCTGAAGATCTGAACCAACAACAGAAATTGCTGGAGAAACACAGCAGGTCTGGCAGCATCTGTAGAGAGAGAGAGAGAGAGAGAGAAGTGGAGTTAATGGTTCGGGTCTGGTGACTCTTCATCAGAACAGGGCCACCGGTTTCGAAATGCTAACGTTGCTTCTGTCTCCACCAACGCTGGCAGACCTGCTGAGTTTCTCAAGCATTCTTCTGAGTGTGCTCAGTTCAGATATTGGTTATCTGAGGATAATCTCTCTCAATCGGGAAAGCAGCCAAGGCATGTTTTATGCTTGTTACGAAGACCAGATACATTGCAGCCCCAGGTTATCATGTTGTGTATTGAATGCCCTGTTAAGGTGCAATCAATAACCCATCGATGCCCACTTCAGAACCTCATCCTGTCACTGCTGGTGAGCAGGCAAGTTACCAGTTTGTTAGGAAACGAGGGTGGGTAATGGGAAGGGGTAATATTCCTGGGCCTGACTGAGGCCCTTGGCATCAGGAAAGCAGGGACTCAATCATAACCCCACTCCCTTCCCCCCACCGCCAACCCCCACTCCATCCCCAACTCTAGCTGTCAACTCCCATTCTGCCCCCTGACCATGACTCACTAGCTCCCCCTCCTTCCCCACCATGGCCTGAGTCCCTCACTGACCCTGGACCCTTGGGTGGATGTGTGACCAGACCTCCTCTCCCAGAGGCATGGACATGGATAAGGAGAGCTGCCTGCTTCTGATTGGCTGGAAGCTGTTGGGGATGGGCGTGGAGGTTTTTGTGGGTAGGTGGGGCAAACTTTTACGTATGTCCTGAGGAGAGTCTGTGTAAGTGTCTGACTGGCACATCTTCCCCATTGGCCTCCCAACAGCTGGTGAGGCAAAGCCACCTCTCATAGGCCTGAATGAGTGTAACATCAAGAAACTCAAGAAACAAAGAGAAATAGAAGGTTGTTGTAATAGGACGAGGTGAAGTAGCGTGGGGTGGTCTTGTATGACAAATAAGCATCGTCATTGATTAAATGGCTTGTCTGTAGTTATTTTAATCAGCCTGTTTCCACATACTATAACATCCGTGATAGGATTTGAACTGGAAACATCATGCCCTGAGATAGGGACACTACCACTTGCACCACCAATGCCCAATGGCCAGCCCATATACTGCATTTCACTGTAACCAACATCATGTAATCCAATGGAGGGGGGAGTCAATAGATGTGAGCCTGGAGAAGCACAGCAGGTCAGACAGCATGTGGGGAGAGGGAAAGTCAACATTTCAGGCTGAAACATTGAACATTGACTTCCCTGCTCCTTGGAAGCTATCTGACCTGCTGTGCTTTTCCGGCTCCACATCTATTGACTCTTGCTTCCAGCATCTACAGTCCTCACTTCAGATGAATAATGCTGCTGTGCGTCCAAATGACTGGCGTGGTCTTGCTGGGCTGGACCTGTTTCTGTCCTGTGGGCGTATGGCCAATCTCCATCTTCCTACTTCCAAATCAAGTTCATCTCACAGTTGGGTCAGGGCATGGTGGGCTAACTGACTTAGACTGGCCAACAATACCCTCCCGACAGCCAACACCATCAAACAATAATTGCTCATCCAAGAGGCAGTTACCTGATTTATTTATTCTCTCACGGGATATGGGCATCTTTGGCCCACCAACAGCTTTTGCCCATTGCTACCCAGTGGGTAAAACCATTAGAAGGCAGCATACTTGGAAATGAATAGGCGGGACATATTGGAACCAGGTTTTGAAGGCAACAAGGCTTTCATTCATCAATTTTTACAGTTTTACCTCCCTGGTGATTGCTTTGGAAAAGGCGGTGGTAAGCTATGATCTTGAACAATGTGGGGTCAGATTGTCATAGTGTCCTTAGGGAGGGACTTCCTGGATTTTCACTCAGCAACACTGATGGAACAGTGGTATATTTCCAAGTCAGGATAGAGGGGAACTTGCATGTGGTGATGTTCTCACGTCTCTGCAGCCCTTGTCCATCGAGATGCTAGAGGTCAAGGGTTTGGAACATTATGTCCAGAAGCCTTGATGAGTTGTTAGGTTCATCCTGTGAATGACTTACACTGCTGCCTTTGTGTATCAGTGATGAGGAGAATGCGGCTTAAGGTGATGGACATTAATTTGCAGCTTACTTTGTCCTGGATGGTGTCGAGCTTCTTGAGTGTTGTTGGAGCTACACTCATCAAGGCAAGCGAGGAGTATTCCACCACACTCCAGACCTGGAGTCATAGAGTCATTAGGTCATATAGCAGGGAAAAGATCCTTCAGCCCAACCAGTCCATGCCAACCAAATTCCCAAACTAAACTAGTCCCACCTGCCTGAGCTTGACCCATTTCCCTCCAAATGCTTCTTTTTCATGTACTTTCCTAACGTCTTTTACCACTTCCTCAGGAAGTTCATCCCACACACGGACCACTCTCTGTGTAAAAATGTTGTCCCTCACTTTAATAATATGCCCCCTAGTCTTGAAATCCCCCATCCTGGGGAAAAGGTTGTTGTCCTTCACCTTGCCCATGCCCCTTATGATTTTATAAACCTCTATAAGGTCACCCACCACCCCCCAACCTCCTACACTCAAGTAAAAAAAGTCCCAGCCTATCTAGCCTTTCCTGATAACTCAAACCAAAAGTGTGGTGCTACAAAAGTACAGCAGGTCAGCAGCATCCGAAGAGCAGGAGAATCGACGTTTCGGGCATAAGCCCTTCATCAGTATTCCTGATGAAGAGCTTTTGACCGAAACATCAATTCTGCCCCTCCTTGGATGCTGCCTGACCTGCTGTGCTCTCCCAGCGCCACACTTTCAACTCTGATCTCCAGCATCTGCAGTCCTCACTTTCTCCTTACAACTCAAACCTTCCATTCCAGGTAAATCTTTTCTGAACTCTCTGCAATTTAATAGTATCCATCCTATAGCAGGCCCACCAGAACTGCACACCGTAACCCAGAAGAGGCCTCACCAACATCCTGGACAACCTCAACATGATGTCCCAACTCCTACCTTCAAAGCTTTGAGCAATGAAGGCAAGTGTGCTAAATGCCTTCTTAACCACCCTGCCTACCTGTGATGCAAATTTCAAACAACCATGTACCTGAATCCCTCAGGCTCTGTGTTCCACAACACTACCCAGGACCCGACCATTAACTGTGTAAGTCCTGCCCTTGTTTGTTTGACCAAAATGCGATATTTGTGCCTTGCTCAGGGGTGGACAGGTTTTGGGGAGCTCAGAGGTGAGTTGCATGCTACAGAATCCCCAACTTCTGACCAGTTCTTGTTGCATTGAAATGGTGAGTCCAGTTCAGTGTCATGGGAACAGGAGAATCGACGTTTCGGGCATAAGCCCTTGCCCGAAACATCGATACTCCTGTTCCTTGGATGCTGCCTGACCTGCTGCACTTTTCCAGCAATACATTTTCAGCTCTGACCTCCAGCATCTGCAGCCCTCACTTTCTCCTCAAGTTCAGTGTCTTGTCAGGAATGGCACCCATATGATGTTAGTGGGGGCATTCTGGGTTGGCAATGGCATGGGACAATGGTCAGGTTCTATCTTGTCGAAGATGGTGTGGCATGAATGTTTACCTGCCACTCATCATCCCGATGTTGTACAAGCCTTGCTTTATGTGGACACAGACTGCTTAATTATCTGAGGAAGTTTGAATGGTGCTGAACACTGTGCAATCATCAGCGAGCATCCCCAGTTACTGAGCTTAGCATGGGACAGCAGCATGGTTAAATAGAGGAAGGAACACTCAATTGGCATGCATTGGACATGATACCCCATCTCAAAGATAGGGCATCTAAATTCACACACCTAGTCCATGAAGCTGCCTTCCCTTCTAGTAATCGCTCAGCCTCCTGTGTTCTATAAAGTTATCACAAACAAATGAGAAGTTGCTGATAAGTTTGTAGACTTTAGATAACAGTCATCCTTTGAACTGCGCACAGCTGTAACCTTGTGCTCAGGAACAGTGTGGAGTTCAGGCTAAACCAGAAATCAATATGTGGCACATGCAACAGATGGTTTGGTTGGAGCACCCTAACCCAGATAAGTCAGCATCCTTCCGCAGACAGAGTCCACATCAGGTTTCCAAGACTCCAGGCAGAAGGGTCAAAAAATATGGTGCTGGAAAAGCACAACCGGTCAGGCAGCATCCAAGGAGCAGGAGAGTCGATGTTTCGAGCGTAAACACCAGGCACTGTTAGGTTGTAGCAACCACAGTCGCAGCAGTGGGGAAAGCATTGCCATCTCTGATCAGATGCATAACCATCACCAACCACGTGCCAAACAGTTCTCTACTTTCCCATCTCCAACCCTTTTATAACTTTTTAAAATAAAAAAAAGGTAAAGTCCTACCAGACTATAGGGCTACTCTCTCATTAGACGGGGACGGTGGGAGTAGTTCAACGTGAAGCTCACCACGCCTCAGGCGAGGGGAGAGGTTGGGAAGGTGAGTCCTTCATGGTAACTTCAGCCGATGTGGGAATTGAACCCACACCCTGTTGGTACATCATGAGCCAGTCAAACCAACCAACCTGCAACTTTGTGCTTACACATTCATGGAATGAGCAAGTCACTGTCTAGGCCGGAACTTATTACCTATTTCTAAATGCCCAAGGAATAGTTAAGTGCTGGCTGCGTTGCTGGTGAAGTCACATGTAGGCCAGACCCAGGCCCTGACAGATATTAAGTGGGGTTTTTGTGAGAATCGATAGTGGTTGCTATGAAGTCCCCTTTCACATTTACGCTCCAGATTTTAATTTAAAATTGAATTCAGATTTGAGTCTTGAACCCATGCCCCAGAGTTGGGTTCCTGAGTTGTAGCCCAGTAATGTTGCCATTACAATAGTAACTTCCCGACCAAATGAGAAAAAATGGTGAAAATAAGTGAGGAAAGAAGCTATTTATCTCACGCTCTGATGATTAATCTCCCAGATGTTGCTCACAGCAGTTTCCTGGAGATTAACCTTTAATCCCTGGAGAGACTGGGACAATCCTGAAGGACCTGACGATATTGTGAACAATAGCCCAATTTGTAACTGGAAAACCTCTCTCATGTAGCACAATACTCTCGTTACAAGAATCATCCCCACTTTACACTGTCCACTGTATACCCATTTAATAGGCCTTCTTTTTTCATTTTCATTCTTTCTAATCCTCCCTTTGCCATTTTACATTGCGCTTCTGAGCTATAGTCAAGGAAACAGTGTCCTAAATGACCATTCAGAGACATTGTGGGGTCTAGCTAATAGAGTTTACATGCACCCTTAGGACGAATGAAGTAGCATCATATTGATGCCAAATGACTCAAGTGAGTACTGACAGGGTTAATATGTTGGTAGAAGGAACTGTTCTCTGACACATTGGATGATATGGGACAACCCACAAATGACCAGTCACCATGTCAGTCCATTCAGTGTCCATGCCCCTCCTCCTCTTCCTATGGGGAGGGTTTCACTGCACGGCCCATGTAGTCACCGTAGTCTGACTCAAAGCCCTTTTATGTTGTCAGTGCACCGTGCAGTCCTGTGCTTGAGTGTAACTGGGAATTTAGTGGGTCTGCTATGTTACCAAACCTGGACACCGAATCCAACTTCATGTTCACTCAGCAATCGGAATCAAACCAAATGTTGCTCCAGAGTGAGTACAATTTACAATAACTCTTCTTTATCTTTGCGAAGCCAGCTTGTAAATTTTAATTTCTTAACTGCGCTTTACGCTGATGAACCGCAAATCTATTAATTCCTTGCCCTTGAGCTCTCTAAGGGGACAACTTTAAATCATAGCTGAACAATTTGTGGAACTTTAGTTGGAACTCACAGGATGAGGCTGACACTAGATTCCAGGCAGCACTGACTTATTGTCACTTCATGCTGTAAGCTCAAAGGTTTGAATTTTCTGCGTTGGTAGGGTTTTTTCTCACTTTTTAGAAGTGAGACTGGTCATGTGGGAGTGTTAAGGTGCTTCTGGAAGAGTGTCAGTGGTTACAGGTGTTGCTCATACAGTAAATGATAGTATTGTCATGGTCCAGAAAAAGACCATTTTGTTCATGGTATCTGAGCATTTTAACTTAATGCCAATCTGCTGCCTTATTCCTGTAACCCTGTTTCGATTTAAATGATCATCCAACGCCACTCTTGAATGCATCGATTGAACCTGCCTCCACCACATTTCCAGGCAGTGCCCCTAACTACTCACTATCTGATTCAACTTTCTCTCTCCTAGCAATCACTTCTTTTGTAAAACACTTTGTAAAAATCTGTACCCTGTGGTTCCCGCTCTGTTAGCGAATGGGAATGGTCTCCCCCTGTCCAGGAGAAAGTGAGGACTGCTGGAGATCAGAGCTGAAAATGTGTTGCTGGAAAAGCGCAGCAGGTCAGGGCCTTCCAAGGAGCAAGAGAATCGACGTTTCAGGCATGAGCCCTTCTTCAGGAATCTGAAGGTTCCTGAAGAAGGGCTCAAGTCCGAAACGTCAATTCTCCACTCCTTGGATGCTGCCTGATCTGCTGCGCTTTTCCAGCAACACATTTTCAGCTCCCCCTGTCCAGGTCCTTGGATCAATCTGCAGTGATTATCTCATGATGACAGTATCTGTCACTCCGAAATACAATCCTTTTATATCTCAACATTCTGGCCCGTTCTAAATATATTTGTACTTTCCAGGAAGAGCCTGCTGCATTTGTTTCTTTAATTTGCTTTAGTCAAGAGTACAGAGGGAGATTAGCCTCCAGCCTCACTCCCTTCTCCCTGTCCTTCTAGAAAGTCATGTTTTATATCCATTTCTGAGTCTACATTGTCAAAGTCAAGAGGGAATCATCCAGGAAGCTTTACATGTTGCTTGTGGACATTGGATATTGAGTAACCTGCTCACTGAACCATGTGTTGCTTCCTCTGTTTATCCCTCTGTTTCCACATACATGGAAGTTGAAAGTCCTCATAACATCAAGGTGGTGGTAAGACCTGACATAATTACGCAGTGTATGACCTGTTTGGCATAAGAGTGTGATGCCAATTCATAGTCGATTAATACTGATGCCACATGCATCTGCCAACTCTCCCGACACCCACATGGATCACATAATTGGCACCCAACCAATTCTCTGGCACACTGGGCGGCTTCCTCTGAATGGCCTCAGCTCTCCGCGAACTCAGACGTTGCGATGAGCGCAAGTTCACTTCGGCAGGAAGAAAAGAGGAGCTGACTATTATTCAAATGCAGGGAGCCACAGAAAGGGTTCAGAAAGGACTTACAAAGACGTTGCGGGGATTGGAGGGTTTGTGCTACAGGAAGAGGCTGAATAGGCAAGGGCTATTTTCTCTGGACCATCGGAGGCTGAGGGGTGACTGTGTAGAGATTTATAACATCATGAGGAGCATGGATACGGTGAATAGCCCCCAGAGTAGGGGAGTCCGAAACTAGAGGGCATAGGTGAGAGAGGAAAGATTTAAAAGAGGCAACTTTTACATGCAGAAGGTGGTACGTGTATGGAATGAGTTGCCAGAGGATGTGGTGGAGGCTGGTACGGTTACAACATTTACAAGGCATCTGGATGGGGGTATGAATAGAAAGGGTTTAGAGGGATATGGGCCAAATGCTGGCAAATGGGACTAGATGAATTCAGGATATCTGCTCAGCATGGACCAGTTGGTCCGAAGGTCCTGCTTCCATGCTGTACAGCTCTATATGACTGTATATCCTAGGGATTTGGGAGCATGAATGACAAAAGGTTAGCATTCCAGTTCAGTGGGTGATAGGGAAGGCCAGTGGAATGTTGGCTTTCATTTCAAAGGGAATGGAACGTAGAAGAATCAGGGAGGTTTATAAGACAGTAGTCAGGCAACAGCTGGGATACTGTGGACAGTTTTAGCTCCCTTACCCAAGGAGAGATAGACTAGCATTGGAGGCAGACCGGAGAAAGTTCACTCAGTTGATGCTGGAGGGATAGTTTCATGAGGAGGGGTTGAGTAGGTTGGTTCAGTACTTCAGGGAGTTTCGAAGAAAACTGGGTGGCACGGTGGCACAGTGGTTAGCACTGCTGCCTCACAGCGCCAGAGACCTGGGTTCAATTCCTGCCTCGGGCAACTGTCTGTGTGGAGTTTGCACGTTCTCCCCGTGTCTGCGTGGGTTTCCTTCGGGTGTTCTGGTTTCCCCCCACAGTCCAAAAATGTGCAGGTTAGGTGAATTGGCCATGCTAAATTGCCCGTAGTGTTAGGTGTAGGGGAATGGGTCTGGGTGGGTTGCTCTTCGGCGGGTCGGTGTGGACTTGTTGGGCCGAAAGGCCTGTTTCCACACTTTAAGTAATCTAGTCTAAAAGAATGAGAGGCGACATTATCGAAGCATACCAGGACTTTTCAGGGCAAAAACAGAACATGCTGGAGAAACTCAGTAGGTCTGACAGCATCTGTAGAGAGAAAACACACAGTCCTTGGTGGTTCTAATGAGGGGTCACTGGATTCAAAATGTTAACTCTTGTTATTCTCACCACAGATGCTGTCAGATCTGCTGAGTTTCTCCAGAAATTTCTGTTTTTGTTTCAGTTTTCCAGCATTTTTCAGTTCTTTGTTTTGTTTAACATTGATGTGGAGGAGCCGGTGTCAGACTGGGGTGTACACAGTTAAAAATCACACAACACCAGGTTATAGTCCAACAGGTTTATTTGGAAGCACTAGCTTTCGGAGCGCTGCTCCTTCATCAGGTGGCTAAGTCATAACTTCACCAGACTAGTTACCTAACAAAGGAGCAGCGCTCAGAAAGCTAGTGCTTCCAAACAAACCTATGACCTGGTATTGTGTGATTTTTAACTTTGTTTAATATTCTTAGGGAACTTGACAAGATAGATGCAGGAAGCTTGTTTCCCCTTGTGGGAGAGTCTAGAGCCAGAGGGCATCATCTTGGAATAAGGGGGTCACACATTTGAGGAAGAATACCCTCTCTCAGAGTGTAGCGAATCTGTGCAATTCTTTATTGCAAAGGGCTGGGTAAGTAAGTATAGTGACGGCTGAGGTGGTCGATCAGGAAGGGAATCGGGAAAAAGCAGGAAACTGGAGTTGACAGTCATCAGATTAGCCTTGATGTCATTGAATGGAGAAGCAGACCCGATGGGCTGAATGGCCCCATTTCAGTTCCAATGTCTAACTGTCTATCTGATGCGTGCATCTGCAGGTTATCTCCTCCGCCCCTAATGAAACAAGAAAGACTGCGACCATGACAATGCACAGGTCTGTTGCACAATAGATCTTAGAACTTAGAACAATACAGCACAGAACAGGCCCTTCGGCCCTCGATGTTGTGCCAGCCTGTGAACTAATGTAAGCTCATCCCCCTACACTATTCCATCATCATCCCCTTCGTTTCACAAGCCGGTCATTTTTTAAAGGAAAAGCAGTTGGAAGCGACGGGTACTGGGCCCATGACCCAAAGGTCAATGGTAGGTGGCACGGTGGCCCAGTGGCTAGCACTGCTGCCCTCACAGCGCCAGGGACCCAGGTTCGATTCCACCCTCGGGCGACTGTCTGTGTGGAGTTTGCACATTCTCCCCGTGTCTGCGTTGGTTTCCTCCAGGTGCTCTGGTTTTCTCCCACAATCCAAATGTATGCAGATTAGGTTGAATTGGCCATGGGAAATTGCCCATAGTGTTCAGGAATGTGGAGGTTAGGTGCATTAATCAGGGGTAAATGCAGAGTAATAGGGTAGGGGAATGGGTGTGGTTGGGTTACTCTTCGGAACATTGGTGTGGTCTTGTTGGGCCAAATGGCCTGTTTCCACACTGCAGGAATTCTATGATTTGGATAGGGTAACCCATGACTGGATACTTCTCCTTGTGAATGATCCAGCTCACCTGTGCAGTTGTGAGGTAGAGCCAGCTCATTCACACCTAAATGAATGTAGACTGAGGAATTCCTCCTTCACCCAGGGCAACTGCATGAAGCAGCTAATAATGAGAGCCACAGGGTTAGCAGGAGGACATTCAATTCTTCAGATGAGTTTTATCATTGAATCAGATCACGTTGATTTGCATCCTAACTTCATTTCTTTCCATTCATTCAGGGAGGTTAGTGCATCACTATTTCGGCTCTAACGTATCACCCATCCCTAGCTGCCATTCTTCTGTAACTGTTAACATCCTTGCCCTGATAAAAATCTATCAGCCTCGATCTTGTTACCATCACTCGGTCTCACAGGCTTTCTGGGGGGGGCAGAGTTCCAGGTTTTCACTGCATTCTGTGGGAACTATTATCTCAGAACATCTGCCTGCAATGGCCTGATATGGATTTTCAGGTTCTGCCCCCTCTGTTCAGGACTCCTCCCACCAGAGGGGGCAGTCTCTCTCTCTCTCTCTCTTTCCCTCTCTATTCACGATCTATTGTCCTTAGTTTCACAAAACTGATGGAATGAAAGCTGAAGGAGTCGAAAGGGTTTACTGATGTTGCTGCAATCATCCTAAGTGTTGGGGGGGAAATGATCTGTTTCAAAAAGCAGTTAGTTCTTTCCAGCCTGTTTATTTTCAGTTCAGTCATAGGATGTGGTCGTCGCTGGCTGTGTCAGTATTTACTGCCCATCCCTAGTTGCCCCTTGAGAAAGTGGGGGGTGAGCTGCCTTCTTAAATCGCTGCAGTCCATGTGCTGTGGGTAGACCCACAATGCCCTTAGGGAGGGATTTCCAGGATTTGACCCAGCAACAGTGAAGGAACGGCGATATATTTCCAAGTCAGGATGGTGAGTGACTTGGAGGGGAGCTTGTTGGGGCTGGTGTTTCTATGTGTCTGTTGCCCTTGTCCTTGTCTAGGTGGAAGTGGTCATGGTTTAGAAGGTGCTGTCTGAGGATCTTTGGTGAATTTCTGTAGTGCATCTTGTAGATGGTACGCACTGCTGCGACTGAGCATCGGTGCTGGGAGTGAATGTTTGTTGATGCGGTGCCAATCCTGGATGGTGTCAAACCTCTTGAGTGATGTTGGAGCTGCACCCATCCAGGGCAGTGGGAAGTATTCCATCACAATCCTGACTTTTGCCTTGTAGATAGTGGACAAGCTTTGGGGAGTCAGGAGGTAATTTACTTGCCACAGTATTCCTAGCCTCTAACCCTGCTCTTGTATTCAATGTATTTATATGGCAAACTCAGTTCAGTTTCTGATCAATGGTAGCCCCCAGGGTGTTGATAGTGGAGGATTTCGTGATGGTAACACCATTAAGCATCAAGCGGTGATGATTAGATTCTCTCTTGTTACCTGGCACTAGTGGGCGGCACGGTGGTTCAGTGGTTAGCACTGCTGTCTCACAGCACCAGGGACCTGTCTGTGTCTCGGTGACTGTCTGTGTGGAGTTTGCACATTCTTCCCGTGTCTGCATGGGTTTCCTCCCACAATCACAAAGATGTGCAGGTCAAGTGAATTGGTCATGTTAAATTACCCATAATGTTAGGTGAATTAGTCAGGGGTAAATATAGGGTGGGGGAATGGGTCTGGGTGGGTTACTCTTCACAGGGTCAGTGTGGATTTGTTGGGCCAAATGGCCTGTTTCCACACTGTAGGGAATCTAATCTAATCCATGATGTGGCATAAATATGCCATTTGCCACCTATCAGCTCAGACACGATATTGTCCAGGTGTTGCTGTATTTGGGATGGGGCCATTTCAGTAACTGAGAAGTCATGAGTGATGTTGGACATTGTACAATCATTGGTGAACATCCTTGTGTTGGGGAAGGTAATTTCTAATTCTTGCTTATGTACAGTGAGGGGCACTCAAGCACATCGAGGAGATTGTCATCTCTGTAAAGGAATTGTTTTGTCAACCATTGTTTTGTCTTCCCTCTGTTCGTAAGATCTTACTGTGTACCAATGGGATGCCTGAACAGCAACAGAGAACGCTCTTTTTATTTGATTGCAACATGGGACATCTCTCGTAGTAATATGTTACGCAATTGAAAATTCTTTGTATTGATTTAATCACTGCAATTGAGAACAGAAGAAGTGATAGTAAGACTGTAGGGTTGAATATTTCAAAGGGATTATTATTCTTGATTTGTAAAGCTACGGTAAATGTATCCAAAAGAGCTCCTCTGTATCGAGTGTGAAGAACATCTGAGATGTGAAACATTTTAATACTCAGCCCTCATGTGATAAAAGGCTTCTGAAACTCAATGAGATAAGTAATTGGTTAATTCAAAGAAACTCAAAAATTTTAAAATTGCAGAGTGTGGAGTTTTTTTATAAACCATCATTACCTCTGAATTCTAAATATCCAAACATTATAATTTAAAATTTTAAAATAAGTAGAAATAATGGTAATATAATCTTTGTTTGCTCCCCAGCATCTTTCTCTCTGAAACAATATCAAAATCATTATTAGTTTCGTTGAGCCTTTGCCTGATAAAAGTTGCGAAGGATCAAGGCTGAGACGGAAAGACTTTTTAATCATTAAGGGAATTAAGGGTCATGAGGGAAAGACAGGCAAGTAGTTTGAAGGAAATATCAGATCTCATTGAATGGTGGAGCAGACTTGATGGGCTGAATGGCCTAATTCTGCTCCATACGGTCTTATGGTGTATCTTAAGGAGTTGCATCAAATCATTTTGAAACCAATAACTGTGATGTCATGTTAGAATGGTAGTCAGTGAAGATATTCTGCACTGCCAGGATTCAAAGTTTGGGAAACTTGAGAAAGGATATACTGGCACAAGAAGGGGTGCCGAAGAAGTTCACCAGGTTGGTTCCGGAATTGAGAGGGCTGTGTTGTGAGGAGATATTGAGTAGATTGGGACTATACACATTGGAATTTAGAATAATGAAGGGGGATCTTACAAAAACATACAAAATTGGGAAGGGAATAGATAAGATGGAAGCAGGGAGGTTGTTTCTACTGTGGGGTGAAACTAGGACGAGGGGGCATAGCCTCAAAATTAGAGGGAGCAAGTTTAGGACTGAGCTGAGGAGGAACATCTTCACACAGAGGGTTGGGAATCTGTGGAATTCCCTACCCAGTGAAGCAGTTGAGGCTACCTTGTTGAGTGTCTTTAAGGCAAAGATAGATAGATATTTGAACAATAATTAAAGGTTATGGTGAGCAGGCGGGTAAGTGGAGCTGAGTCCATGGTAAGATCAGCCATGATCTTATTGAATGGTGGAGCAGGCTCGAAGGGGCCAAATGGCCTACTCCTGCTCTGAGTTCTGATGTTCTTATGTAAATGTAGAATAACAAAGGCACAATCCAGGCTGACGTTTTACTGCAATACCGAGGGAGTGCTGCACTGTTCAAGATACCAGCTTTTGAATGTGCTGATAAGTCAGGCCCCATCTCCCATTACAGGTGCACACAATACATCCCCCAGCACATTTCAGAAGGGGAACGCTCCAGTGTCCTGTCCAATATTTGGTCCCGAAACCAGATTAAAATTGGAAAGTGCTGGAGGAACTCAGCAGGTCTGGCAACATTGGTGGAGAGAGAAGAAAGCACTAATGTTACGAATCCGGCGTGACCGTTCTTCAGGACTCGCTTTTACTATTTACCCAATTTTTTTCAGCTCATTGTTACTGGGAGTTTACTGAGTGTAAACTGGGGGCCAATTTTCCTACCATACAGCAGATTAATTGCTTTACAAAATAGCATAGCTTTGAAAAACAACTGGGGTTGGTACTGAGCTGACTAATGTTGCTAGCTGTAATTTTAGACTGGCTTTGCCATAGTGTTTTCACTTGCATACATTCCCTTGTTGTTGGAATTTCTGATAAAAGTTGCACAAAGCAACAAAATAACTTTGAAATTGAAACTAGCAGGCATCCGAAGAGAAAAACAACATTAGTTTGAACTCATTAATCCAAACATTGAGCAGCATTATAGAAACCAGCTCAGTGGTTAGAACTACTGTCTCACAGTGCCGAGGACCTCGGTTCGATTCCAGCCTCGGGTGACTGTTTGCGTGGAGTTTGTACATTCTCCCCGTATCTGCGTGGGTTTCCTCCAGGTGCTCCGGTTTCCTCCTACAGTCCAAAGATGTGCAGGTGTAGGGTGGATTGGCCATGCTGAATTACCCCATAGTGTGCAGGTTGGGTGGGTTAGCCATGGGAAATGCAGGATTACAGGGATGGGGTAGGAGATGAGTCTTGGTGGTAGGCCCTTCAGAGAGTTGGTGTAGACCTGATGGGCCGAATGGTGTGCTGCCACACTGTAGGGGAATTCTGTGAGCAGACACTTGTCCAAGTTACGGAAGGGATGAGATGGTGAGGATGTGATGTTCTTGGAGCAGCATCTAGAGACACTGGTTAGCAGGACAGAAATGGGAGAGTGTCAAAGGCCAGGTGACTGGATTAGGGATGGATGGCACGTGCTGTAATCGCCAGTAAAGCTCACACCCCACAGAAGGATTCTTCAAAAAGCCGGATTTCTTCACTGGGGCAATGCCTCGTGGACTTGTATTCCGCACTGGGATTTTGCACCTTAATCTGAGGTAGTGTGGCAGAACTGTTGGAAATGATCTGTCAGTTTCAGGTTAACAAGTTCCATTCCATTGTCCCTGCATCTCTGTTAATTCCCCACTGTTCCCCTCCCTCCTCCCATGTGAATCTTTCAACTCACCTGATAGCAACGGCACTGACTGAGGCCATTCTGACCCTTGGAAAGATCTATCCAATTCTTTCAGATCCCAAATCCCTTGCCTTTAGGAATTGGTTTTGAAAAGCTCTTACTTTTTAGTGTCGTGTTTGGTGCCACCTCACAATCTACTTTCTGCGGTTGTTGTGATGTATTGGTAGTGCCCCTATCTCTGACCCAGGAGACCTGAATTCAAGTCCCACCTGCTCCCGAAGTGTATTATGACATCTCTGAACAGGTTGAATAGAAAATATTTATAGTCTCCCTCTCCGTGCGATTAGACTTCACGCTGCACTTGTTCTCTACAATAATTGTACTGGGCCCATTGCTTCTTCCTGAAGAAGGGCTAATGCCCGAAACGTCGATTCTCCTGTTCCCTAGATGCTGCCTGACCTGCTGCGTTTTTCCAGCAACACATTTCCATCTCTGATCTCCAGCATCTGCAGACCTCACTTTCTCCCCATTGCTTCTCCTGTATAGTCTGAGGTTCTGACCAGCCTGACGTCTTGTTGAACTTGCACGTGTTAACTTGCTGAAATCCACATGAAATTGCTCCAGCTTCTATTGCAATCTCTGTAAAAAGAAGGTTTTAAAATGTCTGTAAAATAGCGGACAAAGGAAGTTCCTACTAATCTACTTCTTCCTGACGTTAGTCATTCCAGATACGACCCATTGATTCGGGTCTATCTTGAGAAGGAGATAGAGAATGAAAAGCTGAGAAGTCTCAATTCCATCTCAATGCTGTGCTCTGACTAACTACAGTCAGACTCTGACATTGATGTTGAGACGTGGTGATTGACTTTGCTTCAAAGTGAATTGTTGAATAAGGGCGAATAAGATATTCTTTCTCTATCAGTTGTTCTCATTATGTGTGTGTGTGCCAAAACCAAGTTCAAAACTACTGGCAAACTATGCTTAGCTACCCAATTCCATGCCATAGCAATAGATAAAGGACAGAGTGGCCATCCAAGTCTAAAACCTTATACAGAGGAACATGCCCAATTCAGGGGGATGACTTTTGACCTTTCTCCATCTGGCCGATTGCCTTAAATTTGTTCCCCCCTCTATCCCAGTACCCTCTCTTAATAAAGTCATAGCGCTCATTTCTAAAGCGAAGAGAACATAATGAGGCCTTGTCCAACACAATACATTGTATGCCGTGAGGTGTGTGTGCATGTGAGTGTGTATGTGAGTGCAGGTGTCTTGGTTTGTGAGTTCATATGTTCATGGATGAATATGTGAGCATGGGTGAGTTTGTGTCTTTGTGTGCATATACACTTTTGAGTATTTGCTGACATTTATGCACATCTGTTTGTGTGTGTGTGTATGTGTGCATGCGCACACATGCATATATGTATGTCTGTGCATGTGTGTGTCAGTGTGTTTGTGTGTACGCTTGGGTCCCTGTTTTGTGTGTGTCTGTGTGTGTGTGTACATGTGTCTGTGTGTACATCTGTGTGTATGTTTGTATGTTTGACCATATTTGTGTGTGTGTGTTCATGTGCTTGTGTGTGCATGTGTAACTATGCTTATGCCTGTATCCTTGTGCATGTGTAACTATGCTTATGCCTGTATCCTTGTGCATGTGCAACTATGCTTATGCCTGTATCCTTGCACATTTGTGTGTTTGCATGTGTGAGTTTGTGTGAGGGCTGGAATCTCAATAGCAAAGGTCATTCAGGACCAGGGAGGTCCATGGGCAAATTGGGAACCAACATTGGAGGCTGGACCATGTGTGTCCATTCTCTGTGCATGCACATGTGAAATGGTTTCTGTGTGAGCCAAATGGCTCAGATCACGTATTTATTTTTCAAAAGAAGGTGTTAGTCTCAATCTCTGAGGGCTTTGGGGGTTAACCAGAAGATGATAGATCTTTCCTCATGGTTATTAATAAGCCACTTGAGTTTTTAAACAAGAAAACACCAATTTTTCTAATCCTTCCTTTCTGATGCTCCCTTAGCGATTCTCTGATTTATTGAATTCAGTTTTGTGATGGATTATTGATGCTAATTATAAATGTATTGCATTCAGTAAACAGTTACACCTTCACTAGAAATGGCTACTGGTCAACTTTATCATGATCTGAGCTTATCATAGAGTCCCTACAGTGTGGAAGCAGGCCATTCAGCCCGTCAAGTCCAAACCAACCCCTCTGAAGAGCATCCAAGGAGCAGGAGAATCGACGTTTCGGGCATAAGCCCTTCTTCAGAAATCCTGAAGAAGGGCTTATGCCCGAAACGTCGATTCTCCTGCTCCTTGGATGCTGCCTGACCTGCTGCGCTTTTCCAGCAACACATTTTCAGCTCTGATCTCCAGCATCTGCAGTCCTCACTTTCTCCTCTAAAGAGCACCCCACCCTGAACCAACCCTTCCCCTATCCCTGTAAGTCTGCATTTTCTATTGCTAATCCACCTAGCCTGCACACTATGGAGCAATTCAGCATGGTCAATCCACCTAACCTAAAATAGACAGGCAGGAGGCTGTAATAACACAGCACGCCAGGCAGCATCAGGAGGTGGAGAAGTCGATGTTTTGGAACATGGAATTCCCAACCTCCTGATGCTGCCTGGCTTGCTGTGCTCTTCCAGCCTCCTGCTTGTCCATTTTGGATTCCAGCATCTGCAGTTGTTTTTGTCTCAATCCACCTAACCTGCTCTTGTTTGTACTGTGGGAGAAATCCGGAGGACCAGGAGGGAACCCACACAGATGTAGGAAGAGCACAGAAACTCCACATGTACAGTTGCCAAAGGGTCCTTGGCACTGGGAGGCAGCAGTGCTAACCACTGAGCCACTGTGTTGCCCACCCCAGTTAGTGGGGTTGGCAATGAAGCATCACTCAGGAAAAGAGAGATCCAGGGATCGAAACTAGAGGTTAGTTGGTGACTGCAAGTGTTTTCATTGGTTGTTCTGATAACCCACTGTTATTAGAAATATGATTGGGGTAAAATCCGGGGTCAAATAAGGACATCGCTAACCTCCTGTTTCCTCGTGTCCTAGATCCTAAGATTAAGATGGAGTTCCCGTTTGAAACTGCTTATGAGGAATTGTGTCCAATTTGTGGAGACAAGGTATCGGGATATCACTATGGCCTTCTGACCTGTGAAAGTTGTAAGGTATGAAGTGTCTTCAGTCTTCATTGGAGGTTTGCGCTGAAATGGAACTGTACACAGACTCTTGAAGGGATTCAAAGGTTCCAGGTTTAATCTCCCATTATACTTATCTAAAGAAGGTTGGAGTGTAAAAACAGTGATGTGCTACTGAGACTTTATAAAGCTCTAGTTAGGCCCCATTTAGAATACTGTGTCCTGTTTTGGGCTCCACGCCTCAAGAAGAACATACTAGCACTGGAGTGTGCCCAGCGGAGATTCACACGGATGATCCCTGGAATGGTAGGCCTAACATATGATGAATGGCTGAGGATCCTGGGATTTTTTTCATTCGAGTTTAGAAGGTTGAGGGGAGATCTAATAGAAACTTACAAGATAATGCATGGTTTAGAAAGGGTGGACGCTGGGAAATTATTTCCATCAGGCAGGGATACTAGAACCCGTGGGCACAGCCTTAGAATTAGAGATGGTCAATTTAGAACAGAAATTAGGTGACATTTCTTCAGCCAGAGAGTGGTGGGCCTGTGGGATTCATTGCCATGGAGCGCAGTGCAGGCCAGGACGTTAAATGTCTTCAAGGCAGAGATTGATAAATTCTTAATCTCGGAAGGAATTAAGGGGTAAGGGGAGAGTGCAGGTAAGTGGCGTTGAAATGCCCATCAGCCATGATTAAATGGCAGGGTGGACTCGATGGGCCAAAGAGCCTTATTTCCACTCCTATGGTCTTATGGCCTTACACCTGGTAATGTCCCCTCGGTCTAAGGAACAGAGAAAACAGCTAAAGCTCCCACTCTCGGTCAATTTCGGGACTGACTGGTACACTCCAGATTGAATAGCTCAGACTCGCCCCCTTGGTAAGTGGGCACTTTGTTGTAAAAATGTAATGCCCCCACCCCCAGCACCTCCCCCCAAACTTGGGCCGCTATAAATCAACCACGAAAACGCAGTGGAGGGACATTGTCATAGGATCAGCACGAAAAGTGAGGGTTGGAATCTCAATAGCAAAGGTCACTCAGGGCCAGGGAGGTCCATGGGGAAATTGGGAACCAACATTGGAGGCTGGACCATGTGTGTCCAATGCTGAGAAGGTGAGAAAAGGTCAGCTTTGAGAATGCGGTGTCATCTTTCATGAAACAGTTAACAGATACAGAGTTCTGTAAAACAAAGGTCACTCACATTCAGTTTTTTTTTGTGAATCCTCAGCCCCTTGAACATCAAAGGCCCTTGCCACCTAACTCTCAATTCCATTCTGGAACTCAATGTTCTTTTGACTGGGTACAAAACACCACGATTTATGATTAACTACATATCTTGTAACTGTTACATTTTGCATGGCAGTTGACACATGACAAATATTCTCTGTTGCTCTCGAATGTGTTAAAACTGTTAAGCAGAGCCTCTTTTATGGCTATATTGTAAATATGGGACACTTGGGTTCAAAGTTATAAAGGTAATTTTACATCTGATATCTGGAAATATTTCTTCACAATATAATTTCTAGACTAAGCAATTCTGGCTGCAATTAGATAGGACTTTGGTGAGACTGCATCTGGAATGCTGTGGATGGTTTTGGTCTCCTTATCTGATAAACCTCAACATGGTTTGAGAGAGTACAGCAAACGTTCACTCGATTGATTATTGGTATGAGAAGGCTCCTGTCTAATGAGAATTCAGAGGAGTTGAGAGATCATCTCAGTGAAATTTTGAGGGAGCCAGTTTTAGTAGAGGTTGGAAAGTCAGGGTCACAGTCTCAGGAAATGGGGTCAGCGCTCCAATGCCCAGTGGCTCAGTGGTTAGCACAAAAAAATTGCAGATGCTGGGATCCGAAGTCGACAAGCAGGAGGCTGGAAGAACACAGCAAGTCAGGCAGCATCAGGAGGTGGAGAAGTCAACGTTTCAGGTATAACCCTTCCTCAGACCAGCACTGCAACCTCACAACACCAAGGACTCAGGTTCGATCCCACCCTTGGGCGACTGTCTGTGTAGAGTTTGCACGTTCTCCCCGTGTCTGCATGGGTTTCCTGCGGGACTTCTGGCTTCCTCCCACAGTCTAAAGGGAGGTTAGGTGGATTGGCCATGGGAAATTGCCCTGTAGTGTCCAGGGATGTGCAGACTAGGTGAGTGAGATCTCTACAGAGGGTTGATGTGGACTAACTGGGTCAAATGGCCTGCTGTCGGGATTCTATTATGTTGGTTGAAGGATAAATATTAACTGGAAGAGCTTGTTTGCTCCTCATCAAAATAGGGTTTTAGCATCTTTTCCCAAAAGGCTCCTTGGTTTAATGGGTCACTGAAAAGATAGCCTCCATGGAAGGGCAGCATTCCCCCCAGCACTGCATTGACGTGACAGCCTAGACATTACACCAGCTAATGTTTCAATTCCACTTAGCAAATCCTCTCCAGTCTGGGCCACTGGGAGAGGCATCGTTTGCCTATCTAGTCACAATCTGCTTGAGAGGGTTAAAAAGTCTTATTCTGCTGCCTAAATAGGATTTTGCTGAACGATAAGTCAGCGTAGAGGTTAGTGGGGGAAGGATGCAGCAGGAGAGCTGATGGGTTTGAAAACAAATAAGCTTGTCAAACAATGCTCTTCATAAACAGGATGGTGCTTTCAACTGGGAGTTGACAATGAAAAGTCTTTATCACATGGGCCTATTAACATAGGAAGGGATTTTTTTTTTGTTTTTAAAAAAATGTAGTTTGTATTAATTTAACCAATTGTGCCCACTGCTGACAAGTGACCTGTCCCCCCCTTACTGCCCTCCTACTGTCTATCTCAGGTCAGGCACAACAATAGTGTAAGAAACACCCTCTCTTTGATCCATCCCAGCTCTGAGGACATATGCTCAGCATCAAAAGTTCAGCTTCTGCATCAAGTAGTCTTTTGTGTATTATGGCATCCCAAGTTGCTTAACGGCAGAGGATCTATCAAACAAAGTTCGAGAACCAGCCCCACACAAGATGGTAAAAGGATAAGTCTTAGGAGAAGGAGGTATGTTTTATGGATCTCAAAGGAGGTGACAGTGAGAGAGATAGACAGTGAGACTGGGGCCTGGGATTCAAGGTCTGAGGGATTCCAGGTGGGGACTACCTGCCCCGCTATTGGGGAAGAGTTGACATTCCTGATGAAAGGCTTTTGCCCGAAATGTCGATTTTCCTGCTCCTTAGATGCTGTCTGAACTGCTGTGCTTTTCCAGCACCACTCTAATCCAGAATCTGGTTTCCAGCATCTGCAATCATTGTTTTTACCTTGAGGAGTTGACATTGCAGACGCCACCAAGGGAAGACTTACAGGAGCATTCAAAACAAACTTTGCATATCAACAGGGCCATTACTGATCAAGAAACAAAGCAGGAGGGGTGGTTTCTGGTTCACTTCCTTGTGCAACGTTAATGATCGTCAATCACTAATTCAGAAAACACAGCTTCCATTACTCCGTGCAAATAACCAGTACATCCCACACACAGCAACCACCAGGAAAGAAGGAAGCTACAAGGATAGGCTTTACTCGGTAAAGATTAACAGAGTCACCTCCTGTTACATGGTGCCGTTAAACCATAAAACGGTGTGGTAGGCAGGTTCACTCACTGCTGCATATTCATGACCTGGATGACACCCAAGTCCCCATTCAAAGCTTATTCTGTGATTTCCACAATGAGAGAAGTTCAACAGGCTTGTGTGTAATTACCTTGAGTATAATTTCACCAGAGGTGCTGGAATAAATCCATCGGGACCATGAGTAATCCGCACGTTGGCATCCCATTGACATCCTAGAGAGAGAAATGGGAGAGAGCGGGATGTGAGGTTGACCCACTGCCATTGTTTGAGCTTCCGACCTGGAGAGGAACTCTTATCTTTCAGCAGGCACAAGGAGTCAATTGTGTAACTGTGGGACTACAGCCCTGCGTAAGGCAGATTGGCGAAGAACTGGAAATTTCCCTCCCCTCAGTGAACCAGCTCTGGTTTTAGCTGGCATTAATCACTTTTACACAGTGTTTTCATTATCCCAGAACCAGGCAGCCTTATCGAATTCAGAACTAGCCAAGGTGTGACTTGAACTCTCAGTTTTGGTCTCTAATTCAGATAAATGCGAGGTGCTGCATTTTGGGAAAGCAAATCTTAGCAGGATTTATACACTTAATGGTAAGGTCCTAGGGAGTGTTGCTGAACAAAGAGACCTTGGAGTGCAGGTTCATAGCTCCTTGAAAGTGGAGTCGCAGGTAGATAGGATAGTGAAGAAGGCATTTGGTATGCTTTCCTTTATTGGTCAGAGTATTGAGTACAGGAGTTGGAGGTCATGTTGCGGCTGTACAGGACATTGGTTAGGCCACTGTTGGAATATTGCATGCAATTCTGATCTCCTTCCTATCGGAAAGATGTTGTGAAACTTGAAAGGGTTCAGAAAAGATTTACAAGGGTTGCCAGGGTTGGAGGATCTGAACTACAGGGAGATGCTGAACAGGCTGGGGCTGTTTTCTCTGAAGCGTCAGAGGCTGAGGAGTGACCTTATAAAGGTTTACAAAATTATGAGGGGCATGGATAGGATAAATAGGTAAAGTCTTTTTCCTGGGGTTGGGGAGTCCAGAACTAGAGGATATAGGTTTAGGGTGAGAGGGGAAAGATATAAAAGAGACCTAAGGGGTAACTTTTTCATGCAGAGGATGGTATGTGTATGGAATGAGCTGCCAGAGGAAGTGGTGGAGGCTGGTACAATTCCAACATTTAAGAGGCATTTGGATGGGTATATGAATAGGAAGGGTTTGGAGGGATATGGGCCGGGTGCTGGCAGGTGGGACTAGATTGGGTTGGGATATCTGGTCAGCATGGACGGGTTGGACCGAAGGGTCTGTTTCCACGCTGTACATCTCTATGACTCTATGACTCTGACTTAACGAGGGAAGAATATTATTGTATCACAGCCACTTCAGAGAAACTCTCTTTCACAAATTTGAGCAGATTATGCCTTTGAAATCGTAGAATCCCTACGGTGGGAAAACAGGCCCTTAGGCCAAACAAGTCCATAATAACCCTCTGAAGAGTATCCCATCCATTCCCCTAATCCTCTGCATTTTCCTAGCCTACACATCCGTGAACAATTGGCCAATTCACCTGACCTGCACGTCTTTGGACTGTGGGAAGAAACTGGAGCACCCGGACGAATCCCACGCAGACAAGGGGGAGAATGTGCAAACTCCACACGGACACTCATCCAAGGGTGGAATCAGTCCTGGGTCCCTGGTGCTGTGAGGCAGCAGTGCTCACCACTGAGCCACCGTCCCGCCCCTGCACACTGGAATAAGAGGTGTTCTTATGACCACAACAATTAGACCAGAAGAGGTAGGAGTGGAGTTGGCCACTCGGCCTGTCAAATCTGCTTGCCATTCGATGAGATCAGGGCAGATCTGATTATCCTCAGCTCCACTTCCCTGCCTGTCCCCCTTAGTTTGATGCCCGTACTGATTAGAAATCTGTCTCTCTCATCTTTGAGGATATTTAATGGCCCAGACTCAGCAGTCCTCTGCCATAAACAATTCCACAGACTCATTCCACTCTGAAAGAAGAAATGAGACTTAAATGTGCAACTCCTTATTCTGAGATGATGCCCTTTGGTCCTAGACTCTCCCATAAGAGGAAAACCATCTTTCCACATCTAAACGTCAAGTCCCCTAAGAATCTTTCATGTTCAGTAATGCCTTCCCTCATTCTACTGAACTCCAATAATTACAAGTCCAATCTACTCAAGCTCTCCTCATTAGAAAGTTTGGGAATAACCACATGAATTTCTTTGGATTTCTTTCCTTTCCTTAGATAAGGGGACCAAAGCTCTTCATAGCATTCCAATATTAGACTGACCACTTGGGCATGTATTTGATTGTTAGAGAGCCTGACAGGGCAGGCACTATGAGGTCATTTCCTCTCGTGGGGGAGTCTGGAACAAGAGATCACTCTCTCAGAACAGGAGGCCTCCAATTCACCACGGAGGTGAGGAAGAATTCATGTTCGTAGAGGGTCATGAATCTTGCGACTTCTCTGCCTCAGACAGCAATAGGCACTGGGTAATTGGACATGTACAAGTTCTTGAACTAGAAATGATGCAGGGGTATGGAGAAGACACATGAAAGTGAGGTAGAGGTCAAGATCAAATCTGCCATGTTCTTGTTAAATGGTGGGGCAGGCTTGACTGCCTGAATAATCTACTCCTGCACATATTCCTAACTTCTTTTTTGATATTAAGGTTGTTCTTCCAACATATAATCTCATTGCAGCGTTGCATTGTACTTTGTACCTTCTCCAAAATCAACACGTTCAAAATATACTGCAGGGAATAGGGTTACTCTGAGTGGGCACGAACCTGCGCTCCAGACAAAGCTTAAACAGTCATGACATCATACCTTAAAGCAGCAATGTTACTCTAAACAGGCAAAAGGAAATAGTTGAAATCTCTGGCTGACTTCAGGCTGTGGAAATAAGAGGTCAGAGCAGCACTTCCTAGTCTGGTATCTGCCTTGTATAGACAGCTGCCTGTCCACATCTCACAGGAAGTGTTATTGATTAACTAAATTAAGAAGCTGTGTGTATGCTTCTATTTCAGGGCTTTTTCAAACGCACAGTTCAGAATAACAAACGCTACACCTGTGTAGAAAACCAATGCTGTCAAATCGACAAAACCCAGAGGAAACGGTGCCCTTACTGCCGGTTCCAAAAATGTTTGACTGTCGGAATGAAGCTGGAAGGTAATTACTTCATTCATATTCATTCTTTTCTGAAAGAACACAGCACTGTGCATTTATGTGGCACCTTTAGGTGTAAAGGCCACAGATCGAGGGCCTGAGCGACTGTGTCACCCATGATGGAGAGGTGGGAATTAGGGATATTCAAGAGGCCTGAATCGGTACAAAGCAAAGATCTCGGAAGGTTTTAGGACCGTGGAAGGGAGGCAAGAGGCCATGAAGGGATTTAGAAGGGGGTAAATATCCTCTCTGTCAAGAGGAAGTGCTCTGAACATGGGTAACAACGCACTTGGTACCTGAAACCAAAATCTCACCAATGTCCACTAGAAATGGGAAATGATACATTATTTTTCCCTCTGATGTTCTTCAACCTCGAGTTGTTGGGGAATTAATTTGTGGACATTGAACACCCCTCGCCCCCGCCATCCTCCCAGAGAAGTTACAACTCGATATAGATCATGTGCGGGCATAGACACTGAGCTTGGGCCATTTAATCATACTGGGTCCAATTCTATCCTGATTCAGAATATAGTACTGAGTAGAGTGGGTTCTTTCTTGATTATATGTTTTTTATTGGGATCTGTCTCTTGATTAAATTTTAAAAATATAAGCCATAAAACTCTATAGACATAATGCACATAGGGAAAAAAATGTTAACTTCATTTCACTGAATGTGGAAACTGGGTAATCTTGCAACAATGCCCTGGGTACACCAGTAGCACCTAATTGCAAATGGACTGAGGTTGGTGTATGTACAGATAATGGACACGTGTCATATAATCTACCCTTTAACAAGGATTCTGGGTAACCCAAGATGGACGACAGGAAAGATTTCTGGCTATAACAGGCTGTTCCTTTTTCGGGGTAGTTTAGGTGTTGGAGGAGATTTCCTCCGATTCCAGGAGCAGCAATTATTGTTTTATATGCTGTTGCAATTGTTTTGGAACTTTAAAAAAAGTCAAAACAACGGCACTTTTAAAAGGAAGAAAGACAGACAAAGGCAGCGAGCACATGGTCTGTAAGGGAGAGAGAGAAGAAATCTACACTGCTAACTGACACAGCAGTGAATCTGCTCAGTTACTGCCTTGGCTGTTTGAATTCATGTATCACTGGACATCGGGAGTGTGTCCAGGAAAACCTAATCAGCGAAATTCACAACTAATCTTGAGGGAACCTGTTTGGGAGTGGTCACAGCACAGAAACAGAAACGTAAATAGTTTTATGTATAGCCTTGCTGTAAATCTACAATACTGAGTAGAGTGGGTTCTTTCTTGATTATATCTTTTTTATTGTCTCCTGATTAAATTTTAAAAATATAAGCCATAAGGATTAAGTTAGCCTGGAGCAGGTGTTGTAGAGCAATAAGGCGGTCTATTTTCTGGGTCTGTAGATTGGAAGAAGCAACATGGGTGCTAGTAAAGTGATATGCTGTTTTTGTCGGATGTGGGAGTTTCAGGAGAGTTTGAGGGTTACTGTGGATTATATCTGCAATAAGTGTCATTGGTTGCGAATCCTGTCAGATCGAATAGATTGGTTGGAGCAACAGTTAGAGCCAATAAGGAATTTTCAAGAGCTAGGGGGTGTGATGGATGGCCGTTATAGAAAGGGAGAAAAGCCACCAATACAGTCAGGTAGATGGGTTAGCTCCAAGAAAGGTAGGAGAGATGGGCAGGTAGTACAGGAGTCTTCTGTGGCTTTCCCCGTTTCAAACAAGCAGTTTGGAAATTGTAGGGTGTGATGGACTTTCAGGGGAATGTAGCATGAACAGCCAGGTTTCTGATATAAAGATTAGCTCTAATGTAATGAGGGGTACATCAGGTTCCAAGCGTTCGATTGTGATAGGGGACTCTCTAGTCAGGGGGACTGCGGCCAGCAGTGAGAAATCAGAATGGTGTGTTGCCTCCCTGGTGCCAGGATCAAGGATATCTCAGAGAGGGTGCAGAATGTTCTCAAAGGGGAGAGGGGCCAGCAGGAGGCCATTGTACGCATTGGTACCAACTACATAGGAAGGGAAAAGGATGAGATTCTGAAGGGAAAATATAGAAAGTTAGGCGGGAATTTAAAAAGGAGGTCCTCGAGGGTAGTAATATCTGGATTATGCCCAGTGCCACAAGCTAGTGAGGATATGAATAGGAGGATAGATGAGATGAATGCGTGGCTGAGGAGCTGGTGTATGGGAGAAGGATTCGCATTTTTGGATTGTTGGAACCTCCTCTGGGGTAAAAGTGACCTGTATAAGAAGGATAGATTGCACCTGAATTGGTAGGGGACTAATATACTGGCAGGGAGATATTCTAGAGCTGCTCAGGAGGATTTAAACAAGTAAGGGGAGGGGGGAATCCCAGGGAGATAGTGAGGAAAGAGATCAATCTGAGACTGGAACAGTTGAGAAAAGAAGTGAGTCAAACAGTCAGAGCAGGTAGGAACAAAGCAGAGAACAAGGTAGGACTGATAAATTAAACTGCATTTAAATTCAATGCAAGGGCCCTAATAGGGAAGGCAGATGAACTCAGGGCATGGCTAGGAACATCATAGCAATTACAGAAACATGGCTCAGGGATGGGCAGGACTGGCAGCTTAATGTTCCAGGATACAAATGCTACAGGAAGGATTGAAAGGGAGGCAAGAGAGGAGGGGGAGTGGCATTTTTGATAAGGGATAGCATTACAGCTGTACTGAGGGAGGATATTCCTACAAATACATCCAGGGAAGTTATTTGGGTGGAACTGAGAAATAGGAAAGAGATGATCACCTTATTGGGATTGAATTATAGACCCCCCAATAGTCAGCGGGAAATTGAGAAACAATTTTGTAAGAAGATTTCAGTTATCTGTAAGAATAATAGGGTGGTTATGGTAGAGGATTGTAACATTCCAAGCATAGACTGGGACTGCCATAGCGTTAAAAGTTTGGACGGAGAGGAATTTGTTAAGAGTGTACAAGAAAACTTTCTGATGCAGTTTGTGGAAATACCTACTAGAGAAGGTGCAAAACATGACCTACTCTTGGGAAATAAAGCAAGGCAGGTGACTGAGGTGTCAGTAGGGGAGCACTTTGGGGCCAGTGACCATAATTCTATTAGTTTTAAAATAGTGATGGAAAAGGATAGACTAGATCTAACAATTGAAATTCTAAATTGGAGGAAGGCTAATTTTGACGGTTTTAGGCAAGAACTTTCAAAAGCTAATTGGGGGCAGATGTTCGCAGGTAAAGGGACGGCTGGAAAATGGGAAGCCTTCAGAAATGAGATAACGAGAGTATAAAGACAGTATACAGTAGCGCCTCGACTTACGAACTTAATCCGTTCTGGGACCCTGTTCCCGAACCGAAAAGTTCGCAAATTGAATCAATTTTTCCCATTGTTCGGATACCGTAAGAATGCTCGGACGTAGTAACGAACGCTGTTCACAGCACACGCGCCAAAGACGAACTGAATGAGATCACGCGGGGCCCGAGAGCTTTTGCGTTCAACAAGTGCGTAGCAAAGCAGAACAATGAAACCACGTGGTCGCACACGGGCTTTTTGCGTTCGTACCTTTGTTCGTACCTTGAATTTCATACATACGTTGAAGCAAAATTTTACGTACAATCCTGTTGGTAAACCGATTTGTTCGTGAACGGGGTCGTTCGTATGTCGAGGCGCTACTGTATTCCTGCTAAGGCGAAAAGAAAGGCTGGTAGGTGTAGGGAATGTTGGATGACTAAAGAAATTGAGGGGTTTGTTGAGAAAAAGAAGGAAGTATATGTCAGATATAGACAGGATAGATCGAGTGAATCCTTAGAAGAGTATAAAGGAAGTAGGAGTGTACTTAAGAGGGAAATCAGGAGGGCAAAAAGGGGACATGAGATATCTTTGGCAAATAGGGTTAAGGAGAATCCAAAGGATTTTTACAAATACATTAATGATAAAAGGGGAACTAGGGAGCGAATAGGGCCCCTCAAAGATCAGCAAGGCAGCCTTTGTGTGGAGCCACAGGAGATGGGAGAGATATTAAATGAGTATTTGGCATTAGTGTTTACTGTGGAAAAGGATATGGAAGATATAGAATGTAGGGAAACAGATGGTGACATTTTGAAAAATGTTCCTATTACAGAGGAGGAAGTGCTGGATACCTTGAAACAGTTAAATGTGGATAAATCCCCAGGACCTGATCAGGTGTACCCTTGAACTCTGTGGGCAGCTAGGGAAGTGATTGCTGGGCCTCGAACTGAGATATTTGTATCATCAATAGTCACAGGTGAGGTGCCAGAAGACTGGAGGTTGGACAACGTGATACCATGATTTAAGAAAGGTGGTAAATACAAGCCAGGGAATTATAGACCAGTGAGCCTGACATCAGTGGTGGGCAAGTTGTTGGAGGGAATCATGGGGGACAGGATTTACACATATTTGGAAAGGCAAGGACTGATTAGGGCTAGTCAACATGGATTTGTGCATGGGAAATCATGTCACATGAACTTGATTCAGCTTTTTGAAAAAGTGGCACAGTGGCTCAGTGGTTAGCACTGCTGCCTCACAGCGCCAGAGACCCAGGTTCAATTCCCACCTCAGGCGACTGTCTGTGTGGAGTTTGCACATTCCCCCTGTGTCAGCGTGGGTTTCCTCTGGGTGCTCCGGTTTCCTCCCACAGTCCAAAAATGTGCAGGTTAGGTGAATTGGCCGTGCTAAATTGCCTGTAGTGTTAGGTGAAGGGGTAAATGTAGGGGAATGGGTCTGGGTGAGTTGCGCTTCGGCGGGTCGGTGTGGACTTGTTGGGCCGAAGGGCCTGTTTCCACATTGTAAGTAATCTAATTGATGAGGGCAGAGTGGTAGATGTGATCTATGAGGACTTCAGTAAGGCGTTTGACAAGGTTCCTCATGGTAGACTGGTTAACAAGGTTAGATCACATGGAATATGGGGAGAACTAGCATTTGGATACAGAACTGGCTCGAGGGTAGAAGACAGAGGGTGGTGGTGGAGGGTTGTTTTTCAAACTGGAGGCCTGTGACCAGTGGAGTGCCAAAAGGATCGGTGCTGCGTCGTCTACTTTTTGTCATTTACATAAATGATTTGGATGCGAGCATAAGAGGTACAATTCGTAAGTTTGCAGATGACACCAAAATTGGAGGTGTAGTAGACAGCGAAGAAGGTTACCTCAGATTACAATGGGATCTTGACCAGATGGGCAAATGGGCTGAGGAGTGACAGATGAAGTTAATTTAGATAAATGTAAGGTGCTGCATTTTGGGAAAGCAAATCTTAGCGTTACTTATACACTTAATGGTAAGGTCCTGGGGAGTGTTGCTGAACAAAGAGATCTTGGAGTGCAGGTTCATAGCTCCTTGAAAGTAGAGTTGCAGGTAGATAGGATAGTGAAGAAGGCGTTTGGTATGCTTTCCTTTATTGGTCAGAGTATTGAGTACAAGAGTTGGGAGGTCATGTTGCGGCTGTACAGGACATTGGTTAGGACACTGTTGGAATATTGCGTGCAATTCTGGTCTCCTTCCTATTGGAAAAGTGTTGTGAAACTTGACAGGGTTTAGAAAAGATTTACATGGATGCTGCCCTGGTTGGAGGATTTGAGCTATAAGGAGAGGCTGAATAGGCTGGCGCTGTTTTCCCTGGAGCATCGAAGGCTGAGGGGTGACCTTATAGACGTTTATAAAATCATGAGGGGCATGGGTAGAGTAAACACAAAGTCTTTTTCCTGGGTTGGGGGAGTCCAGAACTAGACGACATAGGTTTAGGGTGAGAGGGGAAAGATATAAAAGAGACCTAAGAGGCAACATTTTCACACAGAGGGTGGTGCGTGTATGGAATGAGCTGCCAGAGGAAGTGGTGGAGGCAGATACAACAGCAGCAATTAAAAGGCATCTGGATGGGTCCATGAATAGGAAGGATTTGGAGGGATATGGGCCGGGTGCTGGCATGTGGGACTAGATTGGGTTGGGATATCTGGTTGGCACAGACTAGCTGGACCGAAGGATCTGTTTCAGTGCGGTACATCTCTATGACTCTCAGTGAGTTTCCTGTTCCATACCTCTCTCTCTCTCTCTCTCTCTCTCTCTCCCCCTCCCCTGTTCTGGATCGAGATAGAAGGAAATGATCTCATGCCTGGATTGCCTGTAGCCTCTCACTTTCTCCCTCACCAACCCCGATACATTGAATCTCCTGATATCTCATCTCCCCGTCAGAATTGTGGAATTAGCGATGAGGTGCCAATGTAGTGTGGGTGACGACCCAAGTGGGTTCCATCCCCAGTTGCCTCTCACTATCCGTGGCTGGGTTTATACACAACAAACAGCGCGTGGTGTAAAACAGCAAACCCACCCTGAGCTGAATGGAACTGTGAGGACTGGGCTGGAGCAAGAATGGACGGAAAGTAAAGGAGGGTCAAGAAAGATGAAAGTAATTTCCCTTTGCAAAAATGAATACACATTCATGCTTATCTGCTGACAGACAAGTTATTCAGTAACTCAATGTTTTCTTTCCTCATCAGCTGTACGAGCAGATCGCATGAGAGGAGGTCGGAATAAGTTTGGGCCCTTGTATAAGCAAGACAGGGCGCTGAAGCAGCAGAAGAAGGCTCTCGTTCATGGCAGTGGAATCAAATTGGACCCTGCCCCCTACGTAATGCAAGGCGTACCAAAGGAGCTCAGTGCCCCCGTCCCCAGTGAGAGCCTACACTCTCCGTCCAAATGCCTTTCCTTCAGCTACCACAGCCTGTCAGCGGGGGATTGCGAGAGCGGTGTGGCGGGCACTATGCCAGTCAACATTCCCCTGGCTGCAAACGGAACCCTGCCGGGTTACCACCTGTGCAACCCCTTCCTGAGCTGCCACGTCAAGTCGGAGCACATGGACCCCAGATACCCCGGCTCACCCGAGCCGTTGCTCAGCAGCCCGTACCCAGAGGCCTACAGGCCCAGTCCATCGGCCGCTGTGCCCCAGCTCATCCAGGAGCTGGTGAAGTGTGAACCAGATGAGGCACAGGTCCAGGCAAAGATCTTAAGCTACCTCCAGCAAGAGCAGACCGCCAGGGGGAAACACGAGAGGCTCAATACATTTGGAATCATGTGCAAGATGGCTGACCAAACCTTATTCTCCTTGGTGGAGTGGGCCAGAAGCAGTATATACTTCAAGGAGCTGAAGGTAATGTATAGAAAGGAATGGGCTTTTTTCACCTTCATTGGCCAATTGTTCATCAATTTTGATAGCTCATTAAAAATGTTCATAACCTAGCCTTATGGACCAGACTAACCCCACCCCCACCCCACCAAAATATATTAAAAAGGTAGCCTAGACCCTAACTTTTTCCTATATTAAAATTAATATGAAGTGCTGTGGTCCAAATATGACACGATTGATCAAACTACTCGACGTTAAGCCAAACACAATTAATTTAAACACTGTAATTAAAATGCAACCAAAACAAAAGAGGAATTCAGAATAATTTAACTCTATTGGAAAACGTAACAGAATAATAGATACAGTAACTATTACTAATTAACAGTTCCAATGTGGTAACATCCCCTAAACACACCCCTTGGCAAAAGGCAAATTCAGAAAAACAGATTTTGTCTCAAATGCAATTCAGCAGCCCAGGAAGAGAATCCCCAGCTATTGAGTGTAATTGAGAGAAGGAAAAACAGCTTCAAGACCCCAACAGCAACTGCTGAAAAATAAAAGCTAAAAATCCCTGGTTCTGAGGGGGGTGAGTTTGACCACACCCAGTCAGGCTGCTTCTATTGTTCCAGCCACTTAAAAAAAACTCTCAAGGCTTTACAAGTTGTTTATCTTCTCATAGACCGCTCTTCACCTGTCCCACAAACTCTCTCTAAACGTAACTAGGACAAGACATCTCTTAAAGCCACAACATCATCATGCCAGAAGTAACAAAATCTTCTCTCCTACTGCACCACCTTTGTAGGATAGTATTCAGGCTTCGGAGGTTATAAGTGTGCAATGTATCCTCAAACTCACAGCACCTTAAAAATCACCTGATAAATTACAAGAGTTAAGTCTAAGTTCTTTGCCGATGCCATTGGGAAATTTATGAGATGTTTCAAATAGAGTTCAAAGAAGGGATTTGGCATTTTCACTGTGACAAAACATGTGGGATACGCAAGTCCATGTCTCAGGGTACATTCGACAGAACATATGTGACAGAGTGCATTTGACAGAATGTGTGTGGAACTGATTGATTTGACAAAACTCTGTGGTGACCATACTTTGGAATGGCTGCAGTAAATCCATGGACAGTGTCTCTCCCAAACACTCTCCCAGCAGCATGACCCTTCATAGATTCCCTACTCTCTTGGCTCTCGGGGACATGGTATATCTACACTTGCACTCTGACCTTAACCCTAAACCTAGTGCTACTAGGCTGTTACTGTTCCAAGTCCCTTCTCTAACTAATGCTTAACTTATTGTAAAACTCTCACTCTTAGTAATCGTGTACATTTGTTATTTATATATGTCCTACTGCATATCCATCTCACTGGTCCAGCATTTCTCTTCAGCTCCTCCTTGAGTCTTGCTCATGTTTCTCCTTGCTGTTGTTTTCAGAGTAAGACCAGCATTTATTTTCTCATAACTAGCACAATCATATCCCATTAACTGCACTGTGCGGCACTGACATCCATAATATATCACAGGTGGACAACATGAGCAGGTAGCAGGCAATGGCATCGGGATACCATCGTTAGGTTTTAATCCAGGGGCCCAGGTAATGTTCTGGGGACCTAGGTTTAAATCCCACCATAGCAGATGACAGAATTTGAATTCCATAATAATTGAGTCTAATGGTGACCATGAATCTACTGATTGTCATGGGTGAGAAAAAAAACCCAATCTGATTCACTAATGTCCTTTCGGGCAGGACACTGCCACCCTGACCTGATCTGGCCTACATGTGACTCCAGACTCACAGCAATGTGGTTGATTCTGAACTGCCCCCTGGGAAATTAGGGATGGGCAATAAATGTTGGCCTAGTCAGTGACAGCCTCATTCTCTGAATGAATGACAAAAAAGATCTAGGGGATGCATTAATCCACACACCTTTCTTCCTAACACAAGTAAGAACTCCGAATAGTTTGGATGGCAATAATTCCATTGTTCTTATCGTCTAGTTTCTGCTCATTCAAGAGACAGAGCCCCTGAAGTTGCTGGGTGAGAAAGAACAGAAAAAGAAACACATCTTCCGAAAACACATTTTCTGTCCTCAGAATGTCTCGGAGCTCTTCAAAACCAACACCATAATTTTGGAATTTGAGAGACTAGTGTTCTAGCGATCAAACGAAACGGCCACTTTGTGCACAGCAAGATCCCAGTAGCAGCAATTCAGATTCCCCGGTTAATCGCTGTTCGTTGATTGAGGGACATCCTGGCCTTGCCCACCACTTTTACAGGTTTCTGTAACTGGCTCAACTCTGTGGAAATGGGGTGCATGCTGTCAAAATGAAAGCTTTCTGTTAAAATGTTTCCGATTTCAACATCAAGATGTTGTGGCCTGGCCACAGTCTGAGCAATTGGCTAATGCGACTGTCTGCAGTTTTCATGTTATTTCACAATACAAAGGTGAAATGTGCAATAGCTGACCAGCAGCGTTTCTGAAGCAGGAACATGGTCATCAGTGCCTCCATTTTCTTCAATGCGATTTGACATTATTAGGTTACAGGCTGCTCCAAGTATTGCTGGCTTGTAACTTTACAAAAGGATCATCTTTGCTTTCGGTATTCCTCTCCAGCCTCAGCCCTCCCTATCCCTATAACCTCTCGTACTAACTCTGCAGCATCTCTGCGCTTTTGCAAAGCCAATCTATGAAGGGATATGGACCAAAGGCAGCCATATGGAGTTAGGTCACAGGTCAGCCATGATCTCACTGAATGGTAGAACATTCTGGAGGGGCTGAATGACGTACTCCTCAACATGCATTCCTATATTCAATTCTCCCCTCTTCCACATCTCTGGGTTTCTTTGCTTCACCATTGGAGATTGTGCCTAGTGATGTATAGTCCCCTACACTCTGCTAAACCTTCCTGAAATGCTTTTACTTCTCTCTCAGTCCTTGAAAATATTCTTCAAATCCCATTTTTCTGACCGAACTTTTGGTCAATTCCCCTAAATATTTCCTCAGTTGGCTTGATGTCAGGTGTTGTTGGGTGAAGGATCTTAGGCTATTCATTAACCCGGGAGGTGCCACATACTTGCTGCTACAAGAGTCCAGAGTGTGGTGCTGGAAAAGCACAGCAGTTCAGGCAGCATCTGAAGAGCAGGAGAATCGACGTTTCAGTAATAAACCCTTCCTGTTGAAGGGCTTATGCTCGAAACATCGATTCTCCTGCTCCTTGGATGCTGCCTGACCTTTCCAGCACCACACTCTCGACTCTGATCTCCAGCGTCTGCAGTCCTCACGTTCTCCTATTGCTGTTACAAGTTAGATATTCTCAACATCAATATCCTGAACAACACAAAGTCAGAAGCCAGTGGCCTGCGTGCGGTTGCTCTGTTTGGAGTGGATGGAACAGCAGTTGTTGAGATGGAGGTGAGCGGCGGATGTGTTCTGTGACAGGAAGAAAGTGTTTTGTTTGCAGGTTCATCTGCTTACTCTGACATGATGGCACTTCTAGCCTCAGGAACTGCTCTGACAGTCAGAGTAAACAGGATGGGTTCTGTCATCTCTCTCCCTGCCAGGGGAATCCCTTCAGCTCAGTTATCGCTGAGACACTTATCACAGTACTTGTTTTTTTTTGTTTGCAAAGGGAAGTACAGACAGCTGACCCAGGCAGTAAGTTGTCATGGATATTGAGGCACCGAGAACTGAAAAAGTTTCTTTCTCTGATTCCCAGTTTCTCGCAAGCAGTCTGAACTAGGTCACCAACCCAGAATGTAGGGAGGGTTGAATAAACAGCCTGACCAACTGCTTGCATCTCAGTCACTTCTTCCCCCAGGATTGCTCTGATCTTGAGCTCCGGTATTGTGGTCTCTTTATCAGAGGAAGGAAGTCCTTGCTATTGAGGGAGTGCAGTAAATGTTTATCAAATTGACTCCCAGGGTGGTGGCACTGACTTACGAGGGGAGACTCGGTCAGTGAAGATTGTATTCACTGGAGTTTAGAAATTAGGGGGATCTTATAGAAACCTGTAAAATTCAAACAGGACGAGACAGGGTGAATACAGAAAGGATGTTCATAGTAATGGAGGCTGTCCAGAACCAGGAGCTTTAGCTTAAGAATAAGGGGTAAACCTTTTAGGACTAAAATGAGCAGAAATGTCTTCACGCAGAGAGTGGGGATTAAATTAGATTCCCCACAGTGTGGAAACAGGCCCTTCAGTCCAACAAGTCTATTGTCATAACAAGTCCACACCAACCCTCTGAAGAGTAACCCACCAAGACCCATTTCCCTCTGACTAATGAACCTAACACTATGGGCAATTTAGCATGACCAATTCACCTGACCCACACGTGTGGACTGTGGGAGGAACCCGGAGCAAACCCACGCAGACATGGGGAGAATGTGCAAACTCCACAAAGACAGTCACCCATGACTGGAATCAAACCCAGGTCCCCAAGCGCTGTGAGGCTGCAGTGCTAACCATTGAGCCACCGTGCCACCCCTTTTTAATCTAATTTTTGTCTTCCTTTTCTTTTCACACTTTACTCTTTTGCTCCCTCTCAATTCAGTATCCCTTCCTTACATTTCATCAACTTCATCTTAATTCTGTTGATTAGGTTAGACTAAATCCTGAGGAATTCATTCCCACAGGAAGTTGTCGAGGCCAAAACACTGCGTGTTTTCAAGAAGGACTTAGATACAGCTCTGGGAGCTAAAGGGAGATGGAAGGAAGTTGGGGTTGGGGGGAGGAATAAGGGTATTGAACTCAATAGTCAGACATGACCATGTTGAGTGGCAGGGCAGACTCGAGGGGCTGAATGGCCTACTCCTACCTCCTGTGTTTCTATGTTAGGCAGAGCACAGTTCATTGTCGATGTCTCTCATTATTTGTTAGCTCACCATTGCCAATGTGCACGAATTGACCATATGAGTCATTCAGGGAACCATGCTCCCAACTCAGGGTGAAGATCTTCAACACAGGAGAGGAAGAAACAGAATTAGAGAAACATAGATATTCTATCTGGCTTCATTCCCACCCACTCCCCCCTCACCCCACCCCCCACCAAGTTCCTGATTGTTTCCAAGCTTGTCATTAGTTCCAATAACTTGTTCAGATTCTTTAAATATTTAATTGGTGCAATTCCCCTCAAGGAATGCACCCTAACAGTTGGGCTGCCATGTTGTAAAATTGCTGCTTTTCCATCACTAGCCATGACCTTCTCTAGATATAGTTCTTAAGGCTAAAGGGACCAAAGGCGATGGGGAGAAAGTGGGAACAGGGGACTGAATTGGATGATCAACTGTGATCATATTGAGCAGGTTCGAAGGGCAGAATGGCCTCCTCCTGCTTCTATTTTCTATGTTCTCGCCTTTTCTGCCCTTCACCTTTACAACCCGTGTTCACCTTGGTTGAAATGGTTCCCTGAGGTGGAAAGGCTGGGCGGATTTTCTCCGAAACATTAGTATGTGGGCGGCACGGTGGCGCAGTGGTTAGCACTGCAGCCTCACAGCGCCAGAGACCTGGGTTCAATTCCCGCCTCAGGCGACTCTCTGTGTGGAGTTTGCACATTCTCCCCGTGTCTGTGTGGGTTTCCTCTCACAATCCCAAAAATGTGCAGGTTAGGTGAATTGGCCATGCTAAATTGCCCGTAGTGTTAGGTGAAGGGGGGAATGGGTCTGGGTGGGTTGCGGGTCGGTGTGGACTTGTTGGGCTGAAGGGCCTGTTTCCACACTGTAATCTAATCTAATCATAATGGCATCCAACTGTAGAGGAAAAGTGGAGCTAACTGTCATCTTTTCCCAAGCTAGGGGATGGCTCCTCACAACTAAAGGAATTTTTGGATTTCTCCCTAAAACCAATAGGTAGGGGCTGTCGACCCCAACCATTTTCACATGGATTGCCAACGTTAATTGTCAATGTCTGTTTGTAATTTGGGTGGCACATGAAGATTTTATGAAGCATCTCATCTCTTGATGGGATTTCTTTCGTGCGCTCAATGCTAACGGGAATTCCTGCTGCCGATGACACTACCACAATGTTCATATTTCCACACATATCCCTAAATGCCCTTCACCACTGCCAGTTAGGAATTTAGCCAATGCCTCCAATCAACCCCTATCCATAACCTTATCCACTATTATTCTTTACAATTCTACAGCTTTATATGAATTGAGTTGCAACGTCCATAAAGTGCAAGATGTTTTATCTTTCCACATCTCATGCCTTCAAGTCCATTGCTACAATTTCATTAAAAAGTCAAAAGTTAGTGGGAGGCTCTCAATGGACTCTGTAGGTGTCCTCCAATGCCGCTTACACATGGTATATCTATCTCTGATCTCTTCTGTGAGTTTAATGGACTCATCAGCTCTCACTCATGTACCCTACGGTCCACTTTTTAACTTGTGGGAAGATGGGTGAACAAACTGCTGGTTTAGTTTAAAATAATTTGCCTTTTTAATATTTTTTTGTGGGTAGAGTTTTTTAACTGCTCAGTCTTACAGCTCTTTTAACACTCCAGTCTGAGCTGTTCCCCAGTCAATAAGTCAATCAATTATCCCAATCACCCATATTAACAGGAAGATGGCTTAAAATCCAACAATGCTAGCTGGTGAAAATTAAATTCATATGATTTAATTACTATTAGAGGGGGCAGTGTACTGCGCATTATACTTGGTGATGGGATCCAGCCTCTGTGCAGTTATTTCATCATGGAAGGAAGTTCATTCTTACCCGGACTGGAGATTCCAGACCCACAGCAACATGCTAATCCTTAACTGCCCTCACAGGAGATTCAGGATGGGCCTGGCCAATGACAAACACATCCTGTGAAAGAATGTTTCTTTAAGGCAACAGAAGTTTGAAATTCCAGTTCGTAGGAGCCTGCAAACTAGTTCTGTTTCTAGCCTCTGGCTCAGAGATGGCTGTCCCATTAGCAGACAATTCACACTGGTCAAGAGGGAATGCTCGAGGGTATCTCATTTGGCTTCTGGGACAGGAAGTCAAATGTAAAGCCTGCCCACCCACTCAGGCGGATGTAAAAGTCTCTTGGCCATTATTCAAAGAGCAGAGGAACAGACTGATGTTTGTCTCCGAACCGACACACCTGAGACAGACGAATAGGTCGTTCATCCATTTGCTATTTGTGGGATCTTCTGTGTGAAAATAGCCCCTCACTTGCGTTGGCCCAGAATGGACACCATGTGGCAGGTCCTGAGTCAGCCCTGGTCCGAGGGAAGCCCAGGCGAATGAAAGTGTGGGGCCTTGTGGGACCCAGAGCACTGCTCCTTAGAACAGGAAGTGATGGCCTAATGATATTATGACTGGGCTGTTAATCCAAAGACCCAGGTAATGTTCTGAGGACCTGGGTTCAAATCCCAACACAGCAAATGGTGGGATTTCAACTGAGTAATAATCCAGAATGATGAGTCAATTGTCTGGGGTGGAGGGGGAGACCCATCTGGTTCACTAATGACAACTGCAGTCCTTAAGTGGTCTGGCCTACATATGATTCCAGACCCACAGCAATGTAATTGATTCTAAACTCCCCTCTGGGATGGGCAATAAACATTGGCCTAGCCAGTGACACCCTCATGCTCTGTATGAATTATTAAAAAAAAACAAATTTGACCACAAGGATCCCTGCCCTTTCCTGAAAGAAATCCACGTGGCGTTGGGGGGTGTGCAACTATCGGGATTGTTCTTCTTAGAGTTGAGAGGAGATTGGGTGGAGGTGCTTAACATCACAAAAGGATCTGGATAAAGTAAATGAAGACCCTCAATGGCTGGAGCATTGAGAACCAGATGTGCTGATTAGCAAAAGAACTGCAGGTGACAGGAGGAAGAGATCTTCCTGCTTGCACGATGATAGAGACTGATAGAGAAGGCACAGACTCAATGATGAGCCTTGAAACGGCATCAGTTAGTTGAAACAAGAAAAGATTAGTATCGGCAGTGCCCCTACCTCTAATCCGGGAGGTTTGGGCTCAAGTCTGACCTGCTCCAGAGGGTGTGTAATAACATCCTTGGATGGAGAGGGGGTTGATAAAAAGAATAAACATAGGATTTAGAGGTCACCTGGCTTACTCTTTGAAAGAGCTGCGGCAGATTTAACGGGTTGAATGGCCTCCTGCTGTGCTATAATGAAGAATGGACTAAGTACTGAGGGAGTCACGAGGGTTCACCCAGCATGTGAAACACTAGTGGGAGCAGGAACAATGTGTCTGTTTAAAAAAAGTGGGTGGCATGATGGCTCTACTGTGGTTAGCTCTACTGCCTTACAGTGCCAAGCATCCGGGTTCGATTTCACCCCTGGGTGACTCTCTGTGTGGAGCTTGCTCATTCTCCCCATGTCTGTGTGGGTTTCCTCCCACAGTCCAAAGATGTGCAGGTTTGGGTGGATTGGCAGTGCTAAATTTCCCATAGTGTTCAGGGATGTGTAGGTTAGGTGCATTCGTCAGGGATAAATGGAGAGTACTAGGGGAATGGGTTTGGGGTGGGGTACTCTTCAGAGGGTCGGTGTGGGCTTGTTGGGCAGAAGGGCCTATCTCCACACTGTAGGGATTCTATGATTCTAAGGAGCCCATGGTAAAGTAATCTACTAGCACTCACTGTCTGGATTAAAAGCCAGTTAGTGGGAAAACTTCCGGAGAAGTTGAGACACAAACAGCAGCAATTCCAGGAGTGAAATGTTCCGAGCCGAAAGAATTGAGGCAAGAAAACGTAAGTCACTGTCAGCAATGTCCTTGACCCAATTCCCTGGATGGGATATCCTGGTTGGCAGCATTGCATGGGTTGAATCAGAAAGTCGGTGCTTTGATCTGTCCTCAGATCTCTCCCCACCTTCCCCAGTTGCTGAAGTGAACCGTCCTATTCCTGTAACAGAATGGGAGGAAACAGCACAATTCCAGGTAACCTCAGCCTGCTCAAGGTTGAAGTGAGTTGGGCACTGGCTGACTTTAAAACTGGGGGAGTTTCCCAATCCTCAGGGAATGCAGAAAGAGTATTTTTAAATACGTTTCTCAAAACACTTGAGGAGTCTGTTGTTTACATGAAACGGTGGGTGTGTTTTCGATGAGCTGTTTTGATCACTTCTGCATGATGCACATTCCGTACATCACACAGCAAAATGGCAGCAAATTTATTACTGCACAGCCAAATCAGACTGGGTATCTTGCTGTATCCTACATGTCAGCGGGTAGTAATCTCACTACTGAGTTACAAAGGCTTGGTTTCAAGTCCGAGGAGAAAGTGAGGTCTGCAGACGCTGGAGATCAAAGCTGAAACTTTATTGCTGGAACAGCACAGCAGGTCAGGCAGCATCTAGGGAACAGAAGATTCGACGTTTCGGGCACATGCCCTTCTTCATGTGCCCGAAACGTCGAATCTTCTGTTCCCTAGATGCTGCCTGACCTGCTGTGCTGTTCCAGCAATAAAGTTTCAGCTTTGGTTTCAAGTCCCCATACCAAGGCTTGAAAACTTGAAATCGAAACTGACCGTTCAGTAAAGCATAGAGGCAACAGTATGCTGTTGGAGATTGCTAACTTTCAGATGAGCCATGCAGATGGTGTCCAGGTGGATGTAAAACAAAATCCCATGTCACTATGTTGCAGAGGAGCCCGGGGCATTCTTCTCTGTGTCCTGGGGAATGTTTGTCCTTCAACCAATATCACAAGAAAACAGTCAGATGAGCGTTTTGTTGCTTGTCAGAGCTCACTGTGCACAAACTGACTGTCATGTTTCTGGTATTACAACAAATGTAGGACCTCATTCCCTGTAAAGTGCTTGGAACAATCCAGTAGTTGTGCACAGAAATTGCAGGTCAACAGGACAGTGAAGCAGGCACTTAGTACGCTTGCCTTCATTGGTCAGTGCATTGAGTATAGGAGTTGGGAGGTCATGGTGCAACTGTATGTGACATTGGTTCGGCCACTTTTGGAATACTGCGTGCAATTCTGGTCTCCCTCCTGTAGGAAGGATGTTGTGAAAGGGTTCAGAAAAGATTTACAAGGATGTTGCTAGGGTTGGAGGGTTTAAGCTGTAGGGAGATGCTGAATAGGATGGGGCTGTTTTCCCTGGAGTGTTGGAGGCTGAGGGGTGACCTTATAGAGGTTTATAAAGTCATGAGGGGGACAATTGGGTAAATAGACAAGGTCTTTTCCCTGGGGTGAGGGAGTCCAAAACTGGAGGGCATTGGTTTAAGGTAGAGGGGAAATATTAAAGAGACCCGAGGGGCAACCTTTACATGTTGAGGGTGGTGTGTCTATAGAATGAGCTGCCAGAGGAATTGGTGGAGGCTGGTATAATTACAATATTTAAAAGGCATCTGGATGGGAAGGCTTTGGAGAGATATGGGCCAAGTGCTGGCAAATGGGACAGGATTAATCGAGGATATCTGGTCGGCATGAACAAGTTGGACCCAAGGGTCTGTTTCTCTATGGCTGTATGGTATAGATGGAGGCCATCTGGCCCATCATGTCAGTACTGGGTCTCTGAGCAATTCATCCAGTGCCAAGCCCCTGTCTTTCTCTTCTCCTTCTCAGATTAATTGTCTCATTCCTTTGTAAATGTTTTGACTAAACCAGCGGACTCTCAAAGTGCGGTACAGACCTACACCAGAAGTCACTGTAGTCTCATCAGTGAGAGGGTCACCATGCTCCCAGGTGAAAAGGCTGAGATGGAGAGTCCTTCATGGTTCACCTCAGCTGAGGCAGGAATTGAACCCACATTGTTAGTGTCACTTTGTCTCAGAGATCAGCCACGTAGCCAACTGAGCTAAGCAAGCCCCTAACTGCAGGCTGTGGGAAGAGGTTTTTCCTCGTGTTTTGTTTTTTCGGCTTCCTGGCCAATTACTTTCAATCTCTATCTTCTCTCTCAAAGAGTGGGCGCACAGATTTCCCCCATCTACCCTGTACAGACCCGTCATGTCAGTGAATGTCTCAATCAATTCACCTCTTATCCATCATTCAAATGCTACTTTGTAGAGGTGAATCTTTCATTCCATGTGGTCATCAGAGAGAGAGAGAGAGCACCATGTGCTCAGTATGGCCCAGCATGTCTAAGAGAGCTCAATACCTGATGACCAATATCCATATTGCTGCACAAAAGTTGATATTTAGCTTACCATTGTCACTTTCTGCTTTGATAACTGATTCTTTAAACAGAATGTTAGCAAGTGGGGGAGAAACTAGACTCGATGTGGAATGGTTTTTGATCAACAATTTGAGCTGATGTTTGCTACAATTCCATGTTGTTTTCCAGCTAGGAAGTACTGCTGAACTGCCACATTTTAGCACATTACTGCAATGTTTACAGGCAATACCCTAGTAAGTCAGGCCAAACTATTTTAGTTCACTCTTATGCACCGAATGTGTTATCTAAGAGATTGTGTCAAACAGGATGGTGCAAACACCACTGCGTTGAAAGCAGGAAATGACAGGAAAATGCCCACGTCTCCCCGATTGGACTTTTTGTGTGTGTGTGTGTGTTTTGACGTGCGATCGCGGATCTTACTTCCTCACTGATCCGGAGAGAGTCATACAGGAAAGAGAACTCGCAATAAATCATTCAGCATCTCCATCCTACTTCCTCAGCTCCTGACGCTGCCTCCTGCTGCCTGATCTCAAAGCACAGAGGGTGCAGAGGATTTGATGCTATCATTCGCTTCACCTCTCCTGAACGCGCTGATCTTTTCTGTTCGTATTTAATTACGTCACCAAGAGCCTGGTTTGTCTGCCTTTGGGGTTGGGCTTCACAAGGAGGCCTTCCAAGGAGGATATCCTAACCTAATCTAGCCCCACTTGCCAACACCCGGCCCATGTCCCTCCAAACCCTTCCTATTCATATACCCATCCAGATGCCTTTTAAATGTTGCAATTGTACCTCCACCACTTCCCCTGGCAGCTCATTCCATACACGTACCACCGTCTGTGTGAAAACGTTGTCCCTTACGTCCCTTTTATATCTTTCCCTCTCACCCTAAACCTATGCCCTCTAGTTCTGGACTCCCCCACCCCAGGGGAAAAGAACTTGGCTGTTCATACTATCAATACCCCTCATGGGCTATTGGTGTGAACATACCTCAAACAGAGTTGATCTGAACTTCAAGTTTCGTTATCTTTTGGCTTATTTGTTCATGGTATGTGGGCTGAACCAGTCTCTGTTTGGCCCTAGGACTGGCTTGAGCCAGTTCAAAGGGCCATTAAGAGTCAGTCATTTCACCGTGGGTCTGGAGTCACATGTAGGCCAGACCCAAGGGAAATTTCTTCAGCTGGAGGGTGGGAATCTGTGGAGCTCATTGCCACACAGGTCTGTGAAGGCCAAATCACTGAGTGGCGTTAAGACAGAGATAGACAGGTTCTTGATTAGTAAGGGGACCAGGGGATACAGGGAGAAGGCAGGAGAATGGGATTGAGAAAGATATCAGCCATGATCGAATGGCAGAGCAGACTCAATGGGCCGAATGGCCTAATTCTGTTCCTATATCTTATGGTGTTAGGTATGGATGCCTATTTTTTTTCCGCTGAGGAGGAAGATTTGTGGTAAGAGTTCCTCAGAGTTGTTACAGTCAGTTCTGCTAATAACGTGCGTCTCTTCAACACAAAATGGCTAAAACAAATTCAGGAATTTAGACGGTTAGTTGTAGAATGTGAACTTTCCTTACCCGTATTGGCTATAGCGTGAATCTGGCCCCGTTAGCTTAAACTGTGCAGCTGTTGCGCCATTTTCTTATAACGTGGGATTGCATGAGGAGGAAGCTATCGTGTTATGTCAGAACCGGCTGCATACGTTATTGACCTGAATCTTGGTGTACAGGGCACAAGTTTGCAGATGACACAAATCTTGGGCAATTGTAAACCAAGGAGGACAGTGTTAAACTCTAAACAGACATGGACTAGTTGGTGGAGTGGGTGGATAGGTTGCAGATCAAGTTCAATGCAGACGAGTGTGAGGTGATGCACTTTGGTTGGAAGAACATTGAAAAACAATGTGAAATAGTTGGGGTTGAATTCTAAAGGGGCTGCAGGAGCAGAGGGACCTGGGTGTATTTGTGCACAGATCAGTGAAGGTGGCAGGGCAGCTGGAGAGAGCAGTTAATAATGTGTCCCCAGTTTTATTAATAGGGGCATTGAGTACAAGAGGAAGAGGATGATGTTGAACTTGTACAAACCAAAGTGACACCAAAAATCAACTGGAATTTGGAGCAAAAATGTTACAATTGCCTTTAGTGTGCTCTATATTTCAACCCCATGAGCTGGCTATACAAGACAGAAGGAGGTCATTCAAGCCATCCTATCTGTGGATCATTGCACGCGCTTGTGGGGGTGACACATTGTGGGAGAGATTGGATCGAGCACAGAAACGATTTACAATTCCTCAGGAAGTGAGAAATGGGATAATTGAGGATAGGTTGAAGTGGCTGGGACTGTTCTCCCTAATCAGAAGAAGCCCAGGAGGAGATTTGACAGAGGTTTACGAAAACGTGAGCGAGTTGCATTGAGAAGGTCGGGAGAAAGCGTTCACCTCGCAAAACGATCACGACCAAGAGGGCATCGATTTAAAGTCATGTGCAAAAGCTACAAGACTCGTGTGAGAAAAAAAAACATTTCACCCAGATAGTAGTTGGAAATGTGGTGGAGGCCGGCTCACTTTGAGTCATAAAGTGAATCATAGAGTCATGCAGCATGGAAACAGGCCCTTCAGCCCAAACTGCTCCATACTGACCATGGTGCCCACTTAGCTAGTTCCAATTGTCTGAATTTGGTCCATACCCCTCTAAAACCTTCCCATCCATGTACCTACCCAAATTATTTTTAAACCACTTTCTTTGGTAGCCAATTCCAAAAACCCGCCTCTCTACATGAAGACATTAACGCTCAGGCTCTTTGTAAATCTTTCCCCTCTCACCTTAAACCTATGCCCTCTAGTTTTCAATACCCCACCTCTGGGGGATGAGACTATCTACATTCGTCCTATATCTACCCCTCATGATTTAATATACGCTCAATAAGGTCACCCCTCATCTTCCTACGTTCCAAGGGATAAAGCTGAGCATTCAGATGGTTATTTAGATAGAAATAACATGCAGGTGTATAGGGAGAAAGCAGAAGATTGGCACAAGGGTCATGATACATGTTTGAAGAGCCAGTGCAGGGCACAATGGGCCAAATGGCCTTCTTTAGCTCCATAATGATCCTGTCATTAAAAAGGGCATTTGTATACCACGATGGTTACCATCGTATCAGCATTTTTTTGTTAATTCCAGATTTTTGTTGATACAATTTTCACCACCTCCCTCCATGGGATTTTAAACCTCAATCCCCAGAATATTGGCCTGGGTCCTACTGAATTACTAAGCCCTATGACAATACCACTACTCCATCTACCTACAGTACTGCTAATGCTATGTTGGACTATCAAATGGAAGCAGTTTACCTCAAATCATGGATTTATAGAATCCCTAAAGTGTGGAAAAAACCATTCAGCCCAACAAGTCTACACCAACCCTCTGAAGAGTAGCCCACCCAGACCCATTCCCCTATCCTATTACTCTACATTTACCCCTGACTAATGCACCTAACCTACACATCCCTAAACACTATGGGCAACTTAGCATGGCCAATTCACCCTAACCTGCACATCTTTGAACTGTGGGAGGAAACCCACGCAGACACGGGGAGAATGTGCAAACCCCACACAGGGTAACTCCACAGTAGGGAAATCCAACAGAAAATCTGAGCTAACTGCTCAGAGCTGATTCCGAGAGCTCATTGATTCATAGAATCCCTGCAGTGCGGAAGCAAGCCATTCGGCCCATTGAGTCCACACTGACCCTCTGACGAGTGTCCCACCCTGACCCACCCCTCTATCCTATCCCCTGTACTCTCGGAGGGTTGGTGTGGACTGGTTGGGCCAAATGGCCTGTTTCCACGCTGTAGGGAATCTAATCTTTATATACTCCTGCATTTCCCAAGGCTAACCCGCCTAGTCTGCACATCCCTGGACACTACGGGGTAATTTAGCATGGCCAATCCACCTTAACCTGCACATCGTTGAACTCTCTGTGTGTTTGTGTTTTCACAGGTGGATGACCAGATGAAACTTCTCCAGAATTGCTGGAGTGAGCTACTAGTCATGGACCATATCTACCGACAAGTGGCCCATGGGAAGGAATCGAGTGTCCTCCTGGTAACAGGGCAACAGGTAAAGGTCCCTCGTTTTTATACAACAATTTACAGAAGGTACGGCCCAGAAACAGGCCACCTTCACCCAACTGGTCTGTACTTCGCTCAACATGCAAAAACTTGCATTCATATAGCGCCCTTAAAGCAGTAAAATATCGTGAGATGTTTCACAGGAGTAACACAGGGCAAACGTTGGCAGTAGGGAATGTAAGGCAATAATAGGGCAGGTGACCAAAAGCTTGGTTACATTACGATCCTATATAATCCTTTTATTGGAGAAATCAGATTACAGATTAAAAACTTTTTCAGCTTTAATGAGATAGTCCCTCATTGCATTTTAAAAACAGTGTTGCAGATTTGATTTTAACAATAAAACAGAAGTTTATTACAGAAAATAAATAAAGACAAAATGAAATAACCCAGACTATTTACATATAACACAACTTTAAAGCAGCATAAGAGGTATAGTTAGTTTGCAGATGACACCAAAATTGGAGGTGTAGTGGACAGCGAAGGGGGTTACCTCAGATTATAACAGGGTCTGGACCAGATGGGTCAATGGGCTGAGAAGTGGCAGATGGAGTTTAATTCAGATAAATGCGAGGTGCTGCATTTTGGAAAAGCAAATCTTAGCAGAACTTACACACTTAATGGTAAGATCCTAGGGAGTGTTGCTGAACAAAGAGACCTTGGAGTGCAGGTTCATAGTTCCTTGAAAGTGGAGTTGCAGGTAGATAGGATAGTGAAGAAGGCATTTGGTATGCTTTTCTTTATTGGTCAGAGCATTGGGTACAGGAGTTGGGAGGTCATGTTGCGGCTGTACAGGACATTGGTTAGGCCACTGTTGGAATATTGCATGCAATTCTGGTCTCTTTCCTATCAGAAAGATGTTGTGAAACTTGAAAGGGTTCAGAAAAGATTTACAAGGATGTTGCCAGAGTTGGAGGATTTGAGCTATAGGGAGAGGCTGAACCATCTGGGGCTGTTTTCCCTGGAGCATCGGAGGCTGAGGGGTGACCTTATAGAGGTTTACAAAATCATGAGGGGCATGGATAGGATAAATAGAACAAGTATTTTCCCTGGGGTGGGGGAATCTAGAACTAGAGGGCATAGGTTTAGGGTGAGAGGGGAAAGATATAAAAGAGACCTAAGGGGCAACTTTTTCACGCAGAGGGTGGTACATGTATGGAGTGAGCTGCCAGAGGATGTGGTGGAGGCTGGTACAATTGCAACATTTAAGAGGCATTTGGATGGGTATATGAATAGGAAGGGTTTGGAGGGATATGGGCCAGGTGCTGGCAGGTGGGACTAGATTGGGTTGGGATGTCTGGTCGGCATGGGCAGGTTGGACTGAAGGGATTGTTTCCACGCTATACATCTCTATGACTATGACTCAACATGTAATCTCATTAATCCAAAAAAAAAGCTACATTACAGACCTCAGAAACACCCTGTACCCACAAGCACCCTTTGTTCAGTACTCACGCCAAAGACAAATCACCCTCCCAACCACCTCACAAGATTTAATTTAACTTTGACTTTCATTTCCTGTTTGGAAAATCTGATTGCCTCTTCCTGGAGTTTTCATACATCTGAGTTTAAACATTCTCAGCTTCAAATAATCTGTTCAGGTTTTTATCCTAACACACCTGCTAAGGCAGTGTTATTAAATTTTGAGGTCATATATTGTTAATAAATCTAACAATCTTCCCTCTTTCTCAGGAGCAACAGCTTTATACATCCATCTTCATCTAAACTTCGACACAAATGTCCCAACCTGAAACTAAACCTAAATCATTTTTTCCCCACTTTATAGGTGTTTTAAACAAAGTCTAGAAACTTCCATCAGAAAGCTTACAGTGTTATTCTGTATATCTTTCTCAGTCAAAAACTCTAATGTAAACAAAAAAAACAATTTAGTCATGAAAGCTTCCTCTCTCAAGCTGTTTTGAAAGAAATCACCATGGCTACAGAAATACTGACAAGTTAATCATTAAACTTTTCAGGTTCACAGAAAAACCCATATGCCACGAATTCAAAAATCCAAACTTAAAATCAAGTTATGTTAACATAACTGCAGTCACAGATTTTAAGGTGTGGAGGTGCTGGTGTTGGACTGGGGTGGGCGAAGTTAAACATCGCACAACACCAGGTTATAGTCCAACAGGTTTATTTGGAAGTACATGCTTTTGGAGCGCTGCTTCTTCATCAGGTAGATTATAAAAAAGCATCTTAAAAGGAGAGAAGAATGTTACTTTTTTTTTAGAGGTCTTGAGGGTGTGCGATAGCTGTCCCTTAAAACTCAGGGATGTTACTGTAGAGGCTGTGACCCTGCAACATTTCCTCATTGATTAATGAATGCTCTTCTCGTCTCAGATTGATCTGTCAACCATCAGTTCGCAATCAGGAGCCACGCTGAATAACCTGGTGAGCCGTACGCAGGAGCTGGTCACTAAGCTTCGAGCTCTGCAGACTGACCGGCACGAGTTTGTCTGCCTGAAGTTCTTGGTGCTCTTCAGTCCTGGTAAGGCACAACACCGTGATGGGGAGCGGGGGAGGTTGTTTTGGTTCCCTACAAGCTGGCCTCCGATGGCCTTGGGATCTGGGAGGGGTTGCCAACCCTCCAGGGTCGCCCTGGAGTCTCTGAGAATGAACATCCAGCGACCGGTTGGCAACAGAACCATCGGGAAGACACTCCCCCGTTGGCTTCGTGCGCGGGCACCTGTCTTTATTGAGCTGTCTCCTTCTTCCCTTCCGCAGACGTGAAGAATCTGGAAAACCGACCCTTTGTGGAGAGCATCCAGGAGAAGGTCAACAGGGCTCTGATGGACTACACAATGTGCTTCCCACAGCAGGCTGACCAGTTTGGACAACTACTCCTGAGGCTCCCTGAAATCCGAGCCATCAGCATGCAGGCCGAAGAATACCTCTACCTCAAGCATTTAAACGGAGACATTCCTTGCAATAATCTGCTGATTGAAATGCTCCATGCCAAGCACGTCTAATATGGAAAAAGACGGATCTTTCATAAGACGGAGACACTGCCTGAGGATTTCTTTTTTGGATTCAAGATCCTCTGCTGACCTGGAAGAGATGGGGAGTACATCAAGTGAGTTTAGCATACTTACAACCAGAGAGAAAGCCCTCCAACGTTTTCTTGAATGGATTACACTTCCCTCTGGGGCCCTTTTTTTTTGTTTTTACAGACCCATTCCCAGGAGCGACTGAGAACGGGACACAATGGAATGTGTGATCCACACTTATTGTACCCTCCCACTTCAGGTTGATGCCGTTCAATCGCCTCTCAAAGGACAGCCAAGTCAAAAGCAAGATCATTGTAGCCACTTTGGCAAAATCATACTGCCTTTGGTGCCCCTGAAGGTGGCAATTAGCAGAGGTGGAAGACGTGAGGGATTATAGCTCCACATTTCTGATCAGTTACCAAACCCCTCCCTCCCATCGCAGCTGGCAATTTGTGAGGGGAGAACCAAATGTGGTATCAAAATGACGAAAGATCAGCCCTCCTACATCAAAAGACAACAGGCTGTATATTATCCCCATTTGATGAAGGGGGATAAACTCACGTACTGCTGTGTGCTGCTGCTCATCAACCCCGGAGAGCAACTCCTAGATCTCAGACTTCTGACACCCCAACCAAGTCAACACAGCTCCACATTGAGCAAGTTAGTGAACGAGTCCTGGTCTCATTCTGATGGCTACTCTTTGATTGAGAAGAGTATTGAGCTGCTCACATACCTTGTATTCCTCACAGTCCCAGGAGAGTGCACTGGCAAAGGTGACACTGTGGTACCCCAGCTGTAGAAACTGTAAGAGGTAGCAACTTAAGAGGAGGGAGGAGGAAATTATTAGAGTTATACAGCACAGAAACAGACCCTTCCATAAGACCATAAGACATAGGAGTGGAAGTAAGGCCATTCGGCCCAGCGAGTCCACTCCTCCATTCAATCATGGCTAAAGAGCATTTCAACGTCACTTGCCTGCATTCTCCCCCCAGCCCTTAATTCCTTGCGAGATCAAGAATTTATCAGTCTCTGCCTTGAAGACATTTAATGTCCCTGCCTCCACTGCGCTCCGTGGCAATAAATTCCACTTTGGTCCAACCAGCCCATGCTGACCCTAATTCCAAACTAAACTAATCCCACCTGTCTTGCTCCTGGCCCATATCCCTCCAAACCTTTCCTAGACATGTACTTATCCAAATGTCGTCTAAACGCTGTAACTGTCCCACATCCACCACTTCTTCTGGAAGTTCATTCCACACACGAACCGCTCTTTAGTTGAAACACAAAGATCCCAACGCGTTTGGAATCCAGTTTGGCCAACAGGAAACATTTGACAAAGCTGTGACTGTGAGGAACATCCTTAATACCTGCAATAAAATCAAGGACAGGATGATATCACATCTGACTCGCATCAGCCCTGTCTGATTCAGGCTCCTTTGAGCATCACTGTCCAAAGTACAATATCAAAATAAAACATCACAAAACGGCCTTCGGTCAGTCCATTAGATGCAGATACTGTCAGCGATTCACACTGCTGTGGGGTAAGTTTAAGATATGGTTACAGGAGACAGATTTGCTATGTTGGAATCAATGAGTATCTGCCCTTGATGCTGTGCTTTGGAATGGAAAACTCCACACTCATATTGTTTTAACTTATTCCTTAAATGTGATTATCTCAGTCAATACCAGATTTTGTCACCTATCCCTAACTGCCCTGGAAAAGGTTGAGTCGACTCTTTGAACCGCTGTAGTCCTTGGGATTGTGGGTACACACAGGGCCGCAAAGAAATAGGGATGGAACAGGATAATTACTTTGAGGTTCTGGATGAAGACAGAGATGAGTAAGAATTTCCTCACTCAGAGATTGTTAATCTGTGGAATTCTTTACTACAGAGACCTGTCGAAGGCAAAGATAGATTTTGAATTCCAAGATTTTGACCCAGCGATACTGAAGGCGCAGCGATATATTTTCATGTCAGGATGGTGAGTGGGCTTGGAGGGGAACTTGCAGGTCGTAATGTCCACCTATGAAGCTGCTACTCTTGTCTTTCCATTTCTCTTTACTTACCGTCCCCAAAAACATGACACAACAATCCTGCAAAATAAAACAAAGAACTTTACAGTGCTCTGAAGCATAATCGGAAATGGCTGGAGAAACTCAGCCGGTCTAGCAGCATCTGTGGGAAGAAAGCAGAACTTATGTTTTCAAGTCCAGGACTCCTTAACCTTGCTTTCTCTCCACTGGTGCTGACAGACCTGCTGAGCTTCGCCAGCAACTTCTCTCTGTGTACAATAGTAACCCTGCCTGCAACAAATCACAATTGCCATTTTCAAAATGTTTACTTCATAAAAACCACCATGGAGTAGAGCAAACATACCCCCTTTTCCTATGGACGTCCTTTTACATCTGCAGATGACAAATCTCTCTCAACCAAACCCAGATTAACGTTTCTCATAGTCTCAGATTTTACACGATTAACAGCAGAAACATTTGGTTTCAAAAACCACAGAATGAGATTTACCAATTGGGAGCGAGTTGAGGAGGAATCTCTTCTATTAGAGACCAGTGAATCCTCACAATTTTCTACTCTGGAATGCTCCATCGCTGAATATGTCCAAGACAGAGATCGGTAGAGTTTGAGATATTTAAGAGATTAAGAAGATATGGAGATGGTGTGGGATAATGACATTAAGGTACTAGATGAGGAGGAATTTCCTCTCCCAGAAGGCCAGTAATCTGGGGAATTCTTTACCCCAGAGGGTTGTCAAGGCTGGTTGTCAAGGATGAGATAGACAGGCAGATTTTGAACGAGGACAGGAATCATGGGTTATTTGGGAAAGGCAGGAAAGTGGAACTGAGGATTATCAGATCAGTCTTGATCTCATTGAATGGGGAAGCAGAGCTGATGGGCCGAATGGCCGACTTCTGCTCCTATCCCTTATGATCTGATCAGCCATGATCCGGTTGGATGGCACAGCAGGCTCGAGGGGCCAAATGGCCTCCTCCCTGCTCCTAAAGCTCTGCCCTATGGCAGGGACTAATTTGCTGCTGTTTAGTTTGTGAATTAATGTTTACTCAGCCCAGCGCCCACTCACATTCTATGGCCTGAAAGGATACAACTGAGCAGGAAAGCAATACAGCATGGGTGGAAATTGTTTGCAGCACACCCTGCCCATCACTGACTGCCCACAATGGAACAGCAGGGCAACCCTTCACCTCCGACACTGAAAACAGGCGAGTTGGTGGGAAGGTTTTCTGATCTTTCCCCAACAACGTCTTCCTCTTCACTGGGAGCAATGCCACAGGAGGTCGACGTCACTGAGGATGTCAAGGGCTGATGCCAAGATATGGAATCGGCACTTAGTGAGAATCCAGGTTGGTCAGCGATGGAAAGGAGTGTTGCGCTTTCCCGATTCATGGTGGAGAGAGTCATCTCATCATTGCAATCCACACTGAGGTACCGAGTCCCCTAACTACCCCCCCCCCCCCCCCCCCCACCACACCCTTCAACCTTTTTCCCTGTTGGCCTGAAAATCTTCTGGATGTAGGTTTGCTCGCTGAGCTGGAAGGTTCATTTCCAGATGTTTCGTCACCCTACTAGGCAACATCTTCAGTGGGCTTCCGGGAGATCTTACCTATTAGGGTGACGAAACATCTGGATATGAACTTTCCAGCTCAGCGAGCAAACCTACATCCAGAACCTCAACCTGAGCTACAAATCTTCTCAAAGCTTGCCTGAAAATCTTCTCAGACAATGATCCAGTGGATCTCCTTTCAAAGCCTCTGCCACCACCACAGGGCATCTGTTCTGGATCCCAACCATTCCCTGATTTCCCTCATGTCACCTCAGGGCCCTCTCACTGCTCCCTCTCTACTTCACAACAGCTCCATCCATGGGAGCAGTATCTCTCTGTCGAGTCTCGCCCAGAGCTCTCCTGATTATGAATGCCCTCCATTGTATCTCCTCTGACCACATAAACAAGGAACAAGAGTAGGTCTCTTATATGAGAGATCGATTCAGTAAGGAATGTATTCACTGGAGTTTAGAAGAATGAGGGAGATCTCTCTCAGAAATCCATAAAATTCCAACAGGACTTCAACAGGGCTGATACAGGAAGGATGTTCCCGATGGTGACGGAATCCAGAACAAGGGGTCATAGATCAGCCATGGCTGACTTGCAAACTCACTGAGAAAGTGACTGGCTAAGCGTGACGAGAAACTGGTCTTAAAATGCCAATCTGCCCAGTGATGCACACAGTTAGGCCCAGCTGGAGAGTGAGGCCAGGAACCTGGTCAGCTCAATGTCCTCCCATCAGATAACCACTGTTTCAGTCTCAGATCTGGGAATAAACTGCTGTGGGTCAGCACAGAGCTCCGGTCAGTCAGATTCACGGGACACACATCCAGCAGAAAAAGCTCTGAATAGATTGATTAGATTAGATTCCCTACAGTGTAGAAACAGGCCCTTCAGCCCAACCAGTCCACACTGACCCTGCAAAGAGTAACCCACCCAGACCCATTTCCCTCTGACTAATGCATCTAACACTATGGGCAGTTTAGCATAGCCAATTCACCTGACCTGCACATCTTTGGACTGTGGGAGGAAACCCACACAGACAACGGGGAGAATGTGCAAACTTCACACAGACAGCCACCCGAGGCTGGAACTGAACCCAGGTCCTTGGCAATGTGAGGTTGCAGTGCTAACCACTGAGCCACCATGCCACCCCAAAGCAGCTTGTTGTGTTGAACTTAAACACATGTGTTCAACACTGAACTTTCGATCTGCACAAGGGCAGCAGTTGGGTTTGAGCCCACACCTCCTTTAAGGGAGGAAACTTAACCCAGCAGCTTAGACCGCTTGGCCAGGCTACCAAAGGCAAATACTTCTGCAGCGAGGGCTGAACAAGCTTCTCATTCAGAAGCAGAGCTCTCAGGTACTTGAAGGGCTTTCTGGGCGAGAGTGTCAACACAGAGGAAGTTCTGACTTGCTCCAATAATCTTGTCCATTCACAATAAAATATTTCTAAACGAATCTCAAGGCAAACGTGATCTTTGTGGTAAGTTGCTATGGTGTAGCCATTCCAAGATTGTGACCTGTAATTCATATTTGTGTAAATAAAGAAAGTGTTACTATTTTCACCTGGGACTGCATCTTTGTCACATATATTGCTTGGTTACCTTCGAATGTTGGGTTCTGTGCCATAAACACACCTTGCACTATGCTGACCCATCGTTTGAATGATGAATGAACAGGTTTATTGAAGTTTATACAATGTCTCACAGAACCTCCTTCAGCACCTCTGGCTGATTTACAAACTCTCACAGATGAACCTGACTTTAATCTGGATCTAAGCACTTAGGCAAAGTCACCACAGTGCCAGAGAGCCTTGAGCTGCTCTGAGAGACAGAGAGAGAGAGGAGCTATGGGCTGCTCTGAGTGAGAGGGAGACAGACAGAGAGTGAGAGGAGCTATGGGCTGCTCTGAGTGAGTGAGAGACAGACAGACAGAGAGCGAGAGGAGCTATGGGCTGCTCTGAGTGAGAGAGAGACAGACAGACAGAGAGCGAGAGGAGCTATGGGCTGCTCTGAGTGAGAGAGAGAGAGACAGAGAGGAGCTATGGGCTGCTCTGAGAGAGAGAGAGACAGACAGACAGAGAGGATCTATGGGCTGCTCTGAGAGAGAGAGACATAGAGGAGCTATGGGCTGTTCTGAGAGAGAGACAGAGAGAGAGACAGAGAGGAGCTATGGGCTGCTCTGAGAGAGAGAGAGACAAAGAGGAGCTATGGGCTGCTCTGAGAGAGAGAGAGAGAGAGAGACATAGAGGAGCTATGGGCTGCTCTGAGAGAGACAGAGAGAGAGAGACATAGAGGAGCTATGGGCTGTTCTGAGAGAGAGACAGAGAGAGAGAGACAGAGAGGAGCTATGGGCTGCTCTGAGAGAGAGAGACAGAGACAGAGAGGATCTATGGGCTGCTCTGAGAGAGAGTGAGACAATGGGTGATGTGCTGGATCACCATGACTCAGGAGAAAGGTGTGGCTGAACGGGGTAACCTCAGCAGGTGTGCATATTAAACCCACACTCTTGATGTCCCTTTGCATTGCAAACCAGCCATCCAGCCAACTAAGCTAACTTAACCATTGATAAAGTGCAGATCAATGTAACAGCTTTACCTGACAGAATTAACCAGTGCACCAAGCGTTGTTTCCTCTTGCGAGTGCATTCTGTTGAAGGAGTGCTGATTGCCTGTGTGTTTTATGTGTATGCCTGGCTGGATGGCATGCCCATAATTTAAAAGAATCTGGAGAAGAGAAGCTTATGTTTTGGATAATTGTCTTTTTCTCATGTTACAACACACACATAAAAATTGTCTGAAAAAGATCAAGCAAACATTTCAAGATTGCCACATTTCAAGCAGGCAGCTCACCATCACCACCTCCGGGGGGGCAACTAGGGACAGGCAATAAATGCTGGGCCCAGCCAGCCACACTCACATCCCATGAGTGAATACAGCAAAAGTGCTAGAGAACTGGCATGATTTCTATATTTAAATAGGATAGAACATATGGAGTCATACAACACAGAAACAGACCCTTCAGCCCAACACACGCTGACCAGGTTTACGAAACTGAACTCGTCCCATTTGCCTGCATTTGACCCGTATCCCTCTAAACATTTCCTAACCACTTACCCATCCAAATGCCTTTTAAATGTTGCAGTTGTACCAGCCTCCACCACTTTCTCTGGCAGCTCATTCCACACACGCACCACCCTCTGCGTGAAAACGTTGTCCCTTAGGTCCCTATTAAATCTTTCCCCTCTCACCTAAAACCTATGCCTTCTAGTTCTGGACTCCCCCATCCTGGGGAAAAGACCTTGTCTATTTACCCTATCCATGCCCCTCATGGTTCTATAAACTTCTATAACGTCACCCGTCAGTCTCCGACACTCCAGGGAAAACAGTCCCAGCCTCTCCTTTATAACTCAACGTCTTTGTAAATTTATTTTGCACCTTTTGCAGTTTAATAAATATTCAGGGAATTAAGAACCAGTCAGCTTAGGGGTAAGCACTTAATTAAATTACTATAGTGTAACATGTATAATTAAGTCATAGACTAACCACTGATTCACTATTAATAGACTGACTGGAAAGAAAGACAGAGACCCCTTAGAGTGTTATAGAGGTTTACAGCATGGAAACAGGCCCTTCGGCCCAATGCCGCTCAGTTTTCATGATTAATCTAGCCCCATTTGCCTGCATTTGGTCCATATCCCTCCATACCTATCCCATCCATGTCCCTGTCTAAATGATTCTTAAATGATAAAATTATACTCATCTCCACCACTACCTCTAGCAGCCTGTTCCAGATACTCGCCATCCTCTGTGTGAAAGAGTTGCCCCTCTGGATCCTTTTGTATCTCTCCCCTCCCGTTTTAATCCTACACCCTCTAGTTTCAGACTTCCCTACCATGAGGAAACGCTGTTGGCAATCTACCTTATCTATGCCCCTCATGATTTTCTACAGTATCACACATCGTGATGGTGTCTATACGTCTTAAAGGGGTAGTGTCCTTTGTATAACATGTTGAGACAGGGATAAGGAGGAATTTACTCTGGCAGAGGGCAGTGAATTCTTTATCGCAGAGCACAGTTGAGGCTGGGCCATTAAATATCTTTAAGACTGATCAGTGAGGGAATCAAGGGTTATGGGGAAACAGCAGAAAAATAGAGTTGAGGATTATCAAATCAGGTCTGATCTCATTGAATAGTGGAGCAGATTCGATGGGCTGAATGGCCAATTTCTGCTCCCATGTCTTATAATACAACAGGTATAGCGTGATACATAACACAGCTGGAAAAACAACAGGCAGATCCAAGTACAGAGATTAATTCTATTCAGCCAAATCTATTTGCTAGATAAATGCGAGGTCCAATGTGCATCCATAAAACACTCCACTTTTTATGGCCATTTTTTTACAGTTTGACCGCGCACCATGAATTCCTGTGGTTGTTCGCCACCTAGTGGCTAAAACTGCACTACAGCAGAAATACAAGGTTCACATATCGGCACTCCCAGATACACACCAAAGCCATGACATGGAGTGATCGCCTTTGTGACTCCTAGATTAAATGCACATCACCATCATGTCTTTGATAATAATCCACACATTACGCAAGAGGTTTGATCCCTGGTCTAAATATTTCTAATCCATCTGTTCTGAGATGTTATGCCTGGAGCAGGTGGGATTCAAACACACCTCCTGGCCCCGAGGTAGGGCTGGTCCCTGGCCTGAGATAGCTGATCATTGAAATTATAACTTAGCTGAGGGAGAAGATCGATGAGACTTGCTGCTTTTAAATACTATCTTGTAAGACAGAGGCCAGGGGTTTCAAAGATGGGGAAGTCTAGACCCTTAGACAACGTCAATAACTGGAATACTTGGACAATATTTCGTTCACTTTTCTCATCACTATGACATGAAAAAGGAATTGGCTTAGCTCATTTGGCTGGATTGTTGATTTACAGGGCAGTGTGACGCCAACAGCGTGGATTCAATTCCCATCACCGGATTGAGGTTACCATGAAGGACAATCCTTCTCAACCTCTTCCCTCGTCTGAGGTCTAGTGGCTCTCAGGTTAAATCACCACCAGTCGCTTCTCTGCAATAAGAGGGCAGCCCGTATAGTCTGGTAAGATTATGGCGACACACACACACCCATGATATGAAGAAGAACAAAGAGCAGAGTGTTGGAAATGAGTCAGGGAAACCAGCAGGGATCCCATGTCAGGGGCTCTGCTTGAGTGAGGCACTAATCATGTACTTGACTGGTGAGTGCTAGATCTCTGCCGCCATTGAGGACCCATGGTGCAGAACTCCCACTCCTGACAACCACTGGACAGTCAGAGACTGGCTGTCAATCGCTCATTGGCTCCAGTGGGAGTAGTGTGGCTGCTGCCGGTAAAACACCCATCAGAGATGGGACTGAGGCCACAGGGGACAACACACTGTCCGTTATTTGGAGGTGGTCATTTAGGTCAGTGATTCTCAACTGTTTTTTGGCCATGGTCCCCCTTAGGACCCTTCTCAGGTTCCAGGGTGCCCCTTTCAAACAGGGTAAGCATTCCACTGATTACTGCCAACCCTTTGTTACTGCCAAGGAACTCGTGGGTAGAACTATTTCTGAAAATAATAAAAACAATCATGAGGCACTTCTTACAAGGAAAATGGATGCAAGAACCTTTGATTGAATACATTGACATGGTGCAGTCTGACTCTGAAGTGATGTTTTGTGGGAGGAGCTTAAGCAATTAATTCACCAGATGCGCCAAATTCAAACCATGTGTTGGAAAGATATGACAAATAGGAGAGAAACTATTGACTTCAATGAAGGTTGTTGCTTGGGTATTTCATTGGTTCAGCCATCAGAAGCCTTGGGGCTCCCTTTCTCACAGTTTTCAGTCTGTGACCCCCTTCAAATGTGCCAGGGCCCCTGAGGGGCATTGAGAATGGCTGATTTAGATCGTTTGCGACACAGAGTGAAACCATACTGAAAGCGCACATTCAATTCCTACACCGGCTGAGGTTGCAATGAAGGTCCCACTTTCCTAGCCTTTCTCCTTGCCTGAGGCATAGTGACCCTCGAGTTAAACTCACCACCTATTGTCTCCCTCTCACGACAGAACAGTCTCTGGAACAAATATTACTTTCCATTATTCGGCACTTCTTTATGCATAAATGTCCCTGCTCTGACATTGTGTCTGTGCCTTATTTTGTCTCTCAGTGTAGCCCCAAGTTTAGCTACTGTTACATGAGGCATCACACAACAGAGGATGTACCATGGACTGATGTCTGTGTTGAGAGCCTTCTGCAGGGAAGAGGAACCAGGTGCACTACAGGCTGCTGGGGTTCTGCTGACACCATTGCCCCCTCATCCTAAAATGTCCCTTTCTTCCCCCAGCCTCTGTAGCCAAAAGAGCTGGTGTGAATGAGGTGCTCAGTAAGGACTGGGGCAGGTGTAAAATGGGCAAATGCAGTCAGGATGAGGAACCCCGCAGGTCCATGTCTTGCATGGGTCTGTGTGTAACGCTCTTATCTTTTTAAATGTCCTCACACTGGTGGGCCCTGCAGCTCCTCTCCCATGGGTCCAGACATTTGCCATGGCCACTGTATGGAGGGGCGGTCACAGGCCTTTCCCTTCCTGTTGCAGACCTTCAATTTCCAGCACGATGTAACACATCAGCTGACACTTCTCAGCCAATGGCTTCTAGCCTCCAGTTGTGTGTTGTCAGTAAGGTCCTGAACATCCAGATGCCCTTCCTGATAACTCGTAGCTTTGCACCTCTCCAGCTCCCCACTGTTATGAAGGTGTAGAAGTGTACTGTACCTTTAAAAGAGTGAAGGACTGAGCAGACACAGAGTGCTGGAGAATTTACAATGTATCATTTGATCCAGCAGCTAGCACTGGCTGAGTTGCTATGAAACAAAAAAAACAAATTCGAATTTGGACAATCGGTTTAAATTATATCCCAAAATACAAACCTCTAATCAAGTTTGAATTTAGTATATTGACAATATGAAAAACCAATGAAACAATCCAATGCTTTGGGGTATAGGATCAGGAAAAATTGAACAGTTGGGAGGGGAACTGTCAAGCCACCAACATATGCAGACTGCCCAGAGAGGAGCTCTCTTAAAGGTACCATAATCGATCAGTGACCTGTGAAACAGAAATCTCTAAGAAGAAAAGAAGACAGAGAAACATACAAAGAGAAAATTCGACAGCTGATTGGTTTTGAAATACGAATTTTTTTTTGGTAAATCTTAATTGGGGGTTTATCAGACTAGTATTATAGAGAGGAAGGTAAAAGATAGGTTAGAGAAAGTGGTTGTAAACAATTGTTAATTCATTATTCTCTGTCAGACATTTAAAAATAAACTTGTTAATTTTTACTTTAAACAGTGACCTTTAGGATAGTTTTTGGCCTTTTGAATTTTAACAGTTGACAGCCCGGGTTAAATCGTTTCTGTGTTGCTGGTTTAAATTAGTGGGGGTGGGGGTGGGGGGTTTACCCTGTGTCGTAACACCACTCAGACTATCTGACGTCACACTGCACTGACCCACCATCTCCTCATAGCCCCTGGCCCGTGAAGGTGTGATCTTACCCTGTACCTTCCTCCCGTGGCCCCCTTCCTCACCCTATCCAGGGGGGTCCTGACCGTGTGTGGATGCACATGACCCTCCCACATGACCTATGCCCCCACCCATCCATACTTTACCATATTGCAGATGTTATTGCCCCTCTTCAAAACTGCCATCTCCCTCCCCTGCAACCCCCACTCCCAAGGAACACAGCCCAGCCACTGGAAAATGGGATTAGAATTGGTGATTAGAATGGAAAGTGGGCTACATCACCAGTGTCTCATTCAGAGGCTCACTGAAGATGTTACCTAATATGGTGACGAAACATCTGAAAATGAACCTTCCAGCTCAACGAGCAAACCTACATCCAGAATAGGTGATTGCTTGTTTTTGACTGGTGCAGACTTGATGGGCTGATGCTAGAGACCACTCCGACACCAATTTTCAAGGTTTTCAAATTGGTTGCTGAGTTTCTTTCCAATGGCAGTGGACCCCTTGATTCCCCACCCGATCCTGCCCCCTCGGTGACTTGACCAACACACACCTTCTGCCCACCACCCCAACTCCCTCCAACCACAGCTGGCCACTATGGGACCATATGGCTGTGCGAGCCACTCCCTGGACTGCAGAGACACAGATCCCTTCATTGATGTAGTGCACGGTGATAAAGCAAGATCCCTTTGACTAAGGGCTACTGACCAGCAATGCAGGCTGCCTCATGGTGTGGCTGTGCCCAATTAGCATGGCAAGGCAAGGAATGGATGGGGCAAGCAAGCAGGAAGGCACTCAATGACTGAGTGCTGAGAGAGATGAAAGAAGAATCTAAACGTTGTTAATGAGGTAGATTGGATTGTTCACGAGACACTTATCAAGCTGTAATGGCAACTCGCCACTGCCCAGCGAGAAACTGGCCCCGTCACTGGTCAAAACCATAACAGGTGGAGTGAGATGCTCCAGGCATCACAATGGACTTCATTGGATTTCTCACTTGATTCTGCTACAAATTTCCGCAAGTCGCTGAGACCTCAAGATTCCAAATGAGTGTTTGTGTATTGATATACAAAGTGTCAAAAAAACCAATCAATTTGCATGGAGAGTGTATAATATTTATAACATAGTCAATGCTGCACACAGAATATCAGTGTAAGGATGAGATAAAGATGGTTGCATGGGTATATGAACAGGAAGAGTTCAGAGGGACATGGGCCAAGTGCTGGCAAATGGAACGTGGTTGGCATGGACGAGTTGGACCGAAGGGTCTGTTTCCATACTGGACAGCTCTATGACTCTAAAATACTAGACATACTGATAAAAAAATGTCTTATAATTCCCTTTGCAATTCAATTTCTGTGTCCTTTATTTCATCAAATGTCACAGGGTCAGGTTTTACAGCAAGCTATCTGGCTGTATATTGCCCCTGTAATATTTTGCATAACTTGAACTGAATCTATTTCCACGTCATTTGATATGTGAGTAGAAGGCTTGATTTATTCTGGATGACCAGATGCAAACAATATTTGTTACAACCATCATTTAAAAAAAATTAATAGTCACAGCCGTTAACCATTAAAGTTTCACGGAATTCCTCTAGGTCCTGACAGAGTCGAGCATTTTGTCGATTTTGGCACTGACCATTATTTGGCCACCATTCTATCCACGATCCATGTCCAACCACATAACGTACCCTGCAATCAAGAGAACCAATAATTATGAGGAAGAAATCTCACCGTCCCACACTGATATTGTACACTTTCTAAATATAAAAGAATTTGCAACAAATACACACATTACTGTAGCAAACATCTGTGGTGAGAGAAACAGAGTTGATGGTTTCATGATCATTAATACCAGATTTTTTGTTGGACTGACTTTAAGTTCCACTATCTGCCTTGGCAGGATTTGAATCCATGCGCCCAGAACATTTCTTGGGTTGTTAGATTAATACTCTAGCAATCACATCACTGAGGCATCACTTGGTCACTCAGTATGTGGGTGTTGGGATGCGTATATGTGTTGCACTGTATGTGAAGTGTCTGTGTCTATGTGTATATGTGAGCAGGAACTTCAGTGGAAAATTGGGTAACTTGCAGTTTTGAAATGTCAATGTGTGTGACTACCCTGAAAAGTTGAACTAATTTTCGAAGACTCGGACGTCGGTTAATTTCAATCTGAACTGAAGACCTTCCACCAGTATATGGCGTCAACAATTTGATTTTGTTAACAAGAAATCATGACGAATCATCAAAACCCATCAAATTCTGAGGAAGAGTCACTGGATCCAAAACATTGACTCTGATTTCTCTCCACAGATGCTGCTAGACCTGCTGAGCTTTTCCAACAATTTCTGTTTTTACATCAAGTTCTATCTTTTATTTTGAGATCCTCAGTTAACAGGGGCGCTATCCCTTTCATCCTTTGCTTAGAAAAACATCCTGTCTGCAGAAGCTGTTCTGCGAGTGTGTCTCTGTTTGGGATTAAGGACGTGTAGTTCTAATTCTGGATTATGCCCAGAGGTCAATCAGCACTTATCACTTGTTAGAAGTTTAATGTTATAAGAAGCAGATCATTTTGAGTTCATTAAAACGAAACTTTAAGAATTAGAGGAGTAGCACAAAAAGGAATCATTCCTATTTTGATGACTGAGTCAGCACAGCTAACACTGATGGGCTCAGTGGTTAGCACTGCTGCCTCACAGCGTCAGGGACCCAGGTTCAATCTCAGCCTTGGGCGACTGTCTGTGTGGAGTTTGCACATTCGCCCCCTGTCTGCGTGGGTTTTCATCCAGGTGCTCCGGTTTCTTCCCACAGTCCAAAGATGTGCAGGTTAGGAGAATTGGCCATGCTAAATTGCCTGTAGTGTTAGGTGCATTAGTCACGGGTAAATATAGGGCAGGGGAATGGATCTGGGTAGGTTACTCTTCAGAGGGTCGGTGTTGACTTGCTGGGCTGAAGGGCCTGTTTCCATACTGTAGGGATACTAAAAATATCTAACACTGATGGGGTCAGGGGACTTGATTATTGGCATGTTCTTCCATCTCAGTCATAACAACCCAATGTGCATCTCACTTTTTGTCTCTCATCAAGAATTAGAAAATCACATGTTTTGGAATACAATATCACAGACCAGAGACAATTCACTTTCCAAAGTTAATTGATGTGGCTTATTAAGAATTGTAAAAGTGAATGATGCAAAACAATCACATTAATTCAGAATTTCCAGCTTACTTTGTACCATCTTTCCACAAATCTGATAATTGTCCCATCAGTAGATAGTCTTTTTCCAATTCCACATTAAATATTTCCTCACAATTGGCGTGAGTGATTAGCTCTCTATCTTGTTCGGCCACAACATCATCAGTGCCTAAAAACAAAATGCATGATGTCAAATAAAAGGTTATTCTGATTGACGAGATCTCCAATGCATGAGGGCTTGGTTGCATGTGCTTAACTGGCAATCCAGATGTGGCTGGTGCCATTTGCAATTATTAAATATTAGTTGATAAAAGTACATACTGGAACACCCACTAACTTCAAGTTCCCCTCCAAGCCACTCATCATCCTGACTTGGAAACATATCACCGTTCTTTCACTGTCAAAACCCGGGAATTCCCTCCCTAAGGACATTGTGGGTCAACCCGCAGCAGGTGGACTGCAGCGGCTCAAGAAGGCAGCTCACCCCCCACCTTCTCAAGGGGGCAACTAGGGACAGGCAATAAATGCTGGGCCCAGCCAGTGACACCCACTTCCCACAAAAGTGAACAAAAATAATTGCCATTGACCACATATAGAGTCCTAGAATGCTTACATGGGAACATAGGAACAGGAGGAAGACATTCAGCTTCTGGAGCCCAATACATTGCAGAAAGAGGCTATTTGGTCCATCCTTTTTGCATTCATTCTCTGCAAGAACAATTCAGCCAGTCCCTGTCGCCTGCCATTTCCTCGCAACTATGTTTTTTTTGCTCTCCCTTCTGACACGATTATCCAATTCTCTTTTGAAAACCACGTTAGAATCTGCCTCTGCACTCTTAAGACAGTACAGTCAACATTCTGACCATGCCCTGGGTCTAACATTCCTTCTCATGTCACTGTTAGTTCTTTTCTATTCCCCTTATATCAGAGTGCCTGCGATCTTGACTCCTTCGTTGACAAGCGCGCCTTGTTTCCATCCACACCGCCTGGCCCTTTATGATTTTCAAACCCCATCAAATCTCCTCACAACTTGCACTTCTCCAAAGCGACAATATGTGCCTTGAAGAGGGATTTGTTCTGTCTTGGTTCTGTTGAAGGGGTGTGTTGTAAAAATGTGTTTGCTCCATGGAAAACAGAGTAAATAGTTTTGAGTTCTTTTAACTCGACAAAAGAAACAACAGTCAGGTTCATTCAGATCCTAGGGTCACACAGCACGGAAACAGACCCTTCAGCCCAACCAGTCCATACTGACCATAATCCCAAACTAAACCAGTCCCACCTGCCTGTGCTTGGCCCAAATCCCTCCAAACATTTCTTATTCATGTACTTATCTAAATGTCTTATAGGAATGTCTCAGTACGTTTATTTCGTACACATTCATACACATCTGTGTAAAAAAGGTCCTCTTGTGTCTTTTTTGCAAAATCTTTCTCTCTCACCTTAAAAATACGACCCCTTGAAATCTCCCAACCTAGGGAAAACATACCTGCCATTTGTGTTATCTATACCCCTCATGATTTCATCAACCTCTGTAAGGTCACCCCTCAACCTCCTACACTCCAGTGCAAGAGATCCCAGCCTATCCAGCCTCTCCTTATAACACAAGCCCTGCATTCCCAGCAATATCTTGGAAAATCTCTTCTGAACCCTCTCCAGCTTAATAATGTCCTTTCTGTACTAGTGTGACCAGAACTGGACACAGTACTCCAGAAGAGGCCACACCAATGTCTTGCACAACCTCAGCATGACATCCCAACTCCTACTCTAAGCATTGAAGGCCAGCATGCTACATGCCTTCTTAACCAGCCTATCTATACTTGTTGCAAACTTCAAAGAATTATGTACCTAAACCCCTAGGTCTCTCTGTTCTACAACACTACCCAAGATTCTGTTTGTAACTGTATAGGTTCTGCCTTAGTTTGTTTTACCACAATGGAATATCTCACATTTACTGAAATTATCTGCCAATCTTTACCCCATTGACCATTGATCAAGATCTCTTTCAACTTTGGGTAACCTTCTTCACTGTCCACTACACCACCAATCTTGGTGTCATCTGCCTTCTATATTCTCATCTAAATCATTGATATTTCAGTTGCTGAAGTTGGGCAGTTTGGAGTTGAAGCTGCTAGATACAACTCTCTCTCTGCTGCTCGATTCACTCTTTCAGTTTCTCCTTTCTCCTGGACTAGAGGAGATAGCAAGTGTTTTGCTGAATTTGAGCTTTATCAAGGGTGTGTTAATGGAATGCTGCTACATTGCAACAGTTGATGAGTAGCAGTTAAATATGTTATTTTGTTATATCAATAGAGTTATGCTGAGGAAGGGCACTCAACCCAAAATGTTAACTCTGATTTCTCTTCTCAGATGCTGCCAGACCTGCTGAGCTTCTCCAGCAACTTCTATTTTTGTCTCTGATGTACAGCATCGCAGCTCTTTCAGTTTTTTATTTCCTCTTCTAGTTGGCTCGTTATATATTCTGGAACTTTCTCCATATTGTTACTGTTCCTGGTATCTTCAAAAAGCTTCCTCAGAACTTTGCTTTCCAATCATGCTTTTGAACCGGTTCAATGAACACTTTAGAAAAATACCCCTAAAAAGCAAGCTGTATGCCAAAGACATATGAGGTAGGCAGCAAAATCTATCCTTTGTCATTGCATTTCATTGTGGTAGTGTTTTTCCTAACCCTCAAGTTAATTCCAATCATTCAAACTATGATCTTGGATCAAGAAAAGATTGATTTATCTTGCCATCACAGTCATGAAAACATGTACATCCTTTCTATGACAGTCTTGGGTTTGACTTGGTAGAAGAAGAATCTAGTCTTCCACAAAGGAAATTCTTCCCTGTACTCTGTTTGGTTGACCATAACGATAAAGAATGTCTCCAGTGCAGGAGGCCATTCAACCCAATGTACTCTACAAGGGAAGCTCTGGTGGAGTAACTCTCTCCTGCTCTTTTCCCCATAGTTCTGCCAATCGTCTCTCTTCAGACAATTGCCCAACTTCATTTCAAAGCTACAATTGATTTTGCTCCCGTGGGTAATTAAGGATAGGCAGCAAATGCCGATATTATCCAGCAGTGCTCACATCTCAAGATGTCTCCTTACTTCAGGAAAGATATTATTGCCATGGACAGAGTGCAACAAAGGTTCACCAGACTTGTTCCCAGGATGGTGGGACTGCCCTTGGAAGAGAGGCGAAGGTGAGGACTGCAGATGCTGGAGGTTAGAGTCGAGATTGTGATGCTGGAAAAGCACAGCAGGTCAGGCGGCATCCGAGGAGCAGGTGAATCGACGTTTCGGGCAAAAACCCTTCATCAGGAATGAGGAAGGACTTCCTGATGAGGAGGTTTGCCCGAAACGTCGACTCCTCTGCTCCTCGGACGCTGCCTGACCTGCTGTGTTTTTTCAGCACCACACTCTCGACTGCCGTATGAAGAGAGATTGGGCAAACTGGACCTGTATCCTCTGGAGTTTCAAAGAATGAGAGGTGATCTCATTGAAAGTGACAAAATACTTAGAGGGACGGACACGATAGATTCAGGTAAGCTGTTTCCAACCGTTGCGGAGTCTAGAACTGGGGGTGCAATTTGAAAATAAACTGTGCAAGATGACGAAATTTTGCTTTGTGCTGAGAGTTGTGAAGTTTGGAGTTTGCTGCCACTGAAGACTGTGGAGCTTCAGTCTTTGAGTCTCTTTATAGTAGAGATTAATAGGTTTCTGATTACCAGTAATGTACAGGATTATGGGTTGGATTTGGAGATGCCAGTATTGGACTGGGGTGTACAAAGTTAAAAATCACAACACCAGGTTATAGTCCAACCGGTTTAATTGGAAGCACTATCTTTCGGAGCACTGCTCCTTCATCAGGTGGATTATGGGGACGGGGTAGGTAAAAGAAATCGTATTGAATGGCAGGACAGATAAGATGGGCTGAGTGGCCAACTCCTGACCCCATGTTTCAAAAGAATAGAAAAAGTGTAAAAATGAAGGAAGGTTTTTCCTCTCATTTTGACTCATCTTTCCATGAGCAACTGAATTAACTGAAATCGTAAATTTGAATTGTGTTCTGACTCTTTAGAAAGTTTTTGCCTCCATTATTTGAAGGTTGCTTTCTTTGAACATTTTCTTTACCAAATAATCCCTCCTTCTGTCAAACTCTTGGCCACACTCCTTCTCCTCCTACTCTCAATGACGGCTCACATCATGGCTGGCTTCCTCTCCTCAGGTGCTGCTCCCCACTCCCTCTTAAATCTGCCAGCATCACATCACACATCTGTCCTCGCAAACGAACACCACTTTCTCTTTCATAGTCAAAGAGCTTGAAAGTGTGGTCGCCTCCAAAATCAATGTTGTTTCTTCCAACGCGTGGAAATGACCCTTCTCAAAGTCACCAATGACATTTCATGAGATGGTGACAGCGATGGATTCTCCCTCTTCATCTTCTTGACATGTCTTCAGCCTTTGATACAGCCAATGACACCATCCTTCTCCCCAACACCTTGTGCTCACTATCAGTTGAGTGGGACTCTGTGCCTCAACAGTCCTTATCTATCACATCATCGGTACAGACTCATCTACCAACTTTTGACTGATCCCATTCCTGTGATGTACTTTCTGGAGGTTTCACTCTTGAAGGTGTTAAATTAATGTTTTTGTATGCATTTGTTTCCATTCAACTTTCCATATCTATAGTGGAAAAGCTACAACTAAAGGTCCAATGTTGTGCGCATCATTGTACTGCCTGGATTAAAGAGGTAAAAACAATGACTGCAGATGCTGGAAACCAGATTCTGGATCAGTGGTGCTGGAAGAGCACAGCAATTCAGGCAGCATCCGAGGACAGGCAAAATCGACGTTTCGGGCAAAAGCCCTTCATCAGGAATAAAGGCAGAGAGCCTGAAGCGTGGAGAGATAAGCTAGAGGAGGGTGGGGGTGGGGAGAGAGTAGCATAGAGTACAATAGGTCAGTGGGGAAGGAGATGAAGGTGATAGGTCAGGGAGGAGAGGGTGGAAAGGTGGAAAAGGAGATAGGCAGGTAGGACAAGTCCGGACAGGTCGAGTTACTGGAGGTTAGAAACGAGGATGAGGTGGGGGAAGGGGAAATGAGGAAACTGTTGAAATGGATGTCCCTAATATCAATGCACATGGACATTGTTTACTTATAGTGTGCTTTCTTTTTTTGAGTTGACTAACATGAAAACAACTCACCTTGTTTTATCACAATCAAAACTGTAATTTCGTAGTTTATGTAATTGTCTCTCTTTTCCTTTTTGTGGAATCTTACTTTGTAAACTAAAAGAGATAAAACGGAATTTAAAAGAATGCTTTACATTTTGACCTGTGTATTATTAGTACTGGTGAAGCTGAGGTTGCGCTCATGTGTGGTCAAGATTACAATGTTTAAGCACACACACCCCCTTTCCCCCCCAATTAGACATATGACGTCAATCCCCTGTTCCAGATCAGCAAGCTTGGATCTGGACAATCAGAGGGTGATATCAATTGTTTTGGCTTCCTCCAGTAAGGAGCAGATCATTCCGAATGCATTCTGGGAGAAGTCAGACTGAGACTTTAATGAAATTATTTTTTTTCCCATTCAGCACAGAACGTGTAACACATCGCTTCGGGGGAGACACACTTCAATGCCACACACATTTACCAAATGGCTTGGCTGTCATTACTTCACAAGATTTCCTCCTGTGTCACTCACTGAGTTACCGGAGATTCAGAGATAATCCAGGACTGTCATGGCCCAAACTCTGATGGGGGGGGGGGGTGATATCATACAATAATAACATTGTCACACAAGCGTGGAGGGGTAACGAAAGCCAGCCAGCTCTATGGCCACCCTCCCAAATAGTGAATCATAGAATCCCTACAGTTTGGAAACAGACCCTTCGGCCCAACAGGTCCACACCAACCCTCCTAAGACTAACCCACTCAGACCCTTTCCCCAACCTCTATTACTCTACATTCCCCTGGACTAATGCACCTAACCTACCCATCCCTGAACACTATGGGCAATTTAGCGTGGCCAATTCTCCCTAACCTTTGGACTGTGGGAGGAAAGCAGAGCACCCGGAGGAAAACCCACACAGACACGGGGAGAATGTGCAAACTCCACACAGACAGTTGAAGGCTGGAATTGAACTTGGGTCCCTGGTGCTGTGAGGCAGCAGTGCTAACCACTGAACCACTGTGCCACCCCTTGTGAGCTTCAATATCAGCCATCCTGTGGCAGGTATAGATTAGACATCATTTATTTCCCAGCAGGATCACCTCATTTCTTGTGAAACTGGCAATTTCTGGGACAGCAGGGATGGGCAGTAAGGGTTGGCCTGACCAATGAGTCCCCACAGCCTGTGAATGAGTAACAAAAGAAGAAGTTGCAATTAGGTGGTCACTCACACTCTTGAGGGATCTTAAGGTGATCGATCAGGATTTGAGCTATAGGGAGAGGTTGAATAGGCTGGGGCTGTTTTCTCTGGAGTATTGGAGGCTGAGGGGTGACCTTATAGAGGTTTATAAAATCATGAGGGACATGGATAGGGTAAATAGAAAAAGTCTCTTCCCTGGGCTGGGGGAGTCCAGAACTAAAGGGCATAGGTTTAGGGTGAGAGGGGAAAGATATAAAAGGGACCTGAGGGGCAACCTTTTTCACGCAGACGGTGGTGCATGTATGGAATGAGCTGCCAGAGGAAGTGGTGGAGGTTGGTACAATTGCAACATTTAAGAGGCATCTGGATGGTGTATGAATAGGAAGGGGCTAGAGGGATATGGGGCGGGTGCAGGCAGGTGGGACTAGATTGGGTTAGGATATCTGGTCAACATGGACAAGTTGGACCAATGGGTCTGTTTCCGTGCTGTACATGTTTATGACTCTGTGAGAAGGAACCTAGAATGACCTTTTGGTATTATCATTAGACTACTAATCTAGTGACCCAGGTAATGTCCTACCCAGATTTGAATCCGAGTTGGTAGAATTTTGAATAGAATTGTTTTTTAAAAGTTAGGAATTACAAGTCTAGTGATGAGATTTGCTGTTTATCAGGTGAAACCGATTGACCCACTAATGCATTGTAGGGAAGGATACATTTGGCCTTACCTGATCTGACCCAACATGTGACTCCAGTTGACTCTCAATTTAAAGGGGGGATCTCATTGAAACATGTAGGATTCTGAAGGGGCTTGACAGGGTAAATGTCTGGAGGGTGTTTCCCCTCATGGGAAAGTCTAGGTCCATAGTCCCACAGTGGTTAGCACTGCTGCCTCACAGCGCCAGAGACCTGGGTTCAATTCCTGCCTTGGGCAACTGTCTGTGTGGAGTTTGCACATTCTCCCCATGTCTGCGTAGGTTTCCTCCGGGTGCTCCGGTTTCCTCCCACAGTCAAAAAAACTTTGCAGGTCAGGTGAATTGGCCGTACTAAATTGCCCATAGTGTTAGGTGAATGGGGTAAATGTAGGGGAGTGGGTCTGGGTGGGTTGCTCTTCGGAGGGTCGGTGTGGACTTGTAGGGCCGAAGGGCCTGTTTCCACACTGTAAGTAATCTAATCTAATCTAGTAAAGGGGTGCTGATTTAAGATTGAGATCAGGAAGAATTCCTTCCCTCAGAGGGTTTGGAACTCCTTGTCACAGACAGCTGTGTGAGCATGAGTCCTTGAGCAGTTTTAAGGCTGAGTTCGATAGATTCTCGAGGAATCAAGGGTGACAGGAAAAAGGCAGGAAAGCAGACATTAGGAGTATTGGGTCAGCCATGATCGTATTAAAAGGCAGAGTCAGCTTGAGGGGCCAAACAACCACTTCCTGCTCCAACTTCTGATTGCTTCTGATGGTCTCTTAACTGCCCTCTGGGTAATTAGGGATGGGTAACAAATTCTGGTCCAGCCAATGATGCCACGTCCCGTGAATAAAACTAACAGAATAATCTTCAGCCTTACAAGTGTCAGTATTCCAACCTAACCATAAACTTGTCTCTATTGATCTAATATTTGATCAAATTCTTTTGACCATTACAGATACAATACCATCTGAAAGAATCCGTCAAAAAGACTGGTCAGATTTACGATGCAGAGTGCTGAATGATGAACTTACCATAATCGATCTCATGTTGACATGATTTTTCACTACGGTCTCTGTAACTGACTCGATGTGTCGGCATTTTAACTGACAAACAACTTCCTACAAATGGAAAAGAAATAGAAAGTGTCATCTGTGAACTACCGCGATGTTCCAGTTCAAAGTTTGCAAGTAACAGATTGAAATGTAAGTGAAAAACTTTGAGTGGTCAGCTTCCTTCCCTGTTTGTTTAACACTATGGTACTTCTAATTTTACTGACAAATGCCACACCTGTGATATCTGCTCTGGATATAATCTTTTTTTTTTAATTCCCTTGCCAAAACATCTTAGAATGATTTCCCAATAAAGTAGTGTGGATGTTGGAAATATGAAGCAAACATTGGGGAATGCTGGAGAAACTCAGCAGGACTAGCAGCATGTGCGGAGAAAGAAACAGAGTTAATGTTTCAAAACATAGAAAATAGCAACAACAGATGGCCATTTGGCCCCTCCGGCATGCTCCACCATTCAATACCATGTTTCCACTTTCGTCCCATAATCTTTCATCCCTATAGCCTGAAGAACTGTATCTATCTCCTTCTCGAGTTCAATATTATTCTTCTATTATTATTTTTGGTCACACTGGACATAAAACAAGAGAGTTTTCTCTCTCCACAGAAGTTGCAAGAGTTATTGAGTTGTTTCTGCGTTCCCCAGTGTTTGCTTCATATTTCTAATATCCGCAATGTTTTGCTTCTCATGGGAATCTTTCCAAGATGTTTGGGAAGGGAATAAAGAGAGAGATTGTATCTAAACCAAATATCGTAAGTGTGCTATTTGCCTGCAAAATTAGGGTGCGTGGATTGATGCACTATTAAGGTCAGAGCTTTGTGAACTGCCTTTAAAGCACCCCTGCAATGCAGGTAATGAAAAGGGTAAAGTTTGTGCCTCACTCTGAGTGCTTGTAGCTAACAACCACTGCTAAAAGTAATCAGGACAAAAGTGCTTCAATCAACCTCCAAAGCCAAATATCTTGAAGTTGACCATTCAATATCAGTTTTAACATTACTGATGACACCCTCTCCAGCAGTCAGAGAATTCAACTAGCGACTCTTCAATTTAGAGGCTGATCTATACATCTTTTTTTTAATTTTAAGCTTTTTGGATTAACCTCTTTTTTCCCATCGGTGGGCTTGTGTGCTACATTGCTAAATCTTCCCATGTTCGTACTTTTTTTGTTAATTCAAGACAGTCTGGTTAAACTGGCTCCTTTCAAAACATAGGTTCATTGGGGTCTGGGAGAAAGGCATCACCATGGGGAAGCATCCTTCTTAAATTAACCTTGTAGCCATCTGAGAAGCTGAGTAAACAAACCCTGGGGAGGTAGTTCATCCCTCGTCACTCGGGAGCTTAATAATTTTAGGCATCCCATCCGAAAATACAACAAATTACAGAACCTTGACTAGGGATTGATCACAATGCAGTATAAAACTAATAATTGAACCTTACCTTCTACACATTTGCAAACGTCACCTTCACAGATTTTGCTCAGCATGGCACTGCTTTCATTGACATTGTAGAATTTACTGCAACTATTCTCTGCATGTAAGTAATGAAATTGGCATGAATATAGTGTAGACGCATTGAATAAAAGTTACATTAACAATTCATTCACCATTTATCAGAACACTGAAAATTGTTTCCCTCAATGACGCCTTACGTTTTTTAATCAACACAATCGAGAACACAAGCTCTTCTAATATTAACTCCGGATTTACTTTCAGATATGCTAATTGACCTGAGCGGAAAACAGTGATCAAATTCTGATGAACTCATGTTGATGATGGTTACATGGAGATCCCCAACTTTGATATTCTCTCTCTGAGCATTGAGTGATGTGTTAATGCAACGATTTTAAGTTTTGCAGTTGGATGCGATTTTAAAAATAGGTAATTGTTATCTTTTGCGACACCACCCTGCGTTCATTGCTCTATTGTCCTCATGATGCACAGAGTGGAATCTTACAGGACTCTGAGCAATGTGGGCTGTGAAGAGATTGATGGCAGATAAGCCCATGCCATCCTCGCAAACACCTCACTCCATCTTTTCACAAGCAACATGGTAGGATTCTCGCTGGGCAGTGGCAAGATGACAACTGAAGCTTATGATGGATCATGAAACACTTTTTTAAACAGCCCAACTCACCTCATTAATATTCAGACTCCCTATTTACCCAAATTCATGCTGTCAAGAAAACACAACAGGAAGTGGGGCCTGGTTGATTCAGCTCGTCATTTACATCAAATTACTTTTTTTATTATTCACAGGACCAGCATGTTTTGCCCATCCCTAATTGCCCAGAGGGCAGTTAAGAGTCATCCACATTGCCGTGGTTGTAGGCCAGTTGAGGTAAAGATGGCAGAATTCCTTCCTTGTTGGGCATCAGTGAACCAAGTGAGTTTTCCCCTAACAGTCGTCATTAGAGTCCTGAATTTTATTCAGTTCAAATTCCACAAGCTGCCATAGCAGGATCTGAACCCAGCTCCCTGGAACATTACCTTGGTGTCTTCACAGCCCAATGATAATCCCAGACAGTTACTGCCTCCCGTCAAATGACAAGCTGCACGTCTCCAGTGGACAGATTGACACTGACTGAGGATGTAGATTAGAGTGGTGCTGGAAAAGCACAGCAGGTCAGGCAGCATCCGAGGAACAGGAAAATTGACGTGTCGGGCAAAAGCCCTTCATCAGGAGGGGACAGTACAGTGTGTGGTGACCAGGGTGAGAGAATGGGGCTGGATGTGCGAGAGAGTGTCAACAATCCCAACTCTGTGTCATGGGCAGTCTGGCTGCTGTGCCATCAGTTGTCAACAAGGGCAATATTATATTGAAAGATGGCATGGGAACAGTATTTTAGCAGATGTCTGCGATATGGCAAGTTGTTTAGGGAAACGGCATGTGATTTGATTGGATTTTAAAATTATTAATGGCACTGTTTTGCATGCTAACCAGACAAATAATATGTACATCAGGGTAATAAAACAGAACGCAGAATATGATGGTACAGCTACAGAGAAGGTGCAGAGAAAGATCAACTCGAATGTATGAGAGGTCCATTCATAAGTCAGATAACAGTGAGGAAGAAGCTGTTCTTAAATCTTTTGGTTTGTGTTTTCAAACGTCCATATCTTCTGCCCAATGGAAGAAGGTGGAAGAGAGTATATCCGGGGTGAGAGGGGTCTGTGATTATGTTGACTGCTTTCCCAAGGCAGTGGGAAGTGTAGATGGAGTCAATGGATGGCTTGTGTGACGGACTGGGCTGTGTTCACAACTCTCTGTAATTTCTTGTGATCTTAGGCAGAGCCGCTGCCATACCAAGGACTGCTGCATCTGGATTGGATATTTTCTATGGTAGATCTGTGAGAATTGGTTAAGAGACATTGTGGACATGCTGAGTATTCTTAGCCTTCTGAGGAAGTAGAGGTGTTGGTGTGCTTTCTTGATGTAGCGTCGATGAGGATGGACCAAATCAAATTGTTGGTTATATTTACTCCTCGGAGCCTGAAGATCTGGTAAGATGGGGCAGAGATTGAACATGATGGATGCCATGGGGCAGATGGTAATTAATGAGGTGACTTTGGTAAGATAGGATGAGAACTCAATAGAGGTCATGGCGAGAAACCCTTCTTCTGTGGTTTTCAAGTACTTCACCTTTTTCTACATATCATCTGAATTCCTATTCAAGAGAAAACAATTTGAATCAGTCCTGCAAGTACTCACCATCATTATAATATTCATAAACTTTGACAGAAGCTGGTTGAATAAGTCCAACTCTGTAGAACTGATGTACTTTGAATCCCAACTGAGTGTCTTCTGTGTGTGAAACCTAATGTAATTTAAGAGAAGGTATCAGAACACATTTGATCAATGAAATATTAGCCTAAAGGATTAATCATGTGAAATGAAGGAAATAGTTTAGCAATATTGGAAACATAATTCACCTAAAAATCATCAATAAGGCATTGTTTCAGGACTGGTAAAAGTAAACAAAGCTTTACATTATGCAAGTATGATTGAAATTTGCAGCACCATTAATTATTAACACAGTCATAATTAAATTCTAATTTTATCAGAATACCTTCTAATTTCCAAAACCTAGTGATACATTAAAATTAAAATTCATCCTGTTGATGCCTTAGGTGCTAAAACTCTCAACATTTTCACTTGGAGCTTGGGTTCGAATTTAGCAAATACTGCAGATTTGAAGGTATCTTTCCTGAATGTGTTGTACAGTAAATGATTCTATAAGGAGCGCAGTTAACTCAGTTGGCTAGTTTGAGATACAGAGTGATACCAACAGTGTGAGCCCAATTCCCACGTTGGCTGAGGTTACCGTGAAGGATTCTCCATCTCAGTCTCTCCCCTTGTCTAAGGCATAGTGACCCTTAGGTTAGACCACCAGCAATTGTCTCTCTCCAATAAGAATGCAGACATTCAGTCTGGTAGGACAATGGTGATGTTATCTTCACCTGATTCAATAAGCTTGCCTCATTTCTAATAAGTAAACAGTCACAATTTGGCTAAACAAACATCCTTTCTCAGCACAGCCGGTCAGGCAGCATCCGAGGAGCAGGAAAATCGACGTTTCGGGCATAAGCCCTTCCTCATTCCAGATGAAGGGCGAATGCCTGAAACATCAATTCTCCTGCTCCTCGGATGCTGCCTGCCCTCCTGTGCTTTTCCAGCATCACTCTAATCTTCGACTCTGATCTCCAGCATCTGCAGTTCCCATTTTCTCCTATTCTTGCTCAGCAGGATGTGAAGGGAAATGAAGTCAGGGTATTTTTCTGAGGTTTTTGGAGGGGGCAAGTTTGCTCAAAATTTACAAAGGCTGTTCAGGGATCTCTTGGAAGTGGACACCCAAAGCATCTTGTTGGCAAGTAGTAAAACCATTTGCATCAAATACTTCTGAAGGAATGAACAGTGTTTACATATTATTGCTATTCAAAATCATGTCTCTCATCACAGTCCAAAATAAACGGCCACTTGGATGCTATACCCAAGTTTGAATTACACAGTGAGAGGCATTGTTAAGGTCTCTAAACTGCCCAACTGGATGAAAACCAGGTGGGTCAGCAACTAAAATAGAGTGTGTTACCTGCCTATCCCCTCCCACCACAGCAACAGTCTCTGATTCGTCAAAACCGTTAACACCCTGAGGCTATCCTCCTTCATTCTCATAATGATCAAGTTATGAATGGCCTCTTACCGAATTCAGATAAATGATCAGAGATCCTTGTGCTGATAATGACTTGTCCAGCTCGTAACTCGATATATATCTGTCAACTCCATTCTGTAGCTGGAAATAAACAGGCTAAATGTCAGTACATTATCATTTGCAATACATGCACCAAGGAGACAGTATAGTTGTACATAATTTGCACATGAAGTTTTAAGACAGGTACAGAAATCCAACATCATTCCCAAAAGCCTCAAACCAACTTCTGATTTTTGAAAAGAATTCTTTCACGGGATGTGGGCTGGCATTTTTCATTCATCCCGAACCATCCTTGAACTGAGCAGAATTGCTCAGCCATTTCAGAGGACAGTTCAGAGTCAACCACATTGAGAGTCTGGAGTCATTTGTAGGTCTGGTTGTGCAAGAATGGTAGCTCAGAGGTTAGCACTGCTGCCTCACAGCGTCAGGGACCCAGGTTTGATTCCAGCCTTGGGTGATTGTCTGTGTGGAGTTTGCACATTCTCCCCGTGTCTGTGGGGGTTTCCTCTAGGTGCTCTGGTTTCCTCCCACAATCCAAGGATGTGCAGGTTATGGTGGATTAGCCCTGGGAAGTGCAGAGTTACGGGGATTAAGTAGGAGGATGGGTCTGAGTGAGTTGCTCTTTGTAGGGTTAGTGTGGACTTGGTGGGCCGAATGGTCTGCCCCCACACTGTAGGGATGCTACGATTTCCTTCCTCACCATCAATGCCAGCTTCATGGTAATCAGTACTGAGGCTAACTTCCTTTTCCAGATTTAGTAATTGAATTTAAATTGAACCTGTGCTCTCTGAGTATTAGCAAGTATCTCTGGATTAATGCTCCAGGAACACGACACTACAATCTCCAAGAGGTAGAATTCTGACTGTGGAACATGAATTGATAGTAGCCCTGACCCTAAGAAAGTCGGAAAGGAACACTAGGCCGAACTACAGGCACAAAGGGGAATGATGGGAGAAGCACTATCTGGGGTTGGAGGGTAGCCCGATACGAGGGCCAATAAGAAGAGGAAGAGCATTGATATGGGGTGAGCCTGAAGGGCAAGTGAGAAAGCAACAACTACAACATTTACAATTGCTGATTCTTTCATGTTCAATTCCACTTCATGTCCCATGGACATTGCTTCTCACCTCGTCTTTCACCAGGAGGAGAAAGGGCATGCTTAACTGCAGGTCAAACATCTATCTTCAAATTGCACATCATTCAACTGAGATCGAATTAATTGTGGCTATTTGGACAGCAGGCAGAAATTTGTTTGGTGCACTTTCAACATTCACTTATCATTGCAAAAACAGTTTCTATTCGGATTTTAATACTAGATCAGAATACATGCTATAAGTTGAAGTATACAGATCTAGAATGAAATGTTCGAGAAATGCAGGTACTGCTGCAACGCTGTTCTATTTTAATGGATAATGTTGAAGGGTGTTTCGGTCTTTGAAATTCATTTCCATGGGATGACTTAAACACAGTTCAGTTAGAAATTAAATAATTTATTCAGTCATTCATTGGTTTTTGTGATTAAATCCACATTCTAATTTCAGTAAACACAGAATCACAGAGATGTTATGGGGGCCATTTGGCCCTTTGTGTCTGTATTGGCTCTCCAAGTGAACATCATACCCTCATGCCATTCCCCTGGCATAGCCTTGCACATTATTTATATGTAAATAATCATCACAGCCTTCCAGGATGCCTCTTTTAAACTATATGACTCTCCATGATCTTTGTCTGACACTATTATTCCTTCATTCGGCCCACACTGATTGAGATGCCAAATTTATAAGCTTAGATCCTCACTACTGCATTGACCACATCCATTATTACTTGGATCACCCTTCCCTTTTCCACTTTTAC